>NC_080092.1:98582250-99217500 GCF_950005125.1 Chionomys nivalis
AGAGGCTACTTGCTGCATACATGGCATATGCTTCCTAGACACACGTGCAGTTACCGCACATGGATGGCCTCTGAGGGAGGCTCCTGCCACCCTCGTCTTCCTGAGGATGAGACAGAAGAAAGAGACCCACACCTGCCCAGAGTACTGGGTGCACAGAAAAACAGTTCAGCGGGAGGGAACCCAGGAGGCCGACTCCAGCCTCGCCCAGCTGCTCTGTGCACACATAACTGCACCAGAAACTGCTCTCAATGCTCACGTTGAACCATGCCCACCTGCGGCCCCAAACCTATGGTCACAGCCACACACCATACCTTTCCGCGATCAAACTCCTCATCCCAGTCATCAAGCACGGTCTGGGTCCGGGCCAACCTGCTGTCTTTGATGGCATCCTCACTGACCGCTGAAGGCTCACCATCCCAGGTCAGAACTGTAAAGACACATCCTGTCAGCATCCATCTGTTCTAACCAGAAGAAACACGGAAGGGGAGGTGGGTGTGATCAATGTGAGCTCCAATTCCAACTGCAAACTTCTCTCTAACCTGGGCTCTCACTTCAGAAAAATGGTTCATGCTCCAAGTCTGCTTTGTAAAACAGGGCCAAAGTCAGTACTGCCAACACGAGGGCCGGAAGGCTTCATCCCTTCGCTCTTCTGAACTGGGGACCGGGATATTCTGCTCAGGTAGCCCACGGTTTATGCTCCCCACTTTGCCCTGCTCTTGGGTCTCAGATCTTTCGGATCCAGGGAGAGAATCTGCCTTTCTGCCACAGCAGAGGTCGTGTTAAAGCATATTCAACAACTGTTGAAGTTTTATAAACCTGAGCAGTGTGGTCTCCACATCTCATAGCACACCAAGACCCATCTCACCCCCTCCCACAACCCCAATGAGTCAGTCCCTAGGAAGCCCTGCCTCAGACCCGTACCTTTTTTCCCATAAGCCTTATCAGATGAGTCCTGGAGCAACGCCTGGACCACATCGGGCTCTTGATCTCTGTTCCAGCCAATAAGAGGCGCTTGTCCCAGTCCTGTAATCAGAGGACATACTAAAACAAATCACTGAAGAAACAATCACACATCCTTGTAATGGCACCAACAGATAACTTCCTAGTGAAAATCCTACCTCACTGTCCAAGTCCATTTGTGAGAAAACAACAAAAAGCACTGAGATCTCTGTCCTCAGCTGACAGAACCACCTCCAAGTGCAATCTAACTACCCAGCCACAAAGGGCCTGCTGCAGGTAGGACCTTCAAGTGTCCCACAAGACCATGCCCTGTTGCGGGAAGTGTTTCAGGGCACTGGGTGCTTGCCCTTCCTAGGAGGAGTAGATCCACAGTCACCCTTTTGCTCTCTCTGGCTTCCTGACTGTCGGTGAGCAGCTCTGCTCTGCATGCGCCACAGTGATGAGCTGCACCACAGGCCCAGAACTACAAGATGCACGGAACCTGCCTCCCTCCCGAGCTCTTGGATTATATGTTCACGGCTACGCTAGCCATGCCTTTGCTCTGAAATGACCGAGGATTAGCTGCTGACAGAAAGACAGCATGTGGTGAGAGCTCCCGTTGCCTACAATGAGGAATAGTGAGAGGCCACCTTTGTGGCTATCAGCAGCAGTCCTCACCCAGGCGGTCACTACAAAGATGGCCATTCACGCTGAACTCAGGGGCTGGGGTGACACTGGGCCTCGGGTTCCTCTGGCCTTCTGGGTGCTGGCTTTCTTCCTCTCCCTGCTGTGAGGCATGTGTCCTTTTTCTCCTCTTCTTCTTCCTCTGCAACTCTGTCCTGGCCTCAGGCTCACAGTGGTCTGCAGGGCAGCAGCTGCGGGGAGCCAGAGGAGGGGGACAGTCAGCCCTGCAGGCAGACCACAGGCAAGAGTGAAGCTCCTTGATGGCACCACAGCTCCACTCCATGGGCCTGGGAGACAACTCCAAACCTGCTGACCTGAGTTTGATTCCTATTCCCTCAAGTTGTCCACTACACATGTGCCATGGTGTGTGCAAGCATGCTCACATGCACACACACGTGTAAACAAATAAATATAATGCTTAAAAATGTTGTTGAGATGGCTCAGTGGGTAAATGTGCTTGCCACCAAGGTTGACAACTTGAGTTTGATCCCCAGAACCTACATGATAGAAGGTGAGAATTAACACCTGCAAGCTGTCCTCTGACCTCCATGTACATGCATGTGCACGCACGCACACACAGCACACATACACAAATTAAAATTTAATTAAATTTATTTAATTACAAGGGGAAGGGGGACTTAGAAAGAAACCAAAGCAGGGCTGGAGAGATGGCTTAGAATTTAAGAGCACTGGCTGTTCTTCCACAGGACCAAGATTCAACTCCTAGCACCCACATGGCACCTCATAACCACCTGTAACTCTAGTTCTAGGGGCTCTGAAACCCCCCTATCAATGCACATAAAACAAACAAATAAAAAAACCCGAAAGCTCCACCCCAACACTCCTGAGGCCGCTGGCAGTGCCATGCAGATGGGAGTTTACTCCACACCGAGCTCACTCCACCCTGTGTGAGGCTCGCTGTCCACAATGACAGTCAGCATGATGCTGAAGATAACACACAGTCCTTGCTTTATCCGGGGCACGTACACTGCATCCACAGGATGTTGTTGCAACCTCATCTAAACACACAGCCTGGCCTGGGGCCACATGACCCTGTAATTCTTGGCCCTTCTTATGCACAGTGATTTCCATGGCCTGGATGTGGCTATCTTCTTTCAGCCTATGGCATAAACTCACACAGGACACTTTCCACCCCACGTCAAGGCCAGCACTGTACTGTTAGCCCACACCACCCGGGAAGGCTATGGGTACGTCCCAGCCATGCTCTTACCCATGCTGCAGAAGACTCTGGGAGAGGATGGCTTCCTGGCTAAGTCTCTCTGATCTCTTCCTCTTCCTCCTTTTCCTGCTGCTCACATGGTGACTGTCCAGGATGTGACTCACTTGATGGTCATTTACCTGGGGCTGTGTACCCTCTTCCTTCTGGTCCCGAGACTGGCCTTTCTGCTGGGGAGCCGTGGCAGCCATATCCTCCAGGGACTTCTTCTTCTTCCTCTTCTTGTGAACTGCTGCAGGTGCTCCCCCGAGGCACTGTGGGAGATGTGTATCTATACCCAGTCTCTGGGGATCTCCATTAGGGGTCTTTTTCCTCTTTCTGGAGGGGCTGTGCGGGGCCTCGCTGGCCTCTGGCAGCTGGTGTAAGTGGGACATGAAGTGCCCGTTGACCTGAGGCAGGGGCATCCAGGCAGAGGAGCGGCAGCTCTGTGGCTCTGATGTCCCTAAGGGCTTGGCGCTACTACTGGACAGTGATGCAGAGTGGGGGTGGATGGAATGCTTCGGGAGGGTAGATGGTCGGGGAGCAGGTGCAACAGCCCTGTAGACAGTGTACAGGGAAAGTCACTGTAGAAGACCTGCACAAGTCGTTCCTCTGCCAACCCTCACCCCAGCTCCCTTCACACGTTAGGGTTTGAGACGAGATTTCTCTATGTAGCTCGGGCTTGCCCAGAACTGGTTAAGCAGACCGGGCTGTTCTCGAAGTCACAGAGATCTGCTTGCCTCTGCCTCCTGAGTACCTAGGTTAAAGGTGAGCGCCACCCTATCCAACTCACCCTGGAATTTTAAAAGGTTATTCTGTCTCTGATTCTTAGATACACATGCAAATTCCATAGCTTTTAAAGGCAGGCTAACAAAATTCAATCTATGTAAAATCAAAGTTAGTCCATGTCGCAGTTTCTTGTTACAAAGTTTTTTGTTTTTTTCGGTGGGTTGAAAACTGAACAAGAACCTTGGGCATGCCAAGCAAGCACTGTACCCCTGGGCTACACGCAGAGCACAGATCTGAGCATTATACATTCTATTCTTTTTAAATCCAGGCATGGCAGCACATACCTGCAATCATAGCACTTAGGAGGTTGAGGCAAGAAGACCAGACAGTCAAGGGCAGCCTTTACCACTTAGTGAGTTGAAGAGCAGCCTGTGCCATTTGACAGCCTGTCTTCAAACAGACTGATAAATGATTGATACAAGTGAGTGTGTCAACACTTGCTGTGACCCAGAACTTAGGGAATAGAGGCTGGAGGGTTGTAAGTTCAAGGTCATCCTCCAACACACGTCAAATCTGAGTTATGCAAAGGCTACAGCAAGCAAGATCAGCTGGGCAGCCCAACATAAGCCTCAGTCACAGCTCGTGGGAGGCAGAGACAGGTGAGCTCCTGGCCAGCCAGGGCTATGTAAGTGAGACCCTGTCTCAAAACCAAACCCCCAAACCCTCCCTTCAAACAACAAAAACTAAAAGCAAAACAAAGGAACCAAATCCTTATGTTTCAAGTTTTCAACTCAAATGTGTTAAGAGCTAAAATAAACAAAACATCCTGTCCAGGATGATTTTCCAATCTCCAGAGGCCACAATGGTTCCCGTGGGGACTGAGCATTCCAAGAGCAGCAAAACAAGCTATGCACCATCCACAGTTATGTTGACACAATTTCATAGAGGCAACTACTGCAAGAGGAATAAAGTAGGGACTGAGTATGTGAGGCACGCCTGCGTGGGCACCTCAAAGGCTTAGTGGATTCATGGAGGCTGTACTTGTCATCACCCAAACGGAAGAGATTGCTGTGCTACCCAAATTAGTGTCACTCTCAGTATCTGCTGGAGCTTTAAGAAAACATTTACACTGGGGCTGGAGAGACGGCTCCGCACTTAAGAGCACTCGTTGCTCTTGTAGGTTCTGTTTCCAGCACCCAAATGGTAGTTCACATTCACTGTAACTCCAGCTCCTCTCTTCCGACCTGTGGGCACCAGGCACACATGGTGCGGATATACAAGCAAGCAAAACATTCATACACTGAAGTCTAAAAAAAACAATTAAAACAAAATAGCTTGTTAGCTTGTGCCAAGTGTGGTGACGCAGCTTTAATCCCAGCACGGAGGAGGCAGAGGCAGGAGGATCTCTGAGTCTGAGGCCAGCCTGGTCTATATAGGAAGACCTCATCTCACACAAAATCATGACAAGGAAGGAACAACTCCCCCCAGCGCCTCAACATTTGGGAACCTTAATATTTAAGAACACGCCAAAAATATCATGCTAGAGACAGGATGGATGCACACTCAGGGTGGGGGTGGAGGCAGCAACAGATGTCACCCTAACGGCGTCCTGGGATTGGAGGAGCCCAGCAGTGACCCAGGACCTCACTCTTGCCCTCTCTTTGTTCCTATCTCCCAGCTGCCCAGCCAGTTGGGTCCCTGTGAACCCAGATAACCATATATCTTCATATCATGCCACTCAGTACTCCTAAGGGACACCAGTACCATGTGTTTCTGTACCGCACTGGATCGCAAAGATCATCTACAGATGAGATTAAAGGGCCCTGAAGAATCCTAAAGCACTTAAGGTCTCCCTGTCCAGCCTGGCATGCAGCTGGCAGCCTGGATGCTTTACAGAGCTAAGGAATAGAAGCACTGTAAGAGACCAAGTCATGACCCTGGCAGGAAAGATGTCCCTACAGGGGTTCACAAGCCTCTGGACTCACAGGGTTTAACTTCTTGTGGAGGTACAGGTCAACATAGTGCCCAGCACTCCAGGTTACAACGTGCTGTGGCAGGCAGGTGAAAACTCAAGACTTGGAACTATGAAGACGATCAACTCTGATCAACTGAGGTTCTTTTACCAGACAGGGATGGTAAGAGGGGCCTCTGTCCTCGATGACCCATGGCTCTTCACTAGCCAAGTACACGTAACCACAGGAAGGAAGGAGTCGGCACCCCAGGGCCTGTGCCCAAGCTCACCTGGTTTTACTGACAGGCCCAGAAGAGGCAACGACGGGGTGGGTGGCTTTCATGGGGTAGGTGAGGTCGGAGAATGCTGAGGGGGGAGGTGAACGGATGTCATTGCCGGTCGCCCTCCGCAGGGTGCTGGCCTGCAGTTATTGACATAAATAAAAACTTGGTGGTCTAAAAAAGGTTTCCGTGAGTGAAGAGGGAAAATAAAATTGAAAAATAAATAAAAATAAAATAAAAGAGCCCAGAAAGATGAATAAAGGGAAAGAAAAAAAAAGGAGGGGGTAGGTGGAGAAAGGGGATGGCAGAAGAAGAACCAGAGAGTGTTGTTGGTTAGAAATAAAAAGGAAAAAGGGAGGAATTTAAACAAGCACCCAGCACAATTCCCACCTATCACTCATTGCCCACGCAAGTTCTGAACGGGAAACTCCTTCCCAGTCCCCTACATCCCTTCCGTCGCCATAGCTCAGCTGTCCTTCCCACCCTGAGCAGCCCGAGAGCCCACCCTTCCTCTGTGGCTCAACTAGCAGACTCCGTTTACAGAGAACTGGTTAGTACTCTTAGCAGACTCCACAGACACCTGCGGTGCTAAGTAACTGGTATCCCCTCAAACCACCACCTCCACCTAGACAACCTGCTCTCAATTGGCAAATGGCTGGGAACGCCAACCGACACTCTTCCTCTGGATTAAAGGAGAGAAGGAGGCCACAGTCCTTTGTGATGTCCTATCTTCCTATGCCCACATCGAGTCCCAAGTGACATTTTACAAGTCACTTCCAGAGAGGAGACCCCCACAGACCCACCTTCTTGGCCGACAGGGCCAGTTTTTTGGCTGGTGGAGGAGACATGAGGCTTGTGGGCTCAGAGGCGGTGCTGCTCAGGGCAGGGGACTTCAGCTTCACTATCTTGGGATCTGCTCCATTCAGCAGTGCTTTGGAATGGCCAGTGGTGGGACAGTCTGTTCCCTGAGAATCACAGAAATGCGTAGCTCTGCCCTCTGCAGTCTGCGGGGCCTTGGCAGGGTCACTGCTGGAAGAGTGTTCAGGGCTTGAGCCACTCGAAGCCCCCTTCTCCAGGTCCACACCACTGCCTTCCCCCTTCAGCCTGTGCCCGTTAGCAAAGGCTTTGACCAGGAACTTTGGGGAGGTAGAGAAGATGGAGTCTCTGCTTGTCCAGGACCCAGGTCGCTGACTCCTGGATTCGCTGGTCCCAGGAGAGCCCTGAGAAGTAGTGGGGGATGCGGTGAGAGACTGTGGGGGTGCTGACTTCTTCACCTTCTTTCCAGGCTCATCCAGAAGTGTAGGCATGTGTGTGGGTGTGGGGGTGAGTCTTGGGGAAGGAGACCCAGCAGATGTCTTTGCAGGAACACATCCATTCTGTAACTTCAGGGCTGGGAGGGAGCCATTCCTGGATACAGGCACACCAACCTCCTCAGGGGCCTGTGGCTTTTTCATCATCACAGAGTCTTGTCGCTAAAGAAGATAAGAAAGGAAGCCTTCAGAGTCCAAGAGAGCAGTGCCCGGGGAATACAGTCAAACCAAAGCAGGCATCCCAATCAGGGGTAGCTTCTGGGAGCCAACTGGGTTCTGGCTAATGGTAAATACTTCAGGACACATATACAAAACAGGCCGCACTTTAGGACTGCCCTTCCTATAAAAGCAACAAGGTTTCACCAAGATCTGAGAGAATGCACAAGGAAAGAATGTAGCAAGGCCCCATCACATAAACATTGTCCTCCACTGGGTGTCCTCTGTATCCCTTTCATCATAGTGCCACAAACTAAAGCCTCCTCACAGGGTAGGCCCTCAAAGTCTTCAGTGTCTCACTGGCAGCCATGTATCTCTTCATGGCTTATACTATTCCCTATGCCGTGACTAAAACAAACAAACAAACAAACAAAACATTTGATAGTTTAGAAGTCATTTTAGAAGTCCAAGAGGTCAATCTAAAATTCCTGGAAGTCAATGGGAACTAGTTTTGGGGACTGGTGAGATGGCTCAGTGGTTAAGAGCACACTGGCTGTACTTCTAGAAGACCCGGGTTCAATTCCCAGCATATACAGGTGGCTTCTGGATTCTGTGAGCACTGCATGTACATGGTACACAGACATACTTGCAAGCAGAGTAAGCACCCATACACAGAAAATAAAAATACATCTTTAAAAAGGGGAGCCATTTTCTTCTGCTACCTCTTAGTCTCTACGAACTGAGGCCCCCAACGCACCACGGCAGCCCTCCAGAGAAGTTTTCCTTCACTGCCCTTGGCCCCACCTCACTACTGTCAAGCACAATACTGGATGCAGTCCTGCCCTGTGCGGCAGTTTCCAAGTCAAAACGTGCCTTTTGATACATTTACTCAATGAAATAAAAAATCCATATGAAAGCAATCCACTATTCATAAACCTCTCATAATGACCACCCCCTGCTTGAGCATACTCCTATCTGCACCTCTCTCCTCGGTCACCACAGTCCTTGTGGCTCAGGCATGGCCTCACATAGAGTCAGCCTTTTCTGTACTTAGTAGTCATGTAATAATTTGCCAGAAATGGGATTCCTGGGCTGTGGATTACTTCATGAACTTCGACACAGGTGGGTCAGACTGAATTTCCTCTTGTCTGGCAACGTATGCATATTTCCACACACTGCCATGGCATCTGGGCTCTCGTTACACTACCATCCCTACCCTTCACAGCAATCACAGCAAATGTGAGCTTCCTTGCATCTGCTACAGTTCCTTTTGTGTGTATGTGGGGAGTGGGTGGGGGGAGAGCAAATGCTGGTGCTGGAACTCAGCTAAGTACACACTGACCACTGAGAGATACCTCTCCCAGCCCCATATTGCAAACATTTTTAAAACTTTACTGTGTTTTAAAGATTTATTGTTTGTTTGTTTATTATGTATACAATGTTCTGTCTGCATGTATGCCTGCAGGACAGAAGGGGGCACCAGATCTCACTGCAGATGGTTGTGAGCCATCATGTGGGTGCTGGAAATTGAACTCAGGGCCTCTGGAAGAGCAGCCAGTGCTCTTAACCACTGAACCATCTCTCCAGCCCCTCAGTTTTTGTTTTTCTTTTTTTTTTTTAAAGATTTATTTATTTATTATGTATACAACATTCTGCCTCCATGTATGTCTGCACGCCAGAGAAGGGCGCCAGATCTCATTACAGATGGTTGTGAGCCACCATGTGGTTGCTGGGAATTGAACTCAGGACCTCTGAAAGAGCAGCCAGTGCTCTTAACCTCTGAGCCATCTCTCTAGGCCCTGCCCCTCAGTTTTTCAAGACAGAGTTTCTCTGTGTAACTGACCTGGCTGTCCTGGAACTCACTATCTAGAGGCTGGCCTCAAATTCAGATCCACCTGTCTCTGCCTCCTGAGTGTTGGGATTAAAGGCGTGAGCCAACATCACCTGGCAATTTTTATATTTATTTTATTTTGTATACAAAACTTTACATTTTACTTTAGCCAATAGCTATGTTTCTTATCAATTAAAAAGTTACAAAGCTGCCTTTCAGAGGTTTAATTACCTCTGTCTTCCGAGTTTTTGGCCTACATTTTATGATAACTTACTCATACAAAGACTATTTCCTGACATCTCTCTCTCTGCTAAATCAAGTCATTTGTTGTATATTACATCTGCCTGGACTTCAAGTGAAATGATACCAGGTGTGAGAGCTCGCATCTGTATCGTTACATCCCAGCACCCAGCAGGCACAGGTGGAAGGAGCACTTTAAATTCAAGGCCAGCCTGGGACACAGAGGAAGACCTGGCCTCCTCCTCCAAAGGCGGTTTTACAAATGTGCAGTATAGGAGTGTGTGTGCTGAACTGGATCATGCAAGTAAAGCAGCCTTGTCCTCGTGGCTGTACCTGCCACTGCTTCTGCGTGCCCAGGTTTGCCTCCTTCAACCAGGGGCATCTCTGCAAGTGAGGCTGCCAGCTTCCCAAATGGCTGCAATGACTTCCAACTCTGCATTTAAATCATGTAGATTAAAATTCAGAAGTCCACAGCTAAGTTTTATTACTGTGTATATGTGGGTATATGTTTGTGTGTATATAGACATACCTATGCTTTTACTCTGAACCATTTGAATAAATGCAGACATCGCATCCTTTTACCCACAGGTATGCCTGTATCTAGCACCAAAGAATTATAAAGAAACAAGGCCATGACTACAACCAGGATACCAGCATTAACAGAAAACAGCGGGTGTTTCCCTGGGAGTCTGTCTAGCGCTCCTGGGCAGCAGCTGAGCCCTACAGTCCTATCTTTCCCTTCCCAGGGCAGCTGCTAACCACCTGAAGAAATAAAATTGTTGGTACAGTGCCACAGCCTACAGCTTCCTCTCACCATGGCAAGGTCCCTGAGAGAAGACCCCTAGACTTCTGCAATGTTCAAAGCAGGAACCAGAAGAGCAGCCAAGCAAGTTCTTCCACTTACACAGTACCTTTGCCATCAGTGGGGAAGAAACGACCCCATTGCCAGGGCTCTTCTTGGGGTGATCTGGAATGACACTGGGACGACTGGGAAGAGTGGAACCCACCCTGGAGACAGGGCCCTCAGGACTTTTCTTAGAGCCTGGAATTCTGCAGGGGGAAGAAAGGGATTGGGATTTCCTTACTTGTGCCAAGAAAGCAATGCAAGGAGCAGCAGAGGCCCTAGTGTCCCAGCAGTCTTCTAGAACCCCCGCCGCGCCCTCTGCATTCTAAGGCTTGACAGAAGCCTTGGACAGAGCCCTACTAGAGCAGATTCTCAAGGAGCCAGAAAACCAAAGAACCCCAAATCTGCCAGACTTGGCACCAAGTGACAAGAACACCTCAGGGATAGCCAGTCTCTGTGGTGCCTTCCTAAGATCTGCTGCATGCCTATCCCCAGTGTGAAATGGGTCACTTCACTGGAGAAGTTGCCCAGGCTACTGTCACACCAAGGCAAAGGCCTCATTAAGGTAGCAGCATGAGTGACAATTACCCACCCACTGCTGTAGGCAGTCAGAACCCTCCCCGCACTGTCATCCAGTTTTCAGCCACCCACTAGCAGGACACAAGCTCCCTACATGTGTCTAGAGATGGTCTGTTCAAGCATTCCCCCTCCAGCCAATCCCCAGGAGCTTACAGACAGGAAAGCGCTGCCGGGAACCCTGGCTCAAGTAGAACATGCTCTAGAGCAGGACAATCCAGGGAGGGTGGAGGCTACTCACCGCAGGTAGAAGAGCACGTAGGCCTGCTGGTTCAGAACCACCTTGACGTTGCTGGAATGGACCAAGGAGTCATTCATCTGGTACCACTGTCCATTGCTAGCCTGAGCAGCAGTGGGAGGGGATGGTTATAGAAAACAGCAGGCAACAGATGGGCCACAAGCACATTTCTCTTCAAGTTTAAGGCAGAGGCTCACAATGTTTTCAGTTGAGCTCAAACTCTCAACCTTCTAGAATACTGGAATTACGAAGGTATGGTTTACCATACCCACTAATGAACCTTAAAAAACCTCCTAAAATTGGTATTTATTTACTTATTTATTTGGGGGAGGGCATGTGCACATGCCATGCAAGTGTGGAAGTCAGAGGACAACTTGAAGGAGGTCAATCTGTTCTCCCACTCTGGGGGTTCCTGGGATGGATCTCAGGTGGTGAGGCTTGGTGGTGACCATTTTGCTGGCCCCAGGACCACAGTGTAAAACTCATTTTTTCTATAAATTCACGAAATGGAAGAACAAAACACAGATGCAAAGGACTTCTGTTTCCCAGAAAAAAAAAACAAAACAAAAAGTACAATGGCCTTGTTTAGATTTTATGGGCACCGGTCACTTGCCCCAGAGGGTGGCACAAGTTCACCTGCCCACAGCTGAGCTCAGGCGTCAACGCTCACCTTCACATAGCAGTAGTAGTGCCCAGCGTGGCAGCTGTAGCCTGAATGCACCAGGACAGCATAGAGCCCATACATGACAGGGTCACCACTGCTCTGCGACATGTATGGGCGGATGTTCAGGAACTCGGGATAGCCAACATCCTGGTTTAAAAAAAAGGAAAGCTAAGTAACACGCAGGAGAATATGGGTTATTTATATCCATAGTCTCAGAAATGTTTGCTTTGACCAATCTTCATTGTGTGTCCAAGGAGAGACTCCAACTCCCTATGTCTGGCTGGCCGTGAACTCGCAGCCCTTCCATCTCCATATCCCAGGTGCTGGGGATGACAGGCAAGGGTTGCCAGACCCAGTTTTTTTCTATGTCTTTCTATGACAAAATTTCATAAGCCAATATGTAAACAATGGGCTCATAGCCCTGACCCAACTTTGTTATAATACAGTCTTCAGATTCAAACAAACTGCACTCCTCCGAACTATTGCCAAGAAGGGCTCACAGGAAACCCAAGTTCCTCAGGACACCGCCATGGCATTTTCCCCACCAACCATGTCTGCACTGCCCAGCTCAGGAGGATACATTTAGTTCTTTCCATTACATTTTATCTATGTATGTGTATGTATATGTATGTATACATGTATACACACACACACATACATGTGGGTATATGTATATGGCATGGCAAGTTTCAGGAGTCAATTCTCTCTTTATACCAAGTAGGTCCCAGGAATCAAGTCTAGGTCATCAGGCTTAGTGGTAGGTGCCTTTACACACTGAACCATCTCACCAACCCTAGATAATTTTTTATAATAAGTCCTCTTAGAGATTCAAGACTTGATACAACTTCTATAGCTAGGTAATGTCACATGCCTTTAATACCAGCACTTTAAATACCAGAGGTAGGTGGATCTCTGAGTCTGAGGACAGCCACAGCTACAGAGAAACCTTGTATTAAAAAAAAGGGGGGGGGGGCGCATCTAAGGGACTGGAGAGATGACTTGTAGTTAAGAACACTGGCTGTTCTTAGAGGACCCAGGTTTAATTCCCTGCATCACAGGAGGCTCACAAACGTCTGTAACTACATTTCCAAGGGAATCTAGCACCTCCTTCTGGCCTCTGAGGGCACCAAGCTTACAAGTGATATACAGTTAAACAAGGAGGCAAAAACACTCACACACATAAAATAAACTAAAATAAAATTTAAGCTGGGTGGTGGTGGTGGCGCAGGCCTTTAAACCCTGCACTCAGGAGGCAGGACAGGCAGATCTCTGTGAGTTTGAGAACAGAGTGGTCTACAAGAGCAAATGCCAGGACAGGCTCCAAAGCTACAGAGAAACCCTGTCTCGAGAAACCAAAATAAATAAATAATAAAAAATTTAAAAGATAGACGTGCAGATCCCTAGACCTGTTCTTCTCAAGAGCAGCCTGGACATCAACAGGGTGACTCACCTTGGTGATCTTTCCCCCACTGAAATTGGCAAAGCGCTTGAGGGACAGAGTTAGGACATTGGATGTTCTATGGATGGTGAAGCGCTTGCTGGCTGGAACCTTCTTCTTACACCTACAAGAGCAAATGGAAAAGCTATTGGTGTGCTCGGCAGGTGTCCTGCTGCCTTAGTAGCAGGAAGGCCTGTGACAACAAGCATCTGAAGCCAAACCCACACACTCTTAGACAATCACAAGTCCCAAAGCAAGAAGACCCCTCAACAGGAACCTAAGTGAGAGGTGAGACTTTGTGAAACATGGGAAGCACACAGGGCCAGTGTGGAAGCACAAAACAGCCAGATGAGAAACGGGCAGGAAACCGGGATGAAAGACAATCTCATCCCAAGCCAGAGGAAGCAAATTTAAAGAGGAATAAAAGCAAGAAACCCTAAAAAGCCCAATGTGGCCGGACATGGTGGCTCAAGACTTTAATCCCCAGCACTCAGGAAGCAGATAAGTGGATCTCTGTGAATGAGGACAGCCTGGTCTACAGAGAGTTCCAGGACAGCCAGGGCTACATGGTGAGACCTGGTCTCAAAACAAAACGAAAGCCCAATATAATGTTGTTGGCCTTCAATCCCAGTACTCAGGGGGTGGGGCAGGTGGATCTGTGAGTGTGAAGTCCGTCAGGGCTACAGAGGGAGATCCTGCTCAAGTCAAAAACAAAACAAAATTCCAACCTACCCCCCAAACAAACCAGTGCTGTGACCAACTGAAAACTGGAGTGAAGGGACTTTGGGTGGTTGCAGCTTTAAAATGACCCCCATGCCAGCTCCCCCAGGGTGTGCCTCATGAGGACAACTGTTCGTGCTGAGACAGGATGACCCGACCCCTAAAAACAGGAGTTGCACACAGATCTCATTTAAGATCAAGACAGCAGGGTGGAGGGTTCTCCATTGCATCCACTGAGGGGGCTACGGATCAGACCCTTTGCCTCTCTTCGACGCAATTTCCACGGTAGACACAGGGAAAAGAGTAGACACGGTAGACATGCTAATACATGTCACAAGGACAGGCGCTGGGTGAGCAGCAGTTATGGGCCTCAGGCTGCTGGTGGGCCGCGTCCATAAGCCAGCTGAAGGCCACTCAGGAAATGTGAGCAGCGGTCAACCCTGAGGAGGGTCAGGCAACTATTTATAGTGTTCCGGATGGTCACTTTCTTATAAGCAGGTGACACTTACTTAGCACACATATAGGCGTTCTCTCCACTCAGCACATCTGGTTTCACGAAAAGTTCCAGAGCACGTACAATATTTGCAGCTTGCTGAGGAGGACGAAAACAGAACAGAATGAACAGCAAGAGAAAAAGCCTGACTCGCGAAGTCCCAGATTTAAGGTTTTTTCAGGCCGAGGCAGCAAGTGATAAAACCTGACTTGCATAAATATTGGCCTTGCTAACTCATCCCCACCCCCAGCAGAAGCAAGGAGCGGACGGACAGTGCCCTTCTCTAGAGGTGACAGGTGACAGCCATGTGAGATCATGAGTCAGGCACTTTCACTGTGACTGCAGCTGGGGTGGCTCAGAAACTCAAGGTCCCTGCAAAGGCAAGGATAGGCTGACAGCAAAGAGGCGTTCTCTCCTCAAGCACCAGTGTGAGGCACTGCCACTATTGATGCCTCAGAACACAAAACTAAGTTTTACTTTTTATTCTTTAACAGGAAGGAATTTGCATAGGCAAAGGCTAGACCTACCCCCCCAAACAAAACAGTACTGTGACCAGAGAAAGCTGAAAACTGGAGTGAAGGGACCTTGGGTCACAAATGTTGGCTTATCTGTGCTATGTGCAGCAGAGGCAACCACCCCGCTGCAAACAGAGGACACAGGGGAGCCGAGTGCCCTTACTCCCATCTATTCTGACCCACACCTTTCTTGCTGTTGATCCCTCTGGCCTCCCTCTCACCCTCGTCACCCCTATGAACACAGATCACTGCCAAGCATACCCGAATCTCCAGCGCTATGTCCAAGTAGGGATCGTATGTGTCTGAGACGCTCTTGCACACAGAGCACTTCACTGCAACAGAACACAGAGGCAGTGGGCAGCTGGGACCCACCAGAGCACCACCCAGGTCCAGACACCCAGAACCACAGGTCTACAACATTAAACTCAGCTCTCACGAAAGGAGACTGTCCCTTAACTGGAGACACAGATACAAGTCACGCCCGGTTCTTTTATCAGGCCTTGCTTGCCTGGCTACTCCCACAGGCCAGTGGACAAGCCCTCTGCAGCAGAACACAGGCCTCACCCCAAGGACTGAGAGCGATGAAAGAACTCAATCATCACATCACACACTGCTTCTCCAACTCCCTCAGGGGATAGTCCCACGGTGGGCAAGGGTGGCAAGTCAGAAAGACAAGGCCTGGGACCTCCAGCCCCTCCAGCTCACGGTCTTGCAGCTAGGGGCATACCCCCACCTGTCTGGGAATGCTGAGGACTTCCTGGTTCAGAGTGCAGATCATCTGCTTACCTCGGGATCTGAGATACCCTCCAAAGATCTGATGTACCAGGGTAGTAGCCTGCGTCTGCCGATCCAACCTAAAAGGAAGCCGCAGTCATGACGAGGAGAGGACAGCACAGCACAGCAAGGCACGCTATTCACAGCCAGCACCCCACCCTCATCAGCACCAGATCAGCTGACAGATGACGCCCTACTCCACTCCAGCCCCCAGCAGCGTTCCTAAACTCTTCATCAGACCTTTGTCTCCTTGGGCCCCCACCCCACAACAGCACCTTCAACCTTCACAACCACTTGACCACCCCACAGAACACCCCAGCATCTTCGTCCAATTGTATCCCTGCTTTCCACTCTCTGTAGAAGGACCCAAGCCTTGACTGGGAGGCAGGAACAGTCCTAGGACCCATGGCATTGGCCCTTGCCATGTCTTCCACTGGGCTGTGGAGGCTAAAGCTGCAGGTTCAGTAATATTTCTTGACTGGCTGTCACATGAAGGGACATGACAGCAGTAGCCTTCAACAGAGGAGGGCCACCATACCCTTCCTTTTTCCTGATACCCGGGCAGCACTAAGCCACACTGACTAGCACCTTCTCTGCCTGGCCAGGCACAGTTCCTCCACTTCAGTACTCTACTTGACTGACCTGCCACAGCCACCCTCGCACACTAGGGATAGGCCTGGAGTATTCTCCAGAAGACGACAGCAATAGGAGAGTGTGGCCAGCTCTCAGCTGCTCGCTGACTCCCCCAGGTTCTATTCTTGGCCAGAGGTTACATCCTCAGCCACTACCACTGAGTGGCACTAAGTTTGGAGATCTCCCAAGGCCATCTCCTGTGGTTGACATCACCTGGCCAGATCCCATGCTGCACACTTCACTGCCCTCTGAATGGATGATGTGCAAGGCTTTCCTGTGAACTTTTAAACACTTATCACCAAAACATTTGGAGAACAATTTTTTTTGTGCAATGATGGGCAATGAAAAAAATATGAACTGCCGGGCGATGGTGGCGCACGCCTTTAATCCCAGCACTCGGGAGGCAGAGGCAGGCGGATCTCTGTGAGTTCGAGACCAGCCTGGTCTACAGAGCTAGTTCCAGAACAGGCTCCAAAGCCACAGAGAAACCCTGTCTCGAAAAAACCAAAAAAAAAAAAAAAAAAAAAAAAAAAAAAAAAAAAAAAAAGAACTACAACTATTAATCAAAAGAAAGGACAATCGACTGCCCATATTAGCAGGTCCACAGCCCTTCAGTCGGAAGCAGCTGGAGCGCACAGAGCTACAACCACGGCTCAGAGGCTGGAGAAGAGAGTCAAATGCAGCTCCACCCTGGCCCAGGGCAGGAGCTGTGAGAACTGAAGGACGTGGAGGCAGCAGGATCCAAAACCTTTCGAAGAAGGCAAAGCGACAGACTAGCATCTTGACACTGGAGAGCAGGGACATATACGCCACTCCAAAAAAAAAAAATCATCAATGCAAGAAGGTGCACTGCACACTGCCCGGTGCAGGCAAAAGACAGATGGGCTCTGGAGTAAAGAATCATAGGCAGCTTCAATCTATACATAGGCGTTCTGCAGGCAATTCTGTCTGTCAGTGAAAACCGTCCCCAGGCCAAAGGAGAAGAGTGACAACAGGGTCTAAAGGGACCTAAACAGCCTGAAACACTCAAGAGACAGAAGGAACATCCTAAAGAGAAGACTTCAAATAAACAAACACATGCTAAAAACAAAATAAAATAGAACATAGATCTCATTTGGGGTTGGAGAAAAGGCTCAGTGGTTAAGAAAGATTGGCTGCTCTTGCAGAGGACCCTGGTTCAGTTCCCAGCACCCATGCCATGTGGCTCACAACTGCCTATAACTCCAGCTCCAGAGGATCTGACATGCTCCTCTGGCCTCCATGGGAACCCACACACGATACTCACTCACAGAGACATACATCCACAGACAACACACATAAAAATGATAAAAATAAATTAAAAAAAAAAAAAGGTGCCAAGGCATGGTGGTGCACACCAAAATCCCAGCAGAGGGAAAAGGATCAAGAGTTCAAGGGTTACTCACCACCCTGTCTCAAAGGAAAAAGAAAAGAACTGGGCGGTGGTAGTACACACCTTTAATCCCAGCACTCGGGAGGCAGAGGCAGGCGGATTTCTGAGTTCAAGGGCAACCTAGTCTACAAAAAATGAAAACCAAAACCAAAATCCAAATCAAATTAAAAAAGAAAAAAGAAAGAAAACAAACAATAAAGGAACAGCCTTTCTGAGTGGAGACTGCAGAGAGAACCTGTCCAAGTGAAAGTGGACCTTCCTTCCCTAAGTGTGAAGCCCCTGCTTCCTTCTCTAAGCATGAGCGTGTGATTTCCCTACCTTCTTTCTCTAAGTGTGAGCCCCCACTTCCTTCTCTATTTCAAAGTAAAGACGTGGTTTTAGAGGCTGAACAAGTTCATGGCTACAGGTCAACTTTTGAAGTTTTTTTTTTTTTTTTTTGAGACAGGGTTTCTCTGTGAAACAGTCCTGGCTGTCCTGGAGCTTACTTTGTAGACCAGGCTGGATTAGCACTCCCAAGTGCAGGGATTAAAGGCGTGTGCTACCACCGCCCAACTTCAAGAAATTTTCTAGAGCAGCTCCCTCCAACAGAGCTTAATGGCCCAGGCTGCAGAGCACCAGGTAGTCAGACCTGGGCAACAACACAAACACCTCAGAGGATGGCTAGAGGGAGGCTGCGCTGTCCCCAACATAAAGAAGGTGCCCTCAGCCAAGTAGCACATGTGGGGAAGTGAGACACATACTTAGCATAGCCGTTCAAGCAGGCCTTCTGCATGGCATCGATGGTGTACCGCAGGAATTCGTGTGCATCCTCTTGGTTTCCGAAGCGGAAGTGCCGGGCGATCTCTGGAGGAAGAAGAGAAAGATGCAAAAGGATCTTGACTGTTGGAGGCCACTTTTACAGGAGCCAGCATCATGTCAGAGTGCCATGTGACTAGAAGACAGGGTCTCTACAGCGCACATCAGTGCACATCTCCCTCACCCCTCTCCCAGCTTTCATGCTCACCTGTGTCTTAATTTCAGACACAGCCCTCCCACCTGGCTAAAAGCCTAACTATTCTTCCAAGTAGTGCCCAGAGAAAGCCTTCCTTCAGTGAAACACTGAGCACATGTGTGCATACTAACTACCATGCTGGGGTCTGCACCATTATGTGGGACCTTCCATACATAAGGATTCCTGAGACTCCATCCATGGCTTTTCTCCTTCTTCCTCCAACCACAGAGCTAGTACTTGGCAGATACTCAACCAAAATTCTTTCTTACTTTTCAGGTCTCTGATGAAGGAAACGGGCTTGATGGCATTGCCACTGTTGGCAAAGGCCTGGACCATGTGGTTCTGCATGACACACAACATGCAGAAGTTTCCTTGGTGACCTACAGTGGGCAAGAAGCAACTTTAGGGTGAGTAATTTCCAGACAACCCATAATAACATCCTCACTTCACGTGCAGGGTGAACGCAACACAGGCTACATATGACAGCCTAGAAGTTCAACGGAAGCAAGCCTGATGCTTATGTAAACGGACTAGTTTCTCATTAAACACTGCACTAGAACACGATACACTCCTGCCTTAAAACTGACTTTTAGCAGGGCGGTGGTGGTGCACACCTTTAATCCCAGCACTTGGGAGGCAGAGGCAGGAGGATCTCTGTGAGTTCGAGTCCAGCCTGGTCTAGAAGAGCTAGTTCCAGGACAGGAAACAAAAAGCTACAGAGAAACCCTGTCTCGAAAAATCAAAAAAAAACAAAAAAACAAAAAAAAACCTGACTTTTAAAATAGATGTAGAAAGAACAAGACCCCACCCTGCTTCAGCTGTCTTGGGAGGCTGTAAGTGAAATGCCGATTATCATAGTCCAACTCCCCACAATCCTTCCCCCACAGGTACCTTGACCCAATCTGCCTGCTCACTGTAACACACGAACAGTACCATCACGACCACAAGTCAACAGGCTCACGGAGGTGTGCTGGTTATGCCATACACCTGCAATTTGCTTTCCTGACATCCATGCTGCCCACCCAGCTCTTTCCCCTGGTTCTACAGCTGGAACATTCCACAAATGGACAGACGGGTCTACTTATGGTATCCACCCCAACAAACTCCACTTTTTCACATCTACCACCACTGCAATGAATGGACCTGCCATTTTTCTCCTTATGCACTAAGGAATACACCTGGAAGAGAAATTCCTGTAACAAAAGAAGCTGTCAGCTTTGTGAAGACTGAGGTTACTTACACCTCTGAACCTTGGCTGCCTGCCACAGGCTAGCTGCCTGCTGCGCTGGCAGGTACACCTTCAATTCTATGAGACAAACTCTGAACATGACGCTTCAGGCCAATCTTGTCACACAAAATCCAACCCAAACCAATTAGTGCCACTCTCAGTAGCTGAGACCAGTGTACTGACCCCTCACCAGCAGCACTGGCTGCTCCTCGGTGGGTAGGTGCTGCTCACAGTCAGGTGACCCACACAGAGGATACAGACCACAGCTGTGGTACTCTCCATGCCTGCCGAACCACGCTGCAGCTAACCTGTGCCAGGTAACCAGGATTCAGTTATATCACCGCTTAACTGAATCAACCCACAAAGCTGAAAAATGGCTCAAAAAACCCCTGTGGAGCGAGCAAAAAATGGAGGACTCTACAGGGAAAGAGCAGACAAGAAAAGAACAGAAGAAAGCACTTATGTAAGGCTCGGGTAGGAGGATGTGACTGCCAAGGCCGTGAGGTCAAGATGACAGTCTGAGCACTCTGACAGCAGTCCCAGCCTTTCCTCTCCGAGCTGTGAGTATTTCTGGCAGCAGTGAGATTAAACCCTGACCCTGTACAGCGTGAACAAGGGTGCTACCCCAGACACACTCACTCCTTTAAGTAACAGAATGCTCTTGAGCTCATTGCGCAGCTCAACGTCATGTTAACGCCACTACTCCTATCACATCCATCTGCCTCTGGATCCAGCCTGATCTGACTCCTAACTTTAGCCACCACCCTCCCACCCGTGACTGTATTTTTGTTTTCTCTTTCTTTCTTCCTGAGTGAAACAGGGATTCTCTGTATAGCCCTGGCTATCCTGGAACTCGCTCTGTAGACCAGGCTAGCCTTGAACACAGAGATCTGCCTGTCTCTGCCTCCCAAATGCTGGGATTTAAAGACATGCGCCACCACTGCCTGGCCATTGTTTTCTTTAAAGTCTCATTACCTATGAGCTGGGGACAGACTTAGTAGGAAGAGTGCTTCCTTTGAAAGCAAGAGGACATGATTTCAAAGCTCCAACACTCATGCTGGGCATGGCCACCTAGGCCTGAAATCCCAGCCTTGCAGACGGGCACTGAGACAGGCAGACTGATCCTGGAAGTTTGCTAACCCATCCTAGCCCAGTGAGATCCTGGTTTAGTGAGCAATCCTACCTCAAAAAAACAAGGTAGAAAATGATGAATATTCAATGTACTTCTGTTCCTCTGCATCTGCTTGCTCATGTGAACTCACAAACACACACACCCTTTGTGTGTTTTCTGTGACTTTCCTGCCCACTGGACATTATGTTACTAAGATTTGTTCAGAAGATAAAACATACTTATATACACTGTTTTTTTTAAAGATTTGTTTTTTATTTTATGTTTAATGAGTATTTGGCCCAAGTGTATGTCTGTGTATCGTCTGTATGCCTGCTCCCCTTGGATGACAGAAAAGGGTGTCAGATAACTGGAGTTACAAATCGTGTGAGCCACCATGTAGGTGCAAGGGATTGAACCCAGGTCCTCTGCAAGAGCCACTGAGTCACTTTATATGAGACTAATTCAGCTCCAGCTAAGGTTGGGTTCTTGGAGTTGGTTTTGGATACAAAAGTTTTTCTTTCCAAAAAAATACATACACGTATGTGGGTTTAGTGACTTATGCAGAAACACTTTTTTTTCTTTTTTTATTTTATGTGTATTTGTGTTTTGCCTGTATGTATGTCTGTGTGAGGGTGTCAGATTCTGGGAGTTACAGACAGTTGTGAGCTGCCATGTGGGTGCTGAGACTTGAACCCAGGTCCCCTGTGCTCTTAATCTCTCCAGCCCCTTTTCTTTTCTTTTCTGAGGCAGAACTTCACTAGGTAGCCCGGGCTGGCCTGGAACTCTGTGTGGACCAGGTTGCCCTTGCCTCTACCTACCAAGAGCTGAGATTAAAGGCGTGAGCAGCTGTGTCTGACTAGAATACTGTTTTTAGAGCACTTTCCTTTTCTAGCAGTCTTACAGAGTGGCAATGCGGCCACCCACGCTTGACTGTACCTTACAGTACATACTTACAAGGTCACTACCTAGGATAATGCTCCGCCGCCTCCTGTGCACTATCAGAAGGGAAAGGCCCGTCTACTACTCTAAGAGGGCTTGTTATCACCGTCAAGTTTTCCAGGCAAGCGTCCTCTCTCACTCCACTAATATAGCGACTACCTGACCACCTAGACACCCACAGCACGCCCTCTGCGCCAAGTGATATAAGACCAAGCCTTTGAAGGAATTCATTTCATCCTTACAATTCTGTATGGAAGCCAGTATTCTTCTGTAAAGCAGAGACAGGGGGCAGAAGAAAGCCAAAGAACATTCTAAAGACCCAACTAAGTTTAGCGGCAGAACTGGGGCACAGATAGGCAGAGGCTCTCGCAGCATGCTGAGCATCTGTGGGAGGCTTTCCTACAGGATGCCTGTACTCTCAGGAGGAACCCCAGTTCTCCAGATGATTTCAAGCTGCCCAAGATGCTTTCGTATTAGCTAACAAGTTTAGAGCAGCTCATCAGTAAGGCAGAACGGGTTTTGCTTCTCCAGGTTTAAGAACCCCTCAGCATAAGCTAGTGTTCACTAGAAGAGCTACTAAAGGACTAACATGAGCTAGCTCTGGTAAATCTCACAGCTCCAGCTTCTTCACCCGATTTTTTTTTTTTTTTTTTTTTTTGGTTTTTCGAAACAGGGTTTCTCTGTAGCTTTGGAGCCTGTCCTGGAACTCCCTTTGTAGACCAGGCTGGCCTCGAACTCACAGAGATCCGCCTGCCTCTGCCTCCCGAGTGCTGGGATTAAAGGCGTGCGCCACCACCGCCCGGCTTTTCTTCACCCGATTTTAAATTCTATTTTGGGGCATGTTTGGTTCCCAAAATTGGTTCAGCACACACACAAGATAGTTGAACAGACGCTGTGAGGAGGCATCTTTCAAAAACCCTTCTCTCTAGAGAGCATGACCCTGCCTGAGTGAAACTCACACATGGCCCATACGATAGCAGATGAAATTCCCCTCACTGTGTCAACCACCATGTCCCATTAGCTTCACTCTAACTGTCAGACAGACAGAACGACAGCCCCTCACACACAGGGGTCTTTCTAGCTGGTGTTAAAGTGAGGGACTGCCTGGTTCAGTGACTCACACCGAAGCCCACTGTAAGCCCCACTCACAGCTCCGTGCGTGCTCTTTGGAGAGCAGGTAGTTGGCCAGAGGCGGCGTGTAGGTCAAGCACTGAATGGTGGAGTTCAGGAAGCAGGTGTTACCCAGGTTGTGCAGCCCTGCGCCAACGCGGAAAACGCGTTCCCACCTTAGCGACAGTCTCTCCGTAGGGAAGAGCACTTTCTGTGGGGCAGGGACTCCGTCGCCTCCACTTCCAGACACACGCTCGGTGCCTAGAAGAGAAAAAAATGAAACCAGGTCATCCCAGGGACCTTCCATGCTCAGTTCAGAGCTCAAGGCGCCTGTGATGAGAAGAAGCAGTGGGTTCCAGCTCCGCGCCATACTGTGCACCAAGGAACCCACCCGACATCTGTATTTTCATCCCCACGTTCTCTCCACCCGAAACTAACTGTGTGCAGGTATACATGAGATTAAGATGGCGCGTGTGTCGGGGTCAGAGGACAACTTTTAGGATTCGACTCTCCAACCCGCCCACTGAGGCAGAGTGTCTCCAATTGTTTCTCCCGCTGGCACACACGCACACTCCAAGTGAGCTGTCCATGAACTTCCTGCTGATCCTCTAGTCTCCTCCTCCCCTCTCCCTGCAGGTGTGCTGCGGTGACAGGCACACCAGAGCACTCAATCCAGCCATTTCTGTGGGCTTGAGCTGCAGACCCACACAGCTAATGCCTTCATTGGCTGAGCCATTCCTTAGCCCCTTGGACCTGCTTTCTGACCTCACTAAAGAAGGAGGTCACATTCAAGGAATGTTCAAGTACACAGATATCCTTCCCGGTCACCCTGTATCATGACAGCTATTATGACAGACCACTGACTCCTGGAAGCCCAAAACTACTCCAGCTGCCAACTCAGGGCTACTCACTTGGGCCAAAACACAGCCCCCAGTACCTGGTTTCCTGGGCTGTAGCTCATCTCCACTCTTGTGGCGACTCGCTCCGTCGGCCCTGGAGTTCAGCAGCACATACTTGCTCTTCAAGGACTCTAGCTGGTAGGAGAAGCTCTTGCTGGCAGGTTCAAACTCAATCCTCTGCAAAAGGACCTTCTTGGCAGAGGCAGCCAGCAGCTTGCCCAGGTCCCCATCCTCTGCTGAGTCCTTGCGGCCAGGCTTAAGAGCCTCCTTCAGCTTATCGACTATTGGCATGGTGCATACCTGTAGGGTGGGAAGAACCCCAGACCCATAAACAGCTACATCCCAGAGCAAGTACACGACTTCTGCCTGCTCCTTCTACTCAGCAGCCATCAGGACAGCTACCCAAAAGGCACAGGGGCAGCTAAAGGCAGAGCAAGCAGCGTTGCATGTGACCACTGGCATTATTTCCTGAAACTATTTAAAAACCAATGGACGGCATATTCTCACACGCTCTGGTTTCAGGCAGCAAATGTGAAAAACGAATTGGAGGGGGGTTGTAGAGATGACTTAGTGCATGCACTACTCTTGAAGAGGACCAAGTGCAGTTCCCAGCACTCAGGCCAAGCAGCTCACAACCACGTATGGCCGGATCCAGGGCGTCCAATACCCTCTTCTAGAATTCACAAGCACTTGCATTCACATGTACACCAACACAACTACGTATAATTAAGAATAAATATTAAAGCCGGGCGGTGGTGGCGCACGCCTTTAATCCCAGCACTCGGGAGGCAGAGGCAGGCAGATCTCTGTGAGTTCGAGGCCAGCCTGGTCTAGAAGAGCTAGTTCCAGGACAGGAACCAAAAAAAGCGACAGAGAAACCCTGTCTTGAAAATCCAAAATAAATAAATAAATAAATAAAAGAATAAATATTAAAAAAAGAAATGTTGGCTGGGAATAGTTCACAAACCTTTAATCCCAGAACTTGGAAGGCAAATCCTTGTGGATCTCAGTGAATTGGAGATCAGCCTGCTTTACACAGAGTTCCAGGCCAGCCAGGGTTACATAGTGAAAGTGTGTCTGTCTGTCTCTCTCAAGATTTATTTTATTTTACATATATGGGTATCTTGCCTGCCTACACAGATATGTGCAACACATGCATGCTTGGTACAACAGATCCCCTGGAACTGGAGTTACAGTTATGAACTGCCATGTCGGTGCTGGGAATTGAACCCAGGTTCTCTCTAGAAGAACAGCCAAAGCTCCTAACCAGAGACATCTCCAGTCCCAGAGAGACCCTCTCAAAACAAAAACCAAGCATATGTGCATACTCACATGAGAATCAGCATAAGACAGATGGCCAGGCTTGTCTGCACAGGCCTCTCCGTGCTCTTCTACAGAGGCCAGGGGCCACATTCAGTACCGAGCATGTGGACAGCCTGGTCCAGGCCGAGAGCTGTGGGAGTCACCATCAGGTTTCCATGGCTTACTTTAAGAAAATGACACAAGGCATCTCCATCTCTCACCTGGTACATGTTGAAATGTCAATATCTTACATAGCCCGATTCAAATAAAATATATTACAAAAATCAATTTTACCTTTCTTATTTTTCTCATGTAGCTGCTGTGAACTTTGACCTTGCATTTAGCCATTCTATTTCCATGGTGCAGCATACATACAGATTTTCTCTCTCAGCTGGGCATGCTGCTCAGTGCTGCCTTACTCCCAGCACATGGGAGGTTGAAGCAGAAGGACTATTGTGACTTTTAGTCTGGCATGGGCTACAGACTATGACCATGTCTCAACCAGATGAGACAGACAGACAGACAGACAGACAGACAGACACACACACACACACACACTCTATCTGTCGCCAAGTGAAGAGCTTGAGAAGTAAAGCTAAGTGGGCAACAGGGACCCAGGCTCCACAAGGGCAGACCTGTGTGTTCTATCTCCACACAGGTCCAGGCTCAGATGGTTAACTGGGAGGTGGCTACAAGGATTAGTCAGGAAGCCTGCTGCACAGCAGCTCCTAACAGAGGCACAGTCAGCCAGGACAACAGCAGAAACACCGCAACAGAGATGAGCCCCTCCATCATCAGACTGTCACCCATACCCATCCTGCCCGCCACTGGCTGCTAGAGCCACACTTACAAACATACAGACCTGGAACTGCTCATTCACATCAGACAAATGAGACCCACTACCCTGACTATCCAGGAGTCAGCTACACAGGTAGACCCCAAAACAAATAACAAAAACAAAGCAAGCACCAGTCCTCTGACAAGCATCCTAAAGCCTTCTGTGATGGGGACTCACAAAGACCTTCACCCACAGGCCAGCCACTGCCAGGTTTGGGTCACTGGAAGAAATAAAGATGAGGCAGCATCCAGGGCTTACCTGGGGTGTCTGTGCTGGCTGCTGCTTTTCTCTGCAGCAGGGAATCAGGCTCTCAAGGGAGGGACGGAGCTGACCCAGCAGGTGCTTTCCTGGACTTCAGCCTGCTCAGTCACCAACACTGCCAAGTGTAGAGTCCAGAATGGGCGCCAGCACCTGGAGGATGAGCAGCGAGACTGTCACCCACGACTGGCTTCTCCCGCGGGCCCCATAAACCGCTTTCTTGTGTGAACTATGTATGACCTTCTAACAGGAAAGCGGCATCACTAAGGTTAAAGGAAGCCAGGCACAGAGATGCATGCCCATAACCCCAACATTCAAGAAACAGACACAAGAGGATCAAACATTTAAGGCTAGCCTGGGCTACGGAGCAAGACTTAAGAAGCTCTGAATTCAGAGTCCAAGGACAACTGTATTAACACCACTAAATCCACAACCCGATGGCCCTGTCCTCCACTCTACATCACCATCGTCACGTTTCTCAAACCCAGGGGGCAACTCGAGTCCGAAGATCATGTCCACAGACAACGAGACAATAGGAATGATGGATGAAAATCTCAAACTTTTTTGATTTCATTAGCCAGTTATTTTCTTTTTAAGAAAATAGTCATGAAATTTTACTTTAAGTATAAACCTTTTCTTCCATTTCCACACAGTCAACTTGATCATATAAAGGCATTTTCCATCTGTTCAAACACACGCAAATCCAAAGGACAGCACAGTCAGCACAATGCACCACCGATGGGCTTAATGACTGCTCAGTCTTGGTTCCCCTCCCCATGCCTAGGTTCTCATGCAGCATGCCTCAGAATGTTCCTTCCATCTAGCCAACACCCCCGATAGAACGTCCTCAAGCTGCAGAAGGAGGACAGCCTGACTTCTGAGAGTTCCGTTGACATCACTTCCAAAATCCGACCTTCCCACGGGGAGGTGAGACCTTTGTCCTGGCCTACTGTGAAGGATGACCAAATGGGAACGTTAAAAAAGTTATTTGCCAGAAGCACCTTCTGGTTCATTTGGTCAGGATAATGTGAAGTAATGGCAGAAAGCTGCGTGATGTAGGAACCAAGAAAAATGCTCTTGTGATTCCCCGCAAGCCCTCTGCCGTGTATGCGCAGCAAGTGTGGCTGAGGTTGAGGGATGCGCGCTCACCTACTCAGCTCTCTTAAGGGCTAGGCTACGCTGTGCCCTCAATATGCATACCCAGTTCTGAGCTCAAGCCTGGCCCCTCCATTCGGACAGGCAGCATTTAAACAGAGCCTTTCTCTCTTTAAAACGTTTTCCAAAAAAACCTCCCTTAAGACTTATGAGGTCAATTACATGCTGGGGGAGAAGGGAGACAGGGCTGGGGCCGCCCCGGTTCCACACCGCAGAGCATGCCGAGCCAGGCACAGGTGAACTACACGTCTCTTGGGCATACACCACTAAGCCAGACTATGCAGATGCCGGGGTATGTCTGTTTTAGGATTCTATTCCACCATCTCCATCCCTGAGGGATGCGCCAGACGCAGGCAGGCGCGCGCGCACACACACTCACAAGCAGCAAGGAGCATTTGGGTTCGAACGCGGTCCTGCTATTACAACAATTCGGTACGGATCCGCGCTACAGATCTGTCACCGCCCTAGGCTACAAGCTCGGCTTCGGCTCTGCCTGGCTACCCTGAGGTCTGCAGCCCCGGGAAGCTTCTGAGGAACCACCCGCACCGAGAGCGCAACCTCGGGGTCACCCAGAACCATGCGACCCCAAGTTCCGGAAGAACCCCGGGATGCAGAGTGACTGATGCAATTCCCTGGCCACGCCGGGGTTCGCAGGCACCCCTCGCCATCACCGGTCCCGTCCTCGGTCTCCGGCTGCCCTCCTTCCCCCACGCTCCTCACGCGCCATCCCTCCTCAGTGTTCCCTACGCCGCTCGCATCCCCCGTCCTCCTCCCCGCGGTCCCGGACACCGTCGCCGGCCACGCACCTGTCAGCCTTCGCCGGAGTCCCCAAGCCCCGCGGGTACGGCACGCACCTCCCGCCTGCCCTCGTCCCTAGCCGCGCGGACGCACCTGCGCTCCGCCGGGCTCAACCTCCACCTCACAGGCCTCTCGGGGGCCCGCGGAAGGCCGGCGCAACTAGAGCATCCGCTCCGGGCCGGGCCCGCACGCGCACCATCCGGGCCTCCGGAGCCTCACACACGTGTCACCACGGCCTTTAAAGGAGCCGCACCGCGGGCGCGCTCTGAGACCGCGTGGAGAGGTCCGGCTAGCTTTAAGAGGCGGGGCTAACGCCGAACACCCTTCTCTTCGACGCGCCCACCTCCTCGTCACTACTCACACGTCACCCCTCCGTCCCGCAGCCCAGCCAGTCTACGCGATGACGCATGCGCGTACAGCTCAAAGTTCCGGAAGCGCCCGGCAGCCTAGAGGCTCTGCGGCGGCCTGGCATGGTTCCCGCGGAGTGGGTGCGGTGGCGTCACTTCCGGCTGCGTGCCCGACACCGCGAGTGCGCAGGCCCAGTGGGCTGGACCTGGGAAAGGGCGGAAGCTGGATGTCGGCTCTGCTGCGTGCTGTGGGCTCTGTGGAGTGGCGCTGGGGCTTCGCGGTAGACAGCCCATCCTGGGACCGAGTCTTTGACGATTTCACCATTGCTTGATTTCTGGGCTGCTGGTGTGCTTTTGAAAAAGCTAGCAAGGGCTTGGGATGAGGTTGCAAGGTTCCACTCGTCACTGCAAGAACCAGGCGTGGTGGCACGACAATGCAGTTAACTGCAGTTCCGAGGCGTGGATGCGGGGGTGATGAGGACTTACACGTCGCCCGGGGGATACAGGATGAATATCTCCCTATAGATAAATAAATAAAGTAGAATTAGTCCATCCTTTTTTAAGTGGCCGAGATCGGAGGATCATGGAGAATGTGTTATCCTGGACCACATAGGAGAACCTTGTCACTAAGAAAAAAAAAAATCCTGCCAGGCGGTGGTGGCGCCTTTAATCCCAGCAGAGGCAGGGGGAATCTCTGTGAGTTCGAGGACAGCCTGGTCTACAGAGCGAGTTCCAGGACAGGCTCCAAAAATACAGAGAAACCCTGTCTCGAAAAACAAACAAAAAAGTCCTATTAACCTATGCCTAGCTATAAAAATGCCCCCTTAAGAGCTAGAGAGATGGATCAGAGGTTAAGAGGGCTTGTTCTTGCCCAGGACTTCCCAGCGCCCACACAGAGGTTCACAACCTCCTCAGGATCTCTTGACCTCTAAGATAAAGAAAAAAAGTTCTCTTAATTTTTATTTCGAGACAGTGTTTCTCTGTGTAACCACCCTGACTATCCTGAAACACTGTATCCCAGGGTGAGACCCGTCTGCCTCTGCCTCCCAAGTGCTGGAATTAAAAGTGTTCGTCACCACTGGTTTCTTAAATTTTTAAAGCTTTATTATTTTAAATTATGTCTATTTCTATGTGAGTGTAGTTGCCCGTGGAGGTCGGAGGTCCCATCCCCTCTTAGCACTGGAATTACAGGCAGCTCTTACATTGTGAGCTGCCTGTTGTGAGGGCTGGGAACCACACTCTGGCACTCTGTAAGAAAAATATGGGCTGTTAACTGTTGAGCATTCGCTCCAGCCCCAGAATCCTCCCTTTCTTTAGACTGATTTCTTTTGTCCTCTGACCACTCTTTGTCCCCTGGCTGGAGGTTACTCTAAACCCACTGTTCTAGGCTGGATACAATAAATTGCTACTTTTGTTGTCCTGATGCTAGCCCTGGGTGTACCATCACTGCTTCCCTGTGCTTCCTGTGTGGGAGCTGGCACCTGGCATGAGATCTAGGTTTTTATCCTTTCTTTGCCCTAATTAACCTATTACTTCAGATATTTCTCTTACTCAAGACTGGATTTCCCATCTGTTTATTTTTGGGGGGTGTGCAGGGGAACAATACCTAGAATAGTGGTTCTCAACCTTCCTAGTGCTGCAACCCAGTTCCTCTTGGTGGTGACCCTCAATTGTAAATTATTTTTATTGCTATTTCATAACAGTAATTTTGCTACTGTCGTAAATATCTAATATGTGGGATACCTAATACGCAACCCCTGTGTAAGGGTCGTTCGACCCCCCAACATGACCCACAGGTTGAGGACCACTGACCTAGAGGCAGAGTCAACAGCTCAGTTGACAGGTAGTGAATTCAATCCCCAGAACCCACCAAAAAAAAAAAAAAAAAAAGCCTGGTGTGGTAGAGTTACAGACATGACACGAGAAGTCACGCTGAGCACTTTGAGACCTGTAAAGGAAGAGTTCTTTACTTGCAACCAGATACGGTGCTGCCCAAGGGGGAAGCCAGTCTCGGATAGAGGGTTTTACTAACTTACAGACATGTTAGGCTGGTGCATCTTGCATACACCATCACCCTTAAATCTCTTTCAGGTCCAGACCTTGATTACATCTTGAACTTACTATGTAAAGATGGAAAACTCCAGTCTGAGCACCTGGGCAGGTGGAAGATTGCACGGCCAAGACGTTGTCAGAATTCTTTCTTCAGTACCTCAGTGCTGTCCTTGAAGACTTGGTACCCAGGGTCATCTTGTCCCCCTGGCAGAGTTATGCTTTTCCTGATGAGAGCACAGAAGACTTAGTGGCAGACCAGGACTGTGGTAGCTATGGCGCTGCCAGGCTCCTTGAGCTTCCTCATAAGGCATGCTCTTTGGGGATGGGGCTAATGGCTGGTCAGTACTGGTGAATATTACAAGTTCTGCTTCTTTCTTTCTTTTTTCTTTTGTGGGGGAGCAGGTTAGGAACAGGGTTTCTCTGTGTAACCTTGGCTATTCTGGAACAATCTCTGTAGACAACGCTGGCCTCAAACTCACAGAAATCCTCCTGCCTCTGCCTCCCAAGTGCTGGGATTAAAGGACTATACTGCCACTGCCCAGTAAATTTTGCTTATTTCTTTTTTTAATAATTTATTTTTTATTTTATATGCATTGGTATTTTGCCTGCATGTGTGTCTGTATGAGGGTGTCAGGCCTCCTAGAACTGAAGTTACAGACAGTTGTAAGCTGCCATGGAGTGCTGGGAATTGAACCCAGGTCCTCTGGAAGAGCAGTCCAAGGTCTTTAACTACTGAGTCACCTCTCCAGCACCTAATTTTCTTATTTCTCAATAGGCCTGGTTAGCATACTACTTACCTTTGGATGTTTTGGAGGCAGCACTTTCTTAGCTAAATTCTGCTTTGTGTGATTTAATGTATCCCAGGCAAATCATTAGTAAATCCTTCATGACCTCAATTCTGTCTGTGCAGTGTGCACTTGTAATGAGATAGTGCATAGGAACTTCATCCTCTGTGTTCCTGTCCTACCTTCAAGAATGATGCGGCAGACAGCTAAGGGCACAAATGGGAGCTACTTTACTGTTGATTCAGGATTAAAATAAGTTAAAACAGATGGCCTGTCTACCCCAACAGTAATCCCAGTGTTTGATGGCAAAGACAGGTAGATCCCTGTGGCTGACTGGCCAGCTGGCTTAGCCTACTTGGCAGGTTCAGGCCAGTGGGAGACCTTGTTTGTTTGTTTGTTTGTTTGTTTGTTTGTTTGTTTTTAAAGTGGCATTTCTGAGGAATGACACCTGAGGTTTTTGTTTTTGTTTTTGTTTTTGTTTTCTGTCCTCCACATTCACCCCATACACACAAACACCAACTGCTGAAGTTATACTAAGTAGCAAATACCAAGCTGGCCACAGTTAAATCCCCAGAGCAGCCCACAAAAAAATATACATGTACTTTGAGCATGTAAGATCCCAGAGTCTGGACTGGTGAGATGGCTCACGGGGTAAAAGCACCAGATTTGATGGTCTGAGGTTGGAAAGTAGTTCTGCCCTTCCCACCCCACCTCATTTTTGAAACTGGGGCCAGTACCTGCTAGCCTCTGGATAGCTGCCCTTGAGTGCTCCCCTGGGCACCTCAAAGTTCTCATGTCCCGAAATGGACACATCTCCACCTCCTCTGAAGGGTAGCAGAAGCTACCCTGTTGTCTATTTAAACTGGTGGAGCAACACTCAGACTCCAGTCATAGGTGACTTAGCCAGGCTCCTCCCTCTCCCCTTTGGGATCTAACAGCTGCCTATCCACCTGTGACTCTGCTCCTTTGACTCTGACACCACCTGTTCTTCCAATCAAAGTGGTGATGCTAATTCCCTGTGTGTTTGGCCACTGCTCCCTTGTTGCATCTCTGGTGTTCTTTGATGAGAACATGACCAGTTCCTGATGTGGGATTCCCCTCTGCATGCTGTTAATATGTTTTATTACCATTGGTTAATAAAGAAGCTATTTGGCCTATGGCAGGGCAGAATATAGCTAGGAAGGAAATCCAAGCAGAGATAGAAAGAGAAAGAAGGCAGAGTCAAGAGAAACATGAGCAGCCACAGGAGAAGCAAGATGTGAGGTAACAAGCCATGAGCCTCATGGTAAAATTTGGAACAACGGAAATGGGTTAAGTTGTAAGAGCTAGTTAATAATAAGCCTGAACTAATAGGCCAAACAGTTTGTAATTAATGTAAGTTTTTGTGTGATTGCTCAGGACTGGGTAACCAGGAAATGAAAATGCAATCTCCAGTTGCAAGTACCTGCATCTCTGATCAGAGATACATTCTGGTTATTTTAGTTGAGACCATAGTTATAACCCTATACCTACAGCTGCCCTATGTCCTAGGTTCCCCTCTCTATAGTAACTCGCCAGCCTGTTGTGGTATAGGTCAGTTGGTAAGTGCTTGCCTAGCATGCATGAAGTCTTGGGTCTAGTCTCTAGCACCTCATAAACTGGGGGTGGTGACATATGCCTGTAATCTCAGGTAGAGCAGACATTTAGGGTCACACTTAACTACGTAGTGAGAAGCTAGTCTCAGATATAGAAGATCCTGTCTCCAAAAACTAACCTATCAAGTTTGTTCAGTTTACCACGCAAATGTTTCTCAAGACATATTCCTCCCATTCAGTTGTTTAAGAAGGAGCTTTTGCCTGGGACTGGAGAGGTGGCTTTTGCAGAAGACCTGGGTTCAATTCCCAGCACCACCACATGGCAGCTAGCAACTGTAACTCCAGTTCCAGGGCATCTGACGCCCTCTTCTGATCCCTTCTGGTACACAGGCAAAACGTCCATACCCATGAAATAAAAATAAATACCTCTTACAAAAGAAAAGTATCTCACCATCTACATCAATATTAGTGAAACAGTCAAATATGCCGCTCAGGTGTCAAATAAAATCACATATTTAAGCAGGGTGTGGTGGTAGCAGATTCCTTAATCCCTATGCCCAAGAGGTAGAAGCAGGAGGATCGAGAGTTCAGGGTTATCCTCCACTATGTACCTAACCCTCGGCCAGCCTGGTACATGACCTATAATTATACATTCAAAGCTCACCCTTGAATGCGTGTATAACTCCCCTGACTGAGGAGCTGAGCAAGCCTATCAGCTGTCTCCTGCCTCAAGACACTTCCAACTCTAGATTCTTCACAGGCAAATCCAAATTCTCCATCTCCACCCCAATCTGATGTCTCTGCTCCGGGCTCACACTAGTCTTTGGCCAGGAATTCCCTTTCACACCTGCCCCTCAACCCTTGGCTGAGGCACTGACCACTTCAGAAGTCTCCCTGGATTCCTGATGTGGGATGTCCTTCTGTATATGTGTTGCTTTTATTGGATAATGAATAAAGCTGTTTCAGTGGACTATGCAGAGTAAAGCCAGGTAGGAAATCCGAATAGAGATATATATAGAGAGAGTAGGCAAAGTCGGCGAGAAGCCTTGTAGCTGCCGAAGGTGAAAGATGCTAGCCAGAACCTTACTTGGTAAGCCACAGCCTCGTGGTGATACACAGATTAATAGAAATGTGCTAATTCAAGATATAAGAGCTAGCTTAAAATACACCTAAGTTGTTGGCCAAACAGTACTGTAATTAATATAGTTTCTGTATAATTATTTGGGTCTGCGTGGCTGGGAGACGGAAGAGCAGTCTCTGCCTACAGATTCCCTCCTCCCCTGCCATTCTTTTGCAGTATTCTGTGGACATCTCTGTCTCTACCACGGCTCCCAAGAGCCAGAGATCACGGGGTCTCTGGAACTTGTGTGTTGTAGGCTTACTGTGGACAAATGTGTTTTTTTTTAAAATATTTATTTATTATGTATACAATATTTTGTCTGTGTGTATGCCTGCAGGCCAGAAGAGGGCACCAGACCCCATTATAGATGGTTGTGAGCCACCATGTGATTGCTGGGAATTGAACTCAGGACCTTTGGAAGAGCAGGCAATGCTCTTAACCTCTGAGCCATCTCTCCAGCACCTGGACAAATGTTTTTGAAGAGACAAAACAGCAAAGCAAGTTGCTTTCGGCGAGGCAACTGAACAGTCTCAGAATCCTAAAACAGAAGACCAGACAGACACCGAAAAAGGAAGGAAAGCTGATGCTTTTCTCCCTCTGTAGACCACGCTGACCTTGAACTCACAAAGATCTGCCTGCCTCACCCAGCAGGACAAGTTTGTTAACAGATTTGGTAAAAAGTAATGTTGATGGGGGTAGTAATGTTGCTCAAAAGTTACTTGGTCAGCTCCTGCCCTGAAGGTCACAGCAAAGCGGATTCAGTTCTCCCCCACTTCAGGGCCCATGGTTGTTGGAAGAAGTCTCCAAGATCGGAACTGGGGCCATGGACCAGTGGATAGAGTGCTTGCCAGGGTGCATTGCTGGGTGCTTGCTGGGGTGACGGGGTGATGGCTCAATAGGTAAAGTGCCTGCTGGGTAAGCAGGAGAACCTGATTGCAGCTTTCCAAGCTCCCACACAAAACCTAGATGTGTGGTACACAACCAACTATAGCCCCAGCACAGGGGAGGGGAAGCTGGCAGATCCCAGGGGCTCCCTGCTGTCAGCCAATCTAAAGGAAATGCAAGCTCCAGGTTCAGAGAGAGAGAGATGAGGGGAATAGAGGCGGAATGAGGTGGAGCTTCCTCCTGAACACCCTGGTCTCAAGTACAAGCAAGGTAGAGAAGTCACTGAGGAAGATACCCTGTCAACCCTGTCAGGTGTCAACCTCTGGCCCTCACAGGTGAGTGCTCGCCCATGCCATTCCTAATGAGTTCTTTTCTATGCCTCCTGTGTGTGGATCAGATACAAGCTCTCAGCTACATCTCCAACACTGTGCTTGCTTGACTGCTGCGTTACATGGTAACGGACTCTGACCCTCTGGAACAGAGTTCTCAAATTCAATACTTTGTCTCTTCCTGGCAGTAGAAAAGTAACTAAGTCACACCACCCCCCATGCTGAACGCTACTGGTGGTGCCTCTCTGCGTGTGTTAGGCAGTTATCCCAAACTGCATTAACTTTGCCAGCTTAGTTGCAGGCCCCCTGCAGTTCCAGCAAGCTAAGGGGGCACCTTGTCCCTGAGTTGCCATAGCAACAGACTTTTCTAGTAAGCAGAAGCGTCACTTGATCTTCCATTGCCTTGAGGTTGTCATTTGCAGACAAAGTGACCCCGGCACAGGCTGCCCTATGCTGAGGGTGGAACTCACCTCTGTTGAATTTGTGTTCTACCCCTGAGTGCCGTTCAGTCCCCTTGCCCATTTAGACGGAGATGTCAGCCCAGAACCTTTCCCCTATAGCACCCTGGCATGACATCTACTGACAGCCTTGACCACTGACCTCTGACATGGAGGCTTCGCTTTGTTTGCACAGTCCTCAGAGCTCCAGGTCCTTAGGGACAACGGTGGTACACGCCATCCTCCCGACCCATGCAAGCAGGACCAGGGATCAAGGTGGTTGTTGCTATCAGTGTTGTTCCGGAAACCTGACTAATGCAAACGAAAGCATGGCTGGGCCTAGCCACTTGGGGAAAACGTTTCTTATGCCATTGTCACTTATTGGTCGCTGCAGTGAATGCCTCACTCAGGCATTTGGCAATCTTGTAACAACAACACAATGCAGGAAACTGACTTTCCTAAATGACAGTATTTCTCAGCAAGGCAGGCAGAGGCCAGGACAGGGTCCCTGAGGGCCTCAGCAAGCTTAGGGACCGCTGTGGGACAGGACACGGTTGTTCACGGTTTTATGTTGTTTGGAGCCAACAGTGTGTGTTTGTGTAACGAATGTGCTTCCCCCAGCATGGTTAGGAATCCTAGCATCAGTCCTTGGAGCACCCTTTCTCTCTGGGGTACATCAGTCCACCCCAAGCCTCAACGAGACTCCGAGTTGCCAGTTTTTTAAATAGGAAACCCCTGGGCTCCTAGGTCCTTACATCTGTCCCTTGGGACTTCCCTGGGGCCCTGGCCAGCTTGTGCCCAGGCTGGAGGGTCCTTCCCCTGAAGGGAGCTGGGCAGGATCCACTCTCTTCATATGCATGTTGGTCTCAGGGATTGCCGCTGCCCAGACCTCCACATACACACTCCCTGTCGTATTTCCGGAATACATACATCACACATCCACCCAGTATCCCCAGCCACATGTTCATGTTCCATGCATTCATTTCTTTCCGCTCTGAGCACACACACAGTCATGTGGTTCCTATACCACGCTCATGCCCACTCACGCCTTACACACAACAACCCTTCCCATCCCTGATGTCCACCCCCCACATGGCCATAACCTTGCTTCCGGTGTTTTTGTTTTCTCCTTGAGACAGAGTCTTCTAAGTTACAAGGGCCAGTTTTGAATTTTCTATCCTCCTGTCTCAGCCTCTCAAGTAGCTAAGGTTACAGTCCTGGCCAAGTCCTGTGCTCTTTTTCCCTTATATACCTCTTCTCTGCACCCCAAAATTTATCCTCAGTAGGATGAAGGTGCTTTGGGAAGTTTCCTGAGAGGATCCCGATCCTGAGCTTAGGAGCCTATTCCCTTCCTCAGAAGGTCCCAGACCTTTGACACACAGCCTTCCCACTGTCCTGAGGTTACACCCCTTCCCAGTTGTCCCAACCATGGCACTAAGCCACACCCCTTCCCAAAATGACCCACCCACAGTACTAAGCCACGCCCCTTCCCAAATGACCCCACCCACATGGCTAAGCCACACCCCCTTCCAATGACCTCACCCCTGGCACTAAGCTCATTTCTTGTTTTCCACATTCCACGACTGGTCACTCCTACATCCTCCCCATGGGACCGAACTGCGTTCCAGTAACACGGAATGATTCATCGTTCATAATAAGTCTGACAGGCGACATCCACACCTCAGCCTGACCTTCTTCAAGGGTGACACTTACCATGAGAACTCGAGCCAGGAATGAGAAGGGCAAGGGCCGGGAGGTGAGCACAGGAAGAATGTTCCAGAGGGAGTGTCCAACAGAGGCCCAGGTCCAGGACAGGACGGGTGAGCTCTTCCTGAACTCAAAGAGAAGGCCGTAAGGACACCGAGCAGATGAAGCAGGTGTAGCAGGTGTGTGTCCCCACAGCTTGTCTGAGGTTCTCTTGAGACCTTCACAAATGTGTATGCCATGCAGTGGTGGTGCACACTTTCAATCCCGGCATTAGGGAGGCTGAGGCAGATGTATCTCTGTGAGTTCAAGTCCAGCCTGGTTTTCAAAAGAGTTCCAGGTCAGTCAGGACTGTTACACAGAGAAACCCTGTCTTGAACCCCCTCCCGCAAAACACAAAATAATGTGTATGCAAGATGGCTCATGATTCATGATTTTCTTTCTTTTTTTATGGTTTATTTAACTTTATTTTTTATGTGCATTGATGTAAAGGTGTCAGATCCCCTGCAACTGAATCTTCAGACAGTTGTGAGCTGCCATGTGGGTGCTGGGAATTGAACCCCAGTCCTCTGGAAGAGCAGTCAGTGCTCTTAACCACCAAGCCATCTCTCCAGCCCATGATTCATGATTTTCAATCTGATTGGGATGATATATATATATGTGTGTGTGTGTGTGTGTGTGTTGAATATGTGCACATGTGTGTGGGGGTGCTCACACCTGTACACATGCCAAGGCCAGAGGAGAGTCAGGTCTCCTCTTTGGCTCTCCACCTTCTTTCTTTAAAAAGTATTTTTTAGGGGGCTGGCAAGATGGCTCTGTGGTTAAGAGCATTGCCTGCTCTTCCGAAGGTCCTGAGTTCAATTCCCAGCAACCACATGGTGGCTCACAACCATCTGTAATGAGATCTGGTGCCCTCTTCTGGCCTGCAGGCATATATGCAGACAGAATATTGTATACTTAATAAATAAATAAATAAAAGTATTTTTTATTATTTATTTATGTGTGTGTGTCTGTCTAAGTGTATGCCTTGTGCATGCAGGTATCCATGGAGACCAAAGGTGACCAATCCCCTAGAACTGGAGTTACAGATAGTCATGAGCCACCATGTAGGTGCTGGGAATTGAACCCAGGTCCTCTGGAAGAGCAGCCAGCATGCTGAACCACTGAGCCATCTCTCCAGTCATAGCACACACCATATGCCTTTGAGGCAGGGTCTCCCCTGTACCTGGAGGTAGAGTGTTTTGCTAGCCTGGCAGCTGGCAAGCCACAGAGAGAATCCTGTCCTTTCCCTGCACAGCACTAGGGTCACAGACACACACAAGACCCCATCAGGTTTGTTAATGAGTGCTGGGATTTGAACTCATGTCCTTCCGGTCACACAGTAAGCACTTCCAACCACGAGGCCACTCCCTGGTTCTGGGCTTGTTTTCTGTGTTTGAGACAAGTCTTGTCTAGTCTTGTATAATCTTGACTCACCTGGCACTCACTACTCAGATGAGGCTAGCCTCAACCTTAAAACTCCACCGGCTTCCGCCTCCTGAGCGCTGGGATGAAAACATGGCCAACACGGCGCAGTGGGCCTACTTTCTTGGTTTTGCAGGAGTGGGGGTGAGGCTGTATTTAAGAGCTCATTGCTGGGACATTAGGACTATCCCACTGACTCCGTACAGCGATTTCCTCTAAGCTGACATGTTCATCCTGGAGCTAGAAGAAGGCTCAGAAGCCTCAGTCAAAAGATTCACAAGACCCCTAACATAACTCCCTGGGTTATGTAAGAAGCAATAGCTGGGAGAGGAGAATTGGGGTGGTACTGCCTTCAAGCTGAGCAGGGGTTCCTAGGGGTATGGCATCAGCTATGTTGGGGTGCCCCTTCTGGCGATGCAGATGCCTTTGAGTCACCCATGATCCTGTAAATAACCCCAAAAGCCCATTGGGTCATCAAGGGAGATTGATGGGCATTTGATGTTGAGAAAAAGTCTTGTGTAACCCAGGCTAGCCTGGAACACTATGCAGCTGAGGCTGGCTTTGAGTTCTTGGTCTTCATGCCTCTACCTCCTGAATCCCAGGACCGCAGTCATGTGCACCCATAGGTATTGCATTCTATGCTGGAGGTCCAATCCAGGGCTTCATGCATGTGGGGCAGGCAAGCCAGCCCCCAGCGTCTATGGTGGTGGATTTGGGTAGGCTGTTTCTCTGGCTTGTCACTGTATTCTGTGCAGAGCAAATACACATCTGTTCACGTCGACCCAGGAAGTCCCACAGCACACTCCCCTTGGACAGGACTTTTGGAACATCGAGCCTGGCTTCCCTGTGACTTCCCTTAAATGGGACAAAATGAGACACAATGGTCGATGTAGATGGAGTAGCAGGCAGGCCTGCTTTTCGTCCTGCCCGGCTCCCACACGGCTAGCTTAGCCCCGGAAATAACAACACACAAATTGTATTCATTTAAACACTGCTTGGCCCATTAGTTCCAGCCTCTTAATGGCTAATTCTCACATCTTGATTAACCCGTCTCTAATAATCTGTGTAGCATCACGAGGTGGTGGCTTACTAGGAAAGATTCAACATGTCTGACCTGCCAGCTGGCTCCATCGCGTCTGACCTCACTTCCCTTCTTCCCAGCATTCTGTTCTGTCTACTCCACCCACCTATGTTCTGACCTATCAGGCCAAGCAGTTTCTTTATTAATTAACCAATGAAAGCAACAGATAGACATATGACCTTCCCACATCAGGTCGACCTACACACAGAACGTAGCAGTCAGTTTTGTTTCTAGGCAATGCCTGTAGAAGTGCTCCTGTACCCACAGCCCGCACTCCATCTTTCTGCAGGTTAAGATTTGGCTGTGTAATCCAACCAACCCCCCAATTCACCGTCCTCCTGCTTCAGCCTCTCAAGAGCAGGATTCTACGCTTGCCACCATGCCAGTTTCACATTTTAAAGATTAAAGTCATGTTTATTTATTTGTGTGTTTGCACACTCACTCGTGTGTATGTGGAGGTCAGAGGGCAACTTGTAGGGGTAGGTTTTTTGCCTTCACCATGCGGGTTTCAGGGACCCTGACTTGGGTCGCCAGGCTTGGCAGCAAACGTCTTTACCTGTGGAGTCATTTCTTCTGCCCTGCGGAACAATTCTTTTGTGGCCATTTTTAGCGGGCAGGCACGTTCCTCTTGTTTATTAATGGACATGTAGGGGCTGAAGAGGCAGCTCAGCAGTTAAGAGCACTGACTGCTCTTCGGAGGACCCAGGTTTGGTACCCAGATCTCATGAGGCTCACAGCTGTCTCTAACCCCAGTCCCAAGGCATCGGATGCCTGCTTCTTTCGTCCAGTTCCCTCAGGGACCCCCACCCCTCTAGCTGACAGAGGCTTGGCTCCCATCCCTCAGCTGGAAGACAGCAGGAACAGCCACACAGGGACTCAACCTTCTCTTTGATAATATGGTTTATTGTCCATTGACAGAGCAATCATTCAAAAAAATAAAAATAAAAACTGATACAAAGCATCAGAGACACGCACAGTCGGCTTGCTGACTTTCAACAACTCTTGGGTGCTGCCAGCATGAGGCGTGGGGGGGCTCCTCTCAGACTTCATACTCCAGCATGAACACGGTGCTTCCCCCCCCACAACAACCAAGAGTTCAAACGGAAACAAAATCAACAAAGCTTTAAATTATGCGGCGAGCTCACAGATATGTTTTAATATGTATCAAGCAGAGATCTGGAAATAACTGCCATGTAAACGTCATCTGAAATACTTCGAGTTGCTGGCATGACGGAGACAGAGGGAGGAAAGCCAGTGCTTAGAACACAACAGAAGTTAACGCCAAGTGGAGATACTCCTTAAACTATATATGGCCGCAGCTGAGTGGCTGTTACCCAGCGGCCGTCTGACACGCTGTCCCAATAGTTCGCTTGTTCCTTGTCTCTCACCTGCCTGGTGTGGCTAGAAAAGTCAACGTGAGTAGGACATAGAAAGGCCGTCTTATAGAACCAATCTACTCAGAGATTCCTTCCTTTGTAATTATTTGAACCAGGCACAAAAGATAGGGAGACCGGAAAAACAGATATTCAGAGAACTCAAAGATCAGAAGGGTTCCCCGGTCCCAGGCCGGCTACCATGCCATGCTTTCCACTCTGGGTCAAATGCTTCCTCGATGCCGAAACATTTTTGTTTTCTTGTTTTTAAAAAGTGCAAAGTCTAATGCTACCAAGGGCATAAACACAGCACAAGAATGCTCACAGCGAACATCAGAAACAAACCAGAACATGTCAAGAAGTCAGCAGAAATGGCATTGTTACATATGATACCACTGCACAGGAAGCAAACAGGCAGGGCAGGATAGACTGCAGGGTCTTGTGGGCTGGTCCATGACAGCATCCTTAGAAGAACATCACTGCACAACATGAAAACGCCCTCGGGCAAGGCAGGCTGATTCCCGGGCATTCTCCCAGTCTGTCTTAAAAGGGAGTTCTGAGCTGGCCAGGTCCTGGTGTGGGGGCATGGCTAGGGAGTGTCCGGGGTGGGGTGGGGTGGTGGTGGATTGTAACAGTTGCTTTGGGGTTTCTGATGGTTAGGACAGGGTTGGGGAATAGAAGGCCTTGGAAGCATTTTACCAAAGGACCGCTCACAGGCTGCCAGATTTCAGAGTCTGTTTCTGCATGAGCACATTGTGCATGTTTGGATAATATACATGTGTGTCCTTGGGACAGCTTATTTTTAAGACTTGGGTAGGAGGAAGAGCGACTATCTGTATTGTCAGTGACAAAATTGTGCCTCTCTTAACCCCTATCCTATTGGCATCAGAAAAATCAAATTTTCCTTAGGGAGCAAGTAGGTGCCCCAGTTCCCTATAAGGGCCTGAAGTGGGCAGCCTCTGCGACATTAAGAGACAGAAGCAGAACTGAGTACACTTGCCTCTCAGCCTCATATGGTATCTGAGAAATCACCTTTAGGAGAACGAGATGGCTTTAAGAACAAGTCGCAGCATCCTGGGAGCTTGGTAAGACAGCTGCCCGCCTCTCAGGCTCCCTCGCTGCCGCCGCATGGATTCGTGTGCTTGCTTAGTAACACAGAAATCTACACGCAGTAACAGCAGCCAGTCTGGCAGGGAGATTTCACTCGAATTTTTCTCTTGGGGCCTTACAGGACTGGCCTCTTACATCTTCGGTTTGTGCAAAAAAGGGAATGCTACCAGCATCCCAACAGCGACAGGGCGTGATGCTGCAGAAAGCAGAGCCCCGCTGCTCAACCCAGACACCTGAAGCCACTCGGGAAGGGGTTAAGAACAGCTCAGGAGGCTCTGCAGCGACTAGAGGACTAGAGCCAAGCATCCCTCACCACAGATGATCGCCCCCAGCGGGAGACCTCACAGATCCCCACTGGGGGATGGGTGGAGATGGGGGAAGGGGAGGACAGAAATGACTTGGCTGAAGCCAGAAACAGGGAGGGCTCCCATTCCCACGAGCCCGAGGGCATGCCACTGAGGTCTGTGGATTCATGGGGTTAACTGGGACTCCTAGACAAATGAACCACTGGTTGGAGGGCTACTCTTGGACTTGAGCGGGATCCTGGTGCTCCGAGTCTACACCAGGTGCAGAGGAGGACAGGGGCGGCGGGGGGGGGGGGGGGCACTTGCAAGGGCGAGAGACTACTACCTTGGGCCAGGGGAGTGACCTCTGCAGAAAACGAGGGATATGTCCCTCTCAGGATGAAAAGGACCTGGTAGGCCGGCTACACAGTCTTACAACAACCTTCAAGAGTTTCTGCAAAATGCACATTCCCAGGCTCCACCCCAACCGGGCCAGGGGGACCTTAAATGTCACCTGTCAGCTGTATGTGACAGTGCCAAGGAGACCTGGCAAAATGTCTGTTTTCCACTCCTGCCTGTACCCAAGGATCAAAGACTGAGACACATAGTGCTCAGCCTGGCAGATGGAGGGGTTATGGCAGGGACTCTGGCCCTCCTGCCCCTCCAGACCCACAACCACATTTAGGGAAAATTGGGGGGGGGTGCAGAATCACACTAGCGTGAACCCACTTGGATGATTGATGTTTTATTCATGCTGTTTCCAGGAAGGGATGTCAGAGCTGGACCAGTCTAAACCCTCAGAGGCTTCTCAGTTGGCCGCAGGGGCTCTTGTCAGCCTGTTTACGGGTCCTCGATGTCAAGGAACTCCTGCTTGGGGGGTGCCGCCCCGCGGTACCACGCGCAAGAGCCATCGCTTCTCTTGATGCAGGCAAAGAACTTGGCCTGGTGCCCGTTGATGCTCTTCTCCGTGACCCAGTCCATCCAGAGGCACTCATCCGGCGAGGAGATGTAGCATGGAATCATGGGGCAGCGTGTGATCTGGGGGACACAGGCAGGCAGATTTAGTTAGGACCATAAAACAGTTGGGGTCAAGGGCACTTGATGCACCTCCAGAACACAACCTGTTGAAGGTGTTTAAGGACAGTAGTCCTGCCTATTCCTGGGTCTCTTGGTCTCTGCTCTCAGGTTCCTATTTTGGCTTTCCCATGTGGAGAGACTACAACCTTGAATACTGAGTTCCACTAAACCCTTCTCCTCTCAGCTGCTTTCCGTCAGGGTATTTTGGCAGGCCTATAGCTGAGGACAGGCCTGGAGGAAACCTGTGCATGCAATGGCTTCTACACCCACCTACTTATGTAACCCTGGTGTGCAGGTGCGTGTCTGCTTTTAGCCATCTGGTCTACCTTTTTGATGGTTTCTGCTTAGGTCCTTTTGCAGCTACAGCTACAGCTACGACAAAGGGCTTAGACTGGAGACGGGTTAGAGCCAAATAAGATTTCCTATGCTTGTTTTAAAACACCTGCTTGGACCGGGCGGTGGTGGCGCACGCCTTTAATCCCAGCACTCGGGAGGCAGAGGCAGGCGGATCTCTGTGAGTTCGAGACCAGCCTGGTCTACAAGAGCTAGTTCCAGGACAGGCTCCAAAACCACAGAGAAACCCTGTCTCGAAAAAAAAAAAATCACCTGCTTGGGTCAATAGGTCACTAGCTTTTTAACAAAAGATTACCGGGCTACGAGAGTATCCAACTCTGGCCACACAGAGATGAAGAAAGAGAGTTTGAATTTCATTTGCTTGTCCTTGAAACAGAGTCTCACGTGTCCTAGGCTGGCCTAGAAATTGCTCTGTAGCAAAGGATAACCTTGAACTCGGGATCACCTGCTCTCACCTCCTGAATGCTGAGATTACAGAAATGTGCCTCCACATCTGGTTTATGTGGTGCTGGAGATTATACCCAGGGCTTTTTTTTTTTTTTTTTTTTTTTTTTCTGAGACAAAATCTCACTCTGCAGCCTGAGCTGGCATGGAACTCACTCTACAGCACAGGTTGATTTCAAACTCGGCAATCCTCCTGTCTCCCCCTCCCAAGTATGGTGAATAAGCATGCCCAACTAGAATTTGCTTTGATGTGCCAGGCACAGAGGAGCCATGCTTGGCCCAGATTTGGCTGGACAGCTGGGCATAGAATGACATCTATGATAACCAAGTGATGGGAAGCACCATGAAAAAGTGCCAACTGGCAAGGCCCATACAGGCCCATAGGTCAGGACTCTGCTGACACCTCAGTCCCAGACTCACTTCTGATAACATGAAGGAATGCTGGCTACGGTACTGGTGAAGAGAAAGGCAGCAGAGCCATGAACATTGTTGCTCCTTGGAGGTGACATACATAATCCCCAAATCTGGGAATAGATCTCACCTTTTTTTTTTCTGTAGCTTTGGGGCCTGTCCTGGAACTAGCCTGTAGACCAGGCTGGCCTGGAACTCACAAAGATCTGCCTGCCTCTGCCTCCCAAGTGCTGGGATTAAAGGTGTGCGCCACCAACGCCCAGCTAGATCTCACCTTTTTCCATCACATCTAAGCATCTATGCATCTGTTTAGTGCCACCTCTGGGCAGAGTCACAGAGACCCATGCATAGAAGTCTAGAATGTTAGGAGCAATACCTAGGCTCCTGGACACACAATGCTTGCACATATACCCAGGTAGAAAAATATTTCCAGGACTGTGTTCTCCCCACAAAATCTCCTTCCCTTGGAGCTTTTCTTCTTAGAAGTGGCCAGTCATGTGGACTGATTTATGTGCTTTGTCCCACCCCCATATCCCCTTAGCTTCCAAATATTCCTTGCCAAGGACACAGCTCAAGGTTCTCTGAGGCCTGGGACCAAAGGCTTTGTCTCTAACTGGACAGTCTCGCTTTCTTATCTTCCCAGAGTTCGTTCCAAAATCAGGACTCCCCATCCTGAGGGTCTGGGAAGCCAAGGAACCTGTCCCCAGCTGTCCACCTGGAGACCCTGTGATGGCAAAGCGGGGGAGGGATCAGGACACAGATCTGGCTTACCTTGCACTCACAGCCCATCTGGTACCTGTGGTTCAGGCTCTTCTTCTGGGTGGTACTCAGGGTGTCCCAGGGCACAATGAAGTCACAGAGGGTAATGTGCATCTTGCCATCTCCTTCTGCCTTTCCTGCGGGGAGAGTCGCCAGGCTCAGGGTGAGGATCAAGTCTCCCCCTTCAGACTTCCTCCTGCATCCGGGTACAGCTCTGGGTGTTGAGGGTCAGTTCTAACAATACCGTGGTTGGACTACTGAGTTTTAAAATAACTCATGTTGGAGCTAGAGAGATGACCAGTGGTTAAGAGTGTTTGCTGATCTTCCAGGTGACCAGAGTTCAGTTCCCAGCATCTATGTCAGGCAGATTACAACAGCCTGTAACTCCAGCTTCTGGGGAGATGACACCCTCTTCAAGCCTCTGTGGACACTGTACCCCCTGACATATATCCCCCCTCATGTAAAATAAAACAAAAATACGCCCCCAATTTTTTGGTTATTTGAGACAGGGTTTCTCTGTGTAATAGCCCCGACTGTCCTGGAATTCACTTTGCAGACCATGTGGCTTCAAACTCACCGAGATACACCCGCCTCTGCCTCCTGAGTACTGGGATTAAAGGTGTACATCAATTAAAAAAAATGCATGTTTGAGTCTGGTATGGTTGGGTACAAAGAGGTAAAGGCAGGAGAATCAGGAATTGAAGGACATTGGCTACATAGTGAGTTTGAGGCCAGCCTGGGCTATATAAATCCCTGTCTGAAAAAAAAAAAGGGGTGGGGGAGAAATGCATGTTTATGATGGCTAGCTTTAATTGCAACTTGACATAACCTAGAATCACTTGGGAAGACAGTCTCAATGAAGGATTGTCTGCCCTGGGTTGGCAGGTGGATAGCTCTGTGGGGAACTGTCTTACTTAATCCGTGTGGAAAGCCCACTGCGGGTGGCACCATTCCCCAGGCAGGGGTCCTGAACTATGTATGAATGGAGAAGTTGAGCTGAACACTAGCAACCAAGCAGGTGAGCATGTAGGCACGTATTCCCTCTCTGCTCCTGACTAATTGCTTTGTGTTTCTGCCTTGACTTTCCCACATGGAGAGACTATAACCTCGAACACTGCGTTCCAGGAAACCCTTTCTCCTCAAACTTGCTTCTTGTTTGGGTATTTTTTAATCACAGAAACAGAAATGAAGTGAAAATGATGCTCAGTGTAGAGAATTTAGGAGTAACAATGAATGAGAAGGGGGATCCCTAGTCCCTAACTGCAGCTGCCACACCCCCCATGAGTGAGACCACTGTGAGCACTGGGATCTGAACTCAGGCCCTCATGGTTGCACAGCAAGCCCTTAACCACTGAGCCATCTCTCCGGCCCCAGATCAAAGTACAGCATACAGATGTATGACAATGTCATAATGATTCTTCTCTAAATATTGATTGCATGTATGATGTTTATGTGTGTGTGAGAGCACGCCTACACATCACAGCATGTGTGTGGGAGTCAGGGGAAAACTTTATATTGTCTTTCCTTTCCTTCTACTTTTACATGGGTTCGGGGGTTGACCAAATGTGGTCAAGCTTCTTTGGCAAGCACCCTTACTGGCTGAACCACTGGAAGGCCTGCTATTATTTGTGTAATTAGCGAACACGAATATAAAACAAGAAGTCCCGTTAGCACCGTCACACTGGGCTCCCATGGCACAGTCAAGCATTGCGACATTGAAACTCGGGAAACTGCAAAGCACGAGGCTTGGGCAAAGAAGAACAGGGACTGAGTAAAACGAGCAGCTGAGGGTTTTGTGTTTACTTTTCCTTTCAGGAGAGAGAAACTTAAAAGAAAATTACAGGGAGGAATCTATACAAGTCCACATGTGAAGCTGAATCATCGGTCTCCATAGCCAGCTGGCTGGGCAGTGTGCTGGGCCACGTGATTTCTGGGTAGTCCCTGGTTAAGGGGCCTGTCTTGACTCTAAAGAACGGGAAACAGGTTCTGTTGTGCCTTGGACAGTAAGGACTCATCCAATCTGAAGTCACCTGACCAAGCCCAAAGAGAGGAAGATTAGAGAGGCTTTTCGGACAGTGTGCCTCAGGCCTGGTTCCTCTCCCAAGAGAAGAGTGAGTGGGGTGTGTATCCTGATTGACAGAGCAGCTGACTTATGGGCAGGCACAGTTAGTTATCACTGAGTTGTGCCAAAGAATAGTTCTCCTGGGGAGGCCAGAGAGACACAGAAAAAGATATCTCTGGCTGTCCTAAGCAGCTCACTGGTTATCGTCAGTATTCTAAGGGTATGTGTGTGTGGTGTGTGGCATAACCATGTGGACATGTTCAGATGTGCTCGTATATGTGGTATATGTGTGTATATGGTATAAGCATGTGTACACGTTCATACATGTTTGTGTATGTGGTATATGCATGTGTGTGTGGGTGTGTGGTATAATCATGTGGACATGTTCAGGTGTGCTCATATATGTGGTATATGTGTGTATATGGTATAAGCATGTGTACATGTTCACACGTGTTTGTGTATGAGGTATCTGGTGGTTGGAGGTCATGTTGGGTGTGTTTCCCAATCGCTCACATCTTATTTTTGAGGCAAAGTCTCTCACTGAACTTATTTTACCAATTCAGGGAGCTCTAGGGAGTCCCATCTCTAGGGTTATGGGCACATGCTACCATGCCCAGCTTTCATGGGAGCCTGGAGATTAGACTTAAGCACTTCACTGATGGACCCACCTGCCCAGTGCCCAGTTCCCTGAGGGTGGCTTCCTACTGAGGTCCTCTGCAGACCCTTCTCACGTGTCCTGCCCTGCAGGTAACCTGCTCATAGCCCAGAGCGCACGTCACTCATTGGCCTGCAGGTGCCCGCCACCTTGCACTTTTGAAACATAGTTATTTGTGAACGTGGAGCAGGCCCGGGTCAAGGTGCCTGGAGTCTCTCTGCTATCTCTCACTTCCACGTGGCAACTGCCCATTCACAGCATCTGGGAGGCACTGGCTTGTCAGGGGTCGGCATTCAGTTCAAACCCAAGCAGGTGTGTTTGCAGAGGCAGCGCCTAGGCACACGTGGGCCACTTGTCACCTTTTCTGCCAGCTTGTTCTCTATGGACAAAACACAGTGACTTCTCGGCATCTTTAATTCCCCTCCACTGGGCCAATGAGATGACACTTGGTGCCAAACCTGTCGACCTGAGTTCAGTCCCTGGGACCCGGACTGTAGGAGAGTGCTGGCTCCCTCAAATTGTCCTTTGACCTCCACTCATGTGTCATCATATGCGCACATGTATACAGCTGCATATGTGTGTGTATGAAAATAGGAAATCACTTGTCAAATTCAATAGAAAAGAATATAACATTTTGCCGGGTGGTGGTGGCGCACGCCTTTAATCCCAGCACTTGGGAGGCAGAGGCAGGTGGATCTCTGTGAGTTCGAGGCCAGCCTGGTCTACAAAGGGAGTTCCAGGACAGGCTCCAAAGCTACAGAGAAACCCTGTCTCGAAAAACCAAAAAAAAAAAAAAAAAGAATATAACATTTAAAAATTTACACATAGTACTAGAGCCCTGACATAGCATGTCTAAGGCCTTGCGTTCCCTCTCCAGCACCACCAAATACATGTGCGTGTGTATGTGTGTGTGTATGCGTGTGATGTATGTATGTGTATGCACATATGTGTGTGCATGTGTGTATATGTACATATGTATGTGTGTATGTACATATATATGTGTGTGCGTGTGTATGTGCATTGTATATGTATGTGTGTATGTATGTAGGTAGGTATGTGTGTGTACACATAAAAAGGGAGGCAAGTCTCACACCTGCTATTGCATGGACAGAATCTGACATCATACTCAGTAAAATAAGCTGCCACAAAAGGATATCTATCTTTCTGGGCGGTGGTGGTGCACACCTTTAATTTCAGCACTCAGATGGCAGAGGCAGGCGGAATCTCTGTGAGTTCGAGGCCAGCCTGGTCTACAGAGTGAGTACCAGAACAGGCTCCAAAGCTACACAGAGAAACCCTGTCTCAAAAAAAAAAAAAAAAAAAAAAAGGATATCTATCTTGCCAGAACCATGAGCTCCCTAGAATAGGCAAGTTCACAGAAACTAAAGTAGAATGTGAGGGCCGGGACCCAGGGTCTGGGGAAAGACAAGGTGTGAGATGCTGTGGCAGTGGCCAGAGATGCAGTTTGGGAAGATGGCACAGTCCTGGCACAGACAGCAATATTATCCGCTACTGTGACTATATACAGAGCCACTGAATCCTGTGTCCAGGCATAGACATGAAGGCAATTCTACCATATGTATTTTCTGCAGGTTTTCTTCCATTCATTCATTTTGTGTGTGTAGGGATAAGTGGGTACATGCGTGTGTGCATGTGTGTGGAGGTCAGGTGACAATATAGTGTCGTTTTTCTTCTTCTACCATGTTGGTCCTGGGGATCAAACTCAGGCTTTGTGGCCCGTGACTTTACCTACAAAGCTATCTAGCTGGTCTAGATACTGCAGGAGTTTTGTGGGGTTTTGTTTTTTAAGACAAGGTCTCACTGTGTAGGCTCACAGAGACCAGCCACTTCTGCCTCCCAAGTGCCACCATGCCCAGCTACACTAGTGCGGTTTTTAAAAGAGCATGCTGCAAGCATACTTAAAGGTGTCCTTTATTAATGTTGGAACTGAACTGTGCCCGTGTGTTTGGGGCAGTAAGTGTGACGTAGTTTAAGATGACAGGCGCACGCGGACTACGTGGCTTTGGGGATTTCCAGTCTGCATAGCACCTGGAACTACAGTGGGTTAGGGGCTTAGCAGACCTAGGAAATGAGACCTAGGAAAAGAGAGAGGAGGAGTGGACATACACGGGCGTAGTAGGGCAGCACAGAACAGAGGGGGCAGGTGGGAAACTTCTGATGGTTAGTGTGAAAGACTGGGGTTCATCACGACAGACACTGAGGTCCATATGCACAGTCACTGAAACAATCTGGCCTCCTGTGTGGACTGATTCCCCAGACTTTGTGTGGACCTGGAGCCCGGTTCGCACAGCAGAGGGGCAGAGCCAGAGAGGATGTCCCAAGATGCCCCAAGTACACAAAACAGAGCAGCTCCCAGGAATGCTCATCACACTGCTGCCCTGTAGGACTCCACCCTCCCCCTTTGCTCAGGCGTCTTCAGCCTCCCCATGCTATCCTGGAACTAAGCAGGGCACGGAGAAGGAGTTCGAGCCTGTTGTAGCAGCCATGGTGTATAAGGGCTCCTGATAGCAAGGCACGGCTCACCAATTTGTAAGTTGCCTACCCAGAAGCCCCTTACTGGTCTGGTGGGCTGGTTTCCATCCACGGAACAGAAAGCGGTGCCCATGCTTGGAATATCCAAACAGGAAGCAGGTCTGACTGACAGGTCTGGCCCCAGGAGATCAAAAATGGAGTTCGTGCATGGGAGATGGCCGTGCTTGACTACTGAGGTGCATCCCTCCCAGTGGGCACTAACCAGCTATTGGCAACTTCTGGCCTTTGTCAGGGAAGGTTCTGGTTAGAAACTGGTGTGAGCCCTGATCACACACGGGCTCACCAAAGGACAAACTCCAGCCCCACTTTCTCCTTGACTTGCACTAGATACAGCCTGGGCATCTGGCGTGTCACAGGCTGTGGGGAATCCCAGTGGGCCATGAAGCAAGCAAAACACTCATACACATAAAAATAAATTCACTTTAAAAAAAAAAGACCGCATAGAGCCAGCAGGGGTGCTGCAGGACTATGCTGAGGAACCTCTATCTACTGGCTCTCCTAGGAGGAGAAGCCTCTCTCTGCATTAGCTGAAGCTTTCTGTGCCAGAAATGACCCCATGCGGTGTGACACCGATCGGCTCAGAGGAAACAGAACCACCGGCTCTTGCCAAGTGCTGCAAGTGGACCCCATGTTAATCCCTGTGCCTGAGGCAAACCTTCATCTGCACTGGGGGATCACGGGTACACCTTATAACAGGAAGGCAAAGGATTTATGCAATCTCCGTAGAAAGAAATGGGAAATCCCCTACCTCCCAGCCAGTGCCCAGAGGAGGAGCTGCTGCTGGGCTTCCCAGGACTGCGGCCCACTAGAGAGGCCACTAGTACAGACAGCTTCTGTATAGGCAAGGACCTGGGGGGTGTCTCTGGGAGTAAGTGCTAGCAAGACAAAGGCAGCTTAACCAGAGTCTCCTAGATTTGGGTTATAAGCAGTACCTGTGCCAATGCAGATTGGCTGGTTCGCCCCTAGAGGGCAGTGTGGGAAGCTTGTTCCTTAGGGACCAGGACATAGGAATGCAGAATTCTGTCAGGGTACCACGACCTAGTACTCAAGGCTGAGCTTCTACACACCTGCAATTAGATATTCCTTCTTCCCTCCAACGTCCAGCGTGACCCCGCAAACTGCTGAGGAGGGGGCCGTGTAGATAAACTCAATGTCTTTGTCAGGTCCTTTGAACATCTGAAAAACACAGTAGGGCAGGAGTAAGCACAGTAGGGCAGGGGTAAGCACAGTAGGGCGGGGTAAGCACATTAGGGAAGGAGTGAGCAGAGTAGGGCAGGAGTAAGCACAGTAGGGCAGGGGTAAGCACAGTAGGGCAGGAGTAAGCACAATAGGGCAGGAGTAAGCACAGTAGGGCAGGAGTGAGCACAGTAGGGCAGGAGTGAGCACAGTAGGGCAGGAGTGAGCACAGTAGGGCAGGAGTAAGCACAATAGGGCAGGAGTGAGCACAGTAGGGCAGGAGTGAGCACAGTAGGGCAGGAGTAAGCACAATAGGGCAGGAGTAAGCACAATAGGGCAGGAGTGAGCACAGTAGGGCAGGAGTAAGCACAGTAGGGCAGGAGTGAGCACAGTAGGGCAGGAGTGAGCACAGTAGGGCAGGAGTAAGCACAATAGGGCAGGAGTGAGCACAGTAGGGCAGGAGTGAGCACAGTAGGGCAGGAGTAAGCACAATAGGGCAGGAGTAAGCACAATAGGGCAGGAGTGAGCACAGTAGGGCAGGAGTAAGCACAGTAGGGCAGGAGTACACACGGTAGGACAGAAGTAAGCACAGTCGGGCAGGGGTAAGCACGGTAGGGCAGGAGTAAGCCCAGACAGGTTCCCAGTCCGAACATGATAGGAACAAGAGTCCAGGGCTGCGCCCAGATGTGCCCCTTCCCCCCAAGGTGCCAGAAGGTAAACAGGCTTGTCACTGAGCTTCACAATTCCTACTGCTTTTGCAAAGGTGCTCAGAGTCACATATCCCCTTGGGGCTGTAGGTAGACCCCAGCTGGCCAGCACAGCCTGTCATGGGCAGGACATTTCTGAGCATGAAGTCATCATTTCTGAACCCCTGTAGAAATCTAGAGAGTCTCACTTGCCACAAAGGGTCACATATGTTTGTTCCCAGGGACTGGGTTAATTTGCTTGCTTAACTAAAAACAAAACAAACCAGGGACACAGAGAAACCCTGTCCTGAAAAACAAACAAAACAAAACAGACAAAAAACAAAAGCAAAAAACAAACCAAAGTATGTGTTGTGTGTGTGTGGGGGGGTCTTTAATCCCAGCACTCAGGAAGCAGAGGCAGTCAGAACTCTATAAGTTTCAGGACAACTAAGGCTACACAGAGAACCTTGTCTCGAAAAATCAAAAGTCAAAAACAAATAAGCAAACGAATAAAAAACAAAAAAATCCTCCCCCCCCAAAAAAACAAAAAACAAAGAGAATTTTTATTTTTTCCTTTTCTTTTGACTTTCACTTTTTCCCCTACCCCTGTCCCCCTGTTCTGGATTAAACCTGTGGCCTTAAGCCCAATAATTTACACCCCAGCCCTATTTCCAGATTTTCTTTTTTCCTGAGACAAAAGTTTCACTTTGTAGGATGCTGGGTTTATAGACTTGCACTACAACATGTGGTTTATTTCCAGGGCCTCTGGTGAAGCACTGGCTACCTAATGACAACCAAGGGGGGAAAGGTGCCCTCTGGGAGGAGACCATAACCTCCGAGTCAGGGGAGGGCTGGATTTCTCGGGTCTGACTTGCTTCGGCTATTCAGGAGTGCACCTGCTGCCCCATGAGGAAGACATTTACCAGTACCTAGGTGGGTGTGTGTGGGGGCTGGGGGAGAGGCTCGCCCGCTCTCCCTTTGCTCATACCCTCCCTAACACTCCAGAAGACATTTTTCATTTGTCTTTCCCTCCCTTCCTTCTTCCTCCCATTTCTTCAAGTTTTAAAGATGTATTTTTATTTCTATTTCTGTGGTGTGCTTGCACCTGTGTGTCTGCTATCATGGGTGTGCGGGTGCTCTCAGAATCCCATCTCCAGATCCCCTCGAGCTGCCTGACATGGGCACTGGCACATGCTCTTACCCACTGAGCCCTGGGGCTCCAGTCCCTCTCAAGGACAAACCAGCTTAGGGAGCTTCACTCTAACCCTGTAGAAAGGAAGGTTGCCAGGGCAACAGTCTGCTTCTGCATCTCAGATGACACCAAGGGGTCAGTGTTGCTTCCTTGGCGTTAAACCACGAGGAGCTTATGGAAATCCACCTGCTGTCTGCCTCATAGAGGGACTTTGGTGTTGAGAGGTCAATCGTCCCCTTGAGGTGGTATCTGTGATGAGGACGTGCTTGCTCCTCTGGCCCATTGATAACATTTATTTTCAGGATGGCTAGGGTCACTACTGCGTGACAAGCTGTCCCTAACACTGGAGGAGCCAGCCAGCTCTTTCTTTGAACCCCAAGTTAGTAAATGTCAACTCTCAGAGCAGGCAGGCACCACCCTACTTAGTTCTGCAGTTCTGGGGATCAAACCTGGGACTTCCTGCATGCTAGGCAAGCGTCCTACCAATTGAGCCACATCCCCAGCCTCTCCCTTAACCTCGCTCGCTCTCTCTCTCTCTCAAACATTGTTTTTTCCCATTCGCCCCTGACATGGACAGTACTCTGAAAACATCAGCAGACACCACCACAGCCACCACTGCTGCCATCTGCGGTCCCCTCCACCCCTACCACAGTCCTGCCCTCCCAATGGGCTAGTTCTTGGTAAGTGATCTTCACAGTCGGGAAGCTGCCCTGGGCACATCTGCCTCCCAGACTCATCCGTTATGACATGATACTCACCGGGTTATCACCCGGTAAAATCAAGCTAGCCTGTTTGGGGGATCAGGGTGACATGGTGGTTTGAATGAGAATGGTCCCCATTGGTTCAAATAAATGCTTGGTCCCCCAGCTGGTCAAACTGTCTGGGAAAGATTAGGAGGTATGGTCTTGTTGAAAGATGTCTGTCACTGGGGGTGTGGGCTTGGAGGTTTTGGAAGTCCACCTGCTGCCTTCAGGTCAGGATGGAAAGCTCTCAACTACTGCTCCAGTGCCATGCCTATCTGCTCCCCACCGTGATGACCACAGACTCAGCCTCTGAAACTGTAAGCAAGCCCCCATTTATTATGTTTTCTTTTTCAAGACTGCCTTGGTCCCGGCGTCTCTTCCCAGCATAGGACAGGGACTGAGACCTTTGAAAACCTAAAATCTCTGCCAGCTTTTCATGTTCCTGTGGCTTAAGGAGAACTGAGCTTCTCTGTGGCTTCGACGACTCAGCTTTCTGGCTTACGCTGGCTTGGAGATGTTCCAGGGCCCCACCCCTGCTTCCCCCACAAAGTCAGGGGCTACCTTTATCTGCTTGATCTCATACTGAATCCTCTTGATGGGGTTGCCGTAGATGTCGTTCCCGGAATCCACCTCCTTCTCGCTCACGGCTTTGGCCCTGATCACTGCAAAACAGAGACACAGATGAGGGGGTGGCTGAGGACCAGGATCCAGGCTCAGCTCAGGAGAGGAAAGTGTGCCTCCCGACGGGAGGTACTAAGGGCGGTGGGCCTATTGCCTACCTGAGGGGTCACAGGAGTCTGACCTGGCACAGGTAAAGGGAGGAGGCTCTGTGGCCTGTCATCCTGGGGTGGTCAGCAAGAGTCCTTTGCTGTGGGATGTGGCTCAGTTGACAAAGAGCTTGGCTAGCATGTACAAAAGCCTGTGTTCAGTCTCTAGCACCTAGCACTATATGAACGTGGGCACAGTGATACACACCTTTAGCCCCAACCCTTAGGAGGTAGAGTCAGGAAGGGCAGAACTTCAGGGCAGGCCCAGGCTGCTAAAACCATCTCACCAGGTGGTGTGTGTGTGTGTGTGGTGATACATGCCTTTAATCCCAGTAGAGGCAGGTGGATTTCTGAGTTTGAGGATAGCCTGGTCTACAGAGTGAGTTCCAGGACAGCCAAGGCTACACAGAGAAACCCTATCTCAAAAAATACAAAAAAACAAAACGACAACCACAAACCTGACTCAAAAGACAAAATCAAAAACCAAAAAGCTGGGTGTGATGGCACATACCTTTAACTCTAGCACTTGGGGCAGAGGCAGGCGGATCTCTGTGAGTTCAAGGCCAGCCTGGTCAGCCTAGTGAATTTCAGGACAGCCGGGGCTACAAAGTGAGACCCTGTCTCAAAGAAAACAACCCAAACCAAACCCCAAAGGAACAGATCCCCAGATGAGCCCTTTGTTGACTAGGGCGCCAGGTCGTTCTGTTGAGCAGGCCGTGGCCATGGGTCTGGACTGGAGAAACAGAAGGCCAGTGGCCTAGGATGCAATGGCCTAGCGTGCAGTGGCCTAGCGTGCCAGTGGCCTAGCGTCCAGTGGTCTAGCATGCAATCCTGCTCCTACAAGCAGGGCTGGCTGAGAGCCAGGGCAATGGCTCTGACGTTCCAGCACCCCACCCTCAAACAGGCTTTGGGGGGCTGGAGCAGAAGGGTAGTCATCCACCCCAAAGGAGACTGGTTTATTCAGATTTGGGGTCTCCACTGTGTAGCATGAATTCTAATTGGTCTTAATAATAAAAACTTGGCCAGTCGCTAGAGTTCTTTTTTTTTTTTTTTTTTTTTTAGATTTATTTATATATTATGTATAGGGTACAGTGTTCTGCCTGCATGTATGACTGCACACCAGAAGAGGGCACCAGATCTCATTACAGATGGTTGTGAGCCACCACATGGTTGCTGGGAATTGAACTCAGAATCTCTGAAAGAGTAGCCAATGCTCTTAACCTCTGAGCCATTTCTCCAGCCCCTGCTAGAGAGTTCTTACTACCAATGTTTAGACCAAAGGGGTAATCCTGTTCCTAGGGATCCCAAGACTGCATGCTCAGACTCTTCCAACTACTGTGAGCTCCTGTCTCCTCCCGCCTTATATTCCTCTCTCCACCCAGCCATATCACTCCTGTCTCCACCTTCCTAGTGCTGGGATTGGAGGCCTGTGATCCCAAGTCCTGGGATCACCTTTGTGTGAGCTCTGTTTCTCTTTTAGACAGATTCAATCTTGTGAAGCCCAGGGTGACCCTGAACTCACAGAGATCCATCTGCCTCTGTCTCCCAAATGTTGGGATTAAAGGTGTGTGCCACCACTGCCCAGCCTCTATGGCTAACTAGTGGCTTAGCTCCGTACTCTGATCTTCAGGCAAACTTTATTTGTGAAAACACACACACAATATCACCACACCACTGGGGTACTAGGGTACAACTCAGAACAGAGCACCAGCCTAGCATGCAAGAGGGCCCGAGTTCCCTCCCTAGCAATACAGAAGAGAGACGCTTCCATGTGAAATATCCTATGGGACATGCATGTGAAGGTCAGAGGACAACCTCATGTATCATCTCTCAGGTGCCATCTGCCTCGTTTTTGTTTTGCATTTTTATTTCATGGGAGTGGGCGGGGTTTGCACACTGCATGATGCAACCAACATGTCAAAGCCAGAGGACAACTTATGGGGCCAACAGCTCTCCATCATGTGGGCTCCAGGGATCAAATTCAGGTCAGCAGGTGTAATGCCAAGAACCTTTACAACACCGAGTCACGTTGCTGACTCTCTCCTTGCTTTTGGAGACAGGGTCTCTCACTGGGCTCTCTCCTTGGCCTGAAAGTCTCTCCTTGGCCTGAGGGTCTCCCACCAGCCTGAGGGTCTCTCACTGGCCTGAGGGTCTCTCACTGGCCTGGAGCTCACCAGATGGCTCTCCAGCAAGCCTCTGTGTTCTTCCTGTGTCTTCCTTCCCAGTGCTGGGATTACGAGCACATGCCACAGCAAACATGGCTTTGTGGGGCACTCTTTAGAGTAACCCGCATTCTATGGGAAGGTTGACAGACATGGAGTTGGAAAGCCTGTTATGCAGGCTATGGATCTGGCCAGTAACGTTAGTGTGGCTCTCAAATGTTAGACACAGATGGTCCCATGGGAAGTGCGTCCAGGACAACGATCAAAAGAAGGAAAGTTCCAGAATGTTCTGGAGTCTGGTTGCGCCTACCATGGGTTTTCTATTAGGAATTAAGCCCCTGGTCCCTCCCTGGACACCCTACGACTGAAGCTCAGCAGATCCTGCCACAGGCAGAGCCCTCCTTTTCTTTACTTGGAGGTTATTAGCTGGGTCAGGGTCTGTTTTAATGGCTTTAAAAGCGTTGCCCTTCAAAAGGCGGTGGTGTGGGGTCACTCTGGGCAAGCGTTCTGTCACCGTGCACATGAGTTCGATGGAGACAAGGGGGCAGACAGTGCCGGCTCAGAGTCTCCAGCGGTCAGCTTGAGTCTTGGAAACTTCTGGCCAGAACTGTTTCCCACAAAGGCAGGGAGGTCCGGGCACGTGGGAGTGCCATCTGCTCTTCAGACCCCAGCAATGCACTCCGGATCCTTCCTCACCAAATCTCACACCACAGCCCAGGCCCCACCCAGCTCCAAGGCCCATTTACATTGGTCCTTCTGTACCTCTGAGTCACCACTGGCCTGGCCACAGGTTCCTGTTTCCCAGCCCAAAGGCGGCCTCACTTCAAACAGTTACAACCTGGTAAAAAAAAAAAAAAAAAGCTACCTGGCAGGCCACCCCAGAGCAGAGGGTTCTTTCTTGGTTCCTATAAACATTTCTTGCAAAATGCCTTCACTGAAAATTTGAGCCAGGAGTGGAGGCAGCAGAGGCAGGAGGAACTCTGAGTTTGAGGCCAGTCTGATCTACAGAGCAAGTTCCAGGACCACCAGGGCTGCACCTTCTGCAATCCCACTTATCCCTTGCTCTTTCCTAATCCATCCTGCTCCCCTGCCCCACACATGCCAGGATATCCAGATATGTCCCACCTTGGACCAGGGAAGCTCCTCTACTCAAAATGTCACTTCCAGGTCCCTGCCTGGAGAACTTGTATTCAGCCTTGAGAGACAGTCCCCTGCCCTTCCTGTCTTCTTCCTGCAGCGATGGGCATTTCGCTCATCTCTTGCACACTCTGCTGTGCACATCTGTGCACCTGTCCACTGAGAGGTCCTGACGAGTAGAGGCCATGCTACGGAATGGCTGAGGCTCAGAAAACAACTACCAGATGGAAGTGGGCTGACAATGACAGCCTTGGGAAGACAGCGTAGGCATGCTGGTCCTCGGTCCCCTCTGTGTAACCTATAAAACCGTCACTGTAATGCTAATGCAAATGTGTAAGTATGCCAGGTAAACACTGCCATGTCTTTGTTCTTTGTCTGAGCACAGTCATCAGCTCAGAAACAAGAGGGGGTAGGGGTCCCAAAGGAGGTCGGTATACCTTGCTCTACCAGTCTAGAGCACTTGCTAGCCTTGCTTCTCAGTAGCGGCCCACTACACTGCACAATGCTTAACGCTCGCTGGAATATTAAGGGCTGGGACTGTAGCTCAGTTGTAGCTCAGTTGATGGAGGGCTTATATAGCAACCATAAAGCCCTCAGTTCAAGTCCCAACACATACAACTGGACACGGCACGTATTTGGAATCTCAGCATTCCCTTGAACTGTTATAGAGTTTGAGGCTACCCTGGGCTACGAGAATGCACCGCCCACCTGCCAATCAGAAAATAAGCCCAGTGACTTCTCATTCTCTCCCACGGCACTGAGGACCCAATAACTGCTGTCTTAGGGGAGCTCCCAAGTTCCCACACACCCCTGAGTCCCTACACGATCTAAGCCAAAAGGCCAAGAAGCCACCAGGTGTGGGAATGTGTGTGAAAGGTGCTTCCGAGATGAGCGAGCGCTGACCACAATGCTCATTGGAGATCGCTGGGTCGCACAGCTAACACAGATGTCACCACCCGATGTCCAAAGGTGATGGGGAGAGTGAGCAAGGCCATGGAGTGTAAGGGACGCATAGTGGAGGAATGAACAGGGCAGGTTTCTCTGCTCCTACAAGACGAGGATCTGGAAAGCTGGCCCTGGTGCCCTGGCACAGGAGAATCTGGTTGTGAGCTCATGTCGCCTGGGGCTGTGGGCCATACTATTCTTCCTTTGAACTTTTCAGAAGAGAAATGAGATGCTGGTTTTCCTTAATGGGTGGGGGTGGAGGGGAGGCCAAGGATGTTTGTAGGCAGTGGGAGAGGGGCAGAGATGGTAGAACCGCCATCAACAACCAGGCTGCTTCTGGCTAGCCACAGGGACCCAGACTACAGAGTCTTTAGAGCGGAAGCCTGGATGGTTTGTTTCCCCTCCCATTAAGTGTCCCTGCTGTAGCAGGAGGCCATCCCCACCGGCTATTACCACTGGCTGCAGCCAGCACCTGTCTTAGCTGTAGCTGTCCCCTGATGAGATCACTGGGTGGGGAAGGGGAATGGGGAGGTCTTGCCAGTAAAAGCTTTCATAGTCCCAGCCTTAGAGGGAAGTCTGATCTAGGCAACGGGCAGACAGATGGACAGGAAATCCTGGGTGGAAGATGGGAAAGGTGAGGAAATAAAGAATTCTCTACAAGTATAACACCCACACACGGCAGTAGTCATCACTGTGACCTCCAGGGTGACCACGAGGCCTGTAGAGGAAAGGAGGCCACCTCACAGAATGGATAGCCTCCCCGAGTCCCAGACCAGCTGAAGGACAGGGAAATTCAGACTCAAAGAATTTGGGATGAACTAGAAGCAAGGCATGAGTGTCTGTTGACTGGACACTTCCATACTAGGCTGGGGGGTTATACCAGGGCAGGGCCAACCACATCCAGTCCTGCCCCACTATCTAACTAAGGAGCTGGACAAGGCAGCAGGAGACTCCTGTTCAACTGCTTTGTGTCCCAACCACTGTCCCCCACCCCACCCCCACAGCTCAAAATTTGCTTTTTCCTCTTTTCCTTTTACTAACCCCACATCTGGGTTTGCCATCAAGAGTGCAACACTGGCTGATGAATTCACTGCCAGATGCTGGCTACTGGAATGCACAAGCGCTGACTTAATTCAAAGCACACACAACCGCAGAGCCCCTACCCCCATCCCTCTGGCTGAGGACACCACATGACGTCACTTCCCCCTAGAGGAGCCTGCAAAAACAATCCCAGCTTGCCCAGCCAGAAAGGGATGGAAAAGCTCGGTGGGTGGAAAGTCAAGGGCACTAATGAGGAGCCAAAGATGACGACGGGCTGTGTTTGGACCTTGAGAATCACTACTGCCCAGGGATGCTAACAGAAGTTGGGCCCTCCTGCTAGTATCCTATGAGGGAACTTTCTAGAAACCTTGGATGCTATGGCCATGGCTAAGGGAAGCTGGAGGGTTCAATACACTCCACGGATCCCAACCATGGCAAGCAGAGCCATGCTTTTCCTTCCCAGGGTGCTCCTGTCTGTCCCCTGGCCACCAGCACACGGTCTACTGAGACCTAAAGACATGTTCATAAATCTAACAAGTGTGTATGCATGTGGAGAGAGGGAGAGAGAAAGAGAAGGGAGGAAGGAGAGAGAGGAGAGAAAAGGGGGAAGGAAAGGAAAGGAGGGAGAGACAGAGGGAGGGAAGGAGGGGAGGAGAGGGAGAGAGGAGAGAGAGGAGAAAAAAGAGAGGGATGGAGGGAAGGAAGGAGGGAGAGAAAAGAGGGGGAGAAAGAGGGGCAAAGAGAGAAAAGGAAAGGAGAGGAGAGGGAGGGGAAAGAGGGGAGAGGAAAGAGAGGAGAGGGGAGAGAGGGGGGGAGAGAGAGACAGGAGAGGAGAGAGAGAGAGAGAGAGAGAGAGAGAGAGAGAGAGAGAGAAAGAGAGAGAGAGAGAGAGAGAGAGAGAGCAGAGACAGGGGGTGGGGGGCTCTCACTATGTAGCTTTGGCTGACTTGGAACTCACTATATAAACTTAAATTCAAAGATCCACCTGCTTCTGCCTCCCAAGTGATGGGATTAAAGGTGTGTGCTGCCACATCCAGCTTGTCAAGAAGTTTTGAATTCTATGGTGTCCATAATAACCATGGACGTTCCTTGAGAATCTAAAACCACACCATGCCCATTGTCCACAGAAAGGTCCAACCTGAAGGACCTGCTAGTACCTGCAAGATTCCTCCTTGTTGAGTTTTGTTAACATGTTGCGGTCCCAGCTGCCTCGGGACAATCCCTTATACCATGCGAATATTTACATACTATGGATGGATTCACTTAGCACCCTCTCTGATCTGTGAGCTCCCCACAGTGAGCAGAAATGAACCCACAGCTATCAACACATATCTTCGGAGGCTGAAAAGATTGACTCGGGATCACCAGAGGGTTACAATCAGGCCACCCTGTCCTTCAGGGTTCTGCTGCGACCTGGGGCCAGCAAGGTCCTACAGAAAACATGGAAGTTTAATTTGGGGGTGGTTCCTCCCTCCTGGAGCTAGGAGATGGAACAGGAGCCTTTGCCAAGATTCTGCCAGCACAAATCAAGGGTTGGGAACACGCTGATACTGTAACTAGATTGGGATCAACCAAAGACAGAGATACACGCTTTAAGGCTACTAGCATCAAGGTGGGGGGAGCAACCTTCCTCACCTCATAGGTGTGCATGCAGTAACTTCAGGTCTAGCTGTTAATGTCATCCCGAGGTCATCTGCTCCATTTAATTTCTTCATGGTAGAGTTACACACCAGTCAGTTTGAGGGTTATAAAAGATACATCATTCTCTCCCAGAATAAACCCAACCCAAAGGCTCTGATGTCTTTTTCCAGTCTGTCAGGAGGTGGGGGAGCTGCAAGGTCTCTTTATTAAGCTCCCCAGAAAACAGTGTGCCATCACCTTGTCATTTACATCAATTCAGCCAGCAGAGTTCCCATTCCATCCATAACTAGACCCTGTGGCTGCTGCTTGGGATCAGTCTTTTTGTCCCTTTATAGTGGACAGCACGGCACCCACAGCTGGTCAGCCTGGCCAGCAAAGGCTGCTTGCCTTTTGTATCTGGATTAATTTATCTTTAACCCGGAAAGTCGGTCCAGAGAGTGAGGCGTGCCCTCACTGCCCCAATCCGACACCCTCAGATGGGGACAGACTAGCCACGTGGTCCCTGGCCTTGTCCTAGGACAGCTGCTACCGGGTGGTTACACTGTCCAGGATGCTGTCCTTGAAGAGCATTGGAATCTGAGTGGGGCTGTGGGGGGCACGGGAAAGACTCGGAGGGACCCTTGTTCCTTGGAACTGGCTGGAGGAACTGCTGTGAATGGTGGATGGTGAGCAACATGGAGGCTTAGCCCTGGGGCAGTAAAACCTCTGCCTCCCAGGCTTGAGGCCAAACCTCTGCATGCAGGGGTACAGGCATAGGTTAGCACCTCAGCATGTGGGGATACAGGCGTGGGTGAACATCCAGGTGTCCCAAGGAATCAAAGACGGGTTTGGTGCCCACAAGTCCTCAGGTAACAAGGACTCCAGCTCTGCCTTCTGTCTCTGGTCTCATGGTGACACCCTTCCCAGCTGCCACCTCTAGGTGCCCTCTGTAGATGGTTGAGGTCATCCACCGAGCTCTGCCCTGCCTTGTCCCCTCCATGTCCAGCCACTCGGCATTAGTGAAAAAGACCTCCAAACCCTTTCTCTCATTTCCCTAAAAGGGAAAAAGGGGCTGTCATCCAGTAATTAAAAACAGTTCTGTGCTGGTGACCAGGAATGAGCACAGCTTCCCTGCATCAGCAGCTGAGGCCAGCCCCTCCCACAGACACTCCCAAATCCGGTGATCGATCCCCTCACAGGCAGCAACTGGGCTTTGGGGGGGTGCGGGGGGTGGAGTGTGAAACCAAGCAGGGCCCCAGCCTTCGGGTAGGGCTGAGCCTACTCAGGATGAGGTCAAGACCCGCTCATCTCTAATAACTCAGGCCAAAGCGAGCAGATGGGTGTGGCGGAGGGTGAGGCAGAGAGGGGAACGGCAAGGGGACTGTGGGGCATTCAGCTCTGGGCCACACCACCGATGGACTGGTGCCTGGGAATATGCCAGGCCTGCCTAGCAGCAGGCTCCCTGCCCACCACTCAGATTCTAGCATGCTAGCACGCACAGGAGGGCGGCTGTCCGCTAGATGCCCGTCTCCATGGAGACCAGCTTTCCCATCTCCATTTCCTGCCCATTGCTTTGGCTCTTCTCGGGGAGGGCGATGGCACATCTATATGAGTGCGCAGAAGAAGGCTGCAGCGTTCTTGGCCCAGCCCTCCAGCTGCCCCGTGCCCCCCAGGACCCTGGCTCCTCCGCTCTAGGCCTGGTGGAACCAAGCCACGCCCTGCCACCCGTCCTTTCCAGCTGCAGGCCAGCGAGATCTCATGCCAGGGCCTTAAGTGCGGCCCTTCCCATTCACGTGCTGCTGAATCATTTGAAAAAAATGCGTCCCGCTCCTGGGAGGGTTTGCTGAGAACAGTGTGGCTTTGTGGAGGAGGCTGCTGCTCGGCAGTTTCTTTGCCAAGGAGCCAAGGGCCTCGAGGAAGCCAAACTCAGCTCTGCAAATCTCAAACCCGGGTAAGCTGGGCAGTAGCCTGGCAGGGCTGGAGGCAGAGAGAGCCTAGAGAGGTCCCTGGGGTATTCTGCCAACCCCTGTAAGCCATCTCCACACAGCCCCGAGGAAGGGGCTGAGGGGACATGACAGCAGGGGAGGATCAGGATCTTTTTTTCCATTCAGCGGCTGCTGCTGCTGCAGCGAAGGGCCAGCGGTCATCTTTCTTCATCCACTCGTTTCCAGGAGCAAATCCAAGGTGACCTGTGACCTCTGCTTCAGCGCTTAGCACTGACAAGCCCTGCCCACGAGTGGGACACTAGCGCTTAGGGCTATGAGTAGAGTCAACAAACCATGTCTGAAGGGAGGACAGCAGGACGTGGGTTCCTACTTCCCATCCCCTCATTGGTACAGCCCCACCACCACCACGCCATGGTGTATGGGAGGACATTCAGGACAGCTCTCAAGTCTCCAGTCTGATGGTCCGGGACCTGCTGCTTCCCAGGTCTGGCTCCTCTCGTGACTGGCTGAATGCCGGACCCTGTCTGGTCTCAGAGGTCCGCACTGACCTCTTGTCATTTCCTACTTGTTGGAGGGACACTGCAGGTTAGAGAAGGTCCCCGCCCCACTCCCAATTTCACACCCCTATCCGAAATCCATCCTCTCATAGGTATGGAATCCTGGATGCTGCCTGTGCATGGGGTTCAGTGGGGACAGGTGACTGAACCTATCGTGCGTCCACAACATCATCATGGTCATGACTGAACGGGTTCAGCCAGTGTGGTAGCGAGCAGGGCAGGGAAGCCGATTGGCTGTGTCTGCATCTCTCACCTGTTGGACACTCTGGACATGCCCCACCCTGTGGACAGTGATATTGATGCTGTCCTTCAAAACTCCTGGGCACCACTGGGTCAGTCCCAGATGTGTCTTGAGTCCATGTAGACTGGAGAAGATGCATGGGACAGAGACACCCGGAAGTAGCTTGATGGCCAGGATCCGGATAAATGCGGTCCCTAGCGGGAATAAAGATCCTGCACCCGCCTTCCCATGTGAGTACAGACACACAAAGTCAGGGAGCAGCTCAGGGGTACACAGTGCTTTGCAGAGGTACGTGGGAGAGAGCCTGGGTTCTCCAGCTTCCGGGAAGAAGCTACACACACCTTCCAGTGGTACTGCCCCCTCCTCTGCATTTCAGTCAGCTGGAGACTGGACCAGGCAGCTTGTAGACCTGGAGTACGAATACTGCCCTCCCCGCCCCCGGTCAGAATGGCCATATGTGAACTAGTGTTTCAGGAAGGATTTGAGCGGTGCCAGCAGGAGTCAAAATTGTCCCCCCTTTGAATACTTGTGTCAAGAATGGGGGAGTTGGTGACAGAGATGGCTGCAAGTTGGGCACGAGGGGAGGAGATAGAGTGTCAAGGTTGGGGAAGGTCAGAGCATTGGCCCCTTGGGTACCAGACTCTTCATTCCTGCCACTGTCTATAGGGCACAAGTTCCCTGTGGAAACTCACAGGTGAGAAGAGTGGAGGGGGCTAGGAGACTCCAGGTTGCACCGAGGACTTCCTTTGCATTGCCACTCAGACGTCCTGATGTGAGTGAAAGAGAGAAAACGGGGTCTATGCAGACTCCCGAGCCTCTGAGGGTGAGGTGGGAAGCAGCCATGACAGCTCCTTAGGGAGTCATTGGGAAGTTATAGTCTTCGGGTGAGGAGACCCTCGGGATTGGACTCACTACCCACGCCACTGACCGGGGCCAAGGCTTGCCCACCCTCTTTAACCTTCTATAAGACATGGGGCAGGGTATCTTCTCATCCTGGCTACCAAGGGACAGTGTAGGTGTTACTGTCCGGGCAGAGATGAGTCACCCTCCACCGTGTCTCAACGCCCATCCCTACACCTACTTTTAGCTCAGTGTAGCCAAGAAGGAGCGATTCCTTACTCAGAACGCGGGCCACAAATACCATCTTTGCACATGGAAACAAAAACAGTGGGCTCCGGGAAGATGCGTCTGCTCACTGGGCTGTCGGGAGACTCAGTTACGCAATGTAAGGTCCAGTTGTGACCACAGCTTTAAGCTAAGGGGTGCCACAAACACATACACTACTCTCTGGGACAGAGGCGATGCTGCAGGGTGTCCAGACAGCCCCGAGCAACAACTGACAGACAGGCACCATGTGGGAACAAAGTACGATGACAGAGAAACAAAAGGCAAATCTCAAACCCTGGGAGAGAGAGTCCAGCCAAATGAGCAGCAAGGCAGAGGGAGCCTCAGGTTCAGGATGCTCAGAACCACACACAGGGCCAGTGTTTCACATCTTGCTATAGGCCTAGCTCCTGGCCAACGCTCGCCACACAAGGCTACTCGTTGCTTGTGTTTTCTGCTAGCCACAAGTTACATGGCCCTCATGTGCCATCCACGGCTTACCTCCTGGAACAGAGCTGTGGACAGGGTCAGAGACAGAGTTTGGTACTCAGTATAAGTGAAAAAGTGTCAGGAGAGCAGATGAATCTCTTTCAGGAGAGATGGTGCCAATGGGAAGCAGAGGGGTGGTGAGCGGAGCCCTCCCACCTACGCCCCAGCTGCACGTTTTCATTTGCAGCTTCCAAAAGCGTTTTAAACAAGAGCTGGTGCCAAGGCTGGGGTTAGATTCTGAAAGCGCGTCTCAGCACCAGACCTGATCCAAAGGCGCTGGCGGCACAGCCTCTCTTTCCAGAAAGGGGCACAGATGCAGCTGGGATCCTGGAAGACAGGCTCAGACAGCCCACGAGATGATCCTGCCACAGGGAGGGTGAGCAAGCAGAGGTTCTGGACTTGTGGCTGGACATCAAGAGCTAGACCACAGCAGGGAAAAGGAACCTCAACCCCAAGGAAAAGCACCCACGACTGACCGTGTTCAACACACATGTGTATGTTGAAGGACTCAGCAGGTGCATGTCTGAGAAAGACATGAGAGATTAGGGAAGATAATCAATACATGGCAGAGGGCTGCTTTTGGCTCCCCCTCCCACCCAGGTTGTGGGTTTGGCTGACATACTTAACGTTCATTATATTGTCTACCAAACACTTAGGAGATAAATATAGTCCTTTATGGACCAATATTCCTAATGAGTCATGATCAAATACGATCAATCAAGGTATTTGGAAGAAGGCCATGAAAGAAAGATGGGAGGAGGAAGGGAAGAAATGAGAAAAGCTCCAGAAACTAACAAAGAGCCACAGTTGCAGCCACTGTCTTAGCCAATCAAGTCTCATTGTACTAGGCCACGCCCACTCATGACTATGTGCTCTAAGGCAGACCCCACTCCCACCAATGCCTCAACTGCAGTGTTGGGGATTGAACCTAGGGTCTCATGCACCCTACTTTACGCTGCTCTAAGCCTAGCCCTTCCACAGCAGCTTTGGGGCTGCAGAAATAGAGCCCAGCAGTGGCCAGAGGCTGACTGGCAGAGCAAGCTCTTTCACCCTCTCAGCTCTGCAGAGAAAAGTATGTTGGTTACTGCCTACCTGGTATGGTATGAGCTCCCCACAGCCAGGTGGCTGCTGGTTCAGAGTGATCCCCAATCTATCTAACATGTGCTCCCCACAGCCGGGTGGCTGCTGGTTCAGAGTGGTCCCCAATCTATCCAACATGTGCTCCTCAGTCAGGTGGCTGCTGGTTCATTTTGAAAAGCTAAGAGCAGTAAACTTAACACCCAGGTCTTCCCTCCCACCCACACCCATCAGCATTGGCCCCATCATCACTGGGTGACTCTGTCACCCAGCTGGGTGGGGGTTTGCCTGCTCCCCCCACCCATAAAGGTTCTAAGAATGCATACATTGTGAAACAATGTTGGCTTTGTCTTTTGGTGTGCAAACGCCTTCTAAAGGAGAGGTTTAGCTAATGGCTCTGACACTGTCTCAGCCAGAGGCCAAGCAAGCAATGATGTATCTTTTGAAACTGCGCCCGACTGACCCTGAATGCCCCTGAAAGCCCAGGGTTTGGCTAAAACATCTCAAGAGCTGATTCTACCTGGGGTTTCCATTAAGTACCCACAGCCCATAAAAACAGACTCCATCTGCAGAACGTGGGATAGACTCGCTCTCTGGACCCCACAGGGATTCTGCTTCTGCAGGAAGGAGTTTGCCAAGATGGTGAATAAACAGACTTAAGAGATACAGGCATGGTGCAGGCAAAGCGGCCATCAGGGATGTATTTATCTCGGGTGGGTCTGCCTTTAAAATGTCTTTTGAAACTCTTGCAAGCGTTTCCTGGCTTTATCCAAAAACTGCTTGTGTAACTTGTTTTGCTCTAAAATCTGCTGCTGGAGGTCACGGATCATCTGGCTCTGTTTGTCCTCATCAAGAAGGTCATTGTCCAGGGAAGTGTTTTTGTCAGAGGCTGGGGCCGGGACCCCAGTGGAGTAAGACTTGAGGAGAGCCAAGCGCATCCTTCTGCGTTCCCTGCGTTCTTCCTCTAGCTCAGCCTTGTAATGGATTTCCAAGCTCATGTTGGGGTGCTCTGTCAGCTCCAACAATGTCTTTTGCCTTTTCTGCTCCAACTCTGCCTTCTGCTTTTGCCTCAAAGCCATCCAGCTTGCTATAGAGTCATCCTGTTTCTGCAGATAAGGCTTAAGGCTTTCTTCCTCTGCTGTGGCCAACTTGAGTGGTTCCCGTCCTGACTCTGGGCTCTCTGAGAATGAGTCATCTTGTTCGCTAGATGTTCCTGCCTCGGGAACAGGTGTCAGGCTTTCAGGCCTTAATAGGTGCTTTGCCGTGGTTTGGTACCTGGGGTACTCGGCCTCACTTAGCAACTGTTTCGAATTGGTCTTGGACCACATTTCAGGGGCCTCCATGTCTGATGGGCTCCCATACTCCTCAGCAGTCGTTTCTGCCTCCTCTGTACTCTCCCCTCTCTGGATGTCGCTGCTCTCACCCTGAAACTCTGAGCAGCTCTGTTGCTCATCTGGATTCTCGTCTATCTTGAACTTCTGTTCCAGGTGCAAATTCAGATGTTTCTTCAGCTTCTGATTGGTGTTAAACAATTCTTCGAAGGCAGACTCAAGCTCTTTGTGCCACTGATTCTTATCGGTGTACCTGCACAGCGACCCCTGGGTTGTGGTCTCCTGTCTGAAGGTGGAGCTGAGGGGCAAGGGTTTTTCTAAGTCAGCTGTTTTGCCCTGCAGACTCTCATCTGTAGAGTTGTGATTCACGTTCTGAGCAAAGCGTGAAGACCCCCTTCTCATCGGCCGCCTCCCCTCCCGGGGTACTTCCTCCACGCACTCAGTTTCCCCAGCCCCAGTCAAGAGTGGGTTGAGCTTTACCAGGTCTGCCCCTCTGCTCACCCGAGGGCCCAAGGGCTGGTAGCCGCCATTGCTCTTACTCGAAAGCACCCGCTTCCCTTTACCCTTCTCACAGGGGTTTGGGACCCGGGCTTTGGTAGAACCCCGTCTCTCTGAGCATGTTGCTTTTTTCCGGGACTTAGGGTGTTGCCTGGGGTGCTCTTCCCGGCGGCCCTTCTCCTCTCTAAAGGCTGCTCTGTTTCTCTCCTTAGCCCTCATGTGTTTTGCTGTTCCTCTATGGCTGTGTTCGTCCAAGTTGAAGTTGTTTCCCGTGGCCCGCCCTGTTGTTTCATCCAACAGACGGGCTAAATAGAGGCGTTCCATGTCTCTAACCTGCTGCAGCCGGGCCTCCTGCCACTCTGCCTTCAACTCCTCAGCCAGGCGCTGCAGCTGCCGCCTTTTCCACTGCTGCAGAGTGATGTCACCCTTGTCTGGGACTTGTGTCAGTTCAGGCTTCTGCCTCAAAACTAAGGCTTCCTCATCAGAAGAGGGGCTCAGCTCGGCGGCTTGCTCCTCGTCTCTCTCCATTTCTGTGAGTTTCCAAGACACACTTGCAGGTATAGGTGGCCGTAGCCAAGGAGGAGAGGCTGCGGGGTCCGGGGCACCCGCAGAGACGACGAGAGAGTCACAGCAAATCTACAAGGCCAGGAGGGCACAGGCTGCTCTGGACAGCTGGAGAAAAATGTGCAAGACCCTGGAGACAAGTGTGCAAGGGATTCTCAATGCAGGATACACTCGAAAACATGCCCAGCAGATCTCTCCTCTGCCCCTGCCCACTAGCACCCGTTCTAGCCTGAACACTCTGGATAAGAGCCTGTGGGGGCATCTGTGTTTCTTAAGAGTGCCATCTGCGGTGTTCGGACATGAGTTTTGGTCATCACAACTGGAGGGAGGAAGCGCTACCAATCTGGCTGGGGACAAGCCAGGGATGTCACTAAACATCCTAAAAGGCACAGTGTGGCCTCCTGACAAAAAAAGTGACAGCAGCACCTAGCCTGAGAGCCCTCCACCCCAGGAGGCAAAGTTAGGACTCAGGCGTTGGGGAAGGGTTGCAAAAATGGGGCAGGTGAGGACAGGCCTGGGAAGGATGGGTGGGCGCTATGGCCATGGAGCCTAGCCTGTTGTGAGAGAGCTGCCTGTAGGTGAAGATGAAGGGGCAGGAGAGGGAGGAGCTGCAGGCAGGGTATGTGCAGGGGTCTGTGTCTAAGGATGTGTGCTTATACATCTGTGTTACACACCTCTATGCCCAAGAGCAGGGGAGTGCAAGAAGGGGCGTGCATGTACATGCATGCTTGTTACTTGGATCCAGTACAAACCAGAGATGCAGGCACATTTATCTATGTGCATGTCATTGAGAAGAGGGGTACATTATGCGGGCATGTGTGTGGGTAAATGCTTGCTTGCTACATGGATCTAATACAAACCAGACAGAGAGGAGAAATGTATGTTACATTGTATCCCCATACCAGGTTTGCCACTGTGAGGTTATCTGAGGACCATTCTGTGTCCTTGTGGCATCAGAAAGGCCCATGCTTTGCCAGACCTTTCGAGAGAAGTTGTGCTTCCCAAGGGGACAGAGTCTGTGGCCACTTGGACACTATGGTCTACATGGAGAAGAGCCCCTGGCTGCGCTTTCTTTTCATCCCCATAGAAGCAGGCTGACCAGCTCGAGCTGATATCAGTCACAGCAACCAGCAACCAGCTCCTCTGAGCACTGGGCAGCTATGATGCAGGTTTCCTTTTTGGAGGTAGGGAATCTCCCTATATAGTCCAGGCTGGCCTAGAACTTGTAATCTTCCGGTCTCCCTCCACTCCCCACGTGCTGAGCTTATAGGCATATATCACCACACATAGCATAGATCACTTTTTTTTTTTTGTCTCGTAGCCCTGGGAGGCAAAGAGCTATTGTCATCCATAGTTCACAGATGGGGAAGCTGAGGCAGGGAGCAAGGGGAACACTGAAGCCAGACTATATAGCTGGAAAGAGGCTAACAGACTCTCTCTGACTGGGTAGACCACAGGGCCTTTGGCCAGTCATGGCCAGTCACATGATCACTGACATGGACATATATGTCCTTGTGAGAGCTCCTTGCTCCAGACCAGGCAATGAGAAGCACTTTCTTAAACCAGCAGCTGATACCACACCCACCAGTCTGCTGACCACCATGGTGGCCAAAAGGAGAGAAGGAGAAGAAGCCGTGACCCTCAGCTCAGGAACCAATATGGAAATGGTTCTCTGGCAGCTGGGGGCCCACACTCCAAGGACAGGGACCCTTTCCTTACATCACATACAAAAATTAACTCACAGTCGATCCTGCATAGACGTAATGCCAGGTCTAAGATTATAAATGTTTAGAAGGACACAAGTATACGTATTCGTGGCCCTGGCTTAGGCAAAGATTTCTTAGATGAAACAGGAAAAACAAAGTAGCGAAAGGAGAAAGTGATAGATGAAGGCCATGAGAAGGAAAGCAGCATGCTTTGAGATGCCATGATCAAAACACCTTCTGCAGATGCCAAGGTTTTCCAGACACACAGACTCCGGTCCACAACACTTGACCAGTCCCTAAGCAGACAGCTTAACTGTAAAAGTGGCTGCAGCAAAATGGCTCGGCAGGAAAAAGAGCTTGCTGCGTAAGCCCGCCAACTTGTATTCAAACCCCAGGGTCCCATGAGGGAGAGAACTGACCGCCAGAAGTTCTCCTCTCACCTCTGCATATGCATGGAGGCATGCACATGTGCCCATCATAAACACACAAAAATGATGTCTTAAAAAGATACAAGTAGAGCTGCAGAGATGGTTTGGGTTCAGCTCCCAGCGCTCATGCTGGGGTGGCTCACAAGAGTCAGGAACTCTAGCTCCAAGGCTCTTAGACCTTTGGCCTCCATGGATCACGGGTACATCTCACCACCTTACCCCTCCTCCCTATTTCCCCACTCCCCCCCCACACACCCGCCACAATGTAATTAAAAACAATGTTTCTGAAAGAGAGAGATACAGAAAAGCACTTCCCCCAAGAAGACAGATGCACGGCTAAGACAGCTCGTGAAGATGGCCAAGAGCCACAGGCACCAGAGAAAAGCAGGCTGTTACTGCTTCCTGCCCTCAAGGATGGCGACAATCAGGAGCCAGGGAAACTGGAACCCTATACCCTGGTGGTGGGTGTGTAAAATGGGGCAAGGCACCTTGTCAACAGTCTGGCAGTTTCTCTATTTCTCTAGGTCTGTTGAGTAACCTGGAATTACCACAGTTAAGTCTTTAGCTAGGAGAAACGGAAGCTCAGAGAGGCTGAATGACTCATCCCCCAGAGCAGCTGTGTGTAGATGGGCATCTCATACCCAAACCCAAGCTTTACCCACCGGGGCACAGCCACAGGGGTGTTGCGAGCGTTGGGGAGGGTCTGTGTCGCTGGAACTATTTTTCTGATGGCACCAAGCCCACATAAGGCATGAAGTCTATTTCTGAGCCTGGAGTCACTTAGTCCTTTTTAACAGGCGACAACCACCAAGACCTGCCATGTCTCTGCCAACCAGAGGTGCCCCCAGCCCAGTCAGTGACTCTCATCCTCATGAAGAAATCTTTGGGATAAGCTTTGAAAAATTATAGCTAGCTCTACAGTTCAGGAATCTATGTCCCCATGACAACTGCCAACCACATCCCCAGTGCCTTTCTATGATCTTTCCTGGGCCCCTTTCCCATCCTATATTGTTACCAGAGGACAGGGCTCCCCTTGGATTCCTGGAGGGTCCTTGCTGAGCCTGAGAGGGCCATGGGGAAGCACCTGGTCACCTGTTGTTCTCACCAGCAAGTCCCCAGTGTCATCCACAGCCACCACCAGCACACACCTGAGCCAAGTGGGATCAGCACCAGGCTGCTTGGAAGAGAACCCAATGCCTTTGAGCAGCTGGGTAGAGGAATGCCCCATGCCTGCCCCAGTGAAACCAGGAACCAAAGTAACATAATCAGAAACCACACAAGGAACTACAAGATGGGCTCACACCAGCCAGGCAGGGTCCCAGCAGCAGGATATGGGGTCCTGCAGCTGACCTGTGTAGGTTCTGTCTCACTATGCAGGAGAATTATCATAGTGCCCACAACATGTGGATGCCCGGGTCTTCTGCCTCCACATCCAAGAGATGAGTAACACAGTTAAATAGTGGCCACCAGGTCTTCTACGTTCTGGGTTTTTTCCTGACAAAGCTGCAGCCCTTCCTACTGCTGGGTGCACAGTGACCACAAGGATAAACCCATCCATTGTAGCTGACACAGGTTAACAGCCAAGAGCTACTGCCTTCTAGGGATGCCAAGGTGACCCTGGAAGTGTGTGCCCTTTTAGAGACACTTAGCCAGGCCAGGTGATGCTTGGGGAGACAGGGACAAGTGGAGTCAACTGGGTCATTGCATCAGTAACCACAAAGCCAGCTGGTCGTAGAGCAAGGCGACTTTTCATCACCCCCAGGCCTTACACATATCCCCTCGTCTGTCTGGAGATGCATCATGGGCATGAGTTAGCTGAGATTCAGAGAGGTTGGGTAGCTTGCCTAAGGCCAGCCAGCCCCTACCCAGCAGGCACCAAGGTCTCAAATCTCAGCAGGCAGACCCTGATCCAGACTCCCAACCTGCAGGAGCCGGAGTCAGAGCTGGGGGTTTCAGCTCTGGTCTGAGTTTTGTTTCCTGGCTGCTGCTGAGGCCTGAGAGGAGCTTCTGCGTTTTCTGGGTGTTTCCATGGGACACAGCAGTGCCTCTGAGTTTGCCAGATGTTCCACCTGTTGCCTTTCAACAACTGGCTCTCTCCCTCGCCCAACAGCAGGTGAGCCCCTAGGATTTCTTGCAAGCCTTCCTATCTCCCATCCACCTCTCCGCCTGCACGCTGCTGCAGCCTACACTGGTCCCTGACCAGCAAGTCTCCAAATACCGTCCATGGCCAACAGGCTCTACCCTAGGGAGATGCTACCCCAGCCTGTAGGACAGCAACAGGATCCCTTCTTGCTATCCTGCCAGCTCCAACCCTAGTGCCCACTGATGCCCAGGAACTTAACTGTGCCCATGTGGGTTCTTCATGAGATAGACGTGCCCACCCCCACATTCTCCACCTGTATCTCCAGACTCCTGCAACTCCCCTGACTGGGACACCCCACAAGTAGCTCTCAACAATCTGCACACTCAGGACTCAGACATCAGCATTTTTGGAAACATAGAGACCCTTATAGATTAGTGACATGCGCTAGCGGGAACATCTCTACACAGCTCAGCTTCGCAATCTCATGCATGCAGTCTGACACTGCTGTATCGCATGAGAGCGACTGGCACACAGCACACACAGCTCCCCCTTGACAAAGCAACGGTCTGTGTTTTCTTTGGTTCTTTGGGACAACATGGGGGACACCCTAGGGCTCTTAAGATACACAGAACAGGGTTATCTTAAATTAAGTGACACCAAACATAAAGTGGGCTTAGTAAGTTAATATTGTGTGGCTGGAGCACCCTCAATGCTAGCTACGACTTTCCTCTTACCTCTTTTTTCTTTTAATTTTATTTTATGTGCATTGGTGTTTTGCCTGCAAGCGTGTCTGTGTTAAGGTGTCAGATCCCCTGGAACTTGAGATACAGACAGTTGTGAGCTGCCATGTGGGTGTTAGGAGTTGAACCTGGGTCCTCTAGAAGAGCAGTCAGTGCTCCCAATTGCAGAGCCAACTCTCCAGGTGCCCCCCACCCCACCTCTTTTACAGAAGCCTGGCACCACAAGAATAAATATTTAGCAATTGAATCTGACATAAAAGCAATGAGGGGTACAGGGATCCGTGGCCCTAGCTGGTGTCAGGGACCCAAGCTTTTGACTCTAAGCTCACACATGCTAAAACACAACACTCATGGGGTGGTGATGACCCACAAGTAAGAAAATTAGCTGGCAGGTTCAATCTTAGACGGTTCTTTTTGTTTTTTTTTGTTTTTTGAGACAGAGTTTCTCTGTGGTTTTGGAGCCTGTCCTGGAACTAGCTCTTGTAGACCAGGCTGGTCTCGAACTCACAGTGATCCGCTTGCCTCTGCCTCCCAAGTGCTGGGATTAAAGGCGTGCGCCACCACCGCCCGGCCTTAGACGGTTCTTGCGTGGCTCTGTTGAGATTGGGTCTCACTCTAGGCTAATCTGTAACTTGAGACCCTCCTACCTCAGCCTTTCCAGGGCTAAGATTATAGGCCTTGTGCCACCAGGCCCAGAGCATAGTATTTTTCAACAGAGTGTGTTCCTAGCCAAATCTAACATGACAAAATGGAACAGGAATACATCCAAATCTCACCAAATTCGGCGATCAGTGTGGAGGCTTGGGAGACCAAAGAACTGCCTGTGGCTGGGAGCCACATAGACACCCAAAGCACCAGTATGGGTTCTACCTGTAGCCAGAGAAGAATCTAACCTGTTCTTGACAGCCTAGACAGCCCTGGACAGCCTTGGACACAGAGGGACAGAGGGACATTGTGGTCAAAGCACTGTTGCACCCTGTCTGCACAGCCAGGATGCCTCAGCAGCAGAAGAGATGGTCTGTGTCATTGAGAATGGTACCTGGACCTAAGGGAGCTTAGCCAACATCTAAGATGAAGACAACGGCCAAGGTATAGGAAACTGGCAGGCAGACATGGGTCTGTGACTTTAAAGGGATGAGGAATAGCAACGAATGGACAAGTGACAAGGTCACAAGATAATTAATTAAAGGCACAAGAGGGACTGAGGAGATGACTCAGTCAGTAAAGCTCTTGCTGTCTCAACATGAAGACCTGAGTGTGGTTCTCTGGCACCCATGTCAAGTAGCTGGGCACGGCAGTTCATGCCTGCAACCAGTGTAGGGGAGGCAGAGACCGATAGGTAGATCCTCTGGAGCTCACAGGCCAGCCAGTGTATCCAAACTGGTGAGCTCCAGGTTCAGTGACAGACCCTGTCTCAGAGTATATGGTAGAGAGAAAACAGGGAAGACACCTGATATGAGCCTCTGGCATGTACAAAACCCAACAAACAAATCAAAAGCACAGTGTGAGCCAGGTCTGGTGGCACACGCCTTTAATCCCAGCACTCGGGAGGCAGACACAGGAGGATGGCCAGCCTGATCTACAGAGTGAGCTCCAGGACAGCCAGGGCTACACAGAGAAACAGGAGCTGAGAAAGAACAGCTGGAAGAAGTGTTGGAAGAGCAAGGAAGAACCAGATGTGGAAGACTTTCTCCCAGAATATTCTGGATTAGGAGGAAAGCAGGATGGAAGAAGGAGACGCCAACAAGGAACTCAATGACGAAAGCCAGAGGCCTCCGCAGGCCTGAGGAGCAGGGAGGAGTCTGGGTGGCATGCTATGTGCCCAGGAAAGGATCTGAACGCTGTTGCCTCAGTCCCTCATCTGTGAAGTGTGTGATGGCAGCCTCCCCCATCACTGTGAGGACTACCCAGATGTGCGGCCAGTCATGTAGGGATAGGGTGGTACTTACTGTGTGTGTCTCCAGATGACCAAGCCAGACCACCGAGGAGGACACATTACAGTGAGGCAAGGGTTGGTCGGGCAAAAGGAAACACTTTCCAAAGGGCTGTCTTGAAATCATTGGGTAGGCAGTGAGACACCCATCACTGGAGGCATCCAAGCCAAGCCCAGGTGAAATAAACATCAGAAATATGTTTAAGCCCATTTCTCTGAGTTCTAGCTTCTATGCCTCAGAGTGTGTTGTCCCGTACCCCGTTTCTGGCACTTCCTCACCTAGCTAAGGTCTAGAGGGGTCTTTCCTAAAGTTGCTGGGCTGGGTGGAGTAGCAGAGCCAGCAACTCCGCTAGGCGAGGGCCTGGTGAAACATAAGTCCTGCCTAAGATCATAGCAGTTTTTTCTCCAAATCCTAGGGGTGTGGCTACATATCGACATTTTACCATCTCCTCAAACCCCACCGGGACCGGGTGGGCTCTACCAGGCTAAGAAAGTTGGGCAGCCAGCTAAGGGGGTGAAGGACAAGCTCATATTTCCAAAGATATACCTTGTCGCAAAGCTGACCTCTGACCTCAGAGTTTGGGCATCCACCAACCAAGAGGGGCACTTACAACTGATCCAGCTGGTGCCTTACTAAATATAGGGGTGGTGCTCACCGCCTGCTTTCCAAGTCCCTAGCCAGGTCAGGGGCGCCCACACCAGCTGCCACTCTTGCTCTGTCATGATGTCCCTCCCACTCCTCAAGGCAGCTATAGAGTCTCCCCAAGCTGCAGCCCCTACTCTCAGCACCTAGTCATCCTTACAGAACTTGGCCTGGGCATGGGGCCAAGAACCCCCCTCCCAGAGGAGAAGGGGCAGATATCACACTCTTACAATCTTGTCTTAAGGTGGTCCACGTGGGGTCTCAGGGGTCACTGACCCAGGTTAGCTGGAATCACCACTCCCCAGCTCTTTCAGCAGCCCAGTATCTGCCCTGGCTGGTTAACTATGGGAGGCTGTTGCCATGGGGACTGCAGAGCTGTTGTGCTGTGACATCATCCGCAGGGGTGAGGTCAGGGATAGAGACAGACCAGTGAGAGGACAAAGGTTCAGGGGAGAAAAGCAATCACAGATTTGTCTAAAGCGGCAGGGGTCGTGAGCTTTTTGGAGGTGCCTGTTTGAAGAGGTTTTGACAAACAGAGGCCATGCCATACAGAAACTCTCAGATCACAGCCACAGCGACATAGAGGGCACCCTCCCTCACCCAGCTGACAACATCACGACCTCTCCCTCCACCCTAGCTGTCAGAACACTAAGATGACAGACTTCAAGGACTCAAGGACAAATTCTTCCCACACCTTCTTCCATAGAGACAGCAGCTGGCTGGACTTGGTCAGAGGGCATATGGGTTACTTCCCAACAGCTCTGGGGACTCTGACTGAGGCAGGTGAAGGAAGAATCTTAGCTCTGCCCCCCTCTGTCACTCATAACCCTACAAAACTCAAAGTCTGACATGCTTGACTATGTTTCTAGGGCTGGAACATCCTCTAAAAACGGGACCACTGGACTGTGGTTAAGTTTGCGGAATGTGACTTGATAAGGAGTCAAGCGTTTCCTCCATCGAGGAAAAGTGAGCCGAGGTGTGGGACTCTCGGAGAGCATAGGATCGCGGGACAGCTGATCCTGGAACCCAGAGCTTTGACTGGGTTGGACGAGCTCTGGGAGGGGCCACTGGTCAGGGGGACTTTCTCCACCAAAGCCTCCTGTTTTTCTGGTCCCTTTCCTCACACCCTGGTGATGGTTTATTTTCTATGACAACTTGACCAAGCTAAGGGATACCCAGCTAGACAATGAACTAAGGGACACCCAGCAAGTTGGTTAATCTAGAGCCATTTCTGGACACGATTAGCTTTGAACCAGGCTTCCTGGGCTACCCGGAGCAAGCTTGAGGGCTCAGAAGAAGGGAGCATTCTTTCTCTGCTCGGGCGTGGACATTCATCTGTTGCCTGCAGCACTAGGGCTCCTGGCTCCCCATCCTTTGCACTCTAGGCTCACTCCATCCTGGCTCCCCATCCTTTGCGCTCTAGGCTCACTCCATCCACCTCCATTCTTCAGTCTTTGAACACAGACAAAGCCACATCCCTGCTTTCTGGCCTGCAATGGTGGCTTGCAGTCTATCACGGTGGGAGCCCATTCCCGCATCAAACCCTGGGCCTTCTCTCCTGGTTGAATCTGCTTCTTTGGGGAACTCATGGATACAGTCCTGGGATAGGCTTTTGTGTCTCTTTCTCCTTGCCCCTCGTCTCACATCTTCAGTTAGAGAAAAGGGCCTGGACATAGAATATGCTGGTGGTTCCTGATAAGTGGCTCTTTTGGCCTGCCCCAAACTGCTCACGGCTTCCGGTTCCCATTGCTACCCTCTCTAGGTCTGTTTGGGAATGACGGTGATACTGCCACAACCAGCCCTGCTGCACCTGTGCTCTCCTGACACGAGCCCCAGACTCTGAATAAACCCAGTAGACAGGCTGGGAGCTGGAGAGAGCACTAGCTGGGTCAGCAGGAGGACCTATGTTTGAGCTCCAGCAGAATGGGAAAAGGCTTAGGGTGGGAAGGGGGTGAGGTGGGGGTGGAGACACATGCTGGCAATTCCTGTGCTGAGGAGGTCCAGACAATAGGTGGACCCCATGAGGGTCACTGACCAGCACCCACAAAAAACATCACCAACAGAATCCCCCAAATATCCATGCTGCTAAACAGCACAGGTCACACTGGCCAGGCCAGGTCATGTCTAGAGAGTGCCTGGTTGATGTCTGCCTGTTATTAGGCAATCACAGAAGTACTAACTTAAAAAAAAAAAAATCCATGTATAATCAAGTCCATTTTAGGAAATTGAAAAAATGTACTTGCAAACAGGAATCTGATTCCCTCACATGTCCTCACTTTTACATTTTAATTTAAAATATCTATCCATGCCAGGCTGGGGGAGGCACGCTCAGTGTTAGAGTGGCTTACGGAGGAGGTCCCCAGTTCACCTCGCACCACACAGCACGTGAAGGACTAGCCTCATCTGTTACCTGCAGGACACCTGACGCCGCACTTACTAGTGGCCCCAGGTACTATACATCCAGGTGATTCTGACCTTTTCCCCCGACAAGAAAGACTGAATAAACTTGTGACCAAATGTTTTCTGGTGTCTGTTACCAATTCTCTCTCTCTCTTAAAAAAAAAATTCCTGGATACAAGCTTATTTTTATAATCTTGATTGCTCTGCCAGCACGCCCATGGGAGACTCCAGAAGGCGTAGGTTGAGACACAACATCTTTGTCACCAAGCCTCCACAAGGACACCCAGCCTCCTGCTCCCCTCCCCCAAGGAACAGCACCCTTGTATCCAAAGCCGGGAGCCTGCTCCTGCTTGAGTCTCTAGGGACTCCTGGCCCTACCACTGTCCTGGTGACCGTGGACAAGTCACAGACCTTCCTGCTCCATCTTCTGAGGGTAGAGTGGAGAGAAGCCAAGCTGGGTTCACGTGTCCCCAAGGAAAAGGAGTCACTGTGTGCTCCCGTCCACAGCTTGAAGGGGAGACTGCCTCTTCTGGCACTTTTGTCCCCATAGCCTCTGGGCAGAGGCCACAGGTTTCCCAGGAGGTGAGAGTCCTGGAAGGGGACAGCGGGGCTGACATCTGTGGAGCCCATCGGGACACATTTTGAAGCTTGACTCGTCAGCGCCTTCTTTACTACACTCTCAGGGTTTGTTAGCCTGAGAGGCATAGAGTAGGGACTCCATCAGCCAAGCGACTCTAAAGTCAGGGCCTCTCCAGATACCTCCCGCTTCCTTGGTTAAGAACCAGCAGGTCGGGGTCCCAGCCAGGTCTCTGTTATGACGATAGGTGCCTGGCGAAGGTTGCTTCTATCACAACAAGCTCTGCTATCTCTGCAGTAGGTGGTTAGACTCCAACAGGGTGTCAGGAAAGTCAGAACCACCTGCAGCCGCAGGTCAGAAAGGGGGCAAAAGCTGTCTCAAGTCACATGCGGATCCTCAAGACACACTGACGAGACCCCTGGGACTCTATATCCACAGGAAAATCTGCACAGAGAACCAGGCTTTTGTTATGAAGCCTCCCTCCCACCTCTCCCCTCTTCTAGGTGCCCAGAGCAGGCTGGGAGAACTTAACTGCAGCTTCGGGGTCCACTTGGAGAATAGCCCCACAGGCATCCTTTCTCAAGCCATCCTGGTTGTTCTGGAAATTACAGATCAGGTAACCTGATGGATACCATACCACACAAACCAGAAACCTGCACCTGTATCACTGAGGCCAAGGAGAAAAAAAAATTTTCTACAAAGGACAGACTGTTGAGGACTCAGGCTTTGAGGGTCTAAATAATCTCCGCCATACTTGTCCAACCCCCGCTGTGGCTGTATAATACAACACAGACAATGCCCAATCTCTATAAAGCTTTATTTAAAATGGGTAGTCTGTCCAGCATGGGAGTAAATTTGCCAACCACAGAAAGAGGCCCGGAAAGTGTCAGGATATCAGCTGTCTTCTGTGAGGCTGTGTCACCACTGAGACTGCACCAGATGTCTCGGTGCAATGTGACTGTCACACACACGGAAGGACCAGTTCCTCTGGGAAAAGGCACAGACTGAGGCTACCCTGGAAGGCTCAGATGAGGTGACCTTTGCTCTGGGTGCTGTGAAGTAGACAGAAGTCATCTTGGAAGGGCCTTAGGATCCACTAAACCACATGCTTTAAACACTCATGATGTGTATGGACGTGCGTATGTGCGTGTGAGTGCGGGACACACAGCAGCCAGAAGAGGATGTAGGGTCCTCCGAGTTAGAGCTACAGGCAGTTTTGAGTTTCTCGCCATGGATGCTGGGAGCCAAACTCCGGTTCTCTAGAAGAGCAGTATGCACTCCTAACCCCTGAGCCATCTTTCCAGCTCCCGTGAACTGCGCACTTTAATGGGGTGAAATGTATGCTGCTTGAATCATACCTTACTAATGAAAGACGCTGACAAACAGCCCTTGTCAGAGACAGAGAAATGCAGAGGTCTCAAGGCAATGCCTAGAAGCCAATCCATGGAGGAAGGAATGCTCAGCCTCTTGAGAATTGTCTTCTGACTACAGAGTACGTATGCGAGCACACGCGAGCACACACACACACACTTTTAAGAAAAAAAAGCCAGGGGACTGTCAGCAAATTCATCAATTCAGTAGCTGCCTCTGAAAACAAGGATAGAAGCCAGCTGCCCACTTGTCTGATGGTGAGGTCCCACCCTCAGACTGGGTGGTGGCTGTGGAGGCCTGGTCCGATCCAAGGCCTTTCTTGAGGTCCTGCTGCTTGGAGAAGTTCCCCTGTCTAAGACCAGGAATACACTTGGCTGAGCTAGTGAGAGCCTGGGGCCAGGGCTGTGGGGGAGCTCCATCTCGGATCCTGAGAACCCAACCATCCCGAGACTGGAGTTATCAGTCTCACGGCCACTGTGTATTCCATCTATAAAGTCATGTGCTCCATTGTGCAACATTGCTTGATTAGCTTCTTGTTGCGTCTCATTGTATAAGAGCTTTCTGCTGACTCTGTCCCATTCCCCCACACACCCCCAAACAGTATCTAAGATGCTGTACTTCATAAGAAACTTGCTTGGCATGAGACCTCCCAAGCCCAGCTTTCTGAGTTCCTTATCTTCTCATCTCCTGTCCCTCCTTAGGACCCCATCACTGAAGAATGATCTGCTGGTCCAGGTCAGGTGGCAGAACTCTTTGACCTTTTGACCTGGGTGTCCACTTCATACTATTGCTAAAAGGGATCCCAAGCATGTTCATGTTAAAACCAGGCACCACACTGGGCAAGAACCGAGTAACCACGTTCCATACAAAGGCTGCACCTGGGCTTGTAGAACTGACCCACTCCGGACCTGTTTCTGGATCAGAGATATGAATCTGTGCCACCGCAAACAACCAAGCTCATATTCAGTCTCTGCCAACAAACAGACAGGCAAACCTCGTGAAATCATCTGCCACACGGCACTCCATCCCTCCTTCACGTACGTGCGTCACCTGGCCTGCTCCCAGAGACCACTCCCAAGTCAACCTAGAAACACTCCCCTTGAACTGCTTCCTAGACAGCCGTCTCCTACCCACAGGGCCATGAATCCCTCCTTTATCAGCCTGGGTCTTGGGGATTTTGTTGCGTGTGTGAGTCTGTGTGTGTGTGTGCGTGCGTGTGTGTGACTGCATGTGGTACACATGTAGAGGTCAGAGGACAACTTCGTGGAGTTAGTTCACTCCTTCTACCTTTACATGGATCCCAGGGCTTGAACTCAGGTTGCCAGGTTTGCACGGCAGGTCCTTGATCACTGAGCCATTTTGTCAGCCCTGGGCCTTGGATTTTATCCTATGCAAAAGGGGGGTGACAAAGTGGATGAAGAGGATGAATATCAGGAAGCGGGGGTGGGGGCGGGTATGGTTCTTCCAGCACATGTTACCAAACTTGCTGTCGCTGTCACCTGTCTTTCCTCCCAGGACCCTGGCTGCCACCTGTTCCCCCCTGGACATCAGGTTTCTTCTTTGTTTTCTCTACTGTGTGATACCTGCATCTCAGCCCTGAGTTTTGCCTGAGAGCTAATGAGGATTGAGAGGCAGATCCAGCTCAGTGTTAATGGCCTGGCTGCCACCACCAGCAGGCTCTGCTCTGGACCTGGTTAGCCTCTATCTTCCCTTCCATCACCCACAACCTAAGAGAGGCAAGAATAACTTACTGTCTCCATTTTGGAGACTGGACTAGAGTTGGGGGACTCAAGTCCAAGGTCACGGAGCTGGTCTCTGGCCTTCAGAACCAACCTCTGGCCACATTTTGCTGTAAATGCAGGCGCCCCGCCCTTACTGGCTCCTCCTCCATTTCCTGTTCTCTCCGCGGCTCCCTTCCCTCTACATTTTCCACAGTCTGCTAAAGAGCTGACTGGGCACTTCCTCATCCAGGCCCATAGCCCAACAGAACTCCCAAAGCCCTGTCCGCCTGACCATCTGACCAGGCTAGGAAACACCTGCCTGCCCACCAAGGGGGTGGGTGTCAGTGGCAAAGCTCCTTTCATCCATAGAGTTACCCCAAGCTCAGGTGCTGGCACTGCCCCCTGGCTCACTAGATTGTTCCCACAGGCTCCTGCCTCCGCACAGTGTCTAACCAAGCCTCCCTAGGTTCCACTGACTGGACCCCAGGCCCTGCTGCTTCCCACAGGCTCAGTAACCTTTCCTCAGTCATCCACTTTCTCAACCAGCTCAACTATGCTAGCTCTTTTGTGCCCTCAACTGCCCCAGGCCACTCCGTCTCTGTTGCAGCTGCCTTGACCTAGAAGGTTATCTGGTTGATAAGAGCCACACCTCAGGATTGCCCAGAGCTCTATTCTAATCCCTCCCCCGCCCCATCCAACAGATTCCTGTCTGTCACGAGGCAATGAGCAAGATCACTGAGGTGCTATATTCCAGTCTTCACTTCCCTCAAGAAGGTTGTGTGGCTGACTAACCCTTTGAAAATTTCCTGGAGCACCTGCTGCGGAGCTTTGTGTGTGGTCAGCAACCCAAATGTAACTACTCAATTGTACATGCTTAGAGGAATAAACCACGAGAGAAGCAGTGGAGGAGCGTGGGTTTCTAAGTCACATAGCCACATGAGTGTGGAGGCTCATGTGTCTAAGCCACACAATCATGCTGAGCCCATGGGTGTCTAAGCTACACATCCGCACAGCCACATGGGCCCACGGGTGTCTAAGTCACACAGTCACACCATGCCCTCCATACACTGGATTGAGATCATCCTCAGAACCCAGGATTGGCCAGCACTGATCAAGATCTAAGCAGAAAAGCAGTTGCAGTTACCAAGGAAGGGTTCCTTCTTCAAGACGTCCACATATACAGACCCCTCTTCATAAAGCTACCCCTCACAGGGCAGTGGTGGTGAATGCCTTTGGTCCCAGCACTTGGGAGGCAAAGGCAGAAGGATCTCTTAGTTGGAGGCCAGCCTGGTCTGCAGAGTGAGTTCCAGGACAGCAGGGGCTGCATGTAGAAACCTGTCTCAAAAAAAAAAAAAAATCTACCCCTCAATTTGCATGATAGATATGCTCCCGATCTGCCTTTTGAGGGACCCCAAAGCTTTGACATGGCCATCTGACACAGCCCATCAGGGAGTAGCTCATTGTGTGGGAGTCCCCTTCCTTCCACTCCTGCACAGTGGAGCAATGATAGAGACCCAGCAAGCTGGGACAGCAGGTTGTATGGATCCCAGCCAGCTCAGGCTGGGGGTGGGGGTGTTCAGCTGAATGTGTTCCAAGCAGCTGAGGACTGCAGTTGCTGGCTCTACATCACAGCCTCTCCTGACACACTGAGCCTATTGGTCACGCTTGGTCCAGAAATCTACCATCTTCCCTATTCTTTGACCAGCTCTCCTCCTGACATCTTAGGCATCTCATCTGCTGAATTCCCCTCCACCACACCTGGGGCCACTCATAGGCTTCACTGTTCTTATCCAGACCTGGCAACCAAACCAAGACCCTGGCCAAGTGCTCTTATTGGATACATTGCCATTAGACATTGTATCAGATAGGTCTCCATTAGACATTGTATCAGATAGGTCTCCATTAGACATTGTATCAGATAGGTCACCATTAGACATTGTATCGGAATTAACATGACTCTCACCACTCCATCCCTAACCTCTGCTGCTGTCACATTGCCTTGGGGACCCCACTGCTTGGCACCAGCATGGGCAGAACACCAGCAGAACTGCCTGGACGGTCTTAAAAATCCCAATGTCCACACCCAAGTTCCAGGTGTTGATGATTCTGGCCACCAATCTACAGCCTGTGTGTCCTTGGGAACTTGCTGTGGGTCCGCTGTTGGACAGAAGGCACCATATGATCAGTCAGAGTGACAACACATAACCCCAATCTGCACCAGCCACTTCCTGCCGCTTCCTCGGCCACTGTGAATGTATCATTCTCTCATCTCAATCCAGCCCATCCACTAAGTATGCTCCAATTGACACCATCAAGGTGCATTTAGCTATGCCTGCAGCATCCTTTCTCAGTCTGTGTCTGCATTGCCTATGCTCCATGTCTCATTTTCTTCCTCTGGAGAAATACCATCCTAGCCATGAGCTGCCTGCCCCTGGGGGTGTGTGTGCATGCTAGTAGCATGTGAGCATGCACCAGGGGCAGGAGAGCATGTATTGCAAGCATTTGAGCCTAGCTCCAGGGTTGGGGAAGGACTCCTGCCTCCTGCATGATCCCTCCTCCATCTGCCAGACTGCCCATACCTTTCTCCTTCCTTCTGTTTTGCTTCTTTCTCCCCTTGCTGTTCTCTCTCTCTCTCTCTCTCTCTCTCTCTCTCTCTCTCTCTCTCTCTCTCTCTCTCTCCCTCCCCCCCTTGAGATTCCTGGAGTCTTGAAACACATCTCTCAAATGTGTTCCAATGCAAGTGGTCCACAGCCTTAGGCATTAGGCTTAAGTCCCCCACCAGATCCAGCCAGCTGCTCCTCCTACCTAAAGAGCCATCTAGAGTTCATGCTAAAAGCCACCTGGAGACCCAAACGAAGGTGAGGAGGAGGAAGGCTGAGACCCAGTCTATCTGCAGGCCAGTGCAGGAGCACTTGACCATCACACCAGGAGATTGGAATTTCAGAGGCCTGAGCAGGTCCCATGCTTTCACTGAGCTCAGCGATGTGGTGTGGGAGGGTCCACACCTCCCTGCTTGATTGACACATCATTCCTCTATAGCTCCAAGCCTGGGAGTTGCCAAGGACTCAGATCCCAGACCCTGCCCAGCAGAATATCTCCACCCAGAATACAAGTCAAAGTGTTCCCACAGCCCCCTCCTCAGCAGCCATTAGCATCCTTCCCCTTTGTAACTTGCAAATCCATTTCAAATTGCTATGTGCTTACTCCTGAATTTGGCAAGTTCATCACTTAAGTTAATCATTTTCATGAACAGCACAAAGTCTGACTTTCTTTACACCTTCCACTGGCTACCTGCTGGCAGTTGGCAAGGGTCTGCGTGTGCCTGCTAACCTTTAAACCCACCTCTGCTATCCCCTGCCCTGGTGTTAGAGCTTCCTCCTCCTAGTGGCTCATTTCTCCCTTACGTCCCCGTAGCACAGAGCCAGTCACTCTGGACTTGTTGGTTGAGACAGACACGTCCAGTATGAAAACTCTATGCCTGGGGGCCCAGAGAGCCTGCTGCCAGTAGTTTCTGCAGAGAGCCACCATCCGCCAAAGTCCTGCAAAGCTCACAGCGCCTGGCGGTGCCTTGCTTTGCTTTTCCACGAGTCAACAAAGACAGAGTCATTACTGAGTGCGTGTTACATGCTTTCTGGAGTGGCCACTCCTACCTTTCTGGTCTCCATCACCACGTACACAAACACACACAGGCCCCACAGAAAGCCATTATGTCCTCACCTTGATCACCCACCATACCTGGTGGCCCTTTAGGTCTTGACTATGGCTTCAGGCCTCACTATCTGAGCAGAGGGGGTGGATTCCTCGCCCCCATTCCTGAATGCCCTTGATTCCAGAAAGCAGTCAAAGCAGGCAGAGTCTGCCAAGTAGCTCAGCAGAATCGGCCACTCCTGGTTCCGTGGCTTGCGGTAGGAGGTGAGGGAATGAGACCAGTAGTATTCCTGAGCAGCGCCAGGATGCAGACACATGTCCTATGTGTCCTGACCCAAAAGCGCAGAGACAGGGGTCTTCCAAGAGTGGGCCAGCCTTCTCTTATCCCTTCCATAAGAAGTGTTACAACTCTCTCTGCCCACCATAGCTCCAGACCTGCCATTGGCAGAGAGATCCTTCCCAGGAATCCGTTCTCGGTCAGACGCTGAGCCAGGCAGCTCGTCTGTGTGCACGCAGCAGCTACCGGAAAAGCTAGCTTTTATTAACCCCCTATGTGCACCCTTTTCAGACTCCTGGGTCATGGTTCTAGGTGTCCAAAATCTGAGATGCTTTCAAAACAACAGCAGCCCAGGACTGAGCCAGATCTTCCGTATCAGCTTGGGAACTCAAGAGAGAGCGATGGGCAGTTCTGACGTCAGCCAGACCTGGATGCCCCTCTGAGCAAGTCACAAATCTGTATCAGTTCCAGGAGGACAGAACCCTGCAGCAGGCCAAAACTGGCATGGTGGGTTCACTGCAGTTCCCTGCCCTAGGGTGTCAGCCACTTTTCAGTCCACGCTGATCAATCCTGAGAGGGGTAGGTAGGGCTAACACAGGACACCCTGGTTGTGCTGAGTTGACAGTGTCCCTCCTACAAGTCCACAACCACCAGACCCATGAATATAACCCTCTTGGGATGTCTCTGCTGATGTAATCAAGTCAAGATGGGTTCAAACAAACACTAAATCCAGTGGTTTGTGTCCTGGCTTGTGTCCTTGTAAGAGGGGGCATAGCTGTATGTAGACAAGAAGAGGAAGGGACTCATCCATTATCTACCCCCCCCCAAAAAAAAACACTAAGGAATATCGGAGTGTCACCCTCCAAACCGGGAGGAAGGCCTGGGCCACCAGCCCTGCCAGTACCTGGATTTTAGGCTTTGGAACTTTTGGATCACAAGACAATCAGTTCCATGGCTTTGGGGCACCCATTTGTGGTCATCTGTCCCAACAGCCGCAGGAGACATAGCTCTGCTATGGGATTGGGCCACTGTGCTGGGATGAGTTCAAAGTCTTGGCTTCACGGTGACTTAGATGCAATGCTTTGGACAGCAATGCTGGGAAATCTATGCAGAGGAGAGCAATGTGCAGGCAAGAAGGGGCCTCTAGGCACAGAAGCATCAGATCTCTGATCCAGACGGACTAGCATGGCTCCCAGCCTGTTGCTATCTTGTCTGGGCTAAGATGGAAGAGTCTAAGCGTCCCCCGACTTGCAGCTAGCAGTGTGGGCGTCCCGGGTCAGCTCTTTCCTACCAGGCCCCTATGAACCAGGCCTCCGAGTCCTGCCTGCTGCTTTTCTCTGAGTTCCCTACAACTTGCTGATCAGAAGTGAGGTCTCTACAAAGGGGCCTTACACAACCGTACCCCCAAAGGATGGCCCTGAGGAAACACACTAATGATTCCCTGATTGGAAAGGACTCCCTCAACCCAAAATGTTGCTGTTCATCAAGCTCAACTGGACAAAAGATCCCATTTCCCTCAAATCAGACTGCATTTGCAAACCACTCCACAGACACACCTTACGCCCTACGCCCAGGTAGGCTGAGCTAAGGAGCCCTATAGATAGGATCAGCTCAACACCCTCCAAAGAGCTAACCAGGGTGGGGCAAGGAGCCACAGAAAAGGGCATCAAGAGGGCGTTTCTGACACCTGGAGAAACAGGCACTGGCTTCAGTCTGTGTCGGAGAGGGGTACAGGATACTCAGACAGCTGGAACATAAAAGCCAAATCCGCAGAGAAGGTGGAATAGGCACCAGAACCTCACCTCCTGGATACGGGAGTTTGCCCAGCGCTGGAGAGGCCTTTTTTTTGGGGGGGGGGGGGATCAACTCCAAGTGGAGCCTCCCACTGTTACCAGTTTTTCCAGGACCACATAACTATCTATGTACCTCCTACCTGGCCAGCTAGCACCCACTCTTTGGGACAAGGAGTCCTGAGGGTAACATATATGCTGGGCAATCTAAGCAGCCGTACAATCCCATGACTCTCATAATCATAATAATGTCACCTCCCAGGCCGTGTGTGTGTGTGTGTGTGTGTGTGTGTGTGTGTGTACATTCTCGGAGGGAGGGGGGAAGTCAACAGCAGCAAATACTCCGGCTCTGGACCCTGCTTGGCCCTGTTGGTGGGGCCTTCCAGGGGACACGCAGCAGGGAAGTGGACTCCAGCAGCTTTCCTCAATCCCTCTGAGCTCACGGGATCTGCGCAGGGGGCTTCCATTCTGCCCTGCTAAACGCAAAAACTCCCCAATGGCTGCAGAGAAGCCCTCCTCATACAGCCACCCCCTCACCTGTGGAAGTTTCTTCCCGAGGTTTCTAGTCCTTTAGCCACCGCACCCCCGCGTGTCCCCTACTCCCCGCCCCAGCATTGGCGTCCCAGGGAGGCCGCCTGCCAACACCCAAGCGTTCCCTGGCTCCCTTTCCTGGGGCCGGAGCTGCTGCGGAATTTCGGTGGAATTTTGAGGTCGCCAAGCATCTCCCAGCTCAGAGAGAGAAAGAAAGAGAAACGGGGGAACGGGGGAGGGAGAAAGTGCGCTTGGGGCGTTCAGTTGCAGGATGGCAGAGGGAGCCCCAGCCAGCTGCACCGGCAGGGAGGTGGGCCGCGCGAACCGGGTACAGCCGCTTACCTACGTCTGCATTGCAAAACGCCTGTTGCGGGTGCACCGGTGAGCAGCTGCAGGCGTCGGTCCGGCGCAGCAGCGTGGCCATCAGCAGGAGGCCGAGCGCCAGCCGAAGGCTGCGGGCCGCGGCGCCCATGGCGCGCTGGGGGCCTGTGTCCGGCTGCTGTGGCGCGGGCTGGGGGGCCGGGCACGCCCCTCCTCACCTGGCCCGCTCCCCCGCGCAAACTTTCTGTCCTCTTTGTCTAGGGGGGAAGCGGCGAGGGGAGGGCGCGGGGCAGTGCACCCGGCGGAGAAGAAAGAGGCTGGGGGGCGGCGAGCGAGCGCAGCCCGGCTCGGCTCCTCCGCTGCCTTCTATGGCTGTGTTTGCTGCGGGCTCGGGCCGAGCCGCCGTTTTATTGCGCTCCGAGGATCCTCTGCTCCTCCTCTCGGTGGCTGGCGGCCAGTGCAGGCCGGGCGCTCCCAACAGCCCTCCTCCCGCGCCGCCCAGCCCTCCCCAGAACCCCGGCTTTTGTTGTGCCCAGCCTGGCACGGCTGTGGGCTTCCCGCACCACCTGGCACGCTGCGCCACAGGGCCACGCGCGCTGCGTACCTGACTGCCCGCTGAGGCCGCACCCACGTAGCCCCGGTTACCCAAAAGGACAGCTGTGCTGTGTGTTTCGCCTGATGGGCTCTGACTCTGGGTGGAATTCAGGCCTTGTCCCTCAAGACCACCAGTCCGCCCCCCACCCCTCATGACCTCCGACCCAGCCTTTTCCTCCAGCCTGGCTCCAAGTTCTTGACTTCTCTTTCTACAAGGGTAAAGTGTCTCTGGGCCAGTGTCACTCCCATTCACCCCCTTCCATGGAGAAAAGTGGAGCACTTGGAGGCCTTAGGATCTCCAAACGTCCTTGGCTAGTTGTTAAAGGGAGTCTGGGGCGTGGTTATGATGGACCAAAGAGGATATAACTGGCCAGATTGTAGAACAGCAATGGACGCTTGAAGTGGGCCTAGGGGCCAGCAAGCGTTGCGGAGTTACCTTTCCCCGGAGATACGGCGTGTAAGGAGTTATGCCGAAGCATGTCTGTGTTCTAGGAGAGACCAAGGAGCTAAAGGCTGAAAGAGAACAGGTGATGGGTGGCCTGGCCCTGCCTGCTGCACGGGGACCTTTGCTTTCAGATGTTCATCATCAAGGTAGACAAAAATGGAGGAAAATGGCACAATTAAAGAGCAGTGGCAGTCAGGCACAGCGGCACACACCTCTCATGCCAACGCTTGAGAGGCTGAGAAAGGAGATTTGACCTGAGTGTGAGGTCAGCGTGGTTGGTACTGAATTTCAAGCCGGCCTGGAACTACATAAAGAGACCCCGTCTCAAACCTGGGGTGGGCGGGGCCTAGAAATAAAGGAGGCTGGAAAGGTGGTTGCTGTATTTGCTAAGGACTGAAGTTCAATTCCCTGCGCCCAGCCTAGGTGATCCACAACCGCCTGTAACTCCAGCTTCCACCAGTATCCTGTGTCCCTGGCCGCCAAGGGCACCTGAACTCACACACACATAGTTAAAAAGAAAAAGTACAATTTCCCGCTAAAATATGTGGTGTGGATCTGAGCCAGGGAATGCTGGGAAACATGAAAAGAATGGAAAAGTCGTTTTTGCTTCAGAGACAGACAATTCAGACAGATGTCAGACAGGGTGGCTATTTTTAGCACCTTGACAAATCCAAAGCCATTTTTTGACTGTTGCTAACCTAAAATAGAGTGGTGTCATCCATCAAGAGATGCCTGGGGCTGACTTTTTCAAAGTAGGATTGAGGGACCAGGGAGATGGATCAGTCAGTGAAGTGCTTGCTGTATAAGCGTGAGGACCTGAGTTCAACTCCTAGAGCCCACGTAAAAGTCTGTCTTTGTGGCATGTGATTGCAATCCCAGCACCGGGGAGGTAGAAGCAGGAGAGTTCTTGCAACTCTTGGCAGCCAGCCTAACCTCTCAATCTGAGGTCTCCATGAGAGACCCTATCTCAAAAAAACCACGGCCAATAGGGATGACCAGCACTGAAGGGTACTTGATGTTCTTCTGGACCCTGAGTCAGTTCCCAGTACCCACATCAGGTGACTCACATTGCCTGTAACTCCAGTTCCAGGGAATTTAATGCCCTCTTCTGATCTCATCTGTCTCTCACAAGCACATGACGTTCACTTACACACACACACACACACACACGTACGTATGCACACGCTCGCACATATACACACATATTAAGCAACAGGCAGATGGCCACTGAGCAAGAACAACTGAAGTTGGCTTCTGCTATCCATCCACTCCTGAGAGCACACACACACACACACACACACACACACACAGTGGGGGTGACAGAATACTGTTGATTCAGAAAGTTATTGCACGTCAGCTGCCTGTAGCATCTTTCTTTCAATCTTTCATTGTTATTGCAAATGAGGAAGAACCGCTGTGGATTTTGTAAATCTGAAATAGTTTCTAAGAGAACTTAGGGGCTGGGTAACTTAGGCACCGTCTCTTAGAGTTTCGGGCACAGCATAAGCAGTGATCAAGTGTGGAAACACCTCAGATGTACAGATTGAAGGTGCCATGAGAAAGGACCAGGGCCATTGCTTGGTGGGCAGGGGAGGATACAAGGACCTAGGCTACAACTGGGGGGCTATCCAGTGATGTCTCCCATCTGTAACCACTCTCCTGCACCACCATCTCCCCCTCCCCACACCCCGTGAGTCATCTCCATCCATGTGCAAGGTGATGACTTTCTCTTAACTTCTATTTATGGGGCTGAAGAAATGGCTCAGTGGTTAAGACCACTCGCTGTTCCTGCAGAGGACCTGGGTTCAAGACTCAGCATCCACATGGTGGCTCACAATCTGTAACTCCAGTCCCAGGAAATCTGATGTCCTCTTTTAGCCTCTGGTGGTGTCAAGCATGTACATGGTGCCCAGATATACATGCAGATAAAACCACCTATACACACAAAATAAAATAAATATTTGAAAATATTCTTAGTTTTAATTTTTTGAGAGAGGATCTCTCTCTATAGACCTAGGTGTCCTAGAATTCACTATGTAGACCAGGCTGGTCTCGAACCCACAGAGATCTACCTGTCTCTGCCTCAAATGCTGGAACTAAAGGAATGTGCCACCATATCCAGATCTGTATTTTTAAATTTTTGGCTGTGCTAGGCATAGAACCAGGGCCTCATGCATGCGAGGCAAGTGCTCTACCACTTGAGCCCCACCCCCAGCCAGATGCTGGCTTTCTCAGCCACAAGTCGACCTATGGGTACAGTATGTGTATATGTATTCATTTCTGGTGCAAGAAAACACCGCATGTCCATACTCCCCTCCATAGCTGTCTTCTCCAAACAGGATTCCATGAGGCAAACCTTTCCCTATCTCCAGGTCCAGCTTTCCTTTTGGCCCCCTTCCTTCTTCCGTTTCTCTGAGCACTGTTCCTACAGGTGATGGAAGTCCCACCACACCCCATTAGTGCAGTGCTGGGGCTTGGTGAATGCCAGGCAAACTTATCAAATGAGTACACCCCTAATTCTTCACCTTTCCTCTTGATGTGGGGAGGTGGGCTAACAGATTCCCCGGTCCTACTTTGGCCTGCTAGATAGTTCCTCAGGCCCTGAGGCTGAACTGTGCTGGCCTCACCCGAGCCAGTGAAGTACCCAAAGAGACTGAGGAAGGAGAGCGGAGTTTGGAGCCGGGTCAGAGGGCTGAGAGAGGATGTGCGCAGGGAGGGTGGGAGCAAGAGGGTGAGCATGTTCTGGGTGATGTGGGAGGGTTCCGAGAGGGACAGAGAGAAACAGGACAAGACAGCATGCTTCTTCTGGAAGGACAGGCAGGTAGGGCAGGAGCCTGCGAACTGATAATGGTAACTACATTATGTGCCTTCTCTGCCGATTTCCTCGGCTTATCTGCAAACTGATGATAATAGAAAACCTCCCTAACATCATGGTGTGTGGGTACACAACTGTGATGTCAACCGGATGGGCTGGGACAGAGGAACGGAATATCAAGTCATCTTCATTACTCAGTGAGTTTAAGGATACTGATCCCCACCAAACAAACAAGTAAAACCCTCCACCCTCCTAGATGGATGTGGCAGTACACACATGTGACCTCAGAATTCAGGAGGTCAGGAGGAGTGCCATGAATTGAGGCCAGTCTCAGTGAGGCACCCATCTCTGGAAAGACAACAACAACCTGAAAACCAGGGGCTGGAGAGATAGCTTAGTGGTTAAGAGCTTTTTGTTGCTTTTGCAAAGGACTTGGGTTTGGTTCCCAGCACCCAGATGGTGAGGCTTACAACTCTCCGAACCTTTAGTTCCAGAGCCTCCCATCTGCCTCTTCTGACCTCTGAAGGCCCCAGGCAGGCACATGATCCATACACATACACACACACACACACACACACACACACACACACACATACACAGAGACAAAAACACTGATACACACACACAATAGAATTAATCAACCTTAAAAAGTTAAAACAAGCCAGGTGGTGGTGGCTCATGTCTTTAATCCCAGCACTAGGGAGGCAGAGGCAGGCGGATCTCTGTGAGTTCAAGGCCAGCCTGGTCTACAAGAATGAGTTCCAGGACAGCTAGGGCTGTTACACAGAGAAACCCTGTCTGGTAAAATAAGACAAAACAGAAAAAAAGGAAAGTTAAAAAACAACAAAGAAACAAATAAAACATGCATTGCATGAACGGGCATTCAAGGCTGTAAAGTTGGGGTGGCTGACTCCAGGTAGCCTCAGTCCCAGGAGGCACCTGAGACCTACATAATAGAGCAGATGCCCTGATGACCAGGTCTAGATTCCAACTTACCTCCAGCTTCTGCCCTCATTCTGCCTGGTACCCACAGAGTACCGACTGCCCAGCTTCAGACCCTGCCCATCTTCTTTCTCTTCTGCAATGGGAACCCGTCTACCCCCCATCAAGAGGCAGGATTAGCCCTTGCATGAGGCTTTGGTGTGCTCACGTTCCTTGGCTAGGGAGCTCAACAATGCAGAGCAACCACGGAGAAAGGATTGCTGCCCCAGCCCACCCCAACTCTCCTCTTCGGGGATGGGGCAAAAATGTGAGGTAAGAGCACAGTGGGCCTGGTCACTCCCCACTGTTACCATCAACCCCAGCCTCCTCAATCTCTCTCTTTTTGGGAGGTAGGGAGAAGAAATTGAGTCTTAGTTCTCTGAGATCCCAGGCTGGCCTCAAACTTGCTACATAGCTGAGGGTGGCCTTGAACTTCCGACCCTTTCCCGAGTGTTACGATTCAGGTGTGTCACCATACCCCGTTAATGCAGTTCTGGAGCATGGTGAATGCTTGGCAAACACTTTCCAAATGAGCCCCACCCTTAGTGTCCCGGGCTCTCTCCTGACAGATGGGAGGTGGCAATGCCAGTCAGGCCAACAAGCAGGAAATCCGTGGCGAGGTCTTCCAGGCCAGTGGATCACACACTAGGAACTATCACACTTGCAAGAGACTCCCAGCCCAGAGCTGGGGCCTGGAGCCATGTGGAGCCATTTGCTCATCCCTCCCACATTTCAGCACACCCAGCAAACATGTGTTGGGTGGACCAAGGAAACACTGTCCAGGCCAGGAGGAAGCGCCAAGGGCACCTCCCTCATTTCTCCCAGGTAAACAGTGTCAGCGTGCCTCAGGGTGGAACAGGCACCCTGGTACTCAGGATGAGCCTGCCCGGGATGGGAAGCTCTCCATCTTGGGACCCACCCTGCATGTGGTGTTCTCTCCTCAGTGACAGCTTGAGCAGAGAGGAAGCGTCCCCCACCCCTCTTTCCATCAGGTTCCTGGAGAGCCAGACGCTCTTCTCAGACGCTGGGCATCCAAACTGGCCACACATGCCAAGGAAGTAGTTCTTGAGCCAACAACAGGAAGCTGTAGAAGCAGTTGTGGGGGAGGGATCTTCTTGGGCAGGACTTATGTGAGCTGGAAGAGGGAGGCTGCTGGGGAGATGGGCATGGGTTCACCGGTCTGGTTCTCTGGGAGGAGACTGCACTAGTGTGACCTGGGATTCCCATCAGCTCCACGATGTTCCTCCCCACCCAACCGGGCATCAGAGTCTTGGCCGCATCAGGCAGGTGGGGTCCACCCTTTTGGTGGGGCTGTTTACTCAGGACATTCCAAGGCTTACAAGATGGTGAGTTAACACCGCCTGGACCTGCAGACAGACTGCAGCCCTGCCTCAACCCAACAGTTGAGTGCTGGATGCACGCAAGGGCATTTCCACAGAAGTCTCCTTTCTTTATTCACGCTCTCCATTTGGAGACTGGCCCCTAATGATTGGCGTGTTGAGGCTCCAGGGACACAGTGGCCTTGTAAATGAGAGACTCTGCCTCGAGAGGGTAGAAACTGAGACCCTCTGGCCTCCTTCACATAAATACTGTCCCATGCATGTGCTGGAACTCACACACACACACACACACACACACACACACACACTAAATTGGTTGATGGACTGATTGATTGATTGAAAGAAACGGCTACAAATTTTGGCCCTGCGTAAAGTGAGGAGCAGGCTTCTGTTTTGCAGAAGAAATAACCACTTTGGAACAATCCAGGGACCCTGAGCCCCAGGCGGGAGTCCTGTTCTACACTACCCACGCTGGTCAGGGGGTCAGGGACAGAGGGGAGGTTAGAGATACAGGGATTAATTTACAAAGCTGGGCGCGGTAAGATAGTGACTCCAATTGTGTGACCTTGAACGTCTCTAATCTGAACAGATAGGTGTACACTGAGTGTTCTGGTTATCAGGAGCTGGGGGCGGAGGGGGCTTTCTGTCCAGCTCTGGAAATCAGGTGAAGATGCCAGCCGGCAGTGACAGGACACCCCTTCCAGAACCATAGAGCTCTTCTTTCTAGGGCAGTGGGAAAGGCCTTGGCCACAGCTCATCAAACACCCACTTTTGGATGTTGTTTGCTCTGGGCCCACAGGTCCCTTCAGCTTTCCTCCTACCCTGTCCCATACTTCTTTAAAGTGACAACTTGGCATCTCCCACAACCCGGCTGCCTGTCTCTCTACCCTTCCTCCCTTTCCCAGCCAGGCATCTCATGAACCCATGAGCCTAGCATTTCGTGTCCACTTTAGCCAATTTGGGGGATGTAGGTGCCTGTGCCGGCAGCCAATGTGAGACACAACTTCCCAGCCCCCAGCAGCAGTCCTGCCCCCACCTATGTGGGTACAAGGACTCCAGACAGGAAGGGAGGGCAGAACAGAGAGAGGGAGGGAGGGTGTCCTGGAGGGGAACAGGAAACCCTGTTGATGACTGGCCCCAAAGCATTGCCACATAGCTCTGTGCTGGTTGGGTCAGCATCCCAGACAGAGGAAGGCTGGTGTGGCAGCTTCAGCCTGTGCCGGCTGGCTTCACAGGGACCTTGCAGGGTCAGGTCTCTCCTCTCAGGTTTTCAGGGCTTCCATCCTAAAACAAAGGCAAAGCCAGGGATCCCTGCCCTCTGTCCAGAAAGGAGAGCAGGCTCCTGTAGCGTTGGATTCTTAAGAGTGTCTGGCTTCCCTCCCCTCTCTTCTGGCTCCCCTCTGCCTGGGCTCTGGGGGACCCTCTAGACCACTTCAGCGAAGCACTCAGGAATGTAGATGAGGCGAGGAGTGGACGCCCCAGGACTCGCTGCTCTCATTCCCTCAGGCCCAGGCTATTTCCGCTTGGCCCCGGCCATGTGGTCATGTGCTTTTACTCATGAGCGGTTTGTGATGAAAACCCTGTGCCCCTCTCAGCTGCCTTTCCCCAGGAAGCAGCCTCAGCTAGCAGGGAGGGGGGCGGGTCAGAGACCCAGAACTTACTGCCCAGCTCAGCAGGGGTTGCTTGGGAATGGTGGCTTCAGGTTCCCTGGCCTGCTGGTCAGGGATGGGAGGCTCAGAGGCTCAGGTTTCCCGCCACCATCCCCTGCTTCCTTTGGTGTTGGGGAGTGACAGCCTTTGGCCATGATGTCATTGCCTAATCCAAACAGAAGGGAGGCTGGGCTCCGTGGCAGGCTGTGGGCCAATGCTGAGTGCTGCAGTAAATCGCTGGGGCCAGGCGGTGATTAGGTCTGTGGAGAGAACCCACCCCTCCCTTCTCCCTGGTCCTCTTTTTCCTCTCCGGCTCCTGGCTCCTGACTGGTCTTCCCTCCCTCCCTCCTCTCTTCTTGCTTCTCTAGAGATACTTTAGCTTCTCCATGACATCACTCTCAGCCAGGAGTGCACAGGGCTATCACCTCTAGATTCAAAGTCAGTCCTGTTCCCTCTGGAGGAGCAGGCTCCTAGTAAAGAGATGGGGAAGGGAAGAGGGAGCGGGGCTTCTTGGAAAAGGAGGCATGGCACCCTTACGCTATTTCTCTGCTGTCTGAAGTCTGGCTCCTGGCTCCTTGGTTTTGCCTTGGCCTGCTCAACTCTTCCTGAGCTATGAAGGGCTGTTCAGCATCAAAGGCACAAGGGACCAAGTTCAGGACAGTGGTTGTCCATTGGTGCCTGGAACTTCCTGGAGAGAAATGGGCCCAGTGACTATCCTGAATGACCCTGCCATATGGTTCTGTTCTGGCATACTATGACCTGGGAACAAAGTTAGTGTTCCCAGTGGTTGCTAGTCACCTGTCTCCTCGATCCTCTTCTCTGCTGGCTACAGAGCTAATGTCACTGAGGATGCTCACTGGTAAGTCATGGAATCTTACCATGTGATTCCAGTTGGTTCCCTGCAGAGGTGGGAGAGTGCCATGAGCTCTCCCTTGGCACTGGTCGTTTGGTGCTGTGGGGAGGCAGGGACCATCTGGGACAGGACCTCCTAGTCACTCTTGGTGCCTGTGCCCTGCGCCATTAAATATCCCTTCTCTGTGAACCCTGCACCGGTCTCATGCCTCTTCCCCCCAGAATCCTGGCTAGCTGAACGTGATATAGACTGATCTGCTCGCAGAGAGGTATCAAGCCGGGACTGCATGGTGACAGAGAGTGGCCTTGATGAGGTGTTCTGTGGCCCACCACGTTGACCCTACTTCAGGCCACTTGTGACTTATCTCATTGGTGAACTGTTTCAGATCTGTCTTCCCTACAGACTGCATATTTCTTTTATTTTGTTTTGTTGAGTCGGGGGTTCCTGGCTAGCTTGGAACTCACCATGCAAACCAGGCTGGGCTTGAACTCACTGAGATCCACCTGTCTCCAGAGGGCAGGGATTACAAATATGTGCCCAGCCTCTGACTCAGTATCCTTTAAGGCTATAGATCAGAGAGTCTTCTTTGCTCAAAAGTATGTCTTGGGCACAAGTCATGTGCCAGTGCTGTTCATGAACTGGGGCTGTGGATGGGGTAAATGAATCCATTCTCTCTTGCAGCACAAATCACTGCTTATTAGGAAATAAAAAACATGGGCTTGGAAGATGGCTCAGTGGGTAATGTGTTTGGTAGGTAAATTTGGATCGCCTGGAAAAGCAGAACATGGTGGCTGCGCCTGCAATCCCTGCACTAGGGAAGCAGACACAAGTATGTCTCAGGGTTTCTGGCCAGTCAGTCTACCTGAATCAACAGTTCCAGGTTCAGTGGGAGACCCTGCCTCCAAAAAGAAGGTGGGGAGGGTTGAGGAAGACATCCCAATGTTGACTCTGGCCTACATGTGCTTGTGTATGAACACACACACACGGGGGGGGGGGGAGAAAGATAGAGAGGAGAGATACTGAGTATGATGGGTACCATGCCAAGAGCCTCATAGGGCTGTTGCCTGGGAGAAATAATGGGTCAGAAGAGACCTGGGTTTGAGTCAAAGTCCTCCAGGTAGCAGGGTAGGCACTAGGGGGCCAGTGTGCTGGTTCAGATAGCAGGGTAGGCACACTTGGAGGGCCAGTGTGCTGGTCCAGATAGCAGGGTAGACATCCTTGGAGGGCTAGCATACTGGATGTGGAAAATCAGGCCCAGGAGCCAGGCTGGCTGTGAGGAGGGGATGGGGGTGGAGCCAGCGGTCAGCAGGGTCTGAGATGAGCGGTGGTAGAGAAGCCGGCAGCAGCTGTCGGTGGTGACTCACTGCGGAGCAGAAAGATTGGAAACACATGTTCCCTCCGAGAGGCAGGCGCCTTCATTACTCAGAACTGGGGGTTTCTATAAAACCTGGGAGTCAACAGCAGGGGGTGGGGTGCAGTTGGCAGCAGGCAGCGGTGAAGCCCAGCTAGCTATCCCCACCTGAGGGACCATGCAACTAGACCACAAGAGGCACTCAGGTTCCATCTCTCAGTTGATCACTGCAGAGGATCACAGAGGCCAGGCTGGTATCCTTGTGATCCACCCAAAGGAGGTTCTTTTTTGTGGTAAATACCAGATACCATAGTTTCATTAAAAAAAAAAATATGTGTATGTGTGTGAATCTGAGCTCCCCATAGAGCCTACCTGGCATGGCTCCTCCCCACCTGCATTCTCCCTAAGTGCTTTCCTGCACAGCCATGACCCTGCACCCCTGTCGTGTCCCCCCTCCCATCCCAGGGCCACACCCATAGTTCAAATCCTTCCTTGTGGTTGTTTCCTCTGCAGGGCCTGTTTTCCACCTGAGTGCAGCCAAGGATCTGGTAGGGCCAGCTGACTGTTGCATACCTGGCTGCATGGCTGTGGCCATATCTCTGCCAGGTGGACAGAGTCCTGGGGTCTGGGGGATACGTCTGTATGAGTGGAGTGGAAGAGGACTCCAAGAGAGACAGCCATGTCCCCCTTCAGGAAGCTCCCGGGTGGAAAGGAAGACAGTCGGCCATGACAGCCTGTCTAGGAGACCCTAGCCCGCTTGGACTCTCCCAGAACGGAAGAAGCTCTCAAAGTCGGGCCCCAGAGGACACGCCATATTTTCTAACCTGATAGCCCTGTTCCTGAAGCTTGAGAGAGGTCTGTTCCCTGAAGGTGTTACACAGCCCCACTCCCCAAGGCTTCTGATCTCCCCAGCCCTGGTGAAGAGGGGAAGAATCTAAGTCTAGCCAGCAGCCGCCCCAGGCTGGAGGGTCACCTAGAAGGTGTGTAACAGCCTGGGCTGTTGCTCTCATAGTGGCTGCCAGAGAAAATACAGCTTTCAGGTTCTCTGTGAGCTGAGAAGGAAAACAACACCCCGTGGGAGGGGAAGGGAGGCTTGGCTTTTCCCAAGGGCCCAGAGACTCCAGGATACAACCCTAACCCTTGGCCTGCTTGACAGAGGACAAACACAAGAGCTCTGTGTGTGAGACAGGCTCAGCTTCCATGGCCTAGTGGACGCACCAAGACTCCCACTCTCCTCAGGGCTGCAAGGCGTCAGTCTACTGCCCTGAGGAGCCTTGATGTGGCAGCCATCGCTGTGAGCGCAGTTCTGGGATGTAGGAGCACTGATGGGGACCTCATCACTACCTAGAGTTTCCCTGTCGAAAATGTCCCTCATGGCCAGACCTCCAATCTCAGCACTCACAAGGCAGAGGCAGATGGAGCTCTTTGAGTCTGAGGCCAGCCTGGTCTACAGAGCAAGTTCCAGGTCAGCCAGGGCTCGATAATGACACTTAGTCTCAAAAAAACAAAACAAAACAACAACAACAAAAAAACCCCAAAAAACAAAAAACAAAAACCAGACGATCAAGATGTCCATCTCAGGGCTGGAGAGATGGGTCAGGGAATAAGAGCACTGGCTGCTCTTGAGAAGGACCTGGTTTCAGCTCCCAGCACCACACACAGGGGTGCACAATTATATATAACTCCAGTTCCAGGGCATGCACCCTCTTCTGGTGTTGTATGCACATGGTATACACACAAGCACGCTGGCCAAACAACTACACGTAGAAAAATAAATATAAATGAATCTTTTAAAAATTCCTTCCATGGGCTGGAGAGATGGCTCAGAGGTTAAGAGCATTGCCTGCTCTTCCAAAGGTCCTGAGTTCAATTCCCAGCAACCACATGGTGGCTCACAACCATCTGTAATGGGGTCTGGTGCCCTCTTCTGGCCTGCAGGCATACACACAGACAGAATATTGCATACATAATAAATAAATATTTTAAAAAAATGTCCTTCCAACTTAGAATGGATGGGTTTATCTATCCAGTGGACAATTTTTTGGCCATGAGAGAATGAGTACTGATGTATATGCTCAATGAACGAACCTCAGAAAAGTACACCAAGCCAGGTATGGCGGCTCACTTCATATTTCCAGTACTCCAGAGGCTGAGGCAGGAGGATTGTGACTTTGAGGCCGGTTTTCCTTACTTATCAAGACCCTATCTCAAAATAAGCAAGGACTAGGGGCATAGCTTGTGCATATGCAAGACTCTGGGTTCCATCCCTAACACCACGCACAGAGAATAAAGAATATGATGCCAACCGAAAGAATCCACATAGGGAACCTCACAGTGGTTGCTGAGAGCTGGGGTTGGGAGTGATGGGGACACAGGGTTGAGAGCTAAAGAATGGACAGGTCCTTTTTAGGTGATAAAAATGTGCTCATGTTGACTGGCAGTGTGTGAGAACCAGGGGCTGGAGCGGTGGCTCAGCGGTTAGGCACTGGTGTTTTCTCTGAGGACTTGGTTTCTGCTACTGACACCAATATGGTGCCACGAAACCATCAGGAAAAAAAAAAGACAAGGAATCCAGTGTCTTCTGGCCTTTGTCGGCACTGCATACATGTGGTGCACATACATACAGGCAGACAAAACACACACACACACACACACACACACATCTAATCTTCCCAGTAACACACAAAAAACCCCCACAGAATCATATACTTTAAATGGGTGAACTATGTGTATGTGAACCGTATCTCAGTATCACTATTAAAAAAGAAAAGGGCTGGAGATGCCACCTTCTTGGCAGAGTGTTTGCCCAGTGTACATGGTCCTGGATCCCATACCCAGCACTGCATAAACAGGGCACGGTGGTGCACGTTTGTAATCCCGGCACTTGGGGGGTAGAGGCAGAAAGATCAGAAATCCAAGGTCATCCTTAGACACACAGCAAGTTCAAAGGAAAATAAGGAGGAAAGAAGTTGGGTGGTGGTTGCGCACACTTTTTTTTCTTTAAAGATTTATTTATTATGTATACCGAGTTCTACCCTGCATGTACATGTGCAGACCAGAAGAAGGCACCAGGTCTCTATAGATGGCCGTGAGCCACCATGTGGTTGCTAGAAATTGAACTCAGAACCTCTGTAGGAACAGCCAGTGCTCTTAACCTCTGAGCCATCTCTCCAGCCCCATACTTTTAATCCCAGTACTCGGGAGGCAGAGGCAGGAGGATCTCTGTGAGTTTGAGACCAGCCTGGTCTACAGAGTGAGTTCCAGGACAGACTCCAAAGCTACAGAGAAACTCTGTCTCAAAAAACCAAAATAATAATAATAATAGTGAGGAAAGAAAGGAATGTGGACTGGGTTTTGAAAGTTGAGTTGTTAGAAAGTCAGAGATAGGAAGCTGTCCCTGGAAGAATGGCAGACAGCTCGCCTAAAGCAGGGAGGAGGGGAGCATCCGTGCAAGGGCAGGCTGATGGGTGTGGTGGATGGGCATGGTGGAGCGGCCTGATGAACAGAGAGGCTGATGGGCATGGATAGGGAAATTGATGGGCAGAGCCCTCTGTGGGAGCCCATGTGTGGCTCAGTTTCCATCTGGAGTCCATTCTGACTTAAAAGACATTTGAGGTCAAGCTTGCCTGCCCTGCTTCTTCCAATAACCTTGAGGGCTGTGAGAGACTTCTTCTGAGTTAGCCCATGGGAAAGAGCATTGTGCCCGTGAAAAAGAACACTTTATCTTGTAGAAAGAATACTGCTGACGCCAAACCTCAGGAACATCAAGATAGAAAGTGAGGCTGCTTCCAAGCAGCACGCGTATGTTGGAGAGGAGGCTGCTCACTCAAGGACAGGAATGTCCTGTGGTTAGATACTGACTGATCGGCTGTGCTGTGCTTTGTCCTGCCTTTGCATATAAGCAAATTCTGAAATAAACTCGGGGCTGTTTGGCTGTTTCGGCATGACCCAACAGACCCCCCGATTCTATCCTGTGTTTTCTGTCTCAATTCCTTTCCTTAGCCTTAATGACCCCCAATCCAGAAACCCTAGCTGACTTGGTAGGAGCTGACTCCTACAGGCTTCTTCTTAGAAGCTGATGAGGAGGTGAGGTGGCAGCAGGGGACATGAGAGCTGGTGCCCAAGGGTAGATACCCACTTTCCCCAGCTCTGTCCTGTCAGAGAATTCCAAGAGCAATCCCAGCGCTTGTCAGGGGTTGAAGAGCTGGTCAGGGGTTGAGGTGGGGTGGAAGACGACAACACAGGCACTAAGTACAGGATGTGGGACAAGACAAAGTTTCAACGCGATGGCTTTCAGAAACTGCCTGTAGCGTCACAGAGGGTCCCATGTGCTCAGCTCTGCCCTCTCCTGGGCACCTGAACATTTGTATCCAGCTCTTGTCTTTCCCATCCCTAAGCTGGTTCCTCAGACCCTGAACTCCATGTCCTAGAGAGTCAAAGAGTAGTGCAATATGATAGCAACCTTTCCGATAGACACCATCACGACCGACTCCCCAGGACAAGAAAACACAGGAGCCTTTACTGTGGCTTACACTAGTCCTGCCCGCAGAAGAGTGGGCAGTGGGCTTGGGGGCTATTCTCCGGATCACTGGGGAGGGAGGAGTCACGGGAGGAGGGAAGAACAGTGTCTGAAGGGCTCAACTATGTTCATAGCAGCAGTATTCGTCACATAGGAAGGTGAAAAAAACAAGATCTCCTGAGTAAATTGGGAGTTCGGGGGTCACGGGAGAGGGTGAAAGGGGAGGGGGAGAGAGGGAGCGGGGAAAAAAATGTATAGCTCAATAAAAACAATAAAAGAAGAAGAAAAAAGAATCGTGTCTGGGGTCATGTGGTATCTCATGCTTATGATTCTAGCACTTGGAAGGTATAGGCAGGAGGACCAGGAGCTCACGGTCATTCTCGGCTACCTAGCCAGCCTGGGCTACATAACATCCAGTCTTATAGAACACAGAACCCTCCTGCTCCTCACACTCAGGCAGGGCTTTGCTGGAAGACTACAAATGGGAAGTTGAGGTATCCGCAGGGCGGGGGAGGAATGGCAGCGGTCAAAAGGCAGAGAGAGCTGATTTGTGAGCCACTGGGGCAGGAGGTGAAGGCTGGGGCAAGCAACTACTGTGGATCCCAAAGAGAGATAAGAAGAGGAAGGAAGAGGCAGAGTTCTGCAGAGTTCTGAAGGCAGTGGCTTCAGTCGGTGCTTATTACATCATCTTTCTGTCTGTTTGCCTCCCAGGTGGAACAGCCTGGCTTGGAACTCTGCATCCTCCGCCTCTCCTTCCCAAAGGCTTGGAACTCCGCATCCTCTGCCTGCCTCTCCTTCCCAAAGGCTTGGAACTCCGCATCCTCTGCCCGCCTCGACTTCCCGAAGGCTTGGATTAATAATGTGTGCCGTCACCACCACACCCAGATGAGAAATTTTACTTTATGTATACGTAGGGTTGTTTTTTTTTTTTGTTTGTTTGTTTTTGTTTTGTTTTGTTTTTTTTTTGCCTTTTCCTGCAGGCATGTATGTATATGTACCACGTGTGTGCCTGATGTTCACAGAGATCGAAAGAGGACATTGGGCCACCTGGAACCATAGATACAGATGGTTGTAAGCCACCATGTGGGTGCTGGAAAGTGAACCCAGGTCCTCTGTAAGAGCAGCAAATGTTCTTAACCATTGAACCAACTCTGCCACTTCTCTAGCAGAGAATTTATCTTGGTGTTTTGAGACAAGGTCTCACCTACCCCAGGCTGGCTTCTCACTACGTAGCCCATGGTGGTCTTGGAATCTTGACCTTCCTGCCTCAGCCTCCCAAAGGCGAGATCAAAGTGCATTTTAAATTATTCATTTTCTGACAAGCAGACTAATTTTTAAAAGCAGTTTTAGGTTTGCAGAAAATTGAGCTGGCGGTACCCGGTTCCCAACTGTCCCCTGCACAGTGGGTCCCTCATACTGTTCACCTCTTGTTGTAATAAGAGCGGTGGGGCTGCGTCCCCAGCACCCGGCTGCCCGCATGGCTTTACCCAAAATAATTACACGGAAACTGTATTCTTTTAATCACTGCCTGGCCCATTAGTTACAGCCTCTTATTGGCTAGCTCTTACATATTGATCTAACCCATTTATTCTGTGTAGTACCACGAGCTGGCTTACCAGGAAAGATCTTAACCTGCATCTGTCTGGAGTGGGAGAAACATGGCGACTGCCTGACTCAGCTTCTTTCTCCCAGCATTCTGTTCTGTTTACTCCACCCACCTAAGGGTTGGCCTAGGCAGTTTCTTTATTAATTAACCAATGAAAGCAACAGATTAATACAAGACCCACCTGCATCAACCTCTCTCTATGGGGTAATATATTGTGTACAACAGTTCCCGTATAGACATGTTAGAGTCCCTCAGCCTCTCCAAGCTGTTCTGTGGGCTCTGCCAGGTTCTGAAGACATGGAGTCACTTTGTCAGTGTCTCTCAGAGGATGTCACCATCCCTAAATGTCATTCGTGAGCATCTATCTGCCCCCACTTTTGGTGTCGAACGATGCTCACTTGGGGGGAGCTGCAGCATCCCAGCTTCAGCAGCTCCTGCCAGGTGCTCCCCTGCTCCAGTGGAGTGCCAGGAATCCCTCATGGGGCTCCTCAGGATTCCTGCGGGCTGTGGCTAGCAGGCCAGCTCTTCCTCCTCAGGCACTGATGCAATGGAGAACCGTGAAGGGGGACAGGCAGCCCTCAAGGCCAAGGCAGGGCCTCCTCTCCTCCTGCTAATGCAGCCCACAACCTCTGTCCATCCCCATCTTAGCCCTGCAGCTGTGCAGAGGACAGCATCAGGCCAGCGGCTGGCTGCCATCTACACCGGCTTCAGTAAACGACTCTTCACTGCCTGGCACCTGACTGCTCCCAAGTGTTTGTTGCAAGTCCCCAGCAGAGCCCATGTCCTCCAGTGGCAAGCGAACACCAGGGCGAGTCCTGGAAGGGGCCCAGGGCAGAGCTGTTCTCCCTATGTGAGACTAGACAGCTGTGCCATGGGACAGCTGGTCTTCCCAGGGTCAGGAGCCTCAAGCTGCCCACCTGTCTTGACAGATGTGGTATCTACGAGCCACTCTGCCTCCAGGAAGATGACCCCCACCCCCACAGACCTCCTGTTATTCCTTAATGCTAGCTTCAGATTTTTGGCGAAGTGTCTGACCCCCAACGTGAGCATCCAGGACCCCGGTCCTTCCCAGAGACCAAGGGCTGCCCAGCTTCCACACAGAGGAGAGCCCAAGTCCCAGGCTAGGAAAGTGGGTCAGTGAGTAAATACCAGCTGTACAAGCATGATCCCTAGGGCCTGTACGAAGAAAACTGATGTGGTGGCGTGTCCTGCAATCCCAGGACTGGGTGAGTGGACACACGTGGGTCCCTGGGGCTCCCTGGCCAGCCAGTCTAACCAACTTGGTTAAGTTCCAGGCCAGTGAGAGATCATATCTCAAAAAATAATGTGGGCTTCAGGCTTCCACATACCATGTGAACATATGTGCACCTATAGACATGTGTGTATTTGCAAGTACACCTAACTATGCACACTCACGCATGCACGCATATGCACACAGTACCTGGGCTCTAGGCAAACAGCATTATGTGTCTTGACAGTGATTGTGTCAGGGACAGCCCCTGAGAACGAGAAGAGCATTGCAGGTCTGGGCATCATCTCCCTTAGGTCCCTCCCAAGCACTGTCCCTGCTTAGAGAGGGCTGCCTTCCTGCTTGCACTGTGGACTCATTTTGCACACTGATTTGGCCTTGTGTGTCACAGCAGACCCTTCCAAACACACAGCCTGATTGGCCAGAAACCTGTCCAGTCAATTTTACCAAGTTTGTTGTCTGTTTTTGTTTTTTGTTTTGTTTTCTTGGAGACAGGGTCACTATGTCGTCCTGGTTGTCCTGGAACTCACTATGTAAACCAGGATGACTTCAAACTCATAGAGCTCTTCCTGCCTCTGCCTCCCGAGTGCTAGGATTATAGGCTTGATTGAGCCACCATGCCCAACCTAATAGCAATTTTTATTCAGGTAGAAAAAAAGCCATTGCCAGGCAGGGTTAAACTCTATTTCTTACAAATAGTCTCCGGCTCTGTGTTTGTCTAGACTGGGGGAGGTGGCCTAGGGAAAAGCTGACTACACATCTGTCTAAACCACTTGCCTGCTCACATCTGGAGCAATTTCCAGACCAGATTTGAAAACCCCCATCGCCCATTCTGAGGAACCAGAGTGCAGACGAAATCTGAGCAATGTGGTGCATGAGGCTGATCGAGGCAAGAGGTGAGATGCTGAAATGTTTAGATGGAGTCTGTGAGCTGCTTCTGCGCTCGTGCTCAGAACCCTAGGCTGCACGTGCTGTGACCAGGGTAGCCTTCTGTCTCAAGAGCCGACTGGCGCATTTCTAGAAGGCGCTGGTATTTTCTGAGGTTTTCTTCAGTCCTGCTCAGCAAAGTGCTATGTGCCAGTGCTCCACGGAGGGGTGGGGGTGGGGAGTGCTCTGTGCTCCACGGAGGGGTAGGGGTGAGAAGTGCTCTGTGATCCACGGAGGGGTGGGGGTGGGGAGCACTCTGCGTCAGTGCTCCACAGAGGGGTAGGGGTGAGAAGTGCTCTGTGCTCCACAGAGGGGTGGGGGTGGATTTTTAAAGGTTAACTTTGACAAATGAAGTGAGGATAGCTGTGTGTGTTGAACAATGGATGGTAACAAGGTTGTTTCACTGGGTCTATCTGGCCTCCTCTGGCCAACCCCATATCACAGCCCCCAGCAGCCGTGCCTCCCTTCTGCCAGGCCCCAGGTGAAGCAGTCTGCGTTGCCCAGAATAGCCTTGCACCAGGATGGCCTCGAACTCTTGGGTTGGAGTTGTACTCCTGCCTTAATCTTCCACGTACCTGGGACTACAGAGACACACCACTGTATCTGGCTCCTGTTCTTTTCTGGAATCTACCAACTTGGACCCTTTAGGGTGAGCTGAGTCACTCTTGGCTCCAGCAGTGACCCTGTCCCCTCTGCTGGCCTTGGTTTTGGGGTTTGCTTTCTGACCACAGCAGCACACTGGTTCGTTGGGCAGTGGTGGCTATGCCCCTTCCACAGGCTCTTCCAACAGTGAGACCTGGGCCCTCCACTCACCATGGGATCCGCAGCCCTACTCATTGAATCAGGCTGGCTTTTGTAATCACCCTGCCCAACAGAAGACAGTGAAGTGGGACTGTGACATCTGACATCAGGTTAAAAGGCAACTTTTCTAGCTTGTTCTCCTGGAAGGGAGCTACACCTCCTCCCTCCCTCCTATCACCTCTCCATTCCCGTTCTTCCTCACCTCCCCTTTTTCCTTCTCCTCTTCCTCCTTTGTCATGGGCTTGGGACCTCTCTCCTGCTGTCCCCACTGTCTGGCAGGGTGAGGGTAGGTAAACCCCCAGAACACTTTTGGAAAAAGCTCTGACTAACATAAATGTCTAGACTTAGGTGATATGATAGATCTGTGGTTCATCCACCACCCTGGAAGACACAGGACCTGATAGATCCGTGGTCCATTCACTGCCCTGGAAGACCCAGGACCTGATAGATCCGTGGTCCATCCACTGCCCTGGAAGACACAGGACCTGATAGATCCGTGGTCCATCCACTGCCCTGGAAGAGACAGGACCTGGCCTCTGGTCTCTGGCCTCTCCTATGGAGCTCCAGGGAGGTCTCTACGCAAGCAAGCTGACCACAGCCTCTCCCACTATCCAGTAAGTCCTAGGTGTTCAGCTCCCCCTAGTGCCAAGGCCAAGGAGCCCAGGGCAGAGCCAGTGCATTTGGAACTGGGAGCTGACTCTTAGTTTTCTGAGTTCCCAAACGACTTAGCTCCAAGCCACAGTCAGTACCCAACCCGGGCTCTGGAAACCCACGTGACAGCCCTGCCCTTCACTCCATCCAAACTCACATTGCTAGCTTAGAGCCTGGCTGATGGGCCCTACTCCCTCGAGAAGCTCAGATCAGGACAAGTTGCTTCAAGGTGACCCGTGTGTTCCCAACGTCACAGCCTGTTCAAGCTTCTTCTCTTGTATGTATGCTGAAAGCCGTGCTCCATACAGTCATGTTAGAGATGAAGTCACACAGACTAAATAAATCCCAGGAAAACCACTAGGTCATGTTGACAGACGCAGGGTCCCTGTGGTGTGGTCGCGTGGTGAATAGAGAGTTTTTGTTAGAAGGCAGGGTCACCAGATGAACTAGGAAGAAATAGGAAGAGGCCCCAGGGGAACTCTGGCTGAAGCTGGGCCAGGGGACAATAGGGCCACCTGGGGCTGGGCAAGCACAGACAGACCTCTAGGTCACTGCTTCTGACTGAGCCACTGTGGTGGGCATTCACTGCTAACACTGAAGCTTGCAAGGCTACATATGGCCTAGGAGAGCTTGAGATAGATTTGAGTATGATCTATCACCCCCTCTTCCTAGACTCTGCCCCGGGAGGTAGGATAACTGGGCTGTTGTTCCCTCAGATCCCAGAACAGGCTGGCACTTTCGAAGGCCTGGCCTGGAGCCCAGAGTCTCTATGTGGTATCCCCCGTCAGACCTGCTGAGCAAACCTGGGCCACCTGACAGTCTGAGGTAGCAAGGTGAGTGTCACTTGGCCTGTCCTACATCAGAACCACCACTCGGGAAGCCAGGTGGTTTCCTGTTACTATATCAGAACCGACATCTGGACAGGCAGGTGGCTTTGGCTAAAGGGTGGGAGCTTAGGAGATGTCTTGTCCGATGGCCCAGTTTCTAGAAGTGGAGGTGACTTGGCTCTGTAACCAAGACAGGACCTAAGAGCCCAGCCCCAGTCAGGCCATTTCCTAGCTAAAGAAAGGCCTCCTCACTAGACCCCAGGAAACAGAGGCATTTTGTTTGTCCCATGCCAGCTGTTAGGATCTTCCTCCTTCCTCTTCATCTTCCTCCTCTTCCTCCTGGTGCCTCTTCAGTCTCCCTGCTTTGGTTCCTTGGACTCTTCAATGATGCTATAATCAAGCCCCCCAACCCATCTAATGACTCCAAACTGATTAAATCAATTTAAAAATCCTAACCTGTGGGAGCAAATATACACCTGAATTCCTGTTACTTCCGAGTCAGCTGGGGATCTATGAGGGACTGGGGCAGTGGGCAGGCTGCCAACTGTCACTGCACGGTAAGAGTAGTGGGTAGGGTCTTTGCTTTTTACCTCACCTGGGCAGCATGGGGATGCTCTAGGATCTTGGGACTCCACAGCTGCCCTTTGGCCTTCCCAGCCCCCAACTGGCACCTCAGTATGTCTGGTTTTGCCTAAACCATCTTTGGACACTTCCCTCCTCTCTTCTTGTCAGGCACAGCCTGAGGTATTCTTTGGACAGAGCCAGGGCCATGTTCCTCCAGCTGAAACCAACACATGCCCTCTCTGCTTCAGGCACATGGCTCTTGTCATGCCTGATGTGTGTGCCTCTGTTCCATCTCTGGTCCCTGTCCGAGTCTAACTGAAGTCTGTCTTTCTATCACCACACTCTCCGGGCTCCCCACCCACCCCAGCTCATTCACCGGGTCCTCCTGACACCAGTTAGCTACCCTATGAGCTGACTACAGAACCCACACAAACAGAACTCCCCACACCGGATGGCAGATTCACACGGTGGGCCTGCTGAATGCTGGGAGCTGGAGCTCCCCATGACCTCTTCCTCATAGCCAGGAATTTTCTAGAATGCTGTCTCCGAACTTGGAAACACATCTCTATGGCTAGTGGTATGTTTATAAAGGAGACTGGAGATTACAAACAGCCACAGGGACAAGGACATGGGGAGCTGTCAGGAAGGCTCCAGCGGGCAGAGAGTTTCTGTCCAGTGCAGTTTGGGATATGCATCCCTCCCAGCACCAGTGTGTGCCCTCAGGCCTGGGGCCTCTGAACCCTCTGGGTTCATCGTGTGGGGACAGTTGACTCAGTTGTGGTCCCTGGCTGTCTGTACTGACCCACCCTGGAGGCCAGGATGCCACAGGGGTTCCAGCCCTCCACCAGTAACCACAGCCCCATCCCAAAGTTACCTGGGCTACTGAACCCCCTCACTTGTATAGGCTCAGGCAAAGCCCAAAGGGCCTCATGGAAAACAAAACAGTCTCCTCCCATCTCTTCCATGAGGACATTCTGAAGGCCTTGAGAGGCTGTGCCGGGTAGCAGGAAGACTTAAATGTACCAGCTCTGCCGGTAGACAGATCGAGCCCTCCCTCAAGACCCCAGCTCTGCCCAGGCAGTCCTGGTAGGGTTTATTCCGAGCAGGGTGGAGGATGCGCACACAGACAAATGGACACAGGCCCCGGGTGATACCAAGCAAGGTAAGGACACAGAGCTCCTCTGTGGTCAACTCGCTCAGCTCTGCTCTGGTGCCCTCCAGTGGCTTTCTTCCAGACCAGCAGCTGACACAACAAAACAGGAGAACTCAGAGGTCTGGGAGGTCATTGCTGGGCCACTCCATTTAGGAGAGTAGGGAGTGAGCCAAAGCTGGGGGCGTGGTGGTGTGAAGAGCGGTGAGATGCAGGGGGCTTTAGAACAGATCCATTTTATTCCATGCGTAGGTATGCATGGCCGTGTGAGTTTATGCGCACCACATGTGTCCTGAAACCTCTGGAGGCCAGAGACAGCTAATCCCCTGGAGCTGTAGTTACAGAGGGTTATGAGTCACCATGTGGGTGCTGGGATTTGAACCAGAGTCCTCTGCAAGAGTAATATGCACTCTTGACCTCTGAACCTGCTCTTCAGTTCTGGCCTAGGAGACTTTGGAGAGAGATTTCATGGCAAGATGTGCAAGTGAATGCTTTTCTTAGGGAGGTTCCCTAAGAGAGCCTCTTCTCTAGGGAGTCGTCACAGGCCCACCCCAGACTGCCATGTGGCAAAGAAAAGGGCTCCTCCTCCCTGCATTGCACTGCCCAGAGGAGGAAAGGTGTCCTGGGAGGGGACTGAGGTCACTTGGGGAAGGAGGCAGAGTAGGGCGCAGACCTGCAGATCACCTGGACAGGAGGGCTCCAAAGGCTACTTGTTTCCATTTTTTTCTTTTAAGATTTGATTAAGTATTTTTTTAAAAAAAAATTCCATTTGAACAGGTGGCTATACAGATCATAGCTAGATCATAGATCACAGATAGGTCATATATAGACCACGGGCCTGGGGGAGAACCTGCTAGTACTGTTCTGCTAAATGGCAATAGTTTTTTTTTGTTGTTGTTGTTTTTGTTTTTGGAGACAGGGTCTCTATAGGTAACCTGTTCACTAAGAAGACCAGGTTGGACTTGAACTCACAGAGTTCTGCCTCCTGAGTCCTGGGATTAGAAGTGTGTACTTAGTTTTATACCCATAGATTAGTGCTTCTCTCAACCCTCCCGGAGAAGTTTCTCCTGCAGTAGATGGTGTTTAACACAGACATGCATGTGGAGAATAATGGCACCGTGGCAACTTACAGAAGAATTTACTTGGGGTTTACAGTTTCAGAGGGCAGGGCAGGCGGGCATGGACCTGGAGTGAGGGCTGAGACACAGAGAAAAGGCAGAGAGAGAAAGAGAGAGAGAGAGAAAGCTAACTGAGAATGGCATGGGCTTTTGGAACCTCCAAGCCTGCTCCCAGCACCATACCTCCCCAGCAAGGCACATGCTCAGTCCTAAATGGGACATCTACATCACACCTCATCCAGAAAGAGAAAGCAGAGTGTGAGAGTCATGGATGTGAGGTTCTGGAAGACTCCAAGGGAACACAGCAGGGTGCTTGCAAACACAGATGAAGTCACAGCAGTTGTGACGACACGCAAGCCTGAGACACAATCCCAGCACGAAGAGGAGGTGGGTACGAGGTCCCACCCCGAGCTGAGGAACTATCGGCATCTCATAACTGCTGGGACAGGGATCCGTTTTCTTTAACGATAGGTCTACCACAGTCCAGGACAGGCTCCACACTCAGGAGTATTGGGGAAACACGAATTGGACACAATGGGGGTGGGGAGAGAGAGAACAAAATAGTGTGTGTACAGAGATAGGAGTGGATCTGGGAGGGGATGGGCAGGGAATGAATGTGATCAAATATATGAAATTCCCAAATAATTAAAGGAAAATATTATTTTATAAATTACATTTGAGCCAGTTAGTGGTGCCCAAAACCTTTAATCCCAGCACTCAGGAGGCAGAGGCAGGTGGAGTTCTGAGTTCAAGGCCAGCCTGGTCTACAGAGTGAGTTCCAGGACAGCCAGTGCTATAGAGAAATCTTGCCTCAAAAAAACCAAACCAAACCAAAATCAAACAAAGAAGAAACTGCATTTGCTTTTTTCATGTGCATGTATGCATGCTTTCTTGCCCTTCATCATCTGGGGCCTGCGGAGGTGACTGACTCAGGACATCAGGCTGGGCTGCAAACCCCTTTACCCATAGAGCCATCTTTCAAGCCTTGCTTGTTTTAACTCTTATTTGTCTTTATACTATGTCATTGTCCTAGAGTTTCTGTTGCTGTGAGGAAACAGCACCACCAAAGCGATGTGCTAAAGAAAGGATTGATTTGGTTCACGCTCCCACATCGTAGTCCATCGCTGAGTACAGTCAGGGCAGAAACTCAAACAGGGCAGGAACCTGGAGGCAGGAGCTGCTACTGAAGCCATGGAGGGGAGCTGCTAACTGGCTTGCTCCCCATGACTTGCTTAAGTTGTTTTCTTATAGAACTTGGAATTGTTGGGGAATGTTTGTTTATACTGTGTGATGATGTGCTGCTGTAATTGGTTTAATAAAGAGCTGACTAGCCAGTAGCTAGGCAGGAAAGACTAGGCAGGACTTTAGGGGAGGGGGGGAAAGAGGAATCTAGGTGCACAAGGGAGATACCAGCAAGACACAGAGAGAATAGGACATACAGAATGGAAGAAAGGTAAAAGTCACATGGTTGTTGTGGTCTGGTGGCAGCCTGAACCCTAAATTATTTCTCTGGACCAACATAAACTATGTCTCTGGACCGGCGTGGAGGCACGGGAATAAAGACACAACTCACATGGCTTCATCAGGAGGGAGATTCTCAGAGATCCCTCATGAAATCCTGAGTTCACATCCTGAAAAAAATTCCTCTCATTTATTCTCCAAATAGCTTTTATACCAAAACATAAACTGAGGAGTAAATTCATTAGCATTCTGTTTCCTAGGTAAGCAGGTGAATGGCTTTTAGTCACGTCCACACCTTCCTGTGTCTCCTCTGTCACGTCTTCCTGGTCAGTATGCTAGCTCAGTCACGTAGGCTTGAATTAGCATTTCTTTTCAGGCATTCTCCAAATTACAAAGAAAGGAGCAAGACAATATTCTGACCTTTGTTAGGGTAGTGACAGCCTGTCTGGAAGGTACGTGACTGCTTCAGGTACTATAGCCTGAGAGCCTGGTTGTCACACCGTGTAGAAATATGGGCCTACACATGGTAGGATGTAGATGAACAGAAACAGGTTAATTTGAGTTATAAGATTTAGTTGGGAACAAGCCTAAGCTAAAGGTCTTTCAGAATTAATAATAAGTTTTCATGTCATTACTGAGGATTTGGCCATCCATGGAAAATCAGACGAGAAATCTTACTACATAGAACTCTCTGCCCAGGTGTGGCCTCACCCACAATGGGCTCGATCAATCACTAAGAAAATACTCTACTGGCTTGCCTACAGCCTGATCTTTAGGAGGCATTGTCTTGAGATTCCCTCCTCTTCAAAGACTCTAGCCTGTGTCAAGTTGACATAAAACCAGCCTGCACAGCCACGGACACGTTCACTCATTCAGTCATCTGTTTGTTTCCTGACCTACTTATTTGTTCAAACAAAGTCTGAAAATCACTGGTCTGGTAATGTCACTAAATGTCCTGGGTGGGGCTAAAACGTGTGATCCTCCTGCCTCAGCCATCGGAGTGCTGAGATGCCAGGCAAGCCGCAGCATGCCTAGCTTGAACACAGGATGACAAGACCTTTCTGGGTGGCCGAATAACACGCCATTCTGCAGTTGCGCAATGGATTCAACCTTTCCTGTGAGAAGCTCTTCCTGCAGTGCGAGCTCGCCCGGAGCCTGCGTGCTGAGAGGACTGTCTGCGGCACCCCAGGCCGTGCACCTGTGGGCAGCAGTGAGTCAGCAGGCTCAACTCTAACGTGACCATCTGGAATCTAAAGGGCTCAGCTTCCGGGGTCAAAGGAACACATTCCAACAATTTGCTTTAAGCATCTGAATTGGCTTCAGTTTGGAATTCTAGAACCAGAAATATTTCGTTGTATAGAACAGATGGGGTATTCCCACGGGTTGAGTAAGGTGGGTTTATAGGTAGAGGGGGACGAGGAAGGCAGTTGGAGGAGGTTCACTTCAAGTTACTGTTAATAGCTTGAACTTAAGACTGGCTCCTGAAGTCCTGTGTTGAAGGCCTGCTCTCTAACTGTTGGGTTATGAGCAGACCGCATCCCAAGGGTGTCAACCCATGGACCACGAGGAGGCTGAGGGATCACATGAAGGCGGACTGAAGCCTCTGAGTGCGTGAGCGAGATCAGCCTTCCCTCCCCTAAGCTGACTTGCTCAAGGCGTTCTGTCGTGGTGGTGAAGGGATTTGGATGTGGACACACCCACTAGAACGGCTGAAGTTAACAAGTGTGGACGGGGGCTGGAGAGATAGCTCAGCGGTTAAGAGCACTGCCTGCTCTTCCAAAGGTCCTGAGTTCAATTCCCAGCAACCACATGGTGGCTCACAACCATCTGTAATGAGGTCTGGTGCCCTCTTCTGGCCTGCAGGCGTACACACATACAGAACATTGTATACATAATAAATAAATAAATATTTAAAAAAAAAAAAAACAAGTGTGGACGGCAGGAAGTGCCGGTGAGGACCCGAGTGATGGGACTCACTGGAGGGGAATATAAGTCAGACAATGCCACCGGGGTGCTCGGCGAGGTCTGCACAGTTCCGTTTCTGTTGCTTTGACAAAAGGACAGCTCAGAGGAGAAAGGGCTCATTTAGTTCCACATTATATTTTATCATGAGGACATCCAGCAGGAACACGCAGCTGGTCACTTCGGAGAGAAATGAATGCATGCATGCCCGCTTGCTGACTTGCTAAGTTTCTTCATTCCCATATACTGGTAAGGACCCCTTTACCTAGGGAATGGTGCTGCCCACAGTGGGCTGGGTCTTCCCACAATCATTAACTCACAGACATGCACACAAGTCAACCCAATGCAGGCAATCCATCATTGAGACTCTCTTTCCTTATGTTTCCAGGTTGTGTAAAGTTGGGTAACCTCTGCCTTCACAAGTGGGATACACATGTGCATGTGCACACATGCATGCACACACACATTCTTGCTGGTCATAAAGGAGTTAGAGGAGACATCACAGTCCAGGACCCAAAGGTGACTCTCCCAGGATGCCCGCCCCTACAGTATCTAAGGATGACCCAGGGCCCCACAGGCCACCCAGCACGCAGTATCCCCCTCCTGCCTGACCCCTGATTCAGGCCATCTTCTGTTCAGTGATTAGTCACCTGCTGATGCTTGAAGCATCTCCTACTTGTCCATCCTTACGGTCTTTGTCCCTTTGCCCTGGCATGGGTTCAAGGGCTTCTGGAGGCACAGTTGGTCACCACGCCTCTTCCTTCTCCCTGCCCGTGCCCTCCTCTGTCTCCCGCTATTGTTCTTTAGCCTGAGTCCCAGCCTGGCAGTCTCTTCTCACAGATGCCCCTGTTCTCAGTCAGGTCAGCACAGCTCACCAGCTTGATACCCATGGCTGCATCCACCCTGTTCCTCTGGCGATCCCGGGCCAGGGCTCAGCTGTTTGCTCTTTGCTGTCAGCCTCCCCAACTGGCTCACACTCTCATTCCCCATCCCCCAGAAGCCAGCACCCCTGCCCTCCAAATGCCGGAGGAAGCCAGCAACACCTACTGCATGAATGAACCAGCATCATGAGACGCACATGTGACTTTAATGATTTCTGATTAGTGACAGTGATGGACTGAGCTGCTGCAGTGGGCATCAGAAATCCCGTAGGACCTCACAGAACATGCTTGTACCTGCAATGGGAGCCTTGGGGGCTCAGCTCTGGAGCGTGTGCTGCCTGAAATCTAGTAAAAATTTAAAGCTCATAGAGTGGAAACTGGGGAAGATCTGGTGGCGGGCTGCTGGAAGTGGCTACAAAGAAGAAGGAGGTTAAGGAGGGGACACATGGGTGTCTGAGTCCCCACCACGGAGATGGACCACCTACTCCAAGTCAGTGGCATTAGTCAGGTAGAAGGGGCGGATGACCACATGGAAGCTGCTGAAGGCCCCTGAGGTGCAGGGAAAGAGGGAGGAGATCTTGGAACTGTTGGTGTCCAGGGCACTGGGGATAGGGGCCTTGGAGCCTTCAAAGTTGGTGACATCCACCACACTGTACCCTCCACACAGCATCAGCACCTTGTTTTCGTAGTCAATGCTGGAATCGGAGTAGCCGGACTTGGTGAGGCCCAGCACAGGGAGCTCGTCAGGGGTGCAAGAGAAGCCATAGTTCCAGCAGCTCTGGACGGTGGGGAGGTAGTTGGCTGACCAGGAGATCAGCCTGTCCCTAAAGAGAAAGCTGGGGTGCTGTGGGGTCTGGAAAGACTGGTAGGGGCTGTACTGGCCTCTTGAGCCATAACCGTAGGAGTAGTACTGACCGTAGTTATACATTTGGACGTCCCGTGACCTTGAGGACCGGGCTGTCACGAAGGCACTCCAGGTTGAGGAGGTATAAAGCCGGGGCTTGTAGATGTCCTCGGTGAGATTGAAGCCTCTGTACCTGATCAGCACTGAGAAAGGCACGGTGTGGAACTCCAGGGCCTGCATGATCTTCCTTTGGAACAGCGCCTGGTGACCCTGGTACAAGGACAGGTTGAACTGCAGCTCAAACAGCTCCTGGGGCAGCATCATAGGGAATCGGACCTTCTCCACCAGGCGCTCTATGTCCGCGTGGGAGACACCACTCTCTCTGCTCCACTGATCCACTGCCTTCAGCAAGTCCAGCTCGCTAGACACGGCCAGCTCACTGTTGGAGAGGAGATCCTGGAGCAAGGCGGTGGGAACGGTCAACCAGGCCTCAGCCTGCGTCAGAGGCTCAAAGTTCCAGGCCAGGAACTGTACACACAGTTCTTCCAGCACAGAGTCTCGGGTGGCTTGTGCATAGGCATAGAGGTCTAGGGGCGTGTGGAAACTGGGGTCCTGGGGGAGGAGCGTGGCGAAGAGCCGTCCGCAGTAGTCCCGAAGCTGTGTGGCCTCATAAGCTGAGGCTAGCTTGTGCAAGCACTTGACAGAGGACATGGTGACCTCGATTCTTCGGGTGTAAAAGTACCTGGGAGTGGGAGGTAAGTTAGGAGTTTGAAGCCTGCCCCGAAAGACAGCAGGTGTGTTTGACCTGCTCTCCAACACAGCTACCTGTTACAGCTTCCCCGCTGACCTTACTCCAGGATGCTCCCACTGGGGGGCTCTGTCCTCCGCAATCTCACACTGACAGCAACTTTAGGGTGTCAGGCCTCGGGGTGGATGATTGTTGGCAGGCACACTCACAGCCACTTTCTTCCTCATCTGTGAACGCCCTCCCCCGAGGGGCTCCCACCTGCATCCCCTGCTCTCTCTGATGTCACCATGAGCCTTGGTCAGTAGAGGTTCAGGCATGGGTCCCTGCTGCGTTCCTGTGGGTACCTCTTTTCCCCAAGCATCTGCTCCCTGACAGGTGACAATGGCTCCTTGGTCACCTTTTATCTGCTTCCCTGGGACTCTGAGCCATGCAAGGGTCTGAGTCCACCGTGCCCAGAGTGACATCCTCCCCCTTTGTGCACAAGTGTTCAAGTAGAGCTGAGGGTCCCTGCCGTTGTCTTCACAGCACCCCAGAGGTTGTGAGGGCCACTTTTTCCTCCGGACTGACCTCTCACACACAGCCTGAGATAGACCCTTCCTGAAATCATCTCATAAGGAGAACATGGGACAGAAGGGTGCTGCCACCACTCCCCCTGCTGTTGAAGGAGGGAGGACCAGGAAAAAGGATTCACACCAGTTTTTAATTCTGGTCCCACACCAGAGTGGTCCCTCGGGCTGCTGGCAGCTCTAAGTGCTACGGGAGGCTGAGATGTGCCCGAGTTCTTGTGAGTGTCTGTCTTCATGCCTCCCTCATGCCCACATGGCCCAGTCTTAGGTTCCGGAAATCAGAGTGGGTCTCCCAGCCCTGCCCATCCTTTTCAAGAAAAAAAAATCACATATCCAGAGAGGGGAAAGGCCCAATGCTAGCAGCAAGAAGTGGCTTGAGGGACTGCAGGAGGAGCCTAGGGGACTCCTGTGTCTCCTGCAACTGAGCCCAGGTGTGTGTGTGTGTGTGTGTGTGTGAGAGAGAGAGAGAGAGAGAGAGAGAGAGAGAGAGAGAGAGAGAGACTTCAGAGGGAAGCTGGGGGTGGGGGGGATGGGAGAGGAAGAGAGACAGAGAGAGAGAGAGAGAGGGAGGGAGGGAGGGAGGGAGGGAGGGAGGGAGGGAGGGAGAGACAGAGAGACAGAGAGACAGAGAGACAGAGAGACAGAGAGAGAGAGACAGAGAGAACAAGAGCCCAGACCCCAGGCCACAGCTGGGGCGGAGGGAGGAGCAGGTAGGCAGAGATAGCATCTGCTCCACCCTCCACTGTGTCTTAGACACAGAATTCACCAGGAGGACACAGGATCCCTGCCAGGTTTGCATACTAGGCTGGGAGCGAACGGTTCTAATCTGGGCTTAATCGCCAGTATTGTTCTCATAAATGTCACGTTCTGTTATATAAAGCCTCGTGTCATAAGGACAAGAGAGAATCCTTTTTAATAAACGCTCTGTTTTAAAGTCCTAGGTGGGGACCCTGCGTGATCTTGACAATACAGCAGGGAGGTGTGCAGAAAAGGGTTGTGGCAGAGGCCGGGGACGGATGTGGACCCCACTAATTGTCTCTCCTCTCATCCTGAGAATCCTGACCTGACCCGACAGGAGCCAGGGGTAGTCTGTGAGGACTCCCCAGAGGAGCGCGTTTTTCCTCCTCCCTTCACAGACAATTCTGAAGTCATGCTTCCTGCCATGGGAAGGGAAGAGTCTTAGCTGAAGCTGGCAAGATGGTTCAGCAGCCAGTCGATCACTACCAAGTCTGATGATGGTGGAGGGAGAGAAGCTACTCTGAACTCCACATATGCCCTGTGGGGCCCACACAAACAAGCACACAAGAACCTAGGTGTGTGTGTATGTGTTTGTACATGTGTGTGTAGGTGTGTGTATGTGCGTGTGCGTAGGGGTATGTGTGTGTATGTGTGTGACTTCTTTTTTTTTTTTTTAAAGATTTATTTATTTATTATGTACACAGTGTTCAGCCTCCATGCAGGCCAGAAGAGGCCCCAGATCTCATTTCAGATGGTTGTGAGCCACCATGTGGTTGCCGGGAATTGAACTCAGGACCTTTGGAAGAACAGGTAATGCTCTTAGCCATTGAGCCATCTCTCCAGCCCGTGTGTGACTTCTAACGCGTCTTAGATACATGACAGAGAGAAGAGTGTGTCTTACTTGCACTATCTGTGCCTTCCTAACGGCCCGGGCAGGAAGCCTTTCTAGCCTTGCTGTAGGAAATCTTTGCTGCCCAGTGCCCTCACAGGTGGCTCACACACAAGCTCCAGGTCTGGTACTCCATGCTAAGTCATAACCTCAGAATATCAAAAAAAAAAAAAAAAAAAAAAAAGTTCTTACACGAGCACATGATGGTTTGGAGAGAGCATTTAGAGCTGCATGGTGAAAATGCACGTATCTGTGTGCGCTGGATGTGGGTGAGAGCACACGTGTGCACACTAATTCAGTGTGCATGGATGCTTGCACACTAGAGTGCAGTGGTGGGCTGAATCAGAACAGCCCCATAGGCCATGCTTGGTCACCAGGGGGCGACACTGTTAGAAAGGATGGGAAGGGCTGTGAGGTGTGGCCTTGCTGGAGGAGCTGTGTTACTGGGGTTACATGCTTTTAGCTGCAAGCAAGCCCTTGGTTAAACGCTTTTATCTGAAGAGTCACCTTGGTCATGGTGTCTCTTCACAGCAAAAGAACAGTAACTAAGACGAGCAGACAAACAGGCACACGGAAAAGCGAGGCTCAGATGCATGAGCATGTGTTTCTACAAGTGCAGGATGCATTTGGACGCATACGTGCACGTATGTGCGCACGCGCATGCACTCACGCACATGCGCACGTGCGTAGGCAGTTGAGTATTCGGACGTATGAACATTCGATGCTTCCATGCAAGTGCAGGGAGCATCTGGGTGTGACTGTGTTTACACAAGTGCAGCAAGCATTCAGATGTGTCTCCATGTGACTGCAGGTAGATGGGAGAGTTTGCTACTGCTTGTTGCTGTCCCTCTTTTTAATGGTTGATAGCTACGGCTATCCTAGCCAGCAACTGCAACTCCACCGCTACTAGCAGCGGTTAGCCTGCAAGAGCGGTTAGCCTGCAAGAGCCACAGCCCGAGGGTATTCCCTCAGCACCAACTCCTTCAAAATTACAAAGGGAACTTATCTAAATCTCTGTCCCTCTAAAGAACTAAAGATCCAAGGGTTGAGGTAGAATCCAGCTTCCCAGAGAAGCGGAATAGCAAACGGCTCACCTAGTTCATCTTCTTACTGCTTGTACTTCTCACCCCGCCTTATAAACCCTTCTCCACCTGGTTCCTCCTATAACTTCCTGTCAGCTAGTTACTGACGCAGCCTCCTGACCGCAGGTGAATTTTACTTAACCAAACACATCTTTGCATTAGTAAACAAATGTTCCGGAGCACAAACAAAAGCAACACACCTCAAAATAATATTCTACAAAATTTGCCTGTGAGTACAGCCGTGTGCAGTGGGAAGAAGCATGCACACGGCTGCATGGCTGCGTGATGTGCAGGTACATGTGTATGGGTGTTGCACGAGCACATGATCAGATGTGCAGGGCCCATCTACTCACCTTGCTGCCCCACCCTAGCACAGTGGACGCTCCAGCGACTAGGAGGCGCGGCGCGTGCAGCCCAAGCACGACCGGAGCTGAAGGTGTGGCTTACCTGAGGAAGTCTCTGACCACAGGCATGCACTCCGCATCCACTCTCATGAGGACACTTCTGCCCACCGCCTGCTGCAGGGCCTGGGCCTCCGGGTTGGTGTTCAGGATCAGCTTGTGGACACAGAGGGTCAGATCTCCATGCCCCTGCCCTGTCACCTGGATGAACAGGTCGCAGTCCTGCTGACTGTCAAAGATCTGGCCCAGCGCATCTGGGAGATCTCCAGAGAGGTCCAGGACGTGGACACCACTGGTTTCTGGGAGAGACAGAGGGAATTGCTGTGTGAGGCTTTGGGCTCTGTAAACCATTTTCTTTGACTCAAAACTGCATTTGACCCTTGGGAGTCAGGTTCTTCATCTGTGCCAGCCATCCTGGTACCTGGCTTTGCTCAGAAGGGCTTATGGGAAGATGCAGGATGGAACAGGCTGTGAGGAAGGGTGCAGCTGCCCTCTGAACTTCATGCAACAGGAGTAGGCCCTCCTGGCCTCTCTGGCTACGTGTGGCCCTGTGCCCTGATACACCCAGAGGCTGCTCCCTGGACCCCACTCAGGCACTGTGTTCCGTTTGTGGCGAGCGCTCTGGAGTATGAGAACGGCCCCCATAGGCTCATATATTTGAATGCTTGTCACAGTGAAGTGGCATTGTTAGAAAGGATGAGAAGGGCTATGAAGTGCGGCCTTGCTGGAGGAGCTGGGTTAGTAGGAGTGGACTTTGAGGTTTCAGAGGGAGAGAGACGGAGCATTAAGTCTATCTCCTACACCCAGTGAACAGCCTGAGAAGCCAGCGTTCCATAATCCCACACTAGAACTTGGGCCTCCCCATTCCCGAGGAGACAAGTCCTTGAGGGGCTATGGCATGCCTCTGGGAACCCCCACTTTTCCCTGCCTCCCAAGGCCTAATCCAGAACCACATGGAACATCACTGGTTTCCTAGGAGCGTTGGCTTGATTTTTACGTTTAGACTGGGTGGGCTGGCTCCTTGGTGTCTCCTCTCACTGTGGACCCTAGTGTCCACCTCCATCTTCCTGTCCACATTGTTCCCCAGCCGGAGGGGCCTCCTGCCCTCCCAGAAGCCTGCACAGCTTAGTCCACTCATGAGGCCCCTCCAGTCTGAGCCCTCCACCCCCGATCAAATTCTCCCATGCTTGTCTGACCTTGTGGGAGTCAATACCCTCGTGCCTCAGATTCCAAACTCGGGACAGAGGGGAGTCTCCAGAAACCCCACGGGCTAGCCCAGGCGGGAGCCACAGGTGGCAGCCAGGAATAAAAGCTCTCACTGCGCCTCAGACACAGGAGGTGAAGAGCTAGAATGGGGTCAGAGTTCGGCAGGTAGGGCGCTCTGGGCACCAGTGCCCTTGACCCCAGCCATTCAGAACTGCTGCAACCTGTGCCCGGGGTGCTAGGCAACGCAACAGAGCACATAATAACCTAAGACTCTGTGCCTTAGAGAGCCAACACCCTCACACAGGTGTCATCCATAAATGGGATACAGTCCCTGACACATAGCCCACTGCCCAGCTACAGAAACTTCCCTAACACAGGAAACACAATGGGCTCTCCCGGAGGAAGTGAACTTGTCATACGTCCCAGCCACACCCAGGGCACCACTCTCAACGTCTGTGTACACGGCGGGGGGGGGGGCACGGGCATAACCCTTGCTTCACCCAGGTGCTGGGCGGGCAAGAGCGGCTCACCGTTAGAGCAGATGACGCCTGCATCCTTCTCATGCCCGCAGCGGCTCTTCAGCCAACCCAGGGAGCTGCAGTTGGCCAGCGAGGGCTCTGTCCCTGTGCACTCCACCTCGTCCAGCATGACGGGCCCCCTTCCTGTGGGCACAAGAGGAAGTCAGGGGCCACACTGGAGGAGGAGCTGGACCCTTGGTGGAGAGCAGGTCCTGCAACAGTGCTGCTCACTAGCACAGCGGGGATGTTTGAGGGGCATTACTAAGCGACCTCAGCTTTGCGGGGGGGGGGGGTATAGCAGCCCACACCTGGCCCAAAAGCAGCTCTGCCCAGCGCCCGAGTGGCATTCTCATAGCCCAGGGCCCGGCAGACGACGTTGGCATCTAAAATGTTCCAGAGGTTGTCGCACACTGTTCCCCACTGCCCTCTGTAGAAGATCTCCACGCGGCCCTCGTTGGCTGAGGCCCCGTTAACCAGACGCATGTCCCCATCTTCTGTACCTGTTGGGAAAGTGGGGGTCAGCTGGAAGGAGGGTTGGCCTGTTTTGGTGCCCATCCCCATGACCTCGATGCTCTGGGCTGTCCTGTTGGGTGAAGGTTATCCCAACTAGGGTGCAGTGGGGTTGCTCTCAAACCACTTCAGAGCCCCTTCTCCATGTGTGAAATGCTATCTACTGAGGAGCCGAGAACGCTCTCTGAGGACCCCATGGAGGCCATGGCCTTTCGGTTTCTCAGCTTTGGGCCTTTTGCGCCAAAAGAGCACCTTGGCTCTCCAGCCTGCAGAGTAGATGGAGGTGGTTGTTGCTGGAAGGTCTGGGAGAGGAAGAGGCCTCTTGCTGGCTCTCTGGAATGCTGGCCTGAGGGGACAGGTGGCCCCTGGGCCCCTAGACACAGGCAGAGAGCAGATGCCCCTTGTCCCTGCAGTGTTGGTCTAAAGTAGACAATCTAAACCAGAGACAGTTTGCAATCAGGCAAGGCAGTCAAGGGGCTCCCATCTCTGTCAATGCTCAGAGGGTCAGCAAGTAGCTGGGTGCTTGAATTTGGGGCTCATTCATGCCAAAGAGGGCATCCAGCTGAGGGTGCAGGATGACCGCCCCCAGGGGCTCTCTGAATTCTAACCTGTGTCCCAAGGCCACCCACTCCAGGGCAGCACAGGCTCGGCACCCCCTCCTTGGCCACAGTTAAGATGGGAAGGTTTCACCTGAGTGCCCCCCGGGCCCAGGGGAACCCCAGCCACACACTACCATCATTTGGGATTGACTGGGGATCCACATGGAGAGACTTCCGAGATATGGTACCTCGCAGAATGACACCTGGGTTTTCTGTGAGGAGGTGACCCACAGGGCAAGGTGTAGCAGCCTTGAAGACTTCTGTTTTGGGCATTTGGCAGTGGGCATGACTCACCTTGAGTCCCTGGAACCAGCAACCACACAGAGAGGAGCCATAGGAAAGCCATGGCCTGGTCTAGAAGCCCAACCCTACAGCAGAAGGGACAGCACAATGAGTTTGGTTACAGTTCTCCACTGCAGACTGATGTGGGATCCCCTCTGTGTGTTGTGAATATCATTGGTTAATAAGGAAACTGCTTTGGGCCTATAGCAGAGCTATAGGGGAACAGAGATGGGGAGGGGGGCTAAACTGAATGCTGGGGGAGAGGAGGCAGAGTCAGAGAGATGCCATGTAGCCCCGCGGGAGACAGATGCTGAAACTTTACCCAGTAAGCCACTGCCGCGTGGCAATACATAGATTAATAGAGATGGGTTAAATTAAGATGTAAGAGTTAGCCAATAAGAAGCTAGAGCTAAGGGGCCAAGCAGTGATTTAATTAATACAATTTCTGTGTGGTTATTTCGGGTCAGAGCTACTGAGCAGCCGGGAACCAAGAAGCCTGTTTCAACAGCAGACCAGCAGTCCCACGGTCTCTCAGTCCTGCTGGTGGAGGACAGGGCAGTTTTGTGGGTAGTCTCTCTTCTGCAGGGCTCATATGGCCATGTGATGGCTCTCATGCAGGCCTCTCACATGCTCTGGGGAACAATCTTCAGGTCAGTAAGAGGGTGGAGCAGGTGGGTGAGGGCTCTGGGCAATGAGGACCCAGGAAGCACAAGGGCTGTGCCTTGGAGACAGACAGGGTTTAAGCCTGCTAACAGTTGGCCTTAAGTGACAGAGACAGTGCAGAAGGGTCTGGGCCTCCATGGTGTGAAGTGGGGGTGAGTGGGAGATGTGAAGTGGGAGGTGGGTGGGAGGTTTGAAGTAAGGATGGATGGGAGGTGTGAAGTGGGGGTGGGTAAAATGTGTGAAATGGGGATGGGAGGGAGGTGTGAGGTGGGGATGAGTGGGAGGTGGGAGGTGGGGTGTTAGGGTGTGCGGAAATGGGGATGGGTGGGAAGTATGAAGTGGGGATGAGTGGGAGGTAGGAGGTGGGGATGAGTGGGAGGTGAGGATGAGTGGGAGGTGTGAAGTGGGGATGAGTGGGAGGTGGGAATGAGTGGGAGGTGGGGATGAGCGGGAGGTGGGTAAAGGTCAACTCCCAAGAAGCTGCCAGCTCTAAGAAGCGGGGCAGAGGACTCAGTATTAGGCTATGACCTAAGCTCTTGCCTGTCTGTGCTCTACCCAGGCACTGTCCCTCAGTCCCTGCAAGGACAGGGATGACCCACAGAGCGGGCAACACCCACTCTACTCCTAAGGACAGGAATGACCCACAGAGCAGGCAACACCCACTCTACTCCCAGGCTTGGTTCTGGCTAGTAAGTTGGTAACCTCAAGTTGTTTCTTTGTTACTTAGACCAGAGGCCCAGGGACAGGCAAGAGAGATATCCCAGGGCCAGCAGAAACACCAGGATTGCCCCTCACCCCCACCCCAGTCCCCCTCCCACCACCCCATCCAACCCTGTTCCTGACACTTCTGTACTAGACCAGCATGAAGGACCTCTGCATCCCAGCCCAATTGTAGCCGTCCTGGAGGGTGAAGATGATCTCAAGAGACTTGTGCCCCGCCTACTTTGGCTATCAAATTACTGAAACAAGGCCCTCCAAGGAGCTGGAATTTTCCGAGGCATCTCATGCTGAGTGCGGTGACAGCTTTACCAGGGGGAGCTTGTCTCCAGGATAGAGATTTACAGCCCATGCAACGACAAGGCCAGCCCATTTATACATACCTGTAGCCCCCCATTTAAATCTAAACCTCATGTCAATACCCCAAGGGGCTCGAGGGGGAGGCCGATCTGTTCATCTTCTCAACGTAGCATGAGATAAAGCTCCATTTTATGGTTTTCCCTATATTGTATCTTTAACTGGACTACGGTAGATGGGTGGCTGAGCCTGGTTATCAAGGGAGCTGTCTGGGCATAGGCTCTGACCATTGCATCCTGTACCGCATCACTGGGTGGGAAACTTGGCCCTTGCTGCTGTGCACCCTCCCCACCCCACTCAGCAGGTTCCTGCCGGCGCTCTGAAGCCAGCCATACAATAAACAAGACCCCAGAGCAGTAAGCCAGTTCACATCCCAAGTGAACACGCTGAAGTGGGAGTCAAAGGACTCCAGATCGCACAGCTAGCGAGCTCTAGGTGGGGGTCTGCCCAGGGGTGCCCTGGCTTCCGGGAAACCTGAGTCCCACAGCAGACTACACCGGGTGCTCATTCTCTCCATTCATAAGCTGTGGCCAATAGGTTTGTGCGTGCTGAATCAGGAACTCGATGCCTCGGGAACATTGCGGGTATGTAGATGAGGCTGTCCTCTGCCTGACTCCTTCATGTGGGAAGTTGAGACAAGTCTGCCTATGCTGGCTCATACAGTAGCCCTGCAGGTAGGCACAGCCCTGGGTGAGAGTCCACAGACCCAGGAGAGGGCCGAGGGCTCAATTCCAAGCCACTTCTCCCTTCAGCTGATGCTTGTTCAGCAAACATCCCGCCCAACTGTACAGCAGCCCTGCAGGTGGAGGAGGAGCACAATGGGTCCCGTGCTCAGTGGCCGGCTAAGGATCATGCCGCGTGGACTGGGGACTCACCTGGAAGTGAGAGACAGTAGTTACCTGTCTGTAGGGGCAGCTGCTGAAAGGGGTCCCGGAGCCTCCCTGCTGGCTGCAATCAACAAAAAGACTGCTGTAGACTGTCCGCCGGAGAGAGGCACCACCATGCGGTTTTTCTCAGCCTCGTCTCAGGAAATGCTTTATAAACCTAGTCTGCTTTCGATTTCCAGAAAACACATGACAGAAGCCTCTCCTGGGGTTGGCTGCTGACAAGGCTAGCAGCCCTCTGCTTGTTCACTGCTCTGCTTGGGGGGGGGGGGGGTGGCAGGCACCCAAGTGCCCTGTGGCTGAGCAGATAAAACAGCCATGCTCAGGCAACTAGGCTACGCTGTGTTTGACCAGCCAGATGCACGTCCAGGCAGGCACCCTGGGTGGGGTGGGGGTGGGGACAGCATGGAGGTGCTGGGAAGGTAATTCATGTGGGCTTGGGAGCAGAGGCTCAGGAACAGACTGTGTCTATGAGCATGGATGTGGGCTGCCCAATCCTTGCCTGGACCTGGGGAGGCGGCTGTGATCATGCACAAAGCTACTGTGCTGGTGTGTGGACCAGAGTGCATCACACCTGAGGGTCAGGTATAGAGACAAAAAGCCAAAGGTAGAAAGCAAGGCTGGGATCTTGGGGTGGACTAGTGGTTAAGAGTATGGCCTGCCCTTACATGGGACCTGAATTCAATTCCCAGCACCCATGTTGGTTGGCTCAGAACAGCCTGTAACTCAACTCCAGGGAGATCTGACACTTGTGGTCTCTGTGGGCACCCACACTCAAGTGTACACACACAATACACACATTTTTAAAAATTAAATCTTAGAAGGCTCCTACAATACCTAGTTTAAAGGGGAAAAACGGCTAATCAGGCATGGCGGCACCCACTTTTAATTGGGGGGCAGAGTTTGCATAGCAAGTGGGTAAGGGCACTTGCAGCCAGTCCTGGTGATATAAGTTTGATACCTGGAACTCACCACAGGGGAAAACTGACTTATTTAAGTCGTCTTTGGATCTCTGCATGTGTACCATGGCATGTATGTCCACACATGTGGGCACAGATGGTAAATAAGTGTAAAAAGTTAAATAAAAATCAGAGAGGACTGGGGAGACGGCTCAGTGGCTAAAAACACTAGTTGCTCTTGCAGAGGATCTAGGTTCAGGTCACAGCACCCACACGGTGGCTCACGACCACCCATAACTCCAGTTCTAAAGGACACAACGCCCTCTCCTGATCTCCATGGAGCACCAGGCACACTTGTGGGGCTGACAAAAACAACTGTACGCATAAAACACATTAAAATAAAAACATTAAAAAGGCTAACTTCCCCAGACTTATGATAACGCTATGCCTCACCCTTGCCTCTAGAGTTACGACCTCAAGACACTGAGCTGTCCTGGTGAACTCTGCCCTAAGGATCTGTCACTGACAGCCCAGGAGGCAAGACCAGGTGACTTCTAATTGGTATACAATCACCTGCTCCTTTTCAGCTGTATGATTCTTTTACAGTTCACTTGCTGTTTCTGTCCTCAGCGTCCACTGTTTTCTAAGGTTCACTGATTTCACGTGTGTGCGCATTTTGTCTGTATTTAGCACACCACGTGCGTCAGATGCCGTGGAACTGGAGCTACAGATGATTGAGCTGTGGGTGCTGGGAATGGAACCCGGGTTCTGTAAGGACTCAACAGCTGAGCGTTCTCTCCAGCGCCATCTCCAAGTGTTATTCTTTACTAAACCTTTTACACCAATTCTAAATCCTTTCATCCCTGTGCCCTGGGCTCTGTGACCCAGGCATGACAACAGGGAGGCCCTGAGACCTGGGAGCACCAAGCCCAGACAGGAAGTGGTGAGCAGACATGCTGAGTTCCCAAACATGCCTGACAGTACTGTAGTCTCCTGAGGGCCCCGTGCAGCTGGGTATAGAACACCAACTGGGGCTGGTCAGAATTACCTGTGACAGACACCAATGTCCACATCAGTCTGTGGGAGAGAGGCACTGGTGTTTTGGAAACCCCAGGAAATTCTGGAAAGCACTTTGGATTTACCCCAAAGTTTTGAGCCCCAGAGGTCAGAACTCAATGACTGGCTGAGATGCTGTTTCCAGGGTCTATGGCGTAGCAGTCCTGGAAAAACCATGCAGAGAGCTATAGGCAGAGACAGGCCTGACCCTACAGAGATGTCCAAGCTTGATGAACTGGGGGCTAACTCGTGGCTTCTGTCACCTTGGATCAGACTGTGAAAAGGAGGAAGGGGGTGCTGGCCTGCCTGATGTCTCCATCCCTGGTCAGCCCCATCAGACAGCGGGGGCCCAGAGCCCTATGCTTCCCATGGAGGGAAGGATGCTAGGTCATAGGGGTAGGGTCATCACAAGATGTGTGGTCTGCAGCAGGTCCAGCTGCTCTGTGGCCACTCCAAAGTCAAAGGATGGGTCTTGCATAGGCCCAGACATTGCAACACGGGGATTTCCAGGAGGCCAGGCTCCAGGAACTTGAGCTCCCTCCAGCCACTCCGTGATGCATCTGGAGTCCCAGAGTAAATGTAGGGAAGAACAAGCTGAGGGACAAGTGGCCCTGCTTCCAGTTCGGGGGCTGTGGACCCCCAGACCCTGAATTCCCTGTGAACGGCTTGTTTTTCCTGTGCTTGCAGCTGCTCTGAACAAAACAACTTGTTTTCCTCTGCTCTGAGCAGCACGCAGAGAGCTGGGGCGTGGCCAGATCCCTATGTAAGCTTCCTCTGACCACAATAAACTTGACATTCTTGTATCAAGGATGACCCATGTTCCTCTGTCTGTGACTGCGTTTTTAAGTCTTCAGCATAGTTCCTGGCCGCGTGCCGACCTGTAGCAGCCACAGGCGTAGTACCATATAGCGAGTAGTACAGACGTTGAGTTTTACAGCCCAGGGTCTCCCCCCAAACTGCTCATCTTTAACAGGGGCCTGGAGGTTACAATGGCCTCTTCGGGATAATGTCCTGAAGAGATTGGGGGCACAGTGAGTGAATTCTAGCATATCCCAAGTCCCCTCCCAATACTGGATGCACAGTAAGAGACAAGAGCCTCAGTGCCAAGACAGCTGTCAATCCCAGAGACCCTGGCAGAAGAGAAGCCTCCAAAAGAAATGCCCAATTCCCGGAAGACACGGGGCCCCCTGGCTTCCCGTTTCTTTTGCTTTGCATTTGTGGCCTCCCACGCCCAGCCTTGGAAGCCAGGCCCCACTTCTCCATTCTCTGGCCACAGAATAAACCTGTGATTTTCTTTGCTTTTTAACACTAAATGGAAAATGGTCTCTTAAGGTAATAGGGTGAAGTATGACCAAACAGTCTTTGTTTAGGGGAGTCTCTCGTGAAAAGGGGTGGTACACTGGTAACTTCCTCACTCCTTTGGGGTGTTCTTGGCCTCAGCCTGGGGAATTGTGTGCATCCTCGGAGGGACACGTCTCCACAAGCTCCGGGGTCATCTGTCAGCAAACTCCAGGCCTGATGCCCTCACACAAATGACCGGCATGTGAACATCATTTGTGTGCACGCTGGTCCCTGCAGCCCAGGGCAGTGGTTCCAGGATGATCTGCATAGAAGTTGGACCACAGGGAGGACAGAGACAGATACCCATATCCCTCCCTCTGCCAACCAGAAAACTGAGGTAGTGGATTACAAGAAACTGTAATTTCCCCAGGGGCTGAGGAAGGAAAAGCTGAGGCCTGGTGCCAGTTAGAGACCCTTATCTCCTGGAAGGAGTCCACATGGTCTGGCCGGACAGCCCAGGAGCCAGGGCCAGACACAATGATGGGTCAGTGATGGGCAGGACCACACCATGACCAGGCGTAACTCTTGCCCTCTATTTAAACCTAACTGTATGCCAGGAACCCAAAGACGAACTTGAAGAGCCACTGTATCTCTCTCTCTCTCTCTCTCTCTCTGTGTGTGTGTGTGTGTGTGTGTGTGTGTGAGCACAGGTGCCACAGGGAGGCATGTGAATATTAGAGAACAGGTTTTGGCAATCAGTTCCAAGGGGCAATCTGTCAGGTTCGTACGGCAGGCACTGTCCACGCTGAGCTGCTTTACTGGCCCACACTGGGTCTTTTCCTTGTCTCTCTGCCCAAGGTGACCACACTGAGCAAACCCTTCTCTGCTATTGTCTGTGGAGGTTGGGACACCAAGCCTGGCTTGTGACTGCTGTGGTCCAGTCTCCAGCACTTCAGGATCTGTCCAGACTCCAGTAACAGGCAGAGTGGGGAGATGTTGGAAGCTATTGGGGGCTGTGGACCCCAGGACCCTGAAGTCCCTGTGAGCTGCTTGTTTTTCCTATGCTTGCAGCTGCTCTGAGCAAAACAACTTGTTTTCCTCTGCTCTGAGCAGCACGCAGCTGTTCTGAGCACGGGACCGTGATGGCAGGCTGGTGGGTCTGTAGCTGAAAGATCCCGAGAGCTGGGGCGTGGCCAGAGCCCTATATAAGCTTCTCCTGAGCACAATAAACTTGGCATTCTTGTATCAAGAGTGACCCATGTCTCGAGTCTCTCTCTGTGCATGTGATTTTTTTAAAGTCTCTCAGCTGGGTTCCCTGGCTAGCATACTACAGGATGGTCAGGAGCTACAGGCGTAGTAATGTATAGCACATAGTACAGACACCGGGGTTTAACAGGGAGAGGTGGGGTGGGACAGAGCCTGAAGTGCTGGAGACAGCCTTACACATTGCTCTTGCCATGAGATCCGAGATCCAAGCCTGGAGCTGTGAGGAGCTTATCATGACCCCAAAGCTTGCAACCCCACCTGTTTAGACACAGCGGGACAGAGCCCTTGGCAACAGCCAACACAGACAGACAAGAGAAGCACAGTCCCCTGACACTTTATTGTTTAGAAAACAAATGGAGGGAGGGAAGGACACAATCACTCTGCTTCCGTCAGGGAAAGGAAGGTGAAGGCTGTGCTGTGTTGCCTCAGGGCCACACTGACTCCACAGGGTCCATTTTCTCCCTTTCAGTTTAGAAGCACACTCTAACACAGTTGACACACATCGAAGAGGTATGGCTTAGCTCTCAGCAACACACAGACAGTACACAAAGATGTCACCATCACCAGTCAACATGCTGCCATGTGGGTAGTGAGAGTCCCAGTGGCAGTGGTCTGCCTCGCTTCCCAGTGGAAGGGGCTTATGAGGGCTATCAGAGCCCTGTGCCCTCGGCAGTACCCGTGTCCTAGCCTAAGGGTGTTGCAGGATGACTAAGGTGGCTGCTACCTACAGGGCAACCTCTGACCCTGACTCTGTAGCCTTTGCTCTTGAGCACGAACAGGAAGTGACAGAAAACAGGAGAAGGCTGCTAAATGCTCACTGGGAGCCAGCAAAAAATGCAGGGGACAACAGGGACAGGTCTCTAGAGCCCTCCCTCAGCCACTGCTGGGAAGGGAAGACATGGCGGCTTCTGAAGTTGCTAGAAGGCAGAGGCCAAGGATCCAGAGACCCTTTCTGTAAAAGATAATTTCGCCATTGCGGCTATGCTGATGATTCTGTTGCTGCAGGGAGTAGACGTGGGAACTCCACCTTCACTGTGTGATAAGACTTGGTGACTGTTCTGTAGAAAAGGAAATTACCTTAATAAAAATAAGTTAATAATTCAAAGGCCTGCACAGCCCCAGATCCTCCCGAGGGCCATGGGAAGCAGCAATCCTGCGCTAGAATGGTTTCGGCAGTGTGGGCAGGTGTGTCCCAAGGGGTGGGGCCCTCGCCCTGCCGTGTAAACATTTACTTTCCAAGGGTCTGCACACAGGAGGAAGAGGGGTGCCTTGGAGTGCCTATCTGGCAGTCCCACCCTCAAACTGCCTTGTGCTCCCAGGGCGAGGCTGAGACTCAGCACACCTGTTGCCTCAGATACTTACTGGCCAGAGAACTCGGAAAGGCAAGAGACCTAGGCAAGAGATGGAGGAAAGGAGAGGCGTGGCTGGATTTTGAAGGCCAGTGCTCAAAAGGTACCTGCAGCAGTGACCAATCCCTACCACAAGGTGGCAGTGCAGAGTGAGGCATGGGTAGGCAGAGACCCTGCCTTTCCTGTACAGGACTCCTGCCTGCCCTTGCTCCCAGCTTCAGGACGTCTCCTGAAGCTGTGTCACATGGCCTGGGACTCAGTTTCCTATTCTGGAAACCTCCATCCAGGCATACAGCTCAGTTAAAAAAGAAAACAACAAACAAGTCAAAGTGTGTTCCTCTGGTTTTTATGAAATTGAGTCCTGGCGATGCCTCAGGCGATTTGCCCATGCCTTGCCGGGCATGGGAACTTACTCATCTAGATGAACTCTATCCCTTCATACTTGACACTGCCGATCTTAGTCTCTGGAAGCAGGAAGCGGCCATCTAGCGTGAAGGCCATGATGTAGGTGGCAATCCTGCCGCTGTCCTCTTCTGACTTGAGAGCCACGATGATCTGGTCGTCAGTGTTAGGGATGAATTTGAAAGATGAGAAGCCGTGTGTGGGGACCAGCTCCCCCACACGCCTCACGGATATGTCCTTGAAGTCTGGGGCTGCGCTCAGCAGGAGGTTGCTGCCCTTGCGCTCATCGGCCCTCTCGCTGTAGCGTTCGTGGCTGGCCCGGCGTGGCAGGAAGAACCAGCGCTGCAGCGTGTCACTCCAGCAGGCGGATTCGTGGATGAGGTAGCCTGGGGTCACAGCACAGACCCACAGTCACCACACATCACCAGTCTTTCCATCCCAGGGACGACATTTGATGGTCTCACTCCACCCTTTGCAATAATCCCCAGCCCTTTGGAGGATAGCCTACAGCTGATCTGGGTTATCTAGGGCAGCCATGTGCAGACACAGCACGGCAAGAGCCTAACGCTGAGTGGGCAGGGCTTCATGTCCCCACTAGCTGCCCTCAGGTCCCCATAGGGGCTGCAGCCTTCACCAGTTCTTTTTTTCCCTTGGTGCTGATCACAGGGCACACAGGAGGTCAGAGAGTCAAAAGGGGAAACACAGCAAGCAGAGCAGCAGCCATGAAGCTGAGGGGAAGCACCCACCGAAGAGTTCTCTGGGTCTTGGCTCCCTGCTGCACTTTGCCCCACACCTGACTCAGCCTCCTTCAGACAAAGGTCACACTCAGAGCCCAGGGGAAGGCACCTCAGTCCCTACCCATCTCCTCCTCTGCTTATGAGGGCCGTGACCCCCAAACAAAGAACACTTTATGTGGATGAGGGGACGTTAGTGGGCAGTGGGCAGAGGCCATCTGTTGAACTAGTAAGGAACAGAAACAGAAATGGCTTCTCTGCCTCAGAATCTACCCCCACGAGGAGTGACCTTTGGATACAGCGAATGACTGTCACCAACACACCTGTGCCAGCTGTGAAGTCTTTATACTTGGGACCTCTTAGGGAGAAGCCTTACCTGGCGGCTGGATCCCAGCGGCGGCTCTCAAAGCATTGTAGCTGGACACCCAGTTCTCGTGGTCCACGCTGCCCCTGTGGCCTACCACCTTCACCCACTCGGGGTTCTCGTTCATCACCTCCCCTGTGGTGGTGGTCCACTCCTTGCCCAGGCCACCAACATACAGGTGCTCATCCTTCACAGCAAGCCACTCAGCTTTGAATCCTGGGGCAACAAGAGGGGTGAGCCTGAGACCCTGGTCCCCGTGTCCCATGCCCAGCCTGGCTCTTGCCTGTGCTACTGTCAACTGCATCCAGAGTGGTGCCAAGCCTCTTGGAAATCACAAGTTACCACCCTTGAGGTTCACTGCAGGCTGGGATAAGAGGCCCTGAAGGGAGCCTGGCAGAGCCAGAGTGGGTCCCCGAGTCCACATCCTCTTCTTTTTTACTCCCTTCCTTCCAAGGAGCCTGTCTCCTGGGCGACAACTCAAGACCTGCATTAGACCATCCCAGACCTCCTGTGCTGCAGCAATCCGAGCTTCCAAGTGCTCTGTGGAGCCAGTTACCTGCCACTGAGGGCCACCCATTGCTGGCCTCTCACCTGCCACCACTGTGTGGGTCTGTTCTTTCCACAGCCAGGGAAGGAAGTAGAAAGAAAGGGTCTTTAGGCAGCAACCCTCACCATCCTCACCTTCACCTCAGAGCATTTACTCCAGAGCTGCCTTCCCTTTCAATCAAGTAGGCGGTGAAGCCTGCTCTGTGTCAGAGCTCTCCTTCCTGACGTTCCCACAGGCTTGCTCTCTAACTCCTGCACGCTCCCTAGCCCCTGGGAGGCCAATGCTGCACCTGCCTCCCCACTGTAGAAGGACAGAGGCCCGACACCCCCCGGAGTGACTCTGGAGGGACTGGCATGATTCCTGTAGCCCTAGTGATCGCATGAGTCTTCTGAGCTGCCTCCATGAGAAGCTGCTCCATCTGCCAGACTTGGGACCCTTCTGGATCAACAACCACAGATCAGCGCCCAGTACCCCATTATCCGGCATTCTTCCCACTCAGGGGAAAGCCACCCTACACCCCGAAGGTTACAGGCAGGAAATGGTGAGCAACACCTCACTGTACCCAGGTGGAGACGGCCTCTCCCGAGAGCCCAGCCTTGGACAAACACTAGTGATTTCCTCACCCAGGCCAGGCCTGGCAGGCAGTGAGAGGGCCAACGAAGGCAGCAGCCCTCCTTCCACCCAAGGAGTCTGCTGAGGGGCAGCAGCTCCTCTCTGCTACACATGGGGCTAACATCAGAGTCTATCCTCAGGTGTCACTGCTGCTCCACACAGAGACCCTTGGACTGGGCTCACAGCAGCCTGGGTAGCAGCACTGACCTGTGGCCCCAATAAATTGATTAGAGCCTGAGATCACGGTGAATCACTGAGTATCCAGTTTGAAGGTGAGTACCTGCCGAGAGTGATACTATCTATGACACATGTGTCTTAGGAGCACACAGATCCTCTCAAGACACGATGAAGACTAGGGTCCCAGAAGAAGCAAGGGGGCAATGGACATAGCCTTGGCTCTACTTACCCTTCTCCACAGTTCCGTCACCATCAGAAAGGATCACCCAGGGCACTGCTTTGGTGCCTTCGATCTGGTAGATGACCCCTGTACGGTCGTCCACGGAGTAGAGTTTCCCATTGAAGACAATCAGGTCAGAGAGCTCCATGCCCCTCCCCTTTTCTGCCAGGTGGGACTCCAGGACTCCATGGTCTTTATCCCACTCCACAGTCACCTTGTCCCCACTGTCTGACAGGGTCAGGTGGCCTTTCTTAAGGTAACTAAACCAAGTGTTCTCCTCCTGGGCCCTGGACCCTGTGTCCAAGTCAGCAATGACTGCGATCCGGTAGCGAGTCCCACCTGGAGTCCTCTGTGGCGGGGACAGGGGGTAGGTGTCATTGTAGCGAGACACATGATCGGGGCTGAACCTCCGGCTGTGTGCATTGTGGGCGGAGGATCTGCCCGGTACTGGGGCCTGATGATGGGAGTACAGAAGCCAGAGGAGGGCAGCACCCACAAAGGAAGTCAGGATCACCCTCCAGCGGGGGCGGAAGCGAGGGTCTGTGGCCTTGGTCATGGAAGCCAGCACAGGAAGGCCCCCTACAGTGATCCGGAGGGAGTGCATAGGCTCATTCCATTCCCGGTGGTCAAAGGGCTGGATGGGCATCAGACTGCGCGCTAGGCAGGACCTAGATCAGGGAGAGGAGAGCAGCAGTGAGCTCCGGAGGACACTTCTCCAGTCCTGAGTCAGACTCATTCAGCAGAGACAGCACTTCATGGCGGTAGTGTACTGGCCAAACCCTGACCCCAGCACAGAGGTCAGCTGTTCTTTAGCAGGATGACAAGTGTTTCCAAAGTAATAAAGCAGCGAGGGCTAGTGCCTGCAGGCTGGCAGATGCTCTAACAGACATGCACATATGAGCCTGATTTGTCTCTTGCAATCTTCTCTAACCACCCTGCTCTCTAGGCTAGTGCCCCGGCAGGGCCTCCCCCGTATCAGACTGGGGTCACTGAGCCTTTACTTCGTGGGCAGGTTCTGTAATGTTCAACACAAAGAAGATGTGTAGGCAGCACAAATGCTCTGCTACTGTTTTTGGTGCTGTCTCTCAGCACTGCCTACCGTACAACTTGGGGCATGCTTTTGGCTCCAGGTCCAAGCTGGACTCTATACCATGGCACAGCTACAGGTCCAGAGCACTGGAGGAAGCTGGGAATACTACCTCCTCGCAGCTGCCTGCCCTGCCTGCTCCTAGCAGACCACAACAGTTCAGTGCCACAAAGCCTCCACACCAGTGCTGACTGTGGTGGAGAGGTGTGTCTCCTGCCCAGAAGGTATGGCCGCCACTGCTCTTAGTCCTTCAGTCCTTCATCTGACATTTGTGGGTGCCACTGTACTCCAATCACAAGATCCTCTTGTCCAGGGGCTGCAGAGGTGCTCTCCCCATGCTGTAGGCTGCTCAGCAAGAGCAGAAGGCTCTCTGGCCTTTGGGACCGCTGTGCCATCAAAGTGTCCCAACCCCATGCTGGCAGTGCCTCCTCGGGACTCCCTCAGGCTCTCCTCACACACTCCCTATTGCCATGGCTTCGGCGGCTAGACCCAGCGTATCAGTATTATATCCTTATCCCGGATGTGGTACTGAGCTCTGCCAAGTGACAAATACTGCCACATTCCAATCCCCACTTGCACCTTAGACACTATTTCAAAATACAAGCCTGAGTTCCCCAGCCTCAAGCCAATTAACCCACAAGCACGACCACCAAGTCAAAATTCCCATAAAACCCACAGAAAAGGTGCAGCTTTTATGTAGATGTCATGCTTCAAACTGCCACAGTGACAAGAAGTGGCCTCCGCACCTTCCTCTGCCTTCCCCAATTGCGGCGGTTTTCCATCCAAAGCCTCTGACTCACGAGTCATCCTGCCATGCCAACAGTCTCCCTGGTCCTCTACAGCCACTCTCCTCCTCAGAGCCCTTTGCCACCCAGCAGCCAGCCCTACTTGCTATGCAACCTCTGAGGGCTCCCTGGTCCTCCCTGGCATCCTCTTGGTCCCAACCACTAAGCACGAGGGTCCTCATTTCCAGGGCAAACCTCACCACCCCCTTGCCCAGACCTGCTCTGTTCTGCATAGCTGATTCACTCGCACCCCCAGGGTTCCTGGGAGGCTCCTGACATCTGCTCTCTTTCTGTTGAGAATTCCATAGGGTCAGGGCTTCCTGCTCCATCTCTGGCACCCAGCTCAGAGCTTGCAGCCAAGAGAAAATTGGCACACATCTTCCGAAGGGGTCAAAGATCAACACCATGGTGAGGTTCCCTCCAGTCATTCTGAAAGTGCACTCCTTCAGATCAAGGCCCCGATAAACAAGCCACTCAGCTGCCCAGCGTGAGCCACAGGCCCAACAGATATGATCGCTATACAGAGTGCTATGCACTATGAACCGTCATCATCCTCAGTCTCTGCAACCCGCAAACTTGCCTGTGTTCAACACTCTGCATTCCTGTGAGCCACCACACCTTTACTTCTCAAGTCACCAGCCTGCCTGCTCCAAGAGGCCCCTGGAGCAGCTGAGACAGGACACAGCCCATAGCCCCACAACTCTGTTCAGGGAAAGGGACCCTTTGGGCTACCCCAGTGGGCTGACACGGGTTCCTCAGCTCCTGCTTTGGTCTGCAGACATCTTGTCCACCTGGCTGGCTCATGTGTGCTCCTGGACTGTCTTCTCTGGGACATGAACGGAGAGAGGAATGCAAGTCCATGTAGGAGCAGGGCTCCCCGGCCGCTCTAGTGCCTTGCTCAGCATCTCAAGAGCACCACACTCAATGTGCTCTCTTCCACCGTGCTGCCCTGGCCCGAGTCTGCACTCCTGAGCTACACTGTCCCTCCTATAGCCAGGGAGACTTCTCTGCTGGCCCTGGGGCTGGCAGGTGTCTTTATAGCCTAGACACCTCCCCTGACTGCAGACAAGCTTCTTGGCAGAACACAGGCCATGCAGGAGCCCTGGAAAGTGCCCTAATAGCCATGCTGTCACTGTGTGACCCTCTCTGGCCATGTGCTCTTGCCCAGCAAGTCATCCCTCCCGCGGGGGCTGCTACCATCACTATCCCCTACCCAGGAGCCTTCCATGCTAGTTCAGACTTTGAGGGAGCGATTAAGGACCTCAATGAGAAGGCTGTCCAGGAGGACAAAAATGCAATCATAGGTATTTCTTTTCTCTTTGTAGAGACAGAGTCTGGCCTTGAACTCGAGACAATTCTTCTGCCTCAGCCTTCTGTAGGATGAGCTTTTGTGTGTGTGTGTGTATGTGTGTGTGTGTATAAAAGGCAGGGAGGAATGGGTAGAGAGAAGGTCACATGACACAGAGACAGAGGTTGGGGTGTTGATATTGCCCCAAACCCAAAAATGCATGAGAAGCTGTAGGACAAAGAAAGAGTTCCTCCCTAGAACCTTTGGAAAGAGCTCTAAGACACCCTAATTTCTGCCCTGTAGCAATGACAATGACACCGAGAATTCTGGGTCACTGAGTCTCCAGACCTGTAACATGCGGGTCACCTCCGACTACTGTATATGTCATTCTCTATAGGACACTAGGAACCCAGACCCCTCTGGACAGTGGCCCAAGGACCACCTGCACTCAGCCAACCCATACCTCCCTTGAGAAGGGACTGTCCGAGAACGAGAGGCAGGAAACCAATGGGGCTCAGGCACCCTTGATTAAAGGGGAGGGGGTGCTGCTCTCCACAATATCAGGCTTCTAGAAACAGCTCCTGCCTTCCAGAAGCCTCTGTGAATATCCCCATCAGATGGCCTTCCGCTGGTCTTCCTTTCCTTCTCTAGGAAGACAGTTTCAGGTCAGTTCCCTTTCCACCGGTGTCCTTGGACCCCAGCTGCTTAGTGCTCAAGACTGACTGTGTCCTGTGGCTGTAGATGCTGACAAGGCCACAAGACAGGAGCCAGTAGATGCAAGGGACCAGACAGACCACAGTCCCAGGAAAGGACAGGTTTGGGGTTGTCTCCTGCCGCCCCCCACAGGAACCCTGAGGTCATTATGGAGTCTGCATGGTCGCAACAAGAAAGTTTGTCCATCTGACCTGAGCACTGTAAAGTCACAGTTCCTTCAGGACAGCCAGGGGCACTGGACCATGGCCTGCAGACGGGGTCTCCCCAGGCTCTGAGCCAGAGCCAACCCTACTCCAGCAGACATGACCAGAAAGAGCCATCAGAAGTGCCTAGCATCCAAAGGTCCCCTTCATCCCCACCCCTCTTATGCAGTGAGTCTTGAAGAGCTGACTTCAACAGAAAACACAAGGCCATATCTCACATTAGACACATGCATCTGTCCACTCCAAAGGACGTTTCTAGATGACCAAAGGAAAAGCCACAGCCAGAGGGCACCTACCTCCATGGGCAACCTTAGGTCTGTACAGCACTCTGCGGACTATAGCCAAGGTGGCCTGTTCCTCCCTCTTGCTTCCTTCACAAGAGGCCTGTGTGTATAAGAGGTGGCAGCTCAAACAGGTTTAAGGCGGCTGCCAGAGCTGACTCCTCCCCTCCAGGATCAAGGAAGGGCCGTTCTTAGTGTGATTTTCTTGCCTCTCTCCTCACTCCTGCAGAAAGGGCTTCCCACTCCTTCCACACCAGAGAGGGAACAGGCCTCATGTACATGTCTATTCAATCTGAAGCTCATTTCTTTACCACATGGTACCGCACAAAGCTCCTGACCAGCAGACTGCTGGGGAAGGAGGTGGCAGACACCCAGGGCTTCCCAGCAGTCTCTGATGGCAGGTCCCTAGGAAACACACCTGTGTACAGCCACCGCTTAGACACTTGGACGTGGAGGCTGGCTCCAGGTTTTGGGCTTTGCCAAGCTCAGCACTGTACCTAAGAATTCCATGCCCGATTTAGGGCAGGTGGACAGTCCAGGGAAACGGGAAGAAAGAAAATGTGTGTTCCAGGGACTACGGAGGCCACTCAGCTCCTCCTCAAAGACCACGTGTGGGATCTCTGACATCTGCACCCCACCCCACAGTGTCATGCACACAAGGCAGTGGGAATTCTCTCCTGAGTCAACTTCTGTGCTACTGGTGTAGGACTTTTTCCAGCCTGTTTTTAGGGCAGCTTCTCAGCAGGAGTGTTGGTTTCCTGGGCTGTAACTAGTTACTGGGGGCATAGTAGCAGAAACATCACACACCATTACTTCCCAGGCCTGCAGCAGTCTGGATTGGCCTCACCGGGCTACACCCAAAGGCTGATTTCCTTTCCAAGACTTCTGGGGAAGATCCACTTCCTGGTCTCTGCCAGCACCCAAAGGCTGACCTCACTCCAGCCTGTGGCTTCTTCCTCCCCATTTAGGGCCAGCAATACTGACACCCACCAGTGGCTTTTTGCAGCCTTTCCCTCTTGCTCTCCTGCCTCCCTTACAGTCTGAGGGGCCCTGAGGTCACATTTGCCCTTGAGAAAACCTCCCCGGTTTCAGGTGAGGCATTTCCCCCTTGATTCCCTTTTATACTCAATGTAGCATTCGCAGGGACAACATGGCTGACTTGAGGCTCACTACAGTTCACACCAGGCCTTTCCTAGGGTGGGCAGAGAAGCTTCAGGACCCTTCCTGGTTTGCATCTGTGGCATCACAACACCGTCCCATCCGCTTCATCTGTATCCCCAGTGCCCTGTCTGGGTCAAAGGGACACCCCACACACTGGATGCCAGGGTGCCTGAAACCAGGGCTATGACAGTCCCAGACCAACTGAGCCCAGCACTCAATTCCAGAATGCACGCTTGTACCCTGGGGGCACAAGCTGCACTGTTCTTCCAGAGCTTCTCTCCGTGCAGGCTCTGGGGACTGGATCCACTGATGGGCCATGCTCACCTGTTCCTCACTGCGCACAGTTGCCCAGTTGCTCACTCTTGATGCGCTGGCACTGACCTGAGCTTCTACCTCATTTCCTGTCCCTGCCCATACCGGTCACAGGTGAAGCACTCAATGGCTGTGCCTACTGGAGAGAAACTGGGATTCAAGAGAGAAATGTCCACCAAGAGGAGCCCTAACGCTGCTCCATGCAGACTTATTAATAATGAGTATCTGTGCCGGGTTATTATTTTTTTCCTAGCCAACTATCTTGTGTTGGTAAAAAGGAAAATAAGTTATGTGAAATCAGTATATAGGGCTCTAATTCCTTCGATGCTGGCATTTAAGACAAGCTTGCCAGGAATTCTCCACACACCCTGGCTTCCACTCTGCAGAAAGGAAGGCGTGTAGACGACAGCCCCGCATCCTGCAAGAGCACATGCTAACGCGCTGGACCACATACCTGCACAGCCACCTTGAGGACAGTCACACTGCTGTGAAGGACGGTTGGAGACTCAGATGACAGGGTCACACGTGTCTGTGGGAGCTCCACGGGCACACATGCCACGTTCAGGCGGAGGGTGAAAAGGGGGCACCTGCCGCCTGCACACTCTAGACCTTTCTTTCTACGCCCTCTGCTCCGCGGGCACAGCAGATGGGGTGTGCTGTTGGGCAGCTGGGTGAAAATGCTCTCACGTACTCTGTAGAGCAGCTGCAGGCTGTGGAAGCAAGGTCACAACTGTAAAGGGAAGGAGAGTTAGCTGCTCTCTGTGACACAAATCCCTTGTCTTATCCAGAAAGAACTAAGCTGGCTCCCCCAATGTACCTTCCACCAGGCCTCGGGGCACACAGAAGGTGGAGGTCAGCAGCAAGGGCCTGTGGACAGCAGGACTGCCACGTTGAGATCTGGGGAGCAGCTAAAAACGGTCTGTGGCTCAGTCCAGAAAGATGGTCCTCAGTCAAGCTCCACAGAGGGGCAGGGAGGAGGAGCTACCAACATAGCTCTGCATGCACGTCCCCTTGTTAAGTCTTAGAGGCTTGCCAGTTCTGGCCAACCAGATGCCACTGACATCATGAGACCAGGTTCCCAGGTCTCTGCTTCCTCAAGTCTATAGTCCTGAGACCGGAATGGGAAACTAAGCTGGTTACTGAGGTCCTCCTGAGCGACTGCAGGAAGGATGCTTGCAGGTGGAGGAGTGTCATGGGTGTCCAGAACAGGAAGGACGGTTAGGACACTAAGCAACAAGGATGGACCAGGGGTTGCCAGTCTTTTTTTTTTTTTTTTTTTTTTTTTTCGAGACAGGGTTTCTCTGTGGTTTTGGAGCCTGTCCTGGAACTAGCTCTTGTAGACCAGGCTGGTCTCGAACTCACAGAAATCCGCCTGCCTCTGCCTCCCAAGGGGTTGCCAGTCTTGAGGCTGCGAGAAACCAGCTGAGAATCGGGTTGCACATGCAGGCGAGGACTAAGGGGTGTGTGCAGAAAGAGCAGGGAGGGTGGAAAGCTGGGGAGTAACAAGAAACAGCGCATAGTGCTGCCCAGAGAAAGGTGCAATCTTCATTGAAGACGAGAGCCAGGACGGGGGCAGGAAGGTGGGCAGTTACAGGTGGGGACGGAATGGACGGATACGTGGCTCTGTTACAGTTGCGAGCGAGTGTCAGGCTGGGGAGGCCCAGGCCAGGCAGGGCGGGAAGAAGGGGCTGTCGTTAGGGGCTTGAAGCGTGCTAGTCCGGAGAGGAAGAAGAGGTCTCCCACTCCTCCGGGGCACAGCACTACACACTCATCAGAGGGGAGCTCTCCCGTCTGTGGCACCGGTCTCAGGCTAGCTGCGGAAGGAACCTGAGGTGCCCGGGGCCAGGCTGGACGGGTCCGGGCGGCGACAGGCCCCAGAACCCGGCGGGGGAGGGCACCCGGCCGCAGGCGCGCCTTCACTCACCCACTGAGAGCCTGGCTCCGGGGCCCGCGGGCTGCCGCCTACCTGCGTAGGGCTGGACGGGGCAGGCGGCCACTTCCGCCCCGCCGCGCGCTCCCGGCAGCCTCTGCTTTGCGCCTGCGCCCCACTCCAGCCGCGCGCTCCCGGCAGCCTCTGCTCTGCACCTGCGACCCATTTTGCTCCGCGCGGCCTAGAGCCACGTCTTCCCGACAGCCTTTGCTCTGCGTGTGTTCCCCTCCCCCCCCCCCGCTCTAAGCGCTCCGCTCTGCGCCTGCGCACTGTGTGTGGGGGCTGCTGGGAGTTGTAGTTTTTCGCTTGGTCTTGAGCCCAATGTTGAAGTGGAAAGCGCAGCTGGAGGTGGCTGTCATTCTCCAGCTCCAAGGTTCTTTCCCTGGTCCTCCCTGTCTTCGTCTCAGGAAGTTGTGAAGTTCAGACCCCGCTCGGCCGCCCTAGTTCTCTTTCAAGCCGGCTATAATGTAGTGCTGTCCGGTTTCCACAGCCAGCACCAGCCAGGACCAGATTCCTGCACTGGATGGGGATGACAGTGTGTCCTCATACCCGACTGTAGTCCATCTTTAACAACGGTGGCCCCCGATTCCTTTTTTCCCCGGTCTCCTGCCTAGCCCTGAGTTCTTGCGCTGTGTGAACAGGCATCCCATACCCGTGCAGTCCCAGACAGTGGTAGCACCGCAGGACTCTTCAGCCAGGGAGCATCAGCCTCATCTCCGGGTCTCCGAAAGCCTTCTGGGAAGTAACCAGTGCACAGTGAGGTCGAATTAAAAATATGCAAACCGCACACAGTGGGGAAAAAAAACAAAAACAAACAAACAAAAAAAAAAACCCAGCCCTTACTTCCACCCTTCCTGCTCAGAAGCCGTGGCTACTGCTAGATTCTTGTGATCCCTGTGAAAGATGTCCTATAGGACACACGCTAACGGCAGAACACAGACTAAATTACACATAAAACTGGAAATGTGCTGGGTCCCCTCCCCTGCTTGGGGTGGGAGACAGAACTTTCTTGAACTCTCTGTTGCCTGTCAGACCAAACCGAGCTCCAAGCATACATCGTTCTTCCTATAATTATTCTGAACTATGCACCCTTTATTTGTTAAAGCTTGTCCACTTAGGGAATAGCAGATTGTTCTCAATATTTTTAAAGCATCGTGGGTATTCCTAATCATTCCACATGCCTTCTTACGCCCTCAAAGGTCGACACGGTCCAGAAGATTGTATTCATCGTTCTCTTCTGCATTCTTACCACATAGCTGTGTGGCCCTAAATAATACATTGCTTAATTCTGCCTGGTTTAACTTTTATAAAATAAAATAAAACTTTGAGGTAGATGGCAGTCCCAGTGTTCCTCAGGCAGTTTAATTTTGTCAGTTTGGTGGTACCAAATGTCCTCTCCTTGCCAGACTGCAGAGTTATGTGCACAAGTGTGTGTGTGTGCAGGCACGCATGTGTGCGCACACACATCATACATAAACACATTAATATATGATTTGTTTTTATTGAGACAGGGGTCTTCCTGTGTAGCCCATGCTGGTTGCAAATCTGCAATGATCCTTCTTCCTCAGTCTCCTAAGTGAGATCATAGATGTGTTCCACCAGGTCTGGTGCTTCACACACTCACACACACACACTGCCTTTGTGTGGGTTTGTGCTCACAGGTACACAGGTGTGTGCACTCCCCTAGAGGCCAGAAGACAACCTTGGTGTAGCACCCAGTCACGACAAGCTCAATAGAAGCCTGAGTCTCAGTAGTTTACTCTGATTCCAAGAAAGACCACAAACTGAGACTACCCAGGCACCACCCAGGAACAGACCATCCAAAGGAAATTCCTACATTCCAACCATCGCAGATAGGATCACCTGCCAGCACACATCCATTGCTTTTCACCAGACACCCCTAGACAAATATCAGCCAATCAGGGGTCCTGAACTTTAGAAATTCCTCACCCCACCTTTGCTACTATAAAAACCCAACCCCAACTGAGCTTGGGGCTCTCTGATCACTCCAATACGCTGAACACACGGAGAGATTGAGTTTGCAAACTTGTGTAAGAATAAAGGCTCTTTGCTTTTACATACAGAACTTGGTCTCCAAGTTTTTGGGGGACTCCGTGATCTGGGCATAACACTAGGCTGTTCCTCAGGTGTCACCCCTCTTGTTTCCAGATGGCCTGTGAACTGATGGAGAAGGTGAGCCAGGGAGCCCCAGGCTTCACATACTTCTGCCTCCCTTGCACTGGGATTGCAAGCACACATCACTATTGCAAGCACACATCACTATTGCAAGCACACATCACTATTGCAAGCACACATCACTATTGCAAGCATGCATCACTATTGCAAGCACGCATCACTATTGCCAAGCACACATGACTATTGCAAGCATGCATCACTACTGCAACACACATCACTATTGCAAGCACGCATCCCTACAGCCATCTCTTTTGTAACATGAGTTCTGGGAGTCAAATTCACGTCTCTGTGCTTACAAGGCTAGCATTTTGCCAGCTGGTTTATCCTCTCGGCCTTGTCATATCTTTGAACTACAATAACATCTCTTTAAGAAGGAATCCATCCTTCCCCATTGCTATTGCATAATACTAACCTGATCAGAATGATGTCTCCATGGACACACAGCTCTCTTCAGAGGCTATTAGGTTGCTCTGGTAGACCTTTTTTTTAAAAGTTTGCTTCAATAGTTCTTATCATCATTTCTTTGTAAGCCTACATAAGCTGTTTGACACAATCTTTAGGAATGCTGAATAGATTGCTTTGAACCTGTAGAATTAGGAGACTACAGAGGTTTTTATGATATACAGTCTTCTACCCAATATTGTAAGGAAGTTATTTTATTCCACCCTAAAACATCCTTTTGGCGTATCTGTAATCTCATATTTCAACAACCCTTCGGGGGTAGCCTTGTGTTATCAGAGCACAACTATAAAATGGATCTAGGTTAAATTCCCAGAGGAAGAATCACTGGCGCAAAGGATGTCTTCACGCAGGAGTGAGCACATGTCCCCCACAGCAGTTGGTGCACGGAATGACCCTCCTCAGGGTCAGCAGCGGCTCCATGCTCGAGCACAAACAGGTGTGGTTTGATTTTCAGTCTTCTTTGCATCATGGGAGACTTCATCATGGCCTCCATAGGATCAGAAAAGGCATGCCGACTTTTCTCACCCCACCTAGGGCTAGCCTGCACTCCCGTGGCATGGCAAAGTCATTGAATTGGTTTAAGACAAGAGAACCTTTGGAAATGAAGATCTAAAACAACCCAGGGAACCCAGGAAAGACTTTTTTTTTTTGAAACATGTAGCTCAGGCTGTCCTCAAACTGTCTGTATATATGAGGGTGACCCTGAACGTCTGATACTCCAGCCTCTACCTCCTAAGTCTCTGGGATTACAGGCATGCACCAACACACCTGGTCTGTGTGGTGCTGGGCATGGAGCTTTGGGCATGTTCAGCAAGCTCCCTGCCAGCTGAGCTCCAGTTCCAGCCTGGGAATGTTATTTTAACGCTTGGATCTGATGGAGAAGGAACTTCGTATCTAAAGTGACTGGACCAAAGGGATCTGATCTAATGGGGCTAGGCGGAGCGGGAGGACCTGGCCGGAATGTGTGCTCAATGTCTCCTCGGTCTCTCACTGTAGCAATACTTCCTGTCAGGTGTGAGACAAGACTCCTTCTGGGATGAAATCATGTGACCTATCACCAAAAAAGATACCTTTAAAAAACATATAAGCTTTCTCTTTTTAAAAAAAGATGTATTCTGGGCTAGAGAGCTGGCTCAGTGGTTAAGAGCACTGGCTGCTCTTCTAGAGGTTCTGAGTTCAATTCCCAGCAACCACATGGTGGCTCACAACCACCTACAGTGGGATCTGATGCCCTCTTCTGGCATTCAGGTGTACGTGCAACACTCATACCCAATAAATAAAATTTAAAAAAGATTCATTTTGTTTTGTGTCTAATTGTTTTACCCATGTGTACATGCACCACATGCTTGCCTGGTGCTCATGGGGGCTGGAAGAGGGAGTTGGATCCCATGGAACTGGAGTTACAGATGGCTGTGATCTGTATGCGGGACTCAAACCAGTCTCCTGCAAGATTAACAAGTGCTCTTAACCCCTGAGTCGTCTCTCCAGTCCTAGAGAAAAACTTTTTTTAAAAGTATGCTTTATGTAGCTGGGAGGTGGTGGTGCATGCTCTTAATTCCAGCACTCAGGAGGCAGAAACAGGCGGATCTCTGTGAGTTCGGGGCCAGTCTAGTCTACAAGAGTTAGTTCCAGGACAGCCTCCAAAGCTACAGAGAAACCCTATCTTGGAAAAAAAAATATTGTGTAATAACTTTCTACATGTATACAATGTATCTTGATCAAATCCACTTCAGTTCCCTTCCATACTTAGTGCTGTCTGCAGGGGAGCTGATCTTGTTAGCTCCATCCTGTGGGAAACCATAACTGTGGTGAGCTCATAGGGCAACAACTGTGGCATGTCTGGAAGACAGAATTTCACAGAAATCCTCCCCTCCTCCTTCACACTCCTCCCTCCTACTTCACACACTCCTCCCTCCTCCTTCACACTCCTCCCCTCCTTCACACTCTTCCCTCCTCCTTCACACACTCCTCCCCTCCTCCACACACTCCTCCCTCCTCCTCCACACACTCCTCCCCTCCTTCACACACTCCTCCCTCCTCCCTCACACACTCCTCCCTCCTCCTTCACACACTCCTCCCTCCTCCTTCACACACTCCTCCCTCCTCCTCAGACTCCTCCCTCCTCCTTCACACACTCCTCCCTCCTCCTTCACACACTCCTCCCTCCTCCTCAGACTCCTCCCTCCTCCTTCACACACTCCTCCCTCCTCTTTCACACTTCTCCCTCCTCCTTCACACTCCTCTCTCCTCCTCATACTCCTCCCCCCTCCTTCACACACTCCTCCCTCCTCCACACACTCCTCCCTCCTTCTTCACACTCCTCCCTCCTCCTTCACACACTCCTCCCTCCTCCCACTTTCTTGCTGGCAAGCTTCCACACAGGGTGGGGAAGCTCATGCATGCGCTGTTTCTCGAGTTATGGCTGAATTTCGGTGGGGAAAGAGGAGAGACAGGAGAGCTGAAGAAAAAGAGAGGTGATGCTTCCAGGGGCCTGCCCGCCCCACCTCACTCAGTCTTGGGTGTCCTGTTCTGAGTGCTGCTCTCCACATTCTGAACAGCTTGGGCCTGGACTGGGTGTAGTAAGGAAATGAAGAAAGGACACACAGAAAAGCTAATGTCACCTGGGCCGTGTACTCTCTGATGAGGAACCAGCTTCTGCAACAGCCCCAGACTGGCGCATGCAGCCCAGGGACCCGAGTTAGCTGGTCTCCTAGGAGGGGTCTGCAGGCTAGCAGTCCAGGCTGCAAACACCCAGCAGGAGGAAGCAGCCGTTGCTCATTTCCGTGCGCACTGGTCAATTGCTTGTGCTTTGACCCCAAGAGGAAGGCGTTGAGCTCCCTCTGAGCCACACTCCCTGGGCCCGAGGCATTAGGGTTCTCGACGTGGCCATGTTCATGTGAGCAAGGCACGTCCGTCCCCTCAGGCCGTCACTCACTCAGGGCTTTCTCTGCTCCCTGCACACCTCCTTCCAGAGTGCTTTGGTCCCTGTGGCTCCGCATAAAAGGCGACTCATCCCTCTCTCCCACGGTCTTCGATTCTCTCACGGCTCCTCTTAGTTAAGTGCTTGGGATTGTACCTTCCACCAGGGGGCGCTCTCACTTTATTTATCCCGTAAAATAGTGCCTCAGGTTCACCCTTTGCCTCTGCGTTGAGAACGTGTATTACCAAAACAGAGGAAGCCTGTAGAGAGGGAGAAACTGAGGCACGGAGAGGTTAAACGTCTGAACGAAAGTCGAGAAGCACGTGAATGGCCCCAGGAGGCGTGTGCTGACCTTGGAGAGGGACAACCCTTACACTTGATTTCTTCCAGCTGTGAGTCCTACACAAGCCACGTGTCCGGCCTGTCCATGCAGCTGCTAATCCTGAGTTCCACCTGCCCAAGCCTCCCAGAATACAGTCGGCGCTAGGCGGGAGCCACGAGCTCGGGCCAGTGTCCAGGAGCGGGCTCGGGTGCCAGGTTTCCTTTCCCATCTCAGCAACTTCTGCGGATCTCTGAGAGGCTCCCCCACCCGCCTCTTGGCAGTGGGACACCACCAATGGGAGCCTGCCTGTCGCACTACCCTTTGGAATGGAATTCGAAAGTCTGCAAAACCAGCCTTTGCCTGTGGGATAGCCAGGCAGATGGGCCCAGAATAGCTGGGTTGGCAGGATGTTAGGGCCCCAGTGGGAGACGCCATGGAGCTGCTAATGACATGCTGCACTTATATCGGGAACCCAGTGCTGTTCCCTACTGCAACCCAGGCCTCACAGCCCTTTCCAGCAATCAGAAAACAGCGACAGGGATGGCATGGCCAGGGAGGAGAAAAGAATAGCCAAACAGGGGCTGGGGAATGGCTCAAAGTATGAGCGGGTGGGGGCGGGGGAGGACCACAACACCTGCTGGACAAGCATGGGGACTGAGTTTTCAAAGGAAATCAGGTGGAAAGTGAACAACATTCCCTTCCAGCCTCTGCCCATCTGGATACACACACACACATACAGAAACACATGTGTACACACACTCATAGACACAGACCAAAAAAACACCAGATGCACCACATATACACTTGCATATATATGTCACTTGTGTACACACACACACACACACACACACACATACATAGCACTACAATATGTCAAGGCACAGAGTATGCCCTCCACTGTGGGCTGCAGGAGATCCTCCAGTGACCCTCAAGTCCTTCTCGCAAGAGCTGCCCTGATCTAAGAGAGAGCCACTTGAGAATATGGAGGAAGCCTTTGAAGGTTTATCCCAGACACCCTTGGGTAGGTGCAGCCCCATGGAATTTAGGGCGGAAGCAGTGTACAGCTCATTTGGGAAATTGACAGGGAGATCCTGGGGGAGTGCTTGGTCTGATGTCTGTCCCATCTGCTCAGGGCTGATGACCTCTGACCCAGGAGCTGCTGACCACAGCCCTGCTGTTGACTTGGGCTTCATTTATTAGGTTGTTGGTGTGGTTCACCATGACCCTTGTTTTAGCCCTGGAGGGGCGGCTTTGGCTGTGTGGAAAACATTCAGGTTCTGGTTGCTTGGAGTGTTTGTGGCAGGGATGGAGGGAGACCAGGAAATCTGCAAAGCATTCCCCGTCTTGCCAAACTTCCTGTCTTTCTTACAGCTTCAAAGCAGAAATGAGGTTGATGACAAGTGGCTTAAGGAACATAGCAAGCTGTCCAGCTCAGTGACACATTTTGTTTCTTCTATTACAGTGGCGTGCGTTGGCCTTTGCGCCTGGCTTTGTGAGTCCCTTTTGTCTGTTGACCCATTGGGTTCGGTTGCCAGTTGTGACAGTCTTCAGACACAAACTCCATCTCTGTTCTCATCCCTTGGAATTCCCCTGAGCCTTCTGGCTTTCAGGCCTCATGGGAAGCCACAAGTTCCCTTTGCTGTGTTTGGTACAATGCTCCTCCTCTCCCAGCTTCCACCTCAAAGAAAATGAACAAGCCGCTTTTAGGTGTCCTGGAAGACATGGGGCTCAACCTAAGAGTCTGGAAGGTGAGAGGTTATGCAATACTAGTAGCTATCCTGGGTATTCTAGCACTTTCCATCCACTTCACCAACCTTTTTATTAACTGTGCAAGACCCTTCACGTGTAGGGATGCTTATCCAAACTTCCCCAAATACAGCAGGCACGGTAGTGCACATATGTAGTTCCAGCAACTGGGAGGCTGAGGCAGAGGGATGGCTATTAGTTGGAAGCCATCCTGGTTTACTGAGTGAAGTTCTGTCACCAAAGGAAAACCAGAAAGAAGAAGGGGGACTTAGCTGCTAAGTGCTTCTTTGCAAGCCCCGAGACCCGATTTCCAGTCCAGAATTCATGTTAGAAAAACAAAACAAAACAAAAAAAAGCCTGTGGCAAAGGGGTTTATAATCCCAGTGCTGGGGAGGTGGAGACAGGCAGAATTAGGACTTGCTGGCCATTCAGGTTTGCCTACTTGATGGGTTCCAAAATAGTGAGACTGTAGACCAAGATTCAAGGTCTTCCTGTGACCTCCACACTTATGCTCACACACATGTACACCCACACGCGCTCGCGCGCACACACACACAAACTTAGAGAAAAAGAGTAAATACATTAGTTACAGGTCAGTGTAGACTACATAGCAAAACAAAGAAGAACGAAACACGAGACAGCTGAGCTGGCTCAGTGGGTGAATACAGGCACTTGCTACCAAGCCTGATGCCTTGAATATGGTCCCTGGGACCCACATGGTGGAAGGAGAGAAACAGTTCCTACAGAAGACACTCTGACCTTTACATGTACACTGTGGTATGTATATGCATGCACAGGCACACACACACACACACGTAATTCTGCTTGCTTGTTTACTTATTTATTGAGATGGTGTCTCACTGTGTCTCTCTGGCTGGCATGAAAACTGCTATGTAGACCAGGCTGGCCTCAAATGCACGGGGTTCTGCTTGCCTCTGCCTCTGAAGGGCTGGAATTAAAGATATGTGCTACCATACTTGTCCAATATGTATAATTTAAACAAAACAAAAGCAAACCAAACAACTCCCACCCCAGATTTCCCAAATACAGAAAAAGATCTGAAACCATGGTCTCCCCTGAGTTTTATAGAAACTTGGTAATGCCTGTCTTCTGGTGTGTTTCTAGAACTTTCTACTGTTTTTGGCTATCTCAGAAGTTCATTAGAATGTTGCCATCTTGGATGTGTGCAGTGAGGGCAACTCCTCTGCCTCCACATCTTCTCCTCTCCCAAGCCACATTCCCCACTTTAGGAGCCCTGCTGTGACCAGGGCTTCCTTGAGTTGAGCCTTCTGGGTAGAACCTTGTGAGCTGTATTGTGACACCCAACCTTCACAAGACTCTCAAGGCTCTCTGTTGTCCCTGCAGCAGCCTAGCAAGGGTTAAGTGGTCTTTCTGCTTCTACTGGCTGCTCACCCAAGCAGCTCTACCACAAAGGATGTAGGGGACAGAGTGACAGGGGACTGTGATGTGCTGGGGGGAGAGCTTCACATCACTCCCAGGAATGAGAGTCTTATCCCTGTGCTTTCCCTCAGCTAAGATACGTGCTAAGCAACAGGAACTGTCTTGCTCGGTCAGGGCAGGTCACATCTCTGATGGGAACACATCTACTTATTCTCGACAAGCACCCTTAAGCGCCCCCCCCCCCCCCGTGGGTACCAGAGGGCTCAGCGACATCTCTCCTTCTCATGGGGTTGGCATTTGGGTTTGGAATTTCTGGAGAAGTCTGTGGGAATTCACAGGCTGCTCCTTGCCATCAGAATCCGCCCTCTTGTCCTTCCACGCGTCCCTGCCCATTCTGGGATCTGCCCTCTACTGATCTATATCCTGCCTTGGATGAGACGATGGGGGGGGAGGTACTGGGTTCGTACTCTCCTCCCTGCCCCCTTGGATTCTGTTGGCCCTACTTCATGCTGGCACAGCAAAGAATAGGAAAGTGTAGTCTGTTTATTTTGCCTGGGATATCCCAAACTAGCATCTCTAATTTTACATCTCCTGTTCATAGAGGGGAGGGAGGAAGGAAGGGATGCGGGGGGTGCGGGGAGAGAGAGAGAGAGAGAGAGAGAGAGAGAGAGAGCCTGATGTCATCAGGGCAGTTTCTCCATCCAGACCCTCTCTCTTATGGTTGTGATAAGCTTGCAGAGCAAGTATCTGACTCAGTGTTTGCAGATGGAAAATAGGAGGGACTTCTCTGGAGAAGCCTGGGACAGGATCCCCACGGGAGGAGACTCACGAGGGCATGTGTGTAAGATTAAGAAATATCAAGAGCGGAGCTGCCTAGCAGAGGCTGAGCAAGCAACTGGCCCAGAACTCAGTCCGGGGCTTCACTGGAGGACCTGAACCTTCTGAAGGCTGCTCCCTCACCTTTGCCTCACAGAGTTCTCTAGATTCTGAGCTGAACAATCGAGCCATACCCTTTCAATTCATACTTACATGAGCACAAAACCTGCCAGTCTATGGATGTCCTCAAAGGGACTATGGATATCCTCAAACCTACCCATTGGTCCCCAGATCGCAAGTAGACATCCTGCTGGGAAGTTTGCCGCAGATGGGCCACTGTTTGGACTCAGGCTTGCCCACATGCTCAAGTCAGTTCCCTAACCGCCAGTTAACTTAAGGCGCTTAGCTTTCCTGCAGTTCTCTATCCTGAGTAGAGCACTCTTGTCCTGGGCTCCCAGCCACCTCCACATCTGGAAAGACCTCTGGATAAACAGCAGTGTCCATCCTCATCCCCTCCAAGCCTGTGCTAGCTCCCAGGGTGTCAGAAGGAGGGAGCGCCAGCCAGCCAGCCAGCCAGCCAGCCAGCCAGCCAGCCAGCCAGCCAGCCAGCCGGGCACACACACAGTTAATCCTCTACGGCTGCTGGCTGCTGTTTGGATAAAAAGCGCTAGGAGCGTTCTAGGCTCCTCGGCAGCTCACATCTGGCTGGGGTTTGCTCTTTGTATTTCTCCTGCTTTCTTCCTCTCTTCCTTTACTTTTGAGAGAAACCACATTTCCGCTTCTGGCCAAAGAGACCTTGGAGGCTGCTGAGGAGATAAAGGTGTTGGGACCGCTGTGACTTGCACCGCCCCCTCTTCCTCACCCTTAAGTTCCCCCCTCCTCGGGAGACTTTTTCTCCCTCGGGCTCTCTCTCTCTCTCTCTCTCTCTCTCTCTCTCTCTCTCTCTCTCTCTCTCTCTCTCTCTCTCTCCTTTGACGTGTCTGCGCTTCCCCTCTGACCTGGCCTAGAAAAGACTCAGCCCCTGAGAGATGCTCTAAAAGTCAGCGCCCCAGAGCCCTGAGAGGCGGGAGGATTCGGTTGGCACAGCCGGCTCAGCTGGACGGAGGTAGGTGGCTTGGCCATCTGACAGACCAGGAAGGACTCGGTGCCTCTGAGCTTCGTCTTTGTGGCTTCATCCGGGCGCCAGAGCAGGGCTGAACAGACACCTTTCCTGCGGTGAGGTGTGAGGTGGTGCTTATGGCAAAGGGGCGGACAGAGCAGAAGTTTGGGGGACAACATTGTGCCGTTCTTGCTAACTCCCCTGCACAGATTGACTCTTCCGAGGCAGCTGCTGGGGCTCCCTGGAGCTTGCGGGCGCCGGGCTCCTTGGCGATAGGATGCTGACAGGATCAACTGCACCTTCTCTCATTGTTTTGTGGGGTGTCTCTTTCTTTTTGGGTGATTTTTAGAGGGCATGGAAGGAGAAAGCATATTTCTGTTCCACCTGGAGCCACGCTGTCCCTGCCATATCACCTGGGCCGTCTGAGGTCCAGGTCTAGCCCATCTGTCAGTGGTCAGCTGGAGCCCTGACACTGACAGGAAGTGTGGACTTTGGCCCCCTTTTCTAACAGGCTTGCTGTTCCTGGATGGCATCCAGCCTGGGCAGGAAAAAACAAATATCCCTTCTCTTCAGACCTTGCTGTGAAGTAAAGCTATGGTGCTAACAGTGGCCAGAGCGAGGGCTACAGTCTCTAAGATGCCCCGGGACCTTTGCACAGCCCTTGCCTACCTACTGCTCAGATGCCTGGGCATCCCTCCAGGTGTAGGTTGCTGGTTAACCTGAGCCCCACCCTGTCTATCTCTGGGCCCACCCAGGCTGCTCTCTGCCCTGGAGAGCTGGACTTCTTTGGGGAACCTCCTCCCTTCCCATTTTTGTTACTCCCTGGCCTGCACTTGTCTGTCAGAAGTTGAGGGGGCACCTCTCTGATTTCTTTCTGTCCTGGTTGCCCTGTGGAACGGAGACCATGTACATGCTTCTCTGGCTTTGGATTTGGGATGTATCTCAGTAGCATGGTGTGGTGCCGTGGAAGGCTCGGGTTGCGTCCCTGGTAATGGAAACAATAACAACCAAATACCAAATTTGATTTTCACTGAGCATGTTGGCTCAAGACTGTGAGGCGGGAAAGCTGCCGTGAGTCTGAGGCCATCCTGAGCCAGATAACCAGCTGACGAGTTCTCCGCCAGCCCAGGAGAGGTCTTGCCTCAGAGTAAAAAAAGAAAAACAACAGAGAAAGAAAACTGAGAAACGTCACACTGGGATCCCCCTGGGAGTGAGTGACGCTGGGCTCTGTCTCTCATAGTGTGACGGGGCAGTGTGGCAGAAGATGTACAGTCTCTACCAGGCCTGCACCGGTGCTCACTAGAGAGGAGAGAAACCTGCAGAGGGAAGCAGAGAGCCGAGAACAAGGAGCCCACCGCTCCTGTGTGTGCCTGGCTGTCCTCTCCGAGGCCCTGCAGCCATCACAGGAAGCATCCTAGCTAAACAGTGTCTTCACTCCCCAAGACTCAACTTGGGTTCTCTGCCCGGGCAGGAGATGCTGAACCTCCTAAAAATGCACACATACACCACCTCCCCTCCATTTCTCATCCTCTGTGATGTCCATAGAGAGCAGGCTAGCCCAGGAGGCCTGGAATGCAGGCCTGTCCTGGAGCGTGAGGGCAGCTCACTGCTCGTCGGGGCTGTAACCTCCCTGTTCAGAACAACCAGCACAGCATTATTTTTTTCTGAACACACTCCTTTCTGTTATTCTTCCTGGTGCCTGCCTCCCTCTCCACCCCCCCCCCTGTAATTAGCATGACTCATAAACCAAATATTCTGGCATTGAACAGCACCCATCAAAACAAAGATGAAAAGAATTTCGTAGAAACTACGGGTCCTACCTCAGGGCGCCCTCGACCATTTGTTTCTTATCCCCAGGGGTCAGGTTGTTTTGTGGGTCACAGTTCCTAGGTTTGCGAGTAGCTGAGGCTCTCCTGTTAAAGAAAGTGTGAGGCTGGAAGGGCAGGCAGATGTCCCCTGCAAGCTGCTGCTTCTGACAGGCCACCACCCTCTCTGGAGGGAAGGGACTGTTTGGGAGCAGCCTGGGCACTGGCCTTGAAGGACCCAGAGAACATGGCGTTGGGGGGGAGGTAGGCTCCAGAGAACTGCTCTTTTCTCTGGTTCTAGTCCTTGGAAATCAGCCTTCCACTACTGCCAAGTGGCCCACGGTGGTTGTTTGGACAGGACCCTGTCACCTCTCTGACTCATTCATGAGGTGCAAGAGACATTCTGGCTTCTCCAGAGAGCAGTTTCCTGAAACCCGGAGAACTCCACACGTGTCTGCCTCAGCTCTGGCTCTGCCTCTCAGGGCCCTGCCCTGGGTCCTTGCCCTGGCAGGACCTCTGTTGGGAGGCTGCAGTCTTGGAGGCCTTCAGAAGTGGCTCCTCTTTCCCTCCTCCCCAAGCAGGAAGGGACATGCCGAGTCCCTGCGGGCCTGTTTGGCTTGGGGAGGAACAGGCCTGTGTGCAGGGTGAGGCCTCAGAGCCTGGAAGGGTGCGTGTCTCAGAGCTCTGGTAAGACACGGTGGGTTATGCTGGTGCCCTGCCAGCAGTAGCTCTTCATGTACCAGCCGATACCCACCGCAAGTCACCCTTCCTGCCCTCACTGGGCACATGAGGTTTTGGTACCCCATCACCACAGCTCACTGAGGTCTGCTTCTGAGGCCTTTGCAGACTTACAGTCCTCTCCTTGGGCATCTTCCCAGACTTCTGGGACCCCATGCACTGGCTGGGTTCTGTGTCCTACTGTCTTCATGGCCGCTGTAGGAATTTCCCTTGAAATGAGACAGTTGAGCAGGAGGCAGAGAAGCAGGCAGGGAGCTGAAGCCCAGGCAGCCAGGACGGGAGCAGAGCCAGGCAAAAAAAGAAGCCAGGTTCCTAGTGCCCAGGACTGGGTCAGACATGCTCCTGGCTGCTGTGGCCTCATGTGGCGGAGGAGTCTCACACCCTGGGGGCTGCAGCTCCTCCGCACCCGGGGGCATCTGGTTACCAGCTGCCTGCTGCCCTGAGTACCAGGGAAGGAAAAGACCTCCCTAGGGGAGCTGCCAGCCGTGGGTGGGCTTAGGGAAGATGCAGGCTAGAAGCTAGACTGGGTCTGCAGCCCTCTCCCTTACATCTCTGGGGCTGGCTCTTTATAGACAGGGTTGTTGCTGAAGTTGTCACGGTCAGAACCTGGGCCCTTGGAAGCCATAACAAACTAGGTTCAGCCTCTGTCCTCAACAGGCCAATTAGGGAATCCAATAGTGAGTGACAGTCTTATTCATTAGAACAATCAAGGGGTCCAGTGACCTCTAAGTCTGTTTTGGGGTCCTGATGTGAGGTTTAGATTTAAACAGAGGGCAAGAGGTGTGCAGAGCCAAGCTCCCCTGGTCAGAGCATGACAACCCAAGTGTAGCCCTGCTCACCACTGTCCCGTTCACAACTGACTCCTGACACCCCAAGGGAAGGGAGGAGAGCATCGGTCCTTCCCTTAGTATCTTGATTCTTTACGCAGTTTCTTCTGGCTGACCGCTGGGATGTGGCCTCAGGTCCTCCCGATCCAGAGTGCACATTTGCTTTTGCTGTTGTTGTTGACAGAGTCTCCCTATGTTTGTAGGGCTAGAATTCAGTATGTCCCCTCAGGGCAGCCTTAAACACCACACAATCTTCCTGGCCTTAGTCATGCCTGATGACTCAGGTTGGCTCCTCTGCGGGGCACTGACAGGCAGAGGAACCCCTTATCCCTAGCCACAGACCTCTCCTTCTGAGCTTACTAACGTACTGTTTTCTCTCCACTCTGTTAAAAACAAGGTCCTAAAAATGATTCGAGCGGATGAGATACCGCCCATTTGAATGGGTGAGGGGGCCATTCTTGGTCACTCTGTGTCCACAGGAGTTGAACTCTAACGTCAGCCTGCTGGCACCACAGAGATTTCTGACCATCGAACCAAAGACGCCAGTGATGGATCCTGGTGCCCGTACTATGCCTGGTATGTTGTAGGTGCTCAGATGGGCATTTCTGTCACCCCAAGGGTGGCTGCTGCTGTTCCAGCTGTCACTAAGCAAGCTAATCAGGTAGGGACCCCAAACCCAAGCCCAGTGTGCGGGAACAGCCGATGCCCGAGGAAAGGTCAGCATCTTCTTGCTCCAGATGTTTCTAGCATCAGCCCACTGCCCGGCATGTTGCTGGCGTTCATAAACACCCACTAAAGGAATGAAAGGATGTGAAGCCCAGCCCTGGGCTATTGAGCCCAGCGACTCCACGTGAGCCATACCATACATGCATCACAGCCCCGCCCCCGCCCCTCCTCCCCTGCCATCTACTTTCCTATGTGAAGTCAGCTTCCCTGGAATAAACAAAACGCTCTCTTGGTCCCCAGGGTGGGGCTTATTTTGTAGTCTTCTAAGTGGAAAATAATGTGTACTTACTGTGAAGAAAATGATGGGATTGTTACGGTGGCGGGTGGGGGGGGGGGAGGAAAGCCTAGAGAAGCCAAATAAGAAAGTGTCAACAGTGCTGTTTCCAGTCCCCATGGCGGCTGTGGGGAGAAGCTGGATGGGAGGGCTTCAGGGTTGTTGGTGGGTGGGTCTGGGGGCACTACACTTCTAATCTGTGTTTTCCCGCCTCATGGTGCTAGAGACATCTGTGTCAATAGATGTTTGCACTGATCAGCGCTGTGGGTGGATTTGTCTGTCCCCTCCTCTCCTGTCCTCCATTGTCTCTCCTTCCTCCTCCTTTAGACAGAACCAGGGTTTCCGATTGGTATAACCCCTATACTTCCCTATGGGTGAGTTTACCTCTAACCAACAGCCTTGGTCTGGGTTTCCCACCCAAATGATTATTGTCATCTAATGGCTCTGTCTTCCTGGTGGCCTCTGGGGTTTGTAACCTTGGCTAAGGAGGTGCAGAGTTGGGGTGTCTTAGAAGCAGACAGCTTTTTGAGCGCAGAGAAGAGAGACGTTTGGAAAAGGCTAGCTCCAGGCTACAGCTAGATTCACAATTCAGGTCACACTTAACAGCATATGGCTCTCTCTCATGGACCTTGCCACATCTGAACATTTGAAGATACGTGGTGGTTTTGCACTTGGGATTGACCGCAGTACAAACCACACAAAGTGACGTGGAGGGATGGCTCAGTGGTTAAGTGACTGCTGGTTTTGTGGAGGATTCAAGTCTCAGATTGGGTGGCTTACAATCACCTGTCACTCTAACCCAAGGGATCCAATGCCCTCTTCAGGCTTCCCTGAGCATCCCTACACACACACACACACACACACACACACACACACACACTAAAAATAAGTATTTAAAAAGTGACATCAGATGCCAAAGGTTGTAGGAACGAAACAGTCCCATCTCCCAGGAGTTCATAATTCCTGGGGACTCACTCAGGACACCAGTGATAACAGAGCAGCTCTGTACTAGATGCTGAGGAAGGGTCAGCAACAGTGGAGCAGTTAAGAAGGCTGCTGAGGGAGGCCGGTTCTGAAGACATGGCTGGGGAGGAGGTAGTGGGGCATCCATCTAAAGACCTGTAGGTAGCTGAGTGGTGGGGGAGGAAGCAGTCAGTGTTGATGCTCAGGATTTACATTTCCTTTCTTGTCACTGGACACCCTTGAAATCAAGAATGATGCTCCAATTTGCATCTTAAAGCTGCCTCTGGGAGGCAGGGAGACCCTGGACCATCTGGGGAAGACTTGATGTAGGCGGGACGCAAGGGGCAGAGACCTTTGGGAGCTTGGCAATGGCTTAGGTGTGGAAGGTGTATGAAAAGTGTGGGTCTTAGCAGCTCCCACGCTTTCAGCCCCAGGGAACAGTGCCGTCTCTCACCCAACTGCTAGTCCAAGCACGGAGAAGCCAGGTTTGTGGGAACAGAAAGACAGCGTGAGTTAATTGGAGTTAATCCCATGGTAGGGCAGACTAGGGTCACCAAGCAGATATTTGGGAACACAGATACAGAGCCTCCCTGTTCAAAACCATAGTCAGAAGTCCAACCAGCGGGCTGCCCAGTGTGGTGGCCACTAGTCTGGTGGGAAGCTTGAATGCATCTGCCACAGAACGTGAAGTTTTATAGTGTTTAGTCTCAACTAATTAAAAGAGCCCTGTGGGCTGGTGTGTTGGAAATCACAGACGTGGGAGGCTCAGCACTCCTGGGAGAGGATGGGTTGGGTTGGTGTCCGTTAAAGGCATGACAGGCAGGAAGCATTTGGAGCAAGAGGAGTTATGAGCTGAGGAAGCGGCCTTGGAAAGCAATTGTCTTGTGGGGAGACCAAAAAGGGAGATCTGTGGGTGTTCAGCACCAGGGAGGCTGAGGCAGGGTGGTGGTGAGCTCAAGGCCAGCCTGGGCCACATAAGTTCAAGGCTTTTTTTTTTCCTTTCTCTCTTCCTTCTTTCCTTCCTTCCTTCCTTCCTTTCTTTCTTCCACAAGGAAAGGTAAACTCAATAGACAGGGTAGGTCAGAACCTGGTGCAAATGAAGGGGGTGCCCAAAATGGAGGTGTTTTGAAGATTTTTTTAAGGTTTATTATTTATTTATTCTGCCTGCATGTATGCCTGCACACTAAAAAGGGCGCCAGATCTCATTACAGATGGTTGTGAGCCACCATGTGGATTCTGGGAATTGAACTCAGGACCTCTGGATGAACATTCAGTGCTCTTAACCTCTTAGCCATCTCTCCAGCCCTTATTTTTTGTCCTTATGTATGCGTATGTACATGTTTCTGTGTGAGTGCATTCTACACGTGTGTGGGTGCCCCTGGAGGCCAGAAGAAAGGTCCTGTGGAACAGAAGTTACAGGGGTTTTGCTGGGAGCAGGAAGTCCTCTTAACCTCTCCAGGCCCAACTGGTAGATATTTCAAAACCTTTACATTGGGCAAGGTTCTCTTACGCCTGTAATCCCAGCACTCAGGAGGCTGAGACGGGGGATTGCCATGAGAACAGAGTCTACATAGTAAGTGGGCTATTATTTCTCAAGATAGTAACAACAAAATAAATAACTAAAGCACTCAGACATTGCAGAAAACTTGGTACCACCAGGTGGCGAGTGTGGTGTGAGCAGTCTGGGCTGGAATAGGTAGTAGCAAGATAGACAGATGCTGGCCAGGTGGCGCTGGCACAAACCTTTAATGCCAGCCCTTGGGAGGCAGAGGCAGGTGGATCTCTGTGAGTTCGAAGCCTGTCTGGTTTACAGAGCGAGTTCCAGGATAACCAGGGCTACACAGAGAAACCCCGTGCTTACTCACTAGGTAGAGGGCAGCCTTCCCTCTTGGAGAGCATCCTCAGGCGGTTCCTGTGAAGTGCTGGGGGATGTCCAGGCTTGGGGGACCCAGACAAAGGCCAGTCTGTGCTGCTTGCAGAGGGCTGGGCATGCTAGAGCCAGGGCACAGAATCCCCAGGTTCTCTTTTCCCTGGGTCTTGGGAGTGGTCAGCCCCCAGGGCAGCATCATTGCTGGTGCCAAAGAAATGGGCCGTGGGCCAGGCCACCTGCAGAGTGGGGCCCTGGCACAAACTCCTGGGGCCTCTTTTCTCTCAGACAGTTCTCAAAGAAGGGTGAGCTCCGAGCAGGAGGGGACCCAGCTGGGAGGTGACCTAAGGACAGCTGGGCTCCTCAAGGAGATCTTTGTTTTCTTGAGGAAGCGTGGAGCCCTGCAGGCTGGGCTGGTCAGGTGCCACTGGGCTGGTGGCCTGACAGCCACATGGCAGGGCCTGGGCAGGCTGCTCCAGGTGAGTCTTCCTGGACAGGGTGTAGACGAGGAAGCTGCTTTGGGACAGAGAAATCCTGATCTTTCCTTTCTTGGTTTTGCCCCAGACAAGACCTCACTCACATCCAGGGACAAAGAGTCCTGAGCTCAAAAGCTGGCTGTCCTGGAAGATTCCCCCTTCTCCCTCCCTGGGCTTGGGCTTTGGAGGAAACCCCCAAACCTTAAAAAAGACAGGAACAGGAAAAGATTATAAAAGGGAAGGACGGTGATTTCGGGAGGAGGTAGGCTCTGAAACACATGTGAGGCCATCTGCCATCAGGAGTCCAGGCTCCCTAGCTGTCTCCATTAAGAATCTGGGGGAAGGGCTGGAGAGATGGCTCAGAGGTTAAGAGCATTGCCTACTCTTCCAAAGGTCCTGAGTTCAATTCCCAGCAACCACATGGTGGCTCACAACCACCTGTAGAGGGGTCTGGTGCCCTCTTCTGGCCTGCAGGCATACACACAGACAGAATATTGTATACATAATAAATTAAAAAAAAAAAAAAAGAATCTGGGGGAAGAGGCAGAACCTCTGACCAGCCAGCGTGGGCTGCTGAGTCCAAGCAGCAAAATCACATATTGAAGAGGCTTCTAGACCAAAGCACGTTCAGGGCTTACCGCGGACTGGAAGTCACTCCATCACACTCTAGCTCTTCCCGTTTGGGTATTTGAGGGATAAATGATCTCATGATAAAGGAGATGCCCAAGCACTGATGTCATGTTAGGAAACCTGAAGGCCACCTCAGTGTGACTTTTTCTCTTCCTTGGCTGAATCCGGTCCTCACATGGGTGCTTTACACTCCTCAGTGGTTGAAGTCAGTTCTACCCAGGGCCAAGGCAGAGGTGGGCAGGCCCTGGCTTCCCAGTGCATACAGGAGGAAAGCGGCGGTGGTGGAGGGCTGGCAGTGCCCTGCTCAAACAAGGAGCAGCTTGAAGCCATTAGGGGCGCGTGGGGAGGGATCCAGTCCTATCTTCGCCAGGCTTCCTGGGAAATGAGTGTGAAAGGCTAGGGTGCTGTCCAGGCCCCGGCAAAGCTGGACAAAGATGCTTGTCTGGGAGGCAGCCAGGACCCCTGGAAATCATCTGGTAGGTTCAGTGACAGGAAGGACAAGTGACCTACGAGGCTGTGAAGGAAGGCTGGTGGTGGATTAGATGTGCCGGATACAAGGGAGGAAGAAGTCTAAATGATTCCCAGATTTCAGTTCATAACTCCTGCCTCCTCCCCCGCTAGCCTCATTTTAATCTAGAACAGAGTCCCCCTTGGACCTGACAGCCATGCCCAATATGTTCTGCACTGTACTTTCCAATATGGCAGCAATACCACCATGCACGCAATTGCCCAGAGCTTGGGACGTGACTGGCCTGCCCGGGGAGCAGAACTTTGAATTTCATTTTATTATTATTCTATGGATAGAATCCAGTACCTTGTCCATGTTAGTCAGGCGCTCTACAGCTGACCTAAACCCCCAGCCCCTTTGAGATCGTCTCATTAAATAGCCCAGACTAGCTTCAGACTTGAGATCTTCCGGCAGGTGCGATAGTCCAGTTGGCAAAGCGCTTGCATTAAAAGCACAAAGACAAGAGTTTGATCCTTAGAATCTGTGTAAAAAATGCCAGTGCAGTGGCCTGCAGGAGTAATCCTGGTGAAGGGGAGGCGGAGACTGTCCTGAGCTCTTTCTGCCTCTTCCTGGTGCATTCTGGGATGACAGGTATGTACCCCATGCTTAGTGCTTAACTGGAGTTTTATTTTAATTGGTTTTGATACCACAATGGCCGCTGTTCTGAGAGCAAGGTTCTAGAATGTTCCCTGCCCATCTCTTGTCATCCGTCTTGAGCGTTTGTCTGTTTCTCTCCCTGGACTGTTAGACAGTTGAGATGGGGAATACATTTAATTTATGGCTGAATCACCTCCTCTGCCCTCACCCCCAACTCTCGCACAATGACATGCCATAAGCCATGCCTGTGTTAAATTGCCAGCTGAGAGGGCGGCTCTGACTCCTTCCCAGGCTTCTGGCCGCTGGAGGAGATTACAGGCTTCTCGCCTCTCTGAACTGCTGGCTGCTTACCCGATGAGGATTAAGGAAGAAAACAGTGTTTACAAAATGCTTTTGTCAATGGCACTGAGCTGAGGTGGGGAAGTGTGTGTGTGTGGAGGATACCAGGGCCAAACCCACACAGACAACTTCACACTCCAGGAGGCCACCATCCACACACACAGGCGCGGAGGGGCCAGAAACAATAGGCCAAACTGAGCTTGTGGATGATGAACACTGGTTGCCGTAAAGGACCTACCACATGAGGTCTGGGAAGGGATAAGACATCCCAGCAAGGATTTTTCCCATGCCCTCACATGCCCCCCCTTCCTGGAAGTAACTGTACTTCTTCTGCAAAGGGAGATTCCCCTTGCTGGGGTGAAGGTTGGGTGGGCTGAGGAAGGGTGCTGGGCTCGGCTCTGCAGCTTCTGTGGAACTTAGAGGGAGGAATAAGATAACGGAGTTTCCCACGGAACTCAGCTCTCCTTGACAGGAGACAAGGACAGGAGAGGCTGCGAAAGAACTGGAGGGTCATGCTGGGGTTGCCTTGAGGGACTCTTAGTACAACACAACCTAGAGACAGGCTGTATGAGTCCTGGTTGGGGGCATGACGCCCATGGTCAGGGTGTCCTGGCCTTCTGTGAACCTACCTCTCTGTGTGGAGCGCATCCCACGATGGTCTTACTGCAGGGAAGCGTCACCCCTTGTGGGGAGACCGCTCTGTGCTGCGAATGGAGACAAGGGATCTGTGGGCTAATTAGGTTAGGTGCTGGGCAATATTGGTTTTGCCCAAAAGTGACTGAAATGATCCTAATCTGACCAGGCTGATTTTGCTGTAGGATTTGGCTAGGTGGTTGTTAAGAGGGCGTGGAGGAGGAGAATGTTTCAGCCCTGGGTTGATTTGAACTTGCAAAGGAGAGAGAGCATTGCGCAGGCATGTTGGGGGACCACTCTGCCCACCTCACTGCCATCAGTGGAGCCCCTGAATACCATGGGGGCTGTTACCTGACACTCCATCCATGTCTCATTTCTAGCCCAGCTCTGGGCACCTCTTTTCTGACAAATAGGTTTAAAATTCCCTTTCTTGACTGGAAAGAGACACACCAGCATTGCATGGGGCCACAACACTGGTTCCCGGATGGGAGTAATTTTGCCCTGAGGGGACAGACAGAGGGCAGTGTCTGGAGTCCTTGGTTGTTACAAACTGACAAGGGTGCTAACAGCATTTTGGGGTAGAGGCTGGGATCCCATAAAGCGCCCTTAAATATACAGGACAGGGTCCAATATAATGGGGACTGACCAGCTTCAAATGTCAGCAAGAACCCTTGGGTTAGGACAGCCAAAGGTAGCTTTTTGTCTGCTTCCATTCATATGTCCCCAAACATACATGGAGTTTGTTACATATGTATACATATATGTATGATTTTGTTACATATATGTATATATTTAAATTTATAGAAAATCAAATTTAAACTTAGTGTGGTGGTACATAACTACACTAAGACAGGAGAATTGAGAATTTGAAGCCAACCCGGGCTACATAGTGAGGAAAAAGAAAAGAAAAGAAAAAACAACAACAAAAAACCCAAACTGACCCAAGCTTAAAGAAAGAAAAACTTCCTTTTGCCAGATGCAAGCTTGACAGTTCCAGGGGCGGGGAACATAATTAGGAAGATACCAGGGGAAACGGGAAATACAGAAATAGAGAAATAAACAGATCAAGAGAACTTACTCGACAAATATTTGTTGAGTACTGACGGAGTCCAGGATGCTGCAGGACACTTGTCTGGGCCAGGGACATCCGTGTGTGATGGAGAGTCGCAGGGCCAAGCAAAAGTCCCCATGGCTGGAGAGAGCCTGATGTAGGAAACTATGGAACAGGGAGGTTCTCCCAGGTCAGGCTGGGGAGGCATGAACAAGAGGCAGCATTTAGCATGAAGCGGGTCTTCACAGGGCCAGCTGGGCCGGTGTCACCTGAGTTTAGCTTGTCTGTGCTCCAGGGGAGCCAGGAGCCTCAGGGTAGGCCCTAGGCCAGCAGTTCTGTCTTCTCCCCGTGTGTCCTGGACGTGTGCACACGTGTGCTGTGGATGTCCAGGTTTGTGGAGGAACAGGTCTCTGTGTGCATGTGTGAACATGTATGAAGGCTAGAGGACACACTCGGCTCTTCTTCCTCAGATACTATCTACTTTTTTTTTTTTTTTCCAAGACAGGGTTTCTCTGTATGACCCTGGCTGTCCTAAAACTCACTCTGTAGACCAGACCAGGCTGGCCTCAAACTCACAGAGATCTGCCTGCCTCTGCCTCCCGAGTGCTGGGATTAAAGGCGTGCGCCACCACTGCCACCACCGCTGGCTGCCTTATCTTTTGGACAGGATCTTCCATAGGCGTGGGACTCATCAAGCAGGTGAGGCTGGCTGGCCAGTGAGCTCCAGGCACCTGCCTGTCTCTGACTTCATGATCTGGGGCTGTAAGTAGCTACTACCATACTCAGCTTTTATTTACTTTTATTTTGTATGTGGATTCTAGGGAAGGGACTCAGTTCCTTGTGCCTGCAAGGCAAGCGCTTTGCCGACTGAAAGATCATCCCAGCCCCCTCTCTTCTCATTATGCACGGAACACTAATGAATGAATATCGTCTCCTGGAAAGATTAGCCACAGGATCACACGAGGCCTGGGTGGGATAGAAGTGACTAATGAGGACATGTTCCCAGACCTACCCTTACCTCACGGGCCCAAAGAATTAATTGCATGGACGCAAGACTCGCGCCCCGGTGCCTGGTGCCACTGCCGGGGCCCCTTCGCTGCTTATCAATCCAAGCAGGGCAAAGGAGCTCCAGGCTAAGGAGCAGGCATGCAGGCCTGCTGACAGGTGCCAGGGCTGGCGGGGGTGTGGGGGCGTGACTAGAAGGTGGCATGCAAACTGCTATCTGTCGGCAGACCCTCGGCAGTACCCGGATATCCTGAAAACACAGAGACCCCGAGGCCTTGCCCTGGGTAGCTGAACCAGAAGCTGAAGTTTAAGAGGAGTCCTAGGTTTGCGAAACCAAGGGCTGGACCACCGACTGTGGTGTGCAGCCAAAGGGGAAGAGGGCCTGGTCCTGCTTTCCCCAGGCCATGCACTTAGACAGAGATGATGGGAAGATAGAGTATTTAAACGTGTACTCATACACCCCCCTCACTTTCTTTAGCCAGTGGTGGGGGAAGCATCTGGGATTGAGGAATGGCTTGAAGGATGATCTCCATATCGGAAGAGGAGGGTCCTTCCCAGGTTTTGCTTGGCAGGAGGGGGGCTGTGAGACAGGGGTGCTGAGAGTTGACTGGGTGACTTTCTCTGCATCACTTGCAAATGAACACTCGCCCAACGCCCCCTGCTGGCAGAAAACAGCAGCAGCCAGTTTTTGCCCACAAATCCCTCTGGGGAGGGACTAGCAGTTGCCCTGGACTCACTTGGGATTATTCTGCTTATTGTCGGGGGCCGCAGGTGATGGACCACCTTCCTGAGAGACTGGCACAGTGAAACTGTGCTTAGTGAGTCTGTAGTTCCTGTGGATCAGTGTGTGTGTGTGTGTGTGCACATGTGCCGTGCACAGGCAAACAGTTCTCACCGTCGGTTGTTTCTCTGTAGAGTTCCTTCCTGACTGACACCCTCTTCTTGTATTTTAGCAGAAAGATGGGCTCCTATGGACGGGGATTCATGCTGGGATGCTGCCTGCTGCTGGCCGTTGCCTGGGGCCCAGCCCTGAGCCTTGTGCCCCGTGGTCAGCAGGAACAGCTGGAGTGGGAAGAGAAAGAGAAGCTGCCACCTCCTCTGGACCATGAGAAGAGGTGAGGGGCTGTGACTCCATGCTGGCAGGGGTTCTGAGCTGACTGGGTCAAGTGTGTGATGTTTGGGGAGCTCCAGTGCTGGTGGCCTAGAGCTGCCAGGGGGCAAAGCGGAAGCTGCAGTGTGGTCCTTAGGGAGGTTGGTCCTGGAGGTCAGAGAAGCAGTGAAAGAGTTAGCTAATAAGAAGCCAGAGCTAATGGGCCAAGCAGTGATTTAATTAATACAGTTTCTGTGTGATTTTTTTTGGGCTGAGCAGTCAGGAACCAACAAGCGGCTTCCTCCAACAGTGACTTTCTCCTTATGTTGACTTGGACATCTTGTCTGACTCTGAGGATGGTGGTCCAGCCTCACTCTAACCCCAGGGTAGCCGAGTCTGCACGAACTTTACATGTCTATAATGAAAAGGCACCTGGTCTGTTCTTCCAGTTGCCTTTGCCTTCTAGCTTAGTCTCCAGGGAAAGTGCACCAAGGCTCTGAGTACAGGGGCAAGCAGGAGACAGGGACAAGTGGCCTCAATGACTTATTCCCTTATAAGATGGCAATACCGTCTAGGGGTCTTAATCAGGATTGTTTTCTCTGCTAGTTAAAGACTTAAAACAACAGACAAAACCCAGGGAAAATCTCAAGCACAACAGGTGGCAGCAGAGAAATCTCAGACACCGCAGACAGCAGCAGCAGTTGAAGGATGGCATTTACTGGGGGTGAGGAGACACACGCAGGAAGCAGGCATACACACAGAGATGCAAAACACATCTGCTTTGCAGAGGGAGATCTCTGAAAGCCAAAACATCCTGTCTCTTCTCCAGGGCTGAGGTTTGAAAGTCTCTCGGGAGTTTTCCTCCCCAGTTCAGGGTTGGTCAGTTTGAAGACAGGATGGTTGATTGGCTCACGACTGTTGTGACCACGTCCTGAGCTGGCCTTGAATCTGTTGATCTAGTCGGTCAGCAGGGGGCCTGCTGGTGGGGGACCAAAGCCTACAATGGTTTCCTGAAGCTGTCAGGCTTTGGTCTCAGGTCAAGAGGATGAGGAAGAAGCCAGCCATGGAAATTCGCCACCTTTAGTACTTAGCCATGGCCTCTCTGCCTGTCTGCTACCCACCAGGAATTCTGTTGTCTGTCTACCCACCAGGGATTCTGTCTTTCTACCCACCAGGGATTCTGTCTGCCTCCCAGGTCAGAATGTGCTGGTGAGGGTGGACCAGGCAGGCCAGGTGTCAGCTTTTCCCCAAAGGTTATAAAGGACATCATGGTGTCACTTGCCTTTATGTCTGTGACCTCAGTGATATACAGACCCATGGCTATGGGAGATACTTTGTAGGGACATCAAATATGATATTCTAGAAGTCTATGTTGTGATACAGCCAGAGTTGGGACCTTAGCGGCAGGTGAAAGAATACACCATACAGACAAACTTGAGTGCGGCAGGTGAGAGACTACACTGCCGTGCAGACAGAGCTTGAGTGTGGAGTTTATTGAGCTAAAGGGGATGGGAAGGGAAGAGAGAATGGGGGAGAGACAGAGAGAGACAGAGAGAAGTAGAGGGAGATGGAGAGAGGCAAAGACCTGCCTGCCTCTTCAGAAGAGAGAACTTGAGTAGGCAGAGCTTGTCTTCTTAAAGGGACAGGCTACTGTCTGCCATGCACACAAGTCTGATGTAGGGCATGAAACACTCTCCCAGGTCCCCAAATGACAGTGCCTGGATACTAACAGTTTGCACAAGGCTCCATGCTGACTTTGGATTTCTTCATGCTCCTGAGCATTGGGTCAATTTAATATTCAAGGTTCCAGGGCCCGAGAAACCCCATTCCTTTGTTTCTTCTTCCTCTCCCCTGTTTTCATTCAGCCAACATTGATTAATTAGCAGCTGTCAGCTGTCAGTCACATCATCTCTTAGATCCTGGAGACGCACTTGCACTTGAGGACAGACTCTGGCTTCTAGAAACCTAAGGCCACAGGGAGACAGACAAACACACTGCAATCCAGGCTCCGAAGCAGGGCTGCACCCGCAGTGCTGGGAGGAAAAGGCAGAGGGGGGTGGGTAGTGCAGGAGGGGAGGGTGGTTTGGGGTGGTGGGAGCTGGAGTCTGGGAAGCGAGGATGTGAAGTGTGAAGCTGAGGTGGCTGAGCAGGGTGTGTGCCAGGGGGACTCTAATCCAGGCTCCTTCTGGAGGGACCAGGGAGTCTGCAGGAGAGGTTTGTTTCAGAGGGTGTTTTAGAAGGAATGCTAGAAGCATCAGAGCATGCCTCGTTGCTGGGAAGACAACTCCAGGACTCCTGTCCTGTCCACATGATGCCTTAGACATGATCAGAGCCTGGGGATGCCTGGGGGTGCCTGGGGGTGCCTGGGGGTGCCTGGGGTAGAGGTTGACTCCCCAGGACGTGCTGGATATGAAGGGAAGTTCAGGGATGCAGAAGGCTCTATTATGGGCCACTAGAACATGGCAGAAAAAGCATTTGGAAACAGCAAGTGTCACAGGCAAAGAGTCATTATGAGGCCGCCTTCAATTCTGGACACGTGATGTCATCTGTGGGGCCTGCTGAACTGGGTGGAATGAAGGCTTCCCGCAGGATTTCTGAAGCTTAGGAGAGACGTGTGGGTGAATCTTTCTCCAGGAACTGGGTTTTCATGTGGTTGAACTCAGGATGTATGTGGATCCATGCTCCAGATGGTCCTGGGGGGAAATGTGTATCAGGGTAGGAAAGGGAGGGGCCAGCTTAGACACCTCTCAGGTGCAATGTCGCATGTGGCCATGAGATGGCGGTGTAGAGCCATTGCTGTCCACAGGCTGCTGTAGCTCAGGGGCACCGGAAGATGAAGTGAAATTGTTTACGAATGAAGTTGCTGGTAGGTTGTGCTCTAGCTTCACAGCCCAGCTCATGAGCATGAAAAGTCCTGGTCCTGCAGGCAAGATCTCTCCACCGAAGTTCTGAGGTCATTGTCTTTTGCTTTGTCTTTGTTTTGTATATATCACTACTATGATGGTGTGTATGTGCATGTGTGCATGTGTGCATGTGTGTTTGTGTGTGTGCATATATGTGTGTGCACATGTACGTGCGTGTGTGCATGTATGTGCATGTGTGTGCGTGTATGCACATGTGTGTGTGTTATCTGCAGTCAGGATCTCGGGATTCTCTCCCATGCCTATGCTAATCAGAGTATTGCATATCCAGGGGAAGGCAAGCCAACGGGAGCCAAGCCCTGGTCCACAGCGACAGAAGAGAGCTCCTAACTCAAAGAGTTTATCATTTTGTGGTGGTTTATTCCCTCAGGGATGAAGAAACACATGAGAAGCGTACCCCCAGCCAGGGCGAAGACCTCCCCACGTCCAGGTGCTACCGATGCTGCGACCCCGGCACGCCTGTCTACCAGACAATCCCACCACCCCAAATCAACATCACCATCCTGAAAGGTGAGACAGCTGGGGGCACTTCCGGGGGGGCTGCTCTATATTGACGGAGAGGGAGATCCTGCGAAGTGGGGCTGGGTAGGACCAGGGGTCTCAGATAGAGCGGAGATGGGCTGTCATCTAGAGGGCTGTCATCTGACTGTTTTCCATGAGCAGAAGAGGACCTCAGAGGATGCCACAGAAATGGCTCAGTGGGTAAGAGCACTTGCTGAGAAAGCAAGAAGACCCAAGTTCAAATCCCTACCACCCACGTAAAAACCAGGCATAGCTACAAGTGCCTGTAACCAGCACAGGGAGGGGCAGAGTCAGGCAGAGTCAGGCAGATTCTAGAATCCAGGCTTTCTGAAGCAGTGGGACTCAATGAGGAACCTGACATCAAAAGGTAAGGTGGGTGGCTCAGTGGTTAAGAGCACTGATTGCTTTTTCAGAGGACCAGGTTCAATTCCCAGCACCCCCATGGCAGCTCACAACTGCCTGCAACTCCAGATCCAGGGAATCCAACATCCACGGGGAAAAAAAACACCAACGCACATAAAATAAAAATAAATAAATCAAGGGAAAAAAAGGTGAGGTGGAAAGAGAAAAGAGGACACCCAACATCTTCTTCTGGCCTCTCCACGTATCTGTCGGGTGTGTGCACATGCATGTCACACGTGGACACAAACACCACACATGCACATACATAAGCAAGGGCCTGGGGATTCCGCCTCCACCCTGTGTGCATGGGGCTTGCAGACCTTCGAAGCTCTTTGTTTTGACACAGTGCCCAAGCTCGTTCTCTGCGGTGCTGTGCCCTCCCTCTAGATAACGTCACACAACCCCAGGGGACGCTCGCAGCCTGGACCCTGCTCTGACTTCTGACATCTGCAGTCCATTTTCTCAGAGTGAGCCCAGGCCTGGCCGCGGAGCCTGTTGCTGGTGGACAAACCCATATGTTCCTTTGTCTTTGCCAGGACTTTGCAGAAAGGAAATGAAAAGGCTTGCCTCCTGGATGAAAACAGAGCAACCCTTGACAGGGGAAACGTTAGCTCTAATGATAGGAGAACCAAAATGTCCCCACGCCCAGTAGGGGCATTAGGCAGGATGCCCAGGTCAGGGCTGGGATGTGGAGTCACATGACTGACCTCTTTTGGGGCTTCATCTCTTCTTGTTCTCCCTTAGGTGAGAAAGGTGACCGAGGGGATCGAGGCCTCCAGGGGAAATATGGTAAAACAGGTTCTACAGGTGCCAGGGGCCATATTGGCCCCAAAGGGCAGAAGGGGTCCATGGGGGCTCCTGGAGACCGCTGCAAGAGCCATTACGCAGCCTTCTCCGTGGGCCGGAAGAAGCCCCTGCACAGTAACGACTACTTCCAGCCCGTGGTCTTTGACACGCAGTTTGTGAACCTCTATGAACACTTTAATATGTTCACGGGCAAGTTCTACTGCTACGTGCCAGGCATCTACTTCTTCAGCCTCAACGTGCACACTTGGAACCAGAAGGAGACGTACCTGCACATCATGAAGAATGAGGAGGAGGTGGTGATCCTGTATGCGCAGGTGAGCGACCGTAGCATCATGCAGAGTCAGAGCCTGATGCTGGAGCTGCGGGAGCAGGATGAGGTGTGGGTGCGTCTCTTCAAGGGCGAGCGGGAGAACGCCATCTTCAGCGATGAGTTCGACACCTACATCACCTTCAGTGGCTACCTGGTCAAGCCAGCCTTCGAGCCCTAGCCGCCACCCTCCGCAGGACTGTCCCAGACTCCTCGCCTGTCACCCCTGCCCATCCCTGCATTCCGTGGACACTGGAGTCCTGCCCCAGGCTGACCCCATCGCCTCTCCTCTCAGTCCTGGCCTCTTTGGCCTCGGTTTTCTCAGTTTTGTTTTTTTTGACAAGATGCCCGTGGCCGCTGGGAAGCCCAAAGGGCCGTGTGGTCCCAGGTCTGGCTGCTGCTCTCCGTAGATGAAATCATTGGGCGGGGTGCCTGTGAGGACGTTGGGGGACCTCCAGCTCCTGTGTACAAAGCCTTAGACGACCCTGTGGTGTGTGTCTTGCGGCCACAGGGTGCTCCAGAGCACAGCCCCTGTGTGTTCCCATTCTTGGACGTAATTAAGTAAATGCCACGGGTTTTAAAGCAACAAAGTAAAACAGAAAAGAGACAGGAAAGCAGTGTTAGTTTTGGCCTTTCAGCCAGCTGGCTCTGACAGAGAGAGAGAGAGAGAGAGAGAGAGAGAGAGAGAGGAGAGAGAATGGATCTAAAGGATCCATTGGATGGATCCATGGATGACAATGAAGGAGCCCTCTATTAGGCCATGCATGAGCTTTCTTGGGGACAGCAGGACTGACCTCCAAACTCTGTGGACTTGCTGCAGCCTTGCCCAGGGGCCTGTCAGTCTTTCTGAGCCACAATAGTGAAAGGATGAGGGCAGGGCAACAAATGTCAGCTCCCAAGAGGGGCAGCAGGCCCACTGTTCTTGACTCTGAACTGGGGGCAGTATCCGGCTCACTCCAACTCACAGGCTCCTGGCCAGCGGCTGGGGACCTCAGGGATTCCTGTACCTGCAGATTTCTCTATAAGAAGGAAAGCTCCTAGCATACCCTAGCACCCCTCAGCTTTCCTCCACTTCCCTGGGTTGCTCTGGAACCCCAGCGGGTTGGCCCCCTGTCTGTTGTGGGACCAGTTCCCCATTTCTCCTTCCAGATGGATCAGCCATGGAAGGCAGCAGGCCTTTGATTTGGGGTCCATCTAGCTGCCCCCAGCAGCCTGTGTCCCATCTTCTCGCTGGTTCGGTGTCCTGTCTGGGTGCTTGATACGTTAGCCTGCAGGAGCTGATGAGTCTGACAGGACACCTAGCCTGACGCAGCTCTAGCCAACCTATGGCAACGTGGCCCGGAGCTGGGGAGAGCCAATCAAAGCTAGAGAGTACATCCTATGTCTGAGTCACTTCTGACGTGGTAGAAGAGGAAACATGAAATTCATATCCTGCCACCAGACTCAGGGACAGCTTCAGGGCTGATTCTCAGATCTCAGAGAACCCGTGTCCTTTGCGCATCTCGGTCCGTGTTGATGACCAGGGCCTGGGTACTGGCTATTTTGTGCCAATCAAGTCTTGTTTGCTGCTGCCTGCTGGCCCTGGGCGTCTGACTGTTGGGGCTCAGTGTTTGCAGAGACCACCTCTGAAGGGGCTTCTGCAAGCCAGGTCCCCTGGGTGTGCCTGCAGCAGACGCCCACTGCCACCTGGGCTTTGCCCTGCTCTGTTCAGAAAACATTAAACTTGCCATTGTGACCTACAGCAAGCTGGCCTCTTTGCTCACTGGATAGTCTTCCTCCTTCCCTCATCCTATCTGGTAGCCACTTCAGCCTTTTTAAGGCCAATTGCATTCTTGGCTTTGTACTCAGGGCCCAAATTGCCAGTTCCTACCAGGGAGGTGTGGATTTCCCGAGTATGGTTCAGTAGCTGTTTGGTGTGTGGACAGGGTCTGGGGACTCACGGATAGTGATGGGACATAGTTTGTTCTTCTGTGCTGGAGTGCGGGGCCCTGGGACTAGCAGAGCGGGTAGCCCCCTGGCCTGACTGCAGCCCGGACATCTGTATGACCGTCCTGGGGCTGTGGCGCGAAAATCCAGAAACCAACCAGATGCCTTCAAACAGACAAATCTCTGGAGGTCAGAGTTCAAAATCCAGGTGCGAGCAAGCAACAACATAGTGCTCCTAGCAAGGGTGGGGGAGGGCACTTCCGGCCACCCGTGACTGCAGGCATTCCATGCCTGGAGGGAGGGACCATATCAGTCTTCCTGCCCTGACTCCAAGTGACCTGCCTCCCACAGCTTGTCTGCCTTTCAAGAACACTTAGGGCTGCATTTAGGGTCTCCCCTAAATTTCGGATTCATGCTCCAGATTTAACTTAAACACACCTGCTAAGGGATTTGTGAATGGACTTACTGACAGGCGCCAGAGGTCGGGTGTGTGTGTCTTGGGGATCACAGTGAAGCTTGTGACGGCTCATGGGCTTGGACACTGTTAACAGCCCCTCTCTGGCCCCGCAGTGGAGGGTAGGCACTTCTTCCTTCTGCTGGCCAACAAGGTTGGCAGGCAGCCCTCCTTTCCACCTACCGGCAGCTGGCTTGGCAGCTAGAATCAGCAGCTTGGCAAACAGCTGGTCTTCTGACTTTGCCTGGTGCTGGGAGCCCATGTGGCCACGCTGGTGCCGGGAGCCCATGTGGCCATGCCCAGTCTTGGGATGGGGCCAAAACGGAGCAGGTGGACTAGGGCCCTGATCAAAAAGCGAGATCCCTTCTCCATAGTGTGGAGGCTGCTGGACAAAGGCCCTGCAGGTGCCTGGAAGTGGGGCCCAGTGCTTTTCCTAAAGGGGCGTGGAAGGAATGTGTTGGCCCCATTCAAGGGTCATGGCTGCCTGCTCCCCCATCCTGTGGCCTGGGTACACGTGATCCATAGTTGTCCTGGCCACAGTGGGGAAGAAGGCAGCATTTGCTCTGGGGCCCATCTGATTCTTCTCCTTATTCCCCCCTGCTTTTTCCTTTTCTAAGAAGGGTGTCATGTGGGCCAGGCTGATCTTGAACTCACTATGTATGAATAAGCCTGACCTTGAATCCCTGATCCTCCTGCCTCCACTTCCTGAATGCCAGGATTACAGGTGTGCTCCAACACTCCTGACCTTTCAAAGTGTTAGCATATGTTAATTATATATAATAAAGAGTTTCCTTATGACAATTGCATACATGTGCAGTGTATTTCATCATATCCATTCCCCAGAGTCCCTTCCTGCTCCCCTTTACTTGGACTAATTCCATCTTCTTCCTATCTAGTCTTCTTACTCTGTGCATGTATGTGTGTGTATATGTGTGTATGTGTGTGTGTGCATGTATGTGTGCATAGCTGCATGTATATGTGTTGTATATGCATGTATGCATGCATGCATGTGTGTATATGTGTGCATGTGTGTATATATGTATGTGCGTGCGTGTATATGTGTATATATGTGCGTGTATGTGTGTATGTGTGCATGTGTGTATATGTGTGAATGTGTGTGTACATGTATGTGTGTATATGTGTGTACGTGTATATGTATGTATGTGTATTCATGTATATATGCATGTATGTGTGTATATATGTGTGTTTATGTGTGTATATGTGTTTATGTGTGTGAATGTATGTGTGTATTGTGTATGTGTATATGTGTATATATGCGCATGTATATGTGTGTGTATGTGTGATGAAAGTGGGTCTTGTATTAATCTGTTGCTTTCATTGGTTAATTAATAAAGAAACTGCCTAGGCCCATTTGATAGGCCAACCCTTAGGTGGGTGGAGTAAACAGAACAGAAAGCTGGGAGAAAGAAGCTGAGTCAGGAGTCGCCATGATTCTCCCACTCCAGACAGATGCAGGTTAAGATTATTCCTGGTAAGCCAGCTCGTGGTACTACACAGAATATTAGAAATGGGTTAGATCAATATGTAAGAGCTAGCCAATAAGAGGCTGGAGCTAATGGGCCAGGCAGTGATTAAAAGAATACAGTTTCTGTGTAATTATTTCTGGTAAAGCTATGCGGGTGGCCGGGTGCCGGGGACGCAGCCCCGTCGCTCCATATTACAACATATGTGTGTGTCCAAATGAATCTCAGTAGGGTTGTTTATAGGAGCATGGACACCCTACCAATGAAGAACATATTCTAGGTGTAAATCCTCAGAGAGAGGTGTGGCTGGGAGACCCCTTCCCAGTCCCATGACTGAGTACTGCAGGCCCAATCATGTACAAGAAATCACAACTGTTGTCTCCAAGAGTGCAACAGCCACACTGTGCCCAGAAGTCAGTATTTCTGCTTTTGCCATTTATTTACTTGTAGACTGTATTTTATACTGTAACGCAGCCTGGTCTCAAACCTCAAACTTGGGGCAGTCAGTCCTCAGACTTCAGCCTCCAAGTGCCAAGATTACAGGCATGTGCCCTGGTGCCCTGATGCCCCTCTTAAGACTGATTTTTATCTGTATGAGTGTTTTGCCTATATGCATATATACCCACCACATGTGTGAGTATCTTCAAAGGCCAGCAGAGGGCTTCAGAGGCCCTGGAACTGGAGTACAGACGGTTGTGAGCTGTTGGCTCTGAGAACTGAACCCAGGTCCTCTGCAAGAGCAGTAAAAATCTTAAAAAGTTGGTCCAGCATCTCCAGGGCTGGGCAGGGAGAATAAGAGCAACAGCCAATGTGTGCGGTCCTGGAACTCACTTTGTAGACCAGATTGGCCTCGAACTCACAGAGATCCGCCTGCCTCTGCCTCTTGAGTGTTGGGATTAAAGGTGTGCGCCACCACCTGGTCTGTGTTGGTTTTGTTGGTTGGTTGGTTGGTTGGTTGGTTGGTTTGTTGTTTGATGAAAACATTCTAAGATTGCCAACCATGGTTATACAACACTATGACTAATAGGGACCTTGGAACTGCACACACACTTTGCATTGCTGGGTTGTATAACAGAATGGTCACATACCCACGAGTGTATAAACACATTCATATTCTCACACGCACCCAAATACTCATACACATTAACGTACTGTCACGCATACCACACCTACGCTTTCACATACATGATTGGGTTCTCCGTGCCTCTCAGTTAAGGGCTGGAGAATCCTGCTCCTTCTGAGTTATGATCCTCAGCATCCAGCCATCATGACTTGGCTGAGGTGGAGGCAGAGTCAGCAGCCAGTAAGGTAGGACAGGAGCATAAGGGGTCGCCCCTCCGAGAACACTACTGAACAAGCAGTTTTCAACATCTAGTATATGAGATCACTCAAGTTTGAGAGGCTGACGCAAGGGCCAGGGGAACATTCCAGAGGAACAAGTAATGGAGACCATGCCTTTCTCTCTCAAATCCCTGCCTTGCTGGGTAGGGATCAGAAAGGCAGAGTGACCTCGAGTGCCCTAACGTCCAACCCCTCCCAGCACAGGATGGAGTCCGGCCCATTTCTCCTGGAACAGATGGCCGGTGCAGGCAAAGAGGCCGCACTTCAGAGAATCCTACAAATGGGACTCGAAACCCGTGTGCTCTAGGGAGTCTGGAATGTTTCCTGCCTCGCCAGAGAAAATGCCCTTCTGACTGCTCCATGGAGATGCCGCTAAGTTAATGTCCACGCAGCTGGAATGGAAGGCCTGCTTGCTAAGGACAGGCACATGAACGCATGCAGGCTCACCAGACAGGGGGAGGACACAGAACTGTCACCAACATTTAAAATAATACTCTTGCTGCAGCCAGAGAGATCAAGGAAGACAAGACTGAGGATTGTAGCAGAGAACAGAATGATGAGTTGGAATCATACAGAAAACACTAGAAGTGGAAAATGAAAGGAATGAAAACAAGAACTCTACGGATGAATTTAGTCACACACGGAATACAATAAATATACAAAGGTGAAGAAAGAGTCAGCAAACAAGAAGGTGAGTCAGAAGAAAGTGCCCAGGAGCAAGCTCGGAGAAGGTGAAGGCGGAGGAGAGGGCAGGAGACCTCAGGGAAACCAAGCCGGGTGCACGAGGACCGGGTGTCGTCACCTTAGAGACAGAGTCAGGACCACGAAGCAGGTATTAACAGAAGTATGTTTTGTGTGGCAGAGACAGGTGGGCACTAGCTCTGCGAAGCCAGAGGTGGGACCTTGCATCCTGCCTGATTAATTTTGACTGTCGGCTTGATCGAATGAAAATATTCTCAGGAGATGACCAAGGCACTCTTGGCTGTGTTTGGGGGGACTGTCGCTCATCAGGGCTCTGGCAATCAGTGCAATCCGTTGATGGGTTCATAATTCAGACGGACTGTCGGCAGGTGTGGGATGGAAGTAGGTCACAGGACTTGTGTCCTTTGGGGTTTATCTTGTCATGGTTCCTCTCTGTTGCTGCTTATCTGTATCTTATCCTCCAGGATGGGAACAGTCCTTTGAACCCAGGAACCCAGATAAATCTTCCTTCATTTACATCTTCCAGCCGGGCTGTCACAGCAACTGTCTAACATGGGTGTTAAGCTGGACAGAATCAGGTGTGACCAGAATACACTGGCCTTTCTTGAAACTGTTAACCTGTTCAGCGACCGTCAAACGACAGACTGGGTACCACCGGCTGGCACACTAACTACCCTCAGCTGACTATCTCAGGATTTAGTGTGTCATATAGGGTAGAGGTGGATCCAGGGTACCTGGACAACAAAACAGCAGTCCTGATGAAGCCAGCTGGAGTCATGTCAAGCTGCGCAAATACTGTGGTCCTGGAGAAACTAAATGGGTCACAAAACAAAACCAAGAGTCATAGAATCTGGGAGAGGGACGTGCATGCGTGCGTGTGTTGGGGGTGAGGTTTGATGGCGGTGGAAGTTGGATAAGAGAGGGTGAATGGAGAGAGTAACCAAAATGCTTTATATACATCTATGAAATTGTTAAATAAAAATAAAAAAAAGTGGAAAGCAGCTTCAAAAGATCCTCTGCTCCCCACAAGCAGGAGCACATACGCTCGTGTGCAAACACACACACACACACACACACTTGTGGGAGCCCAGACAAGAAGGGGAGGGGAAGGAGGGAGGAAAAGAGAGAGAGGGAGAGAGGACCTTGGCAAATGCACAGAACTTGCCGCAAGTATTCCGGAGTGGGCATGGTGACGGAGAAAGGACAAGCTGGAAATGCAGGAGCCAGTGAGTGGGGCATGCCAGAGTGGTTATGCTTGCTGCCGATTCTAAGTGAACAGTACTTGCCAAAAACAAAACAAAACAAAACAAAACAAAACAAAAAAAAAACCCAAATAATAATAACAACCGTGGAAAACAGCTTGGAAGTTTCTCAAAATGTTAAATATAGAATTGCTGTGATTTAGAAATGCCACTGGTAAGCGCATGCCAAAGAGAAAAAAAAACAGGCTCCCACGTCGTGCATCTGGGCTCAGGGCGGCACAACACTGGAGTCAAACAGAAGCTGCACACACCTGCAAGGTAACCGTGCAAGAGGCCCATTGCTTAGCAGTAGAGGGGGTGAGCTGCTACCGTGTGTCACAGCAAGCGATGGGCCTCAAATAGGCTGAGTGGATGCAGCCATGGCGGAGGGTCACAACAGGGCGCCGCTTCACAGGTGAGGAGTGTCCAGAAGAGAGAGGGCACGGAGGAAGATCATGGGCTACCCGGACTGTGTATGTTGGAGAACAGTCGGAGAATGACCACTAACGGGACTTTCATCTGGAGTGATTAACTATTCTAAAACTGAATCATGGTCATAGCTGCACACTCTGTCGATACACTAAATGCCACTGAACTGAGTACGTTTTTGGTTTATTTGAGACAGTCTCACGTGAGATGAACTGGCCTTGAACTTGCAATGTAGCCAAGGCTGACCTTGAATTACTGATCCTCCTGTTTCTGCCTCTCAGGGGCTGGTATTTCAGGTGTGTGCCACCATGCCCCGCTGGACTGTGCATCTTAAATGAACATCTTAATATTCATGTCTTGATGATGTCAAACGTGCCCGCTGAGCAAGCATGAGGACCCGAGTTCAATCCCCAGAATTCACAGACAGAAACTGGTTGCCATGGTATGTCTCTGTGATCCCAGTGCCAGGGGGCCAACAGGAGGCTCCCTGGGACTTGCGGGTCAGCTGTGAAACCTCCTTATAAAGACAGTAGCAGAGACAGACAAGCAGGCCATATGAGATACAGAAAGCATCAGCAGAACAAACACCCAACAAGATGGTCTGAGGAACAAGAGGGAAGATGTGGCTTACTGAAGCCAGCTGTGGGAGAGGCTGTCACCTGTGAGGCAGTGCAGCCGAGTGGAGGTGGCTCAGTGGATGAGCATGCTTGCTGACTGCGAATGCCCACTCTAAGAGTTTGGATTCCCAGTACCTATGCATACAGCTGGGTGGCGCCAGGCATTCCTGCAACCCCAGTGCTGGGAGGTAGAGTAGGAGAGACAGAGATCAACAGGGGATCAGCAAGATGGCTCACCAGGTACAGACATCTGCAGCCAAGCCCAGCAGAATAAGTGCAGTCCCTGGGATCCGATGGAAGGAGAGACCTGACTCGTGCAGACTGCCGTCTGACCTTGGCATGTGCACTGTGGCACTACCTCCCAAACACCACACATACCGTCTGTCTGTCTATCTATCTATCATCTATCTATCTATCTATCTATCTATCTATCTATCTATCTATCTGGTTTTTTTGTTTGTTTGTTTTTTAAAGAAAGGAAGCCATTCCTGGGGCTCACTGGCTGCCAGCCTGGTTGAAGTACAGAGAACTCCAGTTTCCATGAGAGACCTGTCTGAGTGATGCAGAAGCTCCATAGAAGGAGGATTCCCACTGTCCTCCCCTCCCTCTAGATGACAGACATGTTTACAGACTTGCATTTCACACACACACACACACACACACACACACACAGAGAGAGAGAGACAGAGACATTTACAGAGACAGGTTTTTTTTTCTTTTTAAAGGATATTAGGACTGGCAAGATGGCTCAGAGCTTGCTGATGCCAAGCCTGACTATTTGAGTTTGATTCCTGAAACCAGGAGAATCGATTCCCGCAGGCTGTCCTCTGACGTCCACCTGAGCACCGCCCCCCCACAAACATATGTATATTCCACACATGTTCACCCACCACACACTCACACATGAAAAGGGAAATCACAAAGACCCACGGCAGAACAGTCATACAGGGGAAGGTACTGCTCAGTGCATGGGGTTTGGGTCACACAGAGGGCAAGGGTGGTGAGGGCTGCCACCGTCCGGATGTGTTTTGTGCAGAGATTGGCCTCCACAGCCATCTGGGGTTCAGACCTAAGCTATTTGCAGCTCAGTCACACCCCGTCACCTCTGGCCTAGTTGAGACTTCCCTTCCTGAGTGGTTGATTGTGATGAGGTCTGTCCTTTTGTATCTTCCTCACTGTGAGCTCTGCAGCTGCTGACCACTGGAAACCCCAGGGCGGCATCAGGGGGCATCACCAAGTTCTCTCGCTGTGTGTTTGCTCTGAGCCTGCACCGCACAGCTCCAGGGAAGGCATGAGGATACCATAGCGACCTAGTGACAGCAATTTGCAGGCTCTTTCCCTCCTTCCCCTCTTATCTCTCCTCTCCTTCCTAACTTTGTCTCTGCCTACAGTCTTCCTGTTTCCTCTCTCTCACTCTCTTCCTTCCCTTCTCCCCCCCTCCCCGCTCCCACCCCCTCATCTACTAGTGGAGTGGCAATGTCAGTGGTCTCTGTCCAGACTTGTCTGCATCCTTCTCTCAGGGACCCAGAAGTGACACATGGGCCTGTTAGTTCATGCTTATTGTATTGTCTCTGGATCTCACCTGATCACACATCTGAGTCAATGTTCACCCGGTCAGGGCTGCCTGCAAGAGGCTGCCTTGGTGGGAACGAATCAGATGTGGAATTCATCATATAATCTATAAAACAACAATTACTTGATTGAACAAGCAGATTTTGTGGGTTTGGAGCATGGAAGGGACACATGGAGAGAATCATGGACTCATAAAATAATGGAACAGGAAAATTATTTCAAAAAAGTATCATAGCTGGGCAGTGGTGGCACACGCCTTTAATTCCAGCACTCAGGAGGCAGAGACAGGCAGATCTCAGTGAGTTCCAGGCCAGCCTGGTCTAAAAAGCGAGTTCCAGGACAGCCAGGATAGTTACACAGAGAAACCCTGTCTCTGAAAACCAACCAACCAAAAAAAAAAAAAAAAAAAAAGCAAAAGCAAAACAAACAAAAAACCCTATCATTGCAGCCTACCAATATGCAATATAAATGAATAATAGCATTCCTTCATGCCAGCCAGTGAGCTTGAAAAACAGATAGACACCCCTGAGAAACCCACAACTCCTGAGATTAGTGTAGCACAGAAACATCTGGATAGTTTTAGAAATATCTAGTGCAAGTTGTAATTTAAAAGCTTCCACAAAAGAAACTCCTCAGCACAGACTATCATTTGAAAACGTATTTATCTTAGGTGTGTGTGTTTTGCTTGCAAATATGTGCACCATGTGCATGCAGTACCTGTGGAGGCCAGAAGAGGGTGCCAGGTTCCCTGGAACCAGAGCTACGGTAGCTGTGAGCAGCCATGTGTGTGTTAGGAACCAAACCTAGCTCTCGTCAAGAGCAGCAAGCACTTTTAACCACTGAGCCACCTCTCTGGACCCAGTTGTTATATGAATAAACTAAGTTACAGAACAATGATGTTAATCTTGAATGAACTATTTCAGAAAAGGGAAAAGGAGATCTTCCCCATTTTAATGAAGCGTTCCTCAAATAGCCTGATTCCAAAGCCTGATGAGAAAATTTCAAGAAAGGAGAATCTCTGAGTGGGTGCAGAACACTCCTGAGCAGCACAGTCTCACAGAGGAAAAACACACATCTTGAGTAAACTGGGTTTATTCCATGAAGGCAGGCTCTTGGAAAGACCCACACCTTCTGACAACACTGACTAGAACTTCAGCGACTGCACTAGTTTTGGAATGTTGCAGGACCAGAACCTAATGGCTATTTATCTTACCAGCATTCCTTGCCTCTCTCTGCATCTGGCCTAACTGCCTGTGACTGACAGCTACAGACGGCTCCACCACTGAGCTCCACTCCCAGCCACACCAGCACCCTAATATTTAAGGTTGGTCTGGAGGGTGGACATAGATCACCAAGAAAAGTCAACGAGGAGGCCAGGATTGGAGAGGGAAAGATGAAGCTGCTGTTTATAGGTTGCTATCGACAGGGAGGCATGCAATTGATAGGTGAAGTATCAGAACTGGTAAGTAATGAATGCCAGGAATGAAAGTCACTGCACCAGGGTTGGTGTAGCTGGAGTCTTCCTTCTGCATCAGCAGCTTCCAAATAAATACACAGAGGTTTAGTACTAATTATAAATGCTCGGCCAATAGCTCAGGCTTGCTTCTAGCTAACTCTTACATTTAGATTAACCCATATTTCTTATCTATACTTTGCCACGTGGCTTGGTACCTTTTCTTAGTATGACATGCCCATCTCGTTTCTCTCTGTGTCTGCAGGCAACTTCTCGAGACTTCTCAGACTCTGCCTTCCTTCCCAGCATTCTCTCTGTCCAGAAAAGCCTGTCTAACCATCAGCCAGTCAGCTTGATATTAACCAATGAGAGTAATATGTACTCACAGTGAACAAAAGAATTATTCCACAGCATTTCCATCTTTTTGTCTAATTAAAAAGGAAGGTTTTAATTTTAAGATAGTAAAATTGTGGTTGACTGTCCGGCAGTCAAATGTGTAATATTCCTTTACACTGTGTGAATATATGTTACTGTGATTGGTTTAATAAAGAAGCTGACTGTCCAATAGCTGAACAGGATAAGGTTAGGCAGGAGAGCAAACTGAGAATGATGGTAGAAAGAAGGGTGGGGTGATTAAGAGCGCTGGCTGCTCTTCCAGAGGTTCTGTGTTCAATTCCCAGCAACCACATGATGGCTCACAACCATCTAGAATAGATCTGATGCCCTCAGGTAGACATGCAGACAGAACACTGTATACAGAATAAATGAATCTAAAGAGAGAGAGAGACCTGAGTCAAATGAATCGCCAAAATTCACATAGTGCAAGGAGAGAACTGAATTCTGCAAGTTGTCCTCTGATCTACACACATGCACCTTAGCATGCGAACTTGAATACATGTGTGCACGTGCGCACACACCATACCACACACACACACACAAATAAATGTAGTAATAAATCTCAGGAGCTCATGAGAGGGGTTGAATCCTCTGAAACACTCAGTGGAATTCAGAAGAGATATGGGATCACTTAGAGTTAAAGATGGTTGTGAGCCACCGTGTAGATGCTGGGAACAGAGCCAGTGTCCTCTGGAAGAGCAGTTAGGGCTCCTCCCTGCTGAGCCATCTCTCCAGCCCCACCGCTCAATACCTCTGTGACCCGTTAGCTAGGAACTAAGAGCAGAACTTTTAACACAGTATTTAGAATTTCCTGAGAATAAAACAGCACTCTATCCCCTGAGCGCCTGTGCCTAGTGGGGTCAGGGCTGGTGGCCTGCAATGCTAGCTATGAGGGTTGTGAGATAGGAGGGTTTGCTCCCAGTTCACGGCCAGCTTGTGCTGCAATTTGAGTTCCAGGTCGGTCCAGGCTACAGAGGATCTTTGTCTCTAAAAAACAAAACAAACAAAATAAACCAAAAACATAACAACTCAACAAGAAAGCAAACCAAACTAAGCCATTCTCTTCAACATTCACCTTGAAACCAGAGCCGTTTACTACGCAGGCCAGACAACTTCCCACGTTCGAAATAATAGGAAGAAAACAAGAAAACAGAAAAACAGATCCAAAGAAAACGGCAGGCGAGACCATAAAGGCAGGAATTAGAGAAACAGAAAACAAACAAAAAGAGGAGGATCCGCCAACAAAAAGAATCAGGAAAGAAAGGGGAAAAAGAGAGAGACAGAACGGACACATGTCTGTGCGCAGAGAGTGCACACAGGGACTAGGGTGCTTTTTTTTCTTTTAAATCAAAGAATTCAACAGTATGAGCAAGAGTAATTTAATACCCTGCATTGAAAACCTTGATGAAATAAACATTTTTCAAGAAAAACTTGAAGTTAAAAAAAAATAGCTCAGCAAGAAAAGAGTGAGATCCCAAGTTCTTAACCAAAGGGAAAATGGACCCACCTCCCCAGGGGGCATCTGAGGAGGTGGAGCCTAGCAGGGATGACCAACTCACCCCCCAGGGGCATCTGAAGGGGTGGAGCCTGCCAGGGATGACCCTGAGGTAGGGACAGCTATGCTGAGCAGGAGACAACTTGGATCTGTGGAAATATTAAACCCTGCTCTGTGAGCCACATGAAGGGCTTGGGGGAGCCGTGCATGCATGTGCTCCTTTCATGTACACAGGAGGAAAATCCACATTGTGCAGCAGGTGTCTCCCACCAGAGGGGAGAGACCTTCCTGGAATTGCCACGGAGGAGCTGCTGTGTCCAGGTGCCTGGGACAATGCAATGCGACAACAAACCAACAACTGTACCCGGCGTCCACCTATCAGGGCAGCGGAAGCAAGTCCAGTACCAATGTCTAAGAGGCTGTGGGGAAATTGAATTCATACTGATTCCAAGCTGAGGGGGGAGTCTCTGACCAAGCCTCTTTGGTAGTGAATATTAAAACGGAAAATGTGGGCTTGGTGTGGTGATGCATATCCTTGATGCCTGCACTCCGTGGCTGAGGCAGATAGAGCTTTGTGAGTTTGATGGTAGCCTGGTTGACCTAGCAAGTTCCAGGACAGCTAGATCTATGTGAGACACTGTCAAAAAATAGCAAAATGAAAACGTGGGGCTAGGAAGACGGCTCAGTGGTAAAAATGTTTGCTGAGTGTCCTGGTTTCATTCCTGTTGCTAGGATAAAACACCCCAACAAAAAGCAACTTGGGGAGAAAGAGCCTACACGCCCAGGCTAGTATCTGTCATGTGGGGAAGTTGAGGCAGGGTCTTGTCACATCGTGAAGAGCAGAGAAGAGTAAACTCACACATGGTCACTTGCCTGTGCCCAGTTCCATTTCTCTACTCTATACAGTTCAGGACCCCCTGCCTGGAGGATGGGGCTGCCCACAGTGGACTGGGTCTTCCCTGTCAATTAACTTAGGTGCCTCCCCTGCAGACAAGCCCACTCACGGACCCAGTGTAACCCAGTGTAGACAATCCCTCAATAAGACTTCCCAGGTGTCGCTACGTTGTATTGAGTTGGCAATTGAAGCAGATTATTGCCCCACACAAGCTTGACAGCCTTAGTTTGGATCCCTAGAGCCCACTTAAAAGCCAGGTGCTGGGTCACCTGTCTATAATTCCAGGACTCCTACAGTGTGGGTGGGAGGCAGACAGAATAGGCTGGAAGCTGGTGGGTCAGCTAAGAGCACACATGGCAGCAGTGAAAAACACTGTCTCAACAAGGTGGAAGGAAAGAACTGGGGCTAAAAAACTGTTCTCTGCATCTCTGCAGTGTGCTGTGGCATGTGTGTGCATGTGTGTGTTTTAAAACATCTGAAAGCATGCATGCTCTATCATCAGCGACTATGTTTTCACCATAAAAGGAAAAGTATGTGTGCCCAGGAAGCTGTTTATGACGATCATCTTAACATTTTAAAAGTGACAAAGCCAGGCCGTGGTTGCCCTTGCCTTTAATCCTAGCACTTGAGGCTGAAGCAGGTGGGTCTCTGAGTTCCATGACAGACCAGGTCTACATAGAGACCCTGTCTCAAAAAACAAAATCAGAGAAAAGGGATAAATTAGAACTACATCAATGGACTCCATTTTAGCTTTATCTTATGTGTGCGAGTGTTTTGGCTGTAAGTATGTGCACTGTGTGCAAACCTGGTGCCCCTGGAGGCCAGAAGTGAAGTTACAGATCATTGTCAGCCATTATGTAGATGTTGGGAAACAAACCCAAGACCTCTACAAAAGCAGCAAATGCTCTTAAGTGCTGAGCCATCTCTTCAGTCCCCTGAAAGCTCAATTTTAAAAAAATGTACTGCTGATTAAAAAAAAAACCTCAAAACATTGGATAATTTTTACAATATGGCACTATTTTTATAAAACACAATATCATACAAATACATATGCTGCGCACCACACCCGTGTCTGCTCTCCGTGCGCTGGCACCCAGCTTGTGAGCTTTGGGTAAGGGGCTGGAGGTTGCCATACACAGACACACAGAGACAGCGACATGGGTCATCCTTGAATTTCCCAAGAATGCCCCCTTTGTGTTCAGGGGCAGATCATATAGAGATAGCCACACCCCAGCCAAACCCACCAGAAACCACTCTCCTGCCATCAGGAACTCCCGAAGGTCTCGTGCTCAGAGCAGCTATAGGCACTCAGATCAGGGGATTACAAGAAATTCAGGATCTGGGGTCTCACTGCTCCCAACATCTCCCCCCTAAAATTTTTATAAAATGGAAGACCCTCCTGACCACACAGCCTTTTGGTGACTTTGATTGAACCTGTACTCAGAGTGACAGCTTCTCCTCAGGAGAATACTGGCTTTTAGGGAACACGAGAGCAACTTAAGCCTGTAAGACAGGTAGATTCAGTATCCCAGAGACTGTTGGTTCCTCATACTATTTCCCACACACCCTCTTCCCCTCAAATGAAGAGGTGTGTGACCATTTCAGACTCGGGACTTTTAGGAGTGGCTTTGCCATGACCCCAGGAGCAGTCAGAAACCACTGCTCCTTCAGCAGTCCCCTAAATAACATACCCCAGCTGCCATACCCCCGTGGCACATTCATTCTTGTCAGCTGAGTGCATGGAAGACACCTCCTCGCTCGTGCACCTCCTTGACTTCCCTAGTAGCCCAACTGATCCTGCTTCTGCTAAGGAACCCTTTGGCTACACAGTTCCAATCTGGTGCGCTGATTGTAACATTTCAAGAGCTGTTCAAGTAACCATTGAGTTGTTTCACCACATAAGAGGCATTAGCAATATTAACAGATGTCATACAAATGAAATAGTGAACAAGACATTTGTTGTACTAGCCATAAGTCCACCTGCTCCTACAATAGGGCAGTCTCTTGATTTAAATTTGCTCTGCTGCAGACTCTTCGGTGTGCAGAGCCTGGAACTGCCACTGCCTTTTCCTTGCCCCACGGCTACCCAGTTCTCGGGCAGCCAGTGGGGTCTGTGCTCCAGCTTGTCTCAGCTCCAGCACTTGTTGCATTTGCTGATACTCTTGGCACTGCTGTGGCATCTGCCAGGCTAGGCACTGACTGGGCTGAGGCAATGTGCCTTCCACCACAGCCACCTAAGTTCTGCTCCAGCTGCCTTCTAGCCCCAGCTGCATTCGTTCTGGGTCCAAACTGGTGCATGAAGTGGAGCTGAACTCAGGGGAAGCAGGCTTGCTGTTCTGCAACCACCGAAGGGGCCCCACTTAAACAATCTTTTAGGAAATTTGGGCGTTGTCAATCTGTCTGGCTACTTCCTGCAGAACGGGGACGCTGCATTCTTAGGGGTATTTACGGCAATTTACTGCCACGCAGGTCGTGGCGACGGGGCAGAGGTGGAGGCTCCACCTCCCCACCGAGCTGGAAGGTGGACGTGCAGCGGGGTGGAGCGGTGGTCCCAGCCCCCGTCGGGGTGGGGCAGATCCCGTCCTGGCTGGTTGCCCTGGGCTGGGACAGAGGTCCAGGCCAATGGGCCTTGTGGCTGTCGTGCTGCGCTTCTGCTCCCTGAGGCCTGCGCTGAAAGCGGGCCTAGCGCTCTTGCCTCTTCGGTCCTGGAGGCAGGTCCCGGGGTTTGCACGCGTTGCAGTCCCTCAGTGTCTGCTGCCTGGAGCCGCTTGGCCTTGGAGCCACCGTTCTCACTCCACTGCAACATTTCAGGAGGTCTCTGAGATTCAAACCACATGAATATCGAATAATCCTTAGGTTCTCATCGTCTGTGGAGACAAAAACAGAACCTCCTTTCCAAAACATCAAATTCTTAAGCCCATACTTTAAAGTCAAGATACCTTTTTCTTAGCAGTTCCTAGAATCAAATGTCTTTCTAGTCCAGAACACAAAGACAATACAATCAACATATCATACATCTGTACACATTTATCTTTTTAAGCTATATACATTCTATCTTTTCCCAAAACATACGTCCCCTCCACCCGGGGACAACCCTATTCGTTTACCCTTCTTTCTCGGCTGGACTTCCACTTGCTGCCAAACCGAGCCAAGGATGTCAGGATTAACACATACCCCAATCCACCCTCACCTTCTGAGGGCGACCTCTCAGCGTTCCCTAGTTCCCCATATCTCGGCTGGGACCTCCAATTGCTGCGCACTGCACCCCCGTGTCTGCACTCTGTGAGCTGGCACCCAGTTCACGAGCTTCGGGCAAGGGGGCTGGAGGTTGAAATACACAGACACACAGACAGAGAGACAGCGACACGGGTCATCCTTGAATTCCCAAAGAATGCCCCCTTTATTGTGTTCAGGGGCAGATTATATAGAGATAGCCACCCCCCAGCCAAACCCACCAGAAACCACTCTCCTGCCATCAGGAACTCCTGAAGGTCTCGTGCTCAGAGCAGCTGTAGGCACTCAGATCAGGGGATTACAAGAAATTCAGGATCTGGGGTCTCATTGCTCCCAACATACATATATATGTTTTAAGTATGTATGACTATCTGGAAGTGTATTCTAAGATGTCTGCAGGATGCAGGCTAGTCTGGTGATTTGGGTGGAGTGTCAAGGGGTCTCTAGAGAAGAGGAGTGAGTCAGGACACCCAACAGGGTGGTGGTGGGAACTTTGATCTTGTGGGAGGCACACCAGGATATAGGAGCAGAGTCCAACAAAATGGATCCACCAAGATGACATGGACCTTTTGTGACACTGGGGGTAATCCCGAGGTCATGCCCCTGGGTTGACTTTCCTTCGTAATCATGAATGAACCATCCTCTATTCTACTCAATGGACGAGAACTCTGTAGGACTCTGGCAGACAGTGGCCTGTAAGTGGAGAACTAGGTGATAGATGGGGGGGGGGGGAATAGGCTGATGCGAACACCAGGAGGCGGATGTATTTTCTGTGAGGGTTAAGACAGAGGGACTTCCTTGTTCCTTTGGCATGGGTGGTCTGTCGTCAGATTTGTGGAACTCTGCCTCTTCGCAACATAGCTGTTTCTTTAAAGCTGCGGGGTGATGACATGGCTCCATTATGCCGTGGGCAGGCGTCCCATGACGCTCGTCTCACCACTGTGTGATCACAATAGAATAAGGGGCAGGGGATGCAAAGTCAGACATCCCAGGTGGTGTCCTTTCACTGCGGAAGACGGAGCAGGTGGCTTCGGTGAAGGCATGTAGGCTGGAGTGTGCCAGGAGCCATCAACCCCTGACTGGGCAAGCTGCTGAGCAGGTGCCTAGACACAGCCTCCAGTGGGCAGGACGCTGGGCCGGGCAGCAGGAGCCTGAGGTCAGCCCCAGCTTCTCTCGTTCAGATGGACATGCTGAGAGCCTGGGAAAACTGCAGGCGGAAGCAGCAACTGGAAAGGTTTTGCTTGTGCCTCAGCTGCTCTGGGGCAGACCTCTGAATGGAGGGACAATGGGATTTATTGCGGAAGGGATACAATGAGAAAGAACAAGATAACATTTTACAAAACAACCCCCCACACACAGTCCAGTTCAAAGCAGGGGGAACACAGCCTTGCAAGGCAGGCTGACATTCCAGTTTCTCACGTCTTCATATAGAAGTTCCTATCTAATCTGATCTTAGGATGGTGCACACATGGCCTTTTCACTTGGTGTGGCTGTGTGGGGTTCCTGGGGCCTTGCCAAAATGTCCTTACACCTCCTGGCCCTTCTGAGGACCAGACAGGAGCATGGTGGCACAGCCCTTGGGGGACTCCTGGGCCAGCTGGAAGGTGAGGATCTTATCCTTGGCCTTGAGGACAGGGCTTTCGGGCTCAGCTGCTCCTTACAGAGTGTATCCCTGGGCACTTCCAGAATTTGCATGCTATCTGTGACCATCCCCACAACCACTGCTGTTTCCTCCTCTCCGTCAGGATGTGTCATCTTCAGATCATCCAGGACAGGGACAAAGGTAGTGCAGCTCACGAACTGGCTGGTTAGTGCAACTCATAAATTATGCTTTTAGCATAACCTGATTGAAAGTAGAGTTGGTCCATCTGGCCGGAAACCTGTATAGCTTGACCAGCAGCCGCAGGTGGATGTCCTGGCTCTTGGGCTCCTGTGCCAAACCTTTTGGTCCTTACTGCGGTGAATTTCAACACCGATGATGGTGCCTCCTGCTCAGCCAGGTCCAGAGAGTATATGTATTTTAATGTGTGCAGATGCCCCTGGAGACCAGAAGAGGGCGTTGAATCCCTTGGGGCTAGAATGAAAGGTAATTTTGGGCTGTTCTAATGTGGGTGCTGGGAATCAAACTCAGGTCCTCTAGAGGAAGAACAGGCACTCTTAAACTGCTGAGCCATCCCTCCAGCCCCTCCACTTCTATTCTGATACAAGGTTTCTCACTGAACATGCCTGTCTAGACAGGCTGGCCAGCGAGCCCCAGGAATCCTCCTAACTGCCTCCCACACTGTGATTACAGCGACACTCACCCTTCACATGGGTGCTGGGGACGCAAACTCAGACTTTCCTGCTTTCCCAGCAAGCATTTTACCCACCGAACCCTCCTCAGTCCCCTGAATGTATTCCTGACTTAGAATATTTTCAATTGTCTGTGCGTTGATAGGAATGAGTCAAGGAACAGCAACTACAGTCAGCCCTTGATGTGAACAACAGCCCCACCTCAATGTGGAGGGCGGGGGGGGCATGAAAGAGTTTATTTCTGGAGTCTAATATGAGTGATCACGGACTGAGAACAAAAACAGGTCACCCCAAATTTCATGTCTCAGCAGTAGTTTCATGGAGTTTTTGTAGTCACAGAATAAAGAAATTCAAAGAGCAAGAGACTTCACAGACATATTGTTGGAAACAGGTGGTTGGTTACAGCACAGCAGGGGCTTCTGCTGTGGGCTCAGGTGCTGCTACTGCAGGGGCGGAGATAGCCCAGGTAATTTGTGATTAGACCCTGGACCTGCAACATTGTAACTTTCAATAATCAAGGAAGTTTTCTTTCTTTTCTTTCTTTCTTTCTTTCTTTCTTTCTTTCTTTCTTTCTTTCTTTCTTTCTTTCTTTCTTTTTATCGAGACAATGTTTCTCTGTGTAGCTTTGGAGTCTGTCCTGGAACTCCCTCTTAGACCAGGCTGGCCTCAAACTCACAGAGATCCACCTGCCTCTGCCTCCTGAGTACTGGGATTAAAGGTGTGCACCACCAAGGCCCTTTCAATCAAGAAAGTTTTAATCATCAGGTCATCTAATAAAACGCAGTTTCTCCCCAAGAACTGTTGCTCACACATCACCTTAGAGTCATCTATTAGACACAGAGGATGCGCTGGCTTGCAGCAAACAGGCTCCTGGGAGACCCTGCATGCTGTGATCCAGGCTGATACTGTGTCTGTCCTATCAAAGATCCAGGCTGCTTCTGTCTTACTGATCTGTACCCTCTCATAGACTCCAGTGGCTGCCAGTTCCAAACATCAGATCCTCCTGCTGGCAGATACTCACCCTGCAGCCAGCAAGAAGCAGGGGAAGAGAAGTGGAGGCCCCAACCAGAGCAGCAGACCCCTGGCCTCCCACGCCAGCCTCACTCTCACTCCTTTTTCCTCTTGCTTCTGATCACTGGAGTGTTATGGGGGGAGGCTGAGAGGGAGGGGACAAGATAGAGCTAGGCCATGTTATGGAATGCTGTCCTCTGGCTGTGACACAACCATTGCCATCTAAGTCTGAGCCTCTGATCCCCCTCACTCATATGATCTCCACAGGACTGGTTTATTACCGTGCCTTTGTCGGTGGGGGTGAGGAAGTGTCATTAGACCCTAACCTGAGAGTCCAACCGCTTCTATTCTCCCACCTGTAACTCTGTTCCAGATGCATAGGTCTCAGGAGGGGCTGGAGTAGAGAGGTGGGAGGTTGGCTGAGTGTGTGTGTAGGGACCACTCCCATCTATACAGCTCTCAAGACATCTCTTTTCTTTCTTCGAGGCTTCATGTTAGATGACTGTGTTTGGGGCTGGAGACAGTGGCCCCAGTTTAGGTGACCTGCTACCTTCTTTGTCTCAGCCCCACACAGAGCTCTGCTCCCCTCCCTGGGTCAGTTGGAAGAGGTGTCCCGCCAACTCTGTCTTAGAGATCACTATAATCCTGCTCCCTGGTGCCTCTTCTCTGTCCGACTGGCTAGCCAGCAATAGAGCCGGGGCCCATATCCAACCACCTTAGTCACTGTCCCTACCCTTGGCGTTTATGGATGCTTGGGGCCTCATAAAGCTCAAAGGTTGAAAACAGTAATAAAGAGGCCCAGTTAGCTTGGCTTGGGCAAGCTGTAGAGGGATGCTGAGCTTCATCTCTTGGCACCTCTCATAGCTCAGAACATGGAGCATCAAGTTCACTGTGACCCTCCCCTCTGACAGATGCCGCTTCCTGGGCACTGCATACTCGACTGGGTATATTTCTGCAGAACACAGGCTTGGGAGTGGGAAAATGTGTTCAGGAGGGAACTATCCCTGCTCATCAGTTTACGGGATCCATTTCAGCTGTTTCCAAGTCGTACAGGATGGATAGATGCAAACAGTTCCTCCAGGAGAGCCTCGCTGTCCTCCATCCCCCATGCCCTCCCACCTGCCTTTTCCATTCTGATCTCCTATTGTAGCTGAGACCTTCTAAGACCTCACCTCTCTTTTGTCGGTTAACGAGAAAAGACAGTTGTCAGCTCTTGTCGCTACACGAATGGGGACCACAGTTTTATCTTTTATGTTCTTCTGAATATTACTTTTCAGTGTGGCGAGCAGAATTCAAACCTCATCAATGGAGCTAGAATTGGCTCAGTTGGCTTGCCTGTGAGCTTTGCAAGCCCGAGGACCAGAATTTGAACGCCCAGGTCATGGGTTAAAAGCCAGCACTGTGACATGTCAGTTGTCCGTTCTTCTCCATGATCTGTGATGCCGCTAGCTCACATGGTTGGCTAGGTTATTCAATACCAGACATGATTCCCCTTTTGGCGAACAGACCTCAAGTCTAGTTGTGTCTCCTAGAAATGGCAGAGAAGCTGCATCCATGAGTCTGCATCAACACAACAATTTATTGCTTAAATAAGGCCTGAACGGTGATGATACCCATAGACTAATATGGCCCCAATCCTAGACAAGTAATTACAGCCAACTACAGAATGCTGAGAGTGGGGAAATTAGTCTTCCTCGGGAAGAATCCCTTCCCGGTTGGTTATTCAATACCAAATGGCCAGTCCTGAAAACATATATACACAAGTAACATTTGGAGGGACTGAACAGGCTGTGTTTATACAGTTTGGAATATATACATGCATATGGAACAACAATTAAAGAAATAAAAATCATGAATTCGAGAGAGATCAAGCAAGGGTGGGAGGGAGGAAAGGAAGGGGAAAATGATGTAATTATATTTTAATTAAAAAATAAAAGAGTTGAGTATGGTGGCATATGCCTATAATCCCAGCATTTGGAGGTGCTAGTTGGAGACTGCGGATCCAGGGACGCTCCAGGTCCCGCCACCCTGGACTGTGTGGCCAAGTTCCAGGGCTCATCGCTACCGTGTACTGACTGGGTGGTGCCTGGTAGATTGCTTCATCTGTCCGGGTTGCACCTCAGTTTACTGAGAAGAGAGCTTTGAGGCGGCAAACTCTAGATCAGAATCCAGGCGGCTTTGCCTTTCTCCCAGACCCCGCCCACCAGGGCCCGCCCCTCCGGTTATTTAACTCCGGTTCCTCGCGCCCTGTTTGCAGAGCGCGGTCTGATCCTGGCCGGAAGGAGCCACCCACGGCGTTTCGCACTCTCTATTGGCTGAGAGCGGCGGCGGGGGCAGGCCCAGGCCTGCGATTGGCTGTTGGAGCAAGGTTGTCCCGAGGCCCCGGCGGCCGGCGGGCGCTAAACGCCATGGAAGAAGCCCGGTCTGTGCTGACCCGGGGGGCTGTGCAGCGGAGGGGCCCCAAGACCCCGGAGAAGCAGGCGCAGGACCAGTCGGGACGGAGGCCGGGGAGGCGAAGGCCGGGGCGGAGGTGCGCACGGCTGGGCTGAGCTCCGGGTCTGGGCCGGGGTGGCCATGCTGCTTGTCCCTGCACAGTGCGACACTGTCCACTTCTCGCGGTGGGCTCCCTTCATCCCAGAGCCTCTGTCCTTCCATCCACGGCCGCAGACGGGCCATCCGAGCAAGCTAGCAGCGTCCTTGTCCCTGACCCATGACAGACCCTGTCCCAGCCCACTGGGTCCCGTCCCGGAAGCCTGGCGCCATGACTACCGTACTTTTCTTTGGCCCTGTAAATCAGGCATTGCCATACATGGATGGCTTTCTGTTAGGCTGATATTTGAACTGAGACTTTAGGGGAGGACCGCGGTTGGTGGTTATCCACGTTGGAGGATCACAATGAGCAAAGGCACAAAGTCAGGAGTGGACAGACATGCCCCTCTGGTCTGGGGATTTGTTCCTTTGGGGTTAGTAACATCCTGGTAAGTAGGATACTGGGAAGGGTATCAGCACAGACTTGTCTCGTTCTGTTTTTAGACCCTCAGCTGTGAGACAGCAGGGCCATTCAGACGATAGTATGGGTGCTGGGTAGAAGGCCTCCCAATCCGGCCCTTTCCCTCTTTCTGGAGGAATTCTAAGGAGACAGTGGTGAACAGGGGCAGGCAGGATTGCTCTGAGTTCCTTTGGGCGTAGCTGAAGGGTAAAGAAATCAGCCAGGGAGGGGCATGTGGAAGAGAAGAGTCTGGAAACGAGATTTGAAAGGGAGTGGTTAACATGGCCCAATGACACAGGCCTGTGTTATCTGACTACTTGAGAGGGCAAGGCAGGAGGCTCACAAGTTTGAGGCCAACCTGGTTTAGCCAGGCTGTGTCTTCAAATAAGAACGGAAGGTCTTGAGATGGATTCATGGAAGAGCACTTGCCTAGGATGTGGGAAGTCCTGAGTTTGAGCCCTGGCACCACAGGAAAAAGAAGGTATCTCCATTTTATCTCCAGACACCTGCTGCTGTCTGGCTGTCTCTGTACTTCCAAGGGCTCCTCAGTTTAATTGTAGAGGCCCTGGGTCTCTGATTGGTGACTGATCCTGTGGAGGGAGCTCAAGTCACTGCTGAAGGCCTCGGGCCCTGGGAGGTTTAGATGCCCTGGTCCCTAAAAGGTTACTATGTATCTTCTCACTATTCTAAGATGATACTTTAAAAAACATTGTAACAAACGAGTGCTTCCTCAGACTCGCTACTTCCTGAAGCCAAGGGTACTCTTCCTACTCTTCCTTGTCATTATCTCCCTTGGTGACAGCGGGAGCCCCTGAGTGTTCCATGCCTCTGGGTGTGGACAGAAGACAAAGCCTGCTTCTGGCCTCTCAAGGCCTTCAATTTTGCTAGTACTTGAAAACCCTATGTACCCCCTGCCTGGAGAAGGCCTGTGGCCCTAAGAAGTACCTACCTTGGGGTTCTCAGTGTGTGATTTGCCTGTTGGGCGGGGAAGGTGTTACTCAGGTGTGGACTGCCATTGGCGCCTGTCCAAGCAGAAGCAGGTCCTGGTAGCTAATAAATAAGACGAGCCCTAGCTATCCAGTCTCTGGTTCCATGCATGCTTCTGGTGTAGGTTTTATAAACCATGTCCAGAGATATCTAACCATTTGCTTCTAACTGTTATTTACCCTTTGGGGGAGTTGAGAATACAACTCAGTTGGTAGCTCATTTAATGTGCTTAAAACCTAGTTCAGTCACCAACACAGCATAAACAGGGCGTAGTGGGAGTACCCCTAAGACCCCAACGCTTGGGAGGTGGAAGGAGAAAGATTAGACATTCTGTGTTGTCCTTGACTATGCAGTCAGTTCCAGACTGGCCTGGATGACATAAGACTTTGTATCAAAAACAAAAACAAGTTAATCTTTTAAAAACCCACCCTTTGTCTAGAATCAAAGAGGACCAAGAAGAGGAAACGATTTTTAGAGATGTGGTCAGTTTCAGCCCGGACCCTTTACCAGGTGAGGTGACCGAGGCTCCCACTGTGGTCACCGCGTCCCGTGTCGTTCCCCCACCCCCCCACCCCCGGTCAAAGCATCGGCATGAATTCCCTGATTGCCACCATTCCTTACTGTTTCCCTCCGTGGACCAGCTAGATATTATGACAAGGACACCACCAGACCTACCAGCTTTTACTTCTCATCCCTGGAGGACCTCCTGGCCTGGACCCCCGCCATGGAGGATGGCTTCAACGTCGCCCTGGAGCCACTAGAGCGTCGTCAGCCTCCACTGAGCAGCCCCAGGCCCCGGACCCTGCTGTGCCACGACATGATGGGCGGGTACCTGGAGGACAGGTGAGGTTCCTGACATAGCACTGCTCTCATTGCTGGCTGTCCTAGCATGGGAAGATGGCGGCAGTTGGAGTTGGGAAAGGAGGTTTCTAGATGGGCCCTCTGTACCTCAGGGAGAGAAACTCAGTCCTAGAAGTTAAACTTCATATGGCAGCCGGGCGGTGGTGGCGCACGCCTTTAATCCCAGCACTCGGGAGGCAGAGGCAGGTGGATCTCTGTGAGTTCGAGACCAGCCTGGTCTACAAGGGCTAGTTCCAGGACAGGCTCCAAAACCACAGAGAAACCCTGTCTCGAAAAACCAAAAAAAAAAAAAAAAAAAAAAACTTCACATGGCAGAAGCAAGTTGGAGTTGGGCGAGCGCGTGTCTGTCTTAGCTACATAGATGGCTAACTCCTCAGGCTGCCCCTGAAGAGGATCTCCAGGCCTCCGGGCCCATCAGCCATGTCCTCATTTGGTGTGTGTGTGTGTTCATTGCACTTCCCCTAAGCTCTGTCCTCATCCAGATCCCTTTGCCTCTGGCTTCCTGGGCTTTCTCTCTCAGCTATGCACAGGTTAACTAGGGTGACACTTTAAACGTTTAGAGGACAGTCTCAGACTGGGTGATAGGAAGCTGAGTCAGAGCCAGCAGCCCACTCTGGGGCATGGCCAGCCTGCAGACAAGGGGAGACGCGGGCACTGCTGACCGTGCGCCTGGGGCGGAAGCCAGAGACAGGGCCTGTGCCTAGCCTTTCTGCTTCCTTCTCTTTCATCTGCTCACAGAGGCCAAAGTGCTGTCTGTGCAGATCCAGTGGCCTGTGCCAGCTCCTTGCCCAGTGAGTGAGCTCTCCCCAAACACATGAGGATGTTTGAGATTGGGTCTTGCTCTGTAGTTTAGTCTGGTAGAGAACTCACTACGTAGCCCAGTTGGCTTCCACCTCCAGTCCCTCTGCCTCAGGTGCCTCCATGCCTAGTCCCCTCCTCAGGGCTCTTTGTGTGTCTGTGTGTGTATGTGGAGGCCGGGGTACAACCTCGGCTATTGTTCCTCAGACACTGTCCACCTTATTTTTGAGACACACGTCCTCACTGGCCTGGAACTCATCAAGTAGACAAGGCTGGCCCATCTGGCACTCTCTGCCTTCCCATCCCTGAGAGTACACGCACACTCTACCCTACCTGGATTTTTTAATTTTTTTTTTACTAAGTCAGTTATGGGGATGGAACTCCCTGCAAGGCAGGCATTTTGCTGGCTGTCACCCCAGCTCCTGCTTCTGGCTGCTCTTGACAGAAGAGCCTCAGGTAGTTCCCGCTCTTGCTTCTCCCACACAGGGTCTCACCCATCAGGCTTCAGAGCTAATGACCAGAACTGAAGCGCGGCACCTCACCCAAGGCTGCTCTCTCCCACCCGCCATCACTGTGTCCTGATTCTGTCTCCTGGGACCTGACTCTGTCCCATGTCTTCCAGGTTCATTCAGGGCTCGAGGGTGCAGAACCCCTACTCCTTCTACCACTGGCAGTACATTGACATCTTTGTGTACTTCAGCCATCACACGGTCACCATCCCCCCTGTGTGCTGGACCAATGCTGCCCACCGGCACGGGGTCTGTGTGCTGGGTAAGAGCCAAGCAGCTGGTGACATAGCTGTGCCCATGGGTCAGGACGGGTATCTGTACATTTTCCCAGGGAGGACCAGATGGCATCTATTTTTAGCTGTGGCCCATTGGTCATTGTGGTGGTGAGCAGAGGGGCCATGCTGTGTTCCAGAAAAGCCCTGCTTACATACATGAGTAGTGGCTGCGTCTGGCCTGAGGCCACGGTTTGCCATCCACTGGTTCAGACCGGTGCCTCTCCAGCTTCATCCTGCATCCCCTGTGACCACATCCCAGAGGACCACTGGTAGAATGTCTACATCCTTCAATAATCCTGCTGTCTAGGAAGCATACTCAGGCAAGTCCCAGGTCAGAGGAGAGCCGTCCCTGCAGCCGTTTCTATCTCATGTCTCACAGGGACCTTTATCACAGAGTGGAAGGAGGGTGGCAAGCTCTGCGAATCCTTCCTGGCTGGGGATGAGCGCTCCTACCAGGCGGTGGCCGATCGGCTGGTCCAGATCGCTCAATTTTTTCGTTTCGATGGTTGGCTCATCAATATCGAGAACTCCCTGAGTGTAAGAGCTGCAGCCACATTCTGGCACCGCAGCCATGGTCTGGTGCCTGCCCCTCCACCCCTTGCTTTGCAGACCCTTCTTGCTTGCTTCCCCTGCCCCGATTCCTTGCTCTACCCTCACCCGTTTGCATGACCCCTCTTGCTCCGGACCCAGACCCCAGCCCATCTGGGGCCAACAGTGCCATCTGACTGCTAGCCATGAGCTCCGTTGGCTGTGGTCTGCTTGCCTCCCTCCTCGGTGCGGCCACACGCTTTCTCCCCATCCCTGCTTTGGGCTTGTGTGTGTGGCTTTTCTGTGGTCCTGACCCCTGCCCTTGCTTTTATCTCTTCCTGAGTTCCAGGCTATTTTCTCTCCTTCCTCCCCTGTGGCTGTGGGACAAGGGGCATTTCTGGCAGGGCTGGCTCTTATGGCCTCTCTTCTCTACTGTGTTATTTTTCATGACAGACATGCTCAGCCTTGCGGTCTGATCTCCCTTTCTCCCTTGCAGCCGGCTGCTGTGGGAAACACACCCCCGTTTCTCCGGTACCTGACCACGCAGCTCCACCAGCTGGTTCCCGGAGGCCTGGTGCTGTGGTATGACAGCGTGGTACAGAGCGGGCAGCTCAAGTGGCAGGATGAACTCAATGAACAGAACAGGTGAGCGCCAGGGGTGACCGTGCAGTAAGAGGATCTGGACAGGTTACAGGACATCCTATGTGGGCGGCTTTGGGTTGGAGGGAGCAGGTGTGATCAGTACCCACGGGGCTGGGCGCTGCAGAGTCTAGTCATGGGCAGCCCCAGTCCATGGGTTCTGTGTGGCCCTGAGCATCAGGGAGGCTGACAGCAGATGGGGGTCCTGTCCAGCTGTGCATGGCCTCAGCTGGTCCTTGCCACCTCCCAGGGTCTTCTTTGACTCCTGTGATGGCTTCTTCACCAACTATAACTGGCGGGAAGACCACCTGCAGAGGATGGTGGCGCAGGCCGGGAAGCGCCTGGTTGATGTGTATGTGGGCGTGGATGTGTTTGCTCGGAGCAATGTGGTCGGAGGCCGTTTCGATACTGACAAGGTAGGTGGTGGCCTTTTCACCGCACAGGGCTACTGGTCTGCACACCCTCGGTGGCCTCTTCTTTGGGGACCTTCCATTTTTCTTAGTACCTCAGAGGAAAGAAAGAGCAACTATTCCCTGAGAAGGGAAACCAAGGCACCCTGGAACTCCTGTGTCTCGGGTCAGATGGGCTAAAGGACCTGTACCCACTCTTTTTTTTTTTTGAGACAGGGTTTCCCTGTCTAGCTCCAACTTTCCTGGAACTTGCTCTATAGACCAGGCTGTCCTGGCTTGCTTTGTAGACCAGGCTGGCCTCGAACTCACAGAGATCTGCCTCCCTCTGCCTCCCGAGTACTGGGATTAAAGGCCTGCGTGACCACTGCCTGACTCCGTTTGCTTCCACTCTTGAATCATCCCCCAGATGCCGATTTTCCTCCCCTCCTGGGCTATGTGCTTTGGAGCATGTTGAGTGACTTCTCACGCCACCTAGACAGAGGGAGTGTGCAGGGGCTGTAGTGACAGAGGTGAAGCTATTGTGTTGGGGACCAGTGAGGTTTTCTGGCCAAGTCAGCTCAGCAGGGAGGAGAGGTGAGCAGCAGGCCCAGTTCCTGTCTGTCGTCCCGAGGGAAGCTCTAGATGAATCATTTGACCCAGGACCCTGGTTTTACTTCTCTTGTGATAAAATGCTCTAAGTGCAACAGGAGCCACAGGGGCCGAATCTCAGGTTACAGTTCCAGGCTACAGCCCATCAGTGTAGGGAAGTCTGGGCGGCACCGTCCAGATCAGAGGGAAAGGAAGTCAATGCTGGCTTATTCTCAGCTGGCTCTCTTCTCCCACCTCTTACTGTTTTTGGGAAAGGGTCTTTCTGTGTAGCCCTGGCTGTCCTGGAACTTGCTGTGTAGATCACACTTTCCTTGCCTTCCCTGTCTCTGCCTCCTGGGATTAGAGGTCACCCCGCCCAGCTTTCTCCTCTTTTATACGGTCAGGACTTCCTTTCCTAGGGAATGGCACTGCCTCCCATGGGCTAGGTCTTCCCTAGTCGATCAACAAGAAGGCACACACTCAGACACGCCCACAGGCTAACCCAGGGCAGACACCACCCGTCCCTGAGACTCTTCTCAGGTTATTCTAGTTGTGCAAGGTGGCAGCTAATACCAAGGAGCACACAGTCGCCCAGCCCAGCGACTGCCGATTCTCAGACTGCTGTGATTCTCAGAAGAGAGAGGGGGAGAGGGAGAGTCCCAGTGAGCTCACTGCTCTGCCCTCCACGACAGCACCATGACTGAGTCCACCATGTTTTCAGTTGCTTCTCCTTTAGCTGGCTTGTGCGACATCAGGGATGAAGCCCAAGACCCTCTGCTTGGAGTTCTGAGAGAGAGCTTTGCCTAGCTGATCCTTCCCTGTGAGCTGGCCTCCAGGCCTGACTGGACTCTGGTCCCAGTGTGCGGCATCTCCCTCGTTTCTGTCTCTCCAGTCACTGGAGCTGATCCGAAAGCACGGCTTCTCGGTGGCGCTGTTTGCTCCTGGCTGGGTGTATGAGTGTCTGGAGAAGAGTGAATTCCTTCAGAACCAGGACAAGTGAGTCCCCAAGGGCTTTGCATGGGCCGGCAAGAGAGAGGGCATCTCTGCTGCTATGGGTACCTGGTGGTGGCTCAGGTCTAACTGTATAATAATCCTCTCCAATGGGGTGGGACTGGAGGGTGAGAACTAAGTGGACGCTCTGGCAGCCCCCCAATAGGATGCTAGAGGACCATCTGGGCAGGAGGGAAAGGAGGGTGAGAACCACTTCCTGCCGGCGTCATCTGGCCTGCCCGACTCCCTGGCTCCAGAGAGGGCTGCAGGGAGGTGGAGCACCCCCTCACCCTGCCTCCCTGTGTCCCTGTCAGGTTCTGGAGACTGCTGGAGCGCTTCCTGCCCACACACAGTATCTGCTCCCTGCCCTTTGTCACCTCTTTCTGTCTGGGGCTGGGGCCTCGAAGAGTCTGCTATGGCAAGGTGCAGTCCGGTGCTGAGGACAGGGTGGGAAAGTGGGCTTCTCTGTGTCTGGCTCTGGCTGGGATGGGCAGGAGAGAGCCAACGGGTGTGAGCTTGTCCCTACCTCCATGTGCTGTTTGCCTCTGCAGAGGAGGCCCCTGCCCCTGCCCCATTTCTCACTCGCTCTGTAGACCAGGCTGGCCTTGAACTTACAGAAATCTGCCCGACTCTGCCTCCCAAGTGCTGGGATTAAAGGCAAGTGCCATCACCACCCAGCCCTTTTCTCACTTCTCCTCTTTCTTCAGGAGCAGGCAGTGGGGCCCTGGTACCACCCTAGTGCCCAGGAGACCCAGCCCCTCTTTGGCGAACATAAACTGGCTGGAGACAGTGGGGGCTGGGTGAAGACACACTGCTGCCTGGCAGACGCCTGGCATGGGGGCAGCTCTCTGCTGCTCCGGGGCCTGATCCCGCCTGAGGTTGACAATGTAGCCGTGAGGTGGGTGAGTGATGGCTGAGGTGTGTGGGTCTCCGCCTTCTGTCCTCGTGTCTGTGGCTAAATTAGGCAGAGGGTCTGCCAAAGCCAAGTAAGAAGCGGTTAGACCTCAGATCTTTTACGCTGTGCTCAAACACATTACATGACGCCTCTGCAGCCTGCTTCAATGTTGCATGGCTGTGTCGGTTGGGTGCAGTGCCATGCAGGAGTTTGAAACAGCCCACTGAGTGGCACTTCCCAGCACGTGGCTGCCTTAGATGGTGCATGGGAGGAAATTAGAACCAGGGCCTTCCAGTCTGCAGCAGAGTCTGGCTATAGGAAAGGCCAGGTCCTAGTCACGGCAGGGAGGGGCTGGTGGAGGGTCTGCGGTCTCCCTCCCACCTCTCATAAGGTTTCTCTCCTCCAGGTTGTTCTCCCTGCAGGTTCCACTGCCACCCAAGCTTTTCCTGTCAATGGTGTACAAGTTTGAAGACTCGACAGATGTTCAGGTGGCTTTGGAGCTTACAACAGGGGATGTCAGCAGCTGCCACGTGGGTGGCATATCGGTGCTGAATGGTGAGAGGCTGGGTGACTTCATGGAAAGGAGGTGGCGAAGGCCCTGGCTCGGGGTGGAACTGGTGTGGGTGGGGCTGCTGTGGGTGGGGATGGGTAGTTCCCACCTAGGGTGGAATCTGTGGTTTGTGGTCACAGATGTAAGACAGGGGTCTCCTAGACCCCCCTCCTCCCACTACTCTACCCAGGGGTCTCTTAGACCCCCCTTCCCCCACTGCTCTATCCAGGGGTCTCCTAGACCCCCCTCCCTCCACTGCCCCACCAGGGTCTCCTAGACCTCCCTTCCCCAACTGCCCTGCCGAGTAGACATCCTGCCCCTCTTGGGTTTTCCTGTGGGATTCTCCTTTCTGAAGCCTATGTCTTCTAGCAGATTCTGGCTCAAGGCACAGCCCCCGACCCCTCCGGGTGCCCCCCACCAAGCTGGCCAGGTGGAGTGGCCGTTGTGGCCAGCAGCTCAGTGGGGGCTGGATTCAATGGTGAGTCCCTCTCCTGTCAGGTCCCCTTAAGGCTATGGGCACACATGGAGGAATTTAAGGAACAAGAGTTCCCCACTGAGAACACCCCCCCCACCCCCCCGGAACAAGAGGGAAGGAGAGATCTTGGTTTGACCCTCAAGTTTTGGCAGCAGTGAGATAGACCAGAATATTCCTCACAGGAACCTGCTGTAGTCCTGCGCCCCATGACCTGGGGTGCCCCTGGGATGCTTCCTGCTTCATGCTGTGGCTAGGGCCCTCCCCATAGCTGGCTTGTGAGTAGCCTGTGTGTTCTTTCAGCTGCTATGAGGTGAGCCTGCACGGGTGCCTGCTTCAGGACCTCTTGATGAGCTTCTCACGGCCACCTGGCAGCCGGGAGGAGAAGGGCTTCGTTTGTCGCCTTGGAGAGATCCAGGTGTGTATGTGGGAGCTAGGCCTGTGGGGAGGAAGGGGTGGATGGAGGCTCTGAGGAGTGCCTCCCTGGGCATCTCGCCAGCCAAACCTCTCTCCTATCAGGTGGTTGATGCCAACAGCCTGCTGGCCCCTCTGCCCCGGGTGCAAAAGGTCACCATCTCGCAGCTCCGCTGGCTTCCGCTGATCTCTGGATCTGAGGGCCGCCCTGCCCAGCTCCTTCTCAGCTGTACTCTTCAGTGGTCCTTCCACCTGCTCCAAGCCAGGTGCTTCCGGATTCATTGCCGGGAACAGACAGGAAGCAGCTCCGCAACGGACAGGACTGAGAAGCCCACGTTCCTGGGCCTGGCTTTTGCCAACCAGTACCGTGTGGTGGACGTGGTAGTGGGGGCCGCTAGTTCTGGGCAGGATGGTCGTGTGGAGTTCCTGGTGGAGCCTGTCCCCAGGGAGGGCTTCCAGGTGCCTCAGGCCGAGTGGGGCAGGGCGGCCCTGGTCTACTCGGCCCCTCAGTGAGCCCACCCCAGAGCATGGTACCCTTCTTGCCTTAAGACTCGAGGTTTCCTCTTGACCAACCACCCAGGGCTGAGTGGACCACGGAGTATAGCTGGGTCCCCAGGAGGCCACGTCTCTAGGCTCTGGCTGTGCTCTCAGGAAGCTCTGCCCTGTGGGTGCTCCAGGTGAGTTACCTAGCACCCACATCCTTCTGTGTAACGCCCTCCATGGGATACAGGACTCAAGGGAGAAGGAGAGCGTTTGAAGTTTCTTTCAGAAGGTTCAGTAAAGGCTATCACGCACAGTCTGAAAAGATGCTTCTGTTGAGAATGGTGGCCATTTGTCCCTGCAGCTTTGACAATCAGAGACAAACCTCACTGGTGACAGTAAGGACCCTGAGAGGCCAGGGTTTGCGATGCCTCCTGAAGGCTGAGGCAACACCCCTTAGGCTTGGAGTGGGAGTCGGGTACTCACAGGGTAGCTGGGACGGTGGCCCCTAGGACTAGGAGCTCCGTCTGGTGGGCATTGGCACCCTGCCCCCCCGGCCCCCCTCCCCCCCCCGTACAAGGTGGGCCAGTCATCATCAGACTACCTGTATGGATGGTGGCTTTGGCAGCTGACTGTCCCCGTGAACCCCAACTCCCTTGCCTGTGCATAGGCTGTCTGCCATGGTGAAGGTGCAGAGGCATCAGGTGCCACTAGGCTTCCTCCCCCTCCCCCCCCCGCCCGTGTCTCCTAGAGACAGATGAGCCTTGCCTCCCTCTAGGTGTGGCTACATCCTTAGCTGTACAGAGCCCTGTTGACACTGGGCTGCATGGAAACCACCCTCTGTGTATCTGGGCCGTGGGTGACGCCACCATTGTTTCCCAGTGCTTCATGCTCAGGCCACAACCTCTCTCATCCCTTCTGTGTTCATAAATGGGACCCTCTTTGACACAGCTCTGGGGTCTGACCTGTCGCCGCCAGGACAACCTGTCGCCATCCCCTAGAGGTGGACGGGTTGGATGGGTAGTGCTTCCTCAGAGTCCTGAGTGCCAGGCAAGGAGGGCAAGGGTGGCTCCTGCCTATATGGGTTGATGCTTCTGCCCATCTTCCCTGATTTTGTGGGCACTCTGTCTCTCGCGAGTGGCACCTATAAGGACCTAGAACCATTCTGCCAGGTTTCTCACAGGGACAGGGGCAGGATAGGGCCTCTGGTAAAGTCCAGGCTACTCCTGTACCCTGGCATGTGGCCACCAGCCTTGCAAGTGGGAGAGGAGCACCCAGGACTGTGCTGGCCTTGCTTTCTCTGGTCTGTTGCGGGAACCTGCCCCCAGGACCCTGGCTTCCCCAGTCCCAGCCAGAGTACTATGCCTGGAGCGGAGAGTCCAAGGGCGGCAGGCAGGGCAGGTGGTGGGTTCCGGGGCAGTGCAGCATTCCCGAGTGCCCTGCTTCCCTCATGGTACTGAGGACACTTTTTAAAAGTGCTGGTTCCTTCAAATATTTTATGCAGAGAAGGAGGGAAAATTTATAGTGGCAATTATTTTCTTACAGTCTGGTGAGCAAGCAATTAGAAGTAAGGGGGCTTAGCAGAGCGTGGCGTGAGGCAAAGCTGCGCAACCCCACTTCCCAGGAGCACGGTCCCCAGTCCCGGCAACACTGACTCCTGCGCAGGAAAATTAATCTGCCGGCATTTAAGCCCGGGCCCCTCTGGTGGATATAATCGCTTGGAAATAAATTATCCAATGTGAAAAACGAGAAGGCAAGTCTTGGTGTGATCCGGCTCTCGGCTCCAGCCCCGAAGCTTTTGGTTTGGATTCTGCGTCTCTCGTGGCAGATCTCAGGCCCTGCCTTAGCCGCCCCTACCTACTGTTCTGCCGCCATCTCTTTCCGAAGCTGGGGCTCAAGGCTGGGCCGCACATTCACCTTGGAATGAATGTAGGGCCGCCGTTGAGGGTGTCCACACCATGATGGCTTCACGCCCTGTCCCTGGCTCTGTGACCTCTCCCATTCCGTCAACACCATGCCTGGGGAAGCCCACCATGCCCGTTTCCTTAGCTGCAACTGGTAGAAGCCTTGCAGGCTGCTCTGTTCTGTTCCACGAGTCTGTCTGAGGGCAGGCGCAGAGGCCAGCCTGAAGAAGGGGGCTGGAACGTCCCAGGCGTTTGCCCAGAGGGTCCCCAGCCTCCCCACTATCACCTGCCTATCCTAGGGCTGAGCCCCAAACCCCAGACCTTGAGTGCTCTTCCCCCCTCTCCCCCCTTGTGCAGGGAACTGCTAAATCAGAAAAAGCCATCCTGGTTTGAAGAAAGAAATCTTTATTAATCTTAATAGTAATACTGTTACTTTGAATGATCACACCGTGGAAGCATACAGAATGGTAAGAAAGGAAGCCTGGGGCTCGGCTGCAGTCCTGGGAGAGGGGCTGGGATGAGGGTTCCGAGCTGCTGTGGGAAAAGGGTCCGAAACAGCAGAAGGCGAGGGGCTCTGTACAGAGGACAGAGCCGGAGGCAGGCGCGGGGCTATGTACAACAGGAATAGAAAAGGAGGGTTCCGTTTCCATAGCTTCGGTGGCTGATGCTGGATAGAAAGTGAGGTGATTTATTTTGAGGTGTCATGAGACAGTGGTGCCGCGTCGGGAGCCATGGTTTCTTTCTTTTTTTTTTTTTTTTTTTTTTGCTGTTAATCCTACTCCACCTATCCCGGCCTTGCCAGGGGCTTCTTGCTACCTGTCCCTTGTACCATCCACTGGGCCTGTTGCTTTCCTGTGACACCCACTATTCCTGCCCAGGGAGTGAAGGGGCTGCAGCCCTGCTGGCCTTCCCTGCGGCGGGGCCAGCCCAGACCGTTCCCATTCCTTGCCTTCCCCATGGGTCCTGCTCTGACCCTGGCCCTCCAGACCCTAGCACCTTGACTCCCAGCCTCGAGGTGCAGCCCAGGGCTGGCCCATCTGTCATCGCCCGCTCCCTAGCAGAACTGAGCTACAGGAGGGAGCAGGAAGGAGGGTTGGGTCCTTCTTCAGGAAGGCTGCCACTACAAACAAAAGCTGTGCTCCAGGGCCCCCCTGTGCATGCTGCCTACAGCGTGAGGACTGGGTCCCTGCTGGCTGGGCCTCCTTCCTTCTCTGTAGCTAGAAGCTTTTCTCACATAGGGGAGCGGGAGCATGGGGTGCTCCAGAGTCCTGGAGCCATGTCAGCCCTTTGCATTGGGAGTTGGACCCCAGGGCGGCTGGTTGGACAGCTGACGCACTGGCAGCACATTCAGTGGAGGCCAGGCTGGAGACCTGGGATGAGTGACAAGCTGCCCTTGGCCCCTAACTGCCTCCAGCCCCTCCAGGGCTCAGCAGGCAATAGCCCAAGTCAGCTGGCTGCTCCTTCTCAGGGGCCTGCTCCACCCTAGGAACTCCTGCCTGGGGAGCAGGGTGGGAAAGGAAGACTGGGTAAGATACCGGAGCCCCCCGCCCCACACCCATGGGCCACATTTCCCCTCCAGGTCTTCCCCAGTGCCTGGCCGCATCCCTACTGCACCGCCAGCCAGGCAAGGCCACTCTCCGGCGCCCCCTGGGGGACGAGCTCCCTCGGTGCGGGCGTACGCCAGACGTGGACTTGGACTTGGTTGGATGCCTCTTGGTTTGGTTGGAATTTTTTGTTGTTGTTGCTGCTTGGATCTTAACATCTTTTTTTGTTTTGTTTTTTGTTTTGTGATTTTTTTTGTTTTTTTGTTTTTGCCCTTCATGGTCCGAGAAGGAGACGGTGGAAGGTTTCACTACAACAGAAACAGAAAGGGAAGGGCTAAAGTTTCTGAGGGGTAGTCGCAGCACACGGGGCCACTGTGCCTGCGGGCTTGGATCCAACCTGAAGCCACAGTGCCCCTAAACCTTTCCCCCACAGCTTCTGGAGCCCCACCATAGGCTAGACATAAAGCAGACCATCTTGTAGGGATGAGCGGACCAGGTAGGATATGGAGATCGTGGAAGGAGAGGGAGCAGGGCTCTGTCTACAATGGGGCTAACAACTTTGGTTGCCTTGTGGTTCTGAACCCCCAGAGTGGAAGGGCCAGCACCGACTAGTTCTCCAGAGCTCTCGGCCTGACCTCAGGTGCCAACTGGCATACTCTCTGAGACTCTGGACAGTAGAGCTAGGTGGGTCCCCAGGGCCACCGAGGCACAGACATGCTAACGGAGGCTTGGGTGAGGAAGGAAGCTGACACATGTGCCCGGCCTGATGACTGGAGCCCTTTCCCCTCCTGGGATGGACCTCCACAATGGGTATGTCGAGTCTTGCAATGGTTGGGGGAGGAGCTCTGTAGGTCGACGACAAACACCTGGAGCCATCAGCTTCAGGTGCCTGAGGAGATGGTCAGGCTCAGGGACGGTCTCCAGAGCCACCAATACAGGGTGACCCTGGGGCAGGGACATTTCTGTAAGGGAACCCAGAGCTGGGGTGACCACAGCCGTACACACAGGGAACAGTGTGCTCGTGACTCCCTGGACAGGAGGATAATCAGTAAACTTTAATAGAAACATTAACTTCAGCTGAGAGGAAGTCCAGAGGGGGCAGCTACTCCTGACATTCCCCGTGAAAGGTGGATGGAGGCCCCTCCCACCGGGAAACCCACTGACGAGGCCTCTCTCAGTCACCAAGCATGGGGGTGGCCAGGCCTGCAGGGGTTGACCGAGGTGACCCAGAGGGACGTTTGGTGGCACCTCTGGAGCTCTGAGAGCCCGCGTTGCCCTGCGACACAGGCACGGTCCTGGTAGGGCGACCTGCCGTCCCCCCGGCCTGGCTCCCGCTGTATGCATACTGTACCTGAAGTGGCTGTACAACACCAACAACGGAAACCAAGGTTCAGACATACAGGAAAACCAGGGTCAGAGACACACACACCGGCATGGGTGGGGTGGGGAGACCAGCTGGTTGGAGGTAAAAATCTATGGACTTTAGAGTCGCAGAGGGGTCAGCGGCGCGTGTCGCTGACCGGGAGGGGCGCACTGTCCTCCTGGTGGCTGTGTCTGGTGTTGGGAGTGGAGGGTTTGGTTTGGAATAAGCAGTGGCATGAATGCTGTGAGGGGGGGTCTCTTGCTAGTAGGGGGTGAAGCGGCTGTACCCTCCTCGGCAGAGGCTAGCCTGCAACATCAAAGATGAAAAACAGCCAATCAGTACCATCTTTCGGTATCGGAAGGAAAAAATCAAAAAGAAAAAAAAATTAAGGAAAACCGAAAAAGAAAAAGAAAGAAATAGCTAACCCCACTTTCTTTCCCCCAATAGTACTTCGTTGGGAAGAATGGGTTTCTGGTTACCATGGCAATGGGGGGCCTGGTTCCTGGGTGGTGGTCTTGGGGCTGGGAGGGTTGATCCCCCCCCACTGAGACTTCTATACTGTCTTTGGGCTCACTTCTTGGGGCTTCAACTGGGCCTACTGTGCGCTCTGGTGGAGATATACCTCCTCGTGCCTACGGGGCTAGTGAGGATGCTCCCACAGGCCTCCAGAGCCACTGACGTCTGAGGGGCACACCTGCTGGTCACAGTTCCTGACCTGCTTCTGGGCTCCTAGGGCCTGCTAAGCTCGGCTCTGTGTCTTGCCAGAGAGGTTTCTAAGGAATCTGGTTCTCACCCCACCCCCAAGTTTGGCAGGGAATGGGAAGAAAGTAGCAAACACAGGAGGAAAAAGCCAGAAAAAATAAGCCATAACCAAGAGGGGTCCATGAGTCCACCACAGCTCTCAGCTAGCTGCCTTGAGGCTGAGCTGAGTGGGTAGCCTGGGCCTTCAGGTTGCAGTCCTGGGTCTTGGTCTCTTCCTGTATGGCTGCAGCACCCTCTTAGCTAGAGCCCCACAGGCCTCATGATGTCTGGGGCTTGTTAAAAATCAATGAAGACAAAAATCCCCAAGGGAATAATCAAAACCAAGGGAGGTAGGAAAAAAAAAATCCATGTTGCCCCTCAGGTTTCTCTCTTTACTGCCCCCCAAATGTTTTCATCTTTGATGCTGGATGCCAAGCTAGAAACATACAACATCCCTGGGGTGGGGGGCATCTAGGGCACAGGAAGTAGGTGTGCACTGGACACAGACTGGGGTACAGAGGGTCTGGGCGTACACACACACACACACACACACACACATACACATGCACACAGACACACCAGCCCACCCACTCTCCCACCCTGACAGAGTCTTCTCCACCCTGAACACAGTGGATGAGGCTGCTGGAGACCATTTCCCTGGAGCCTTGGGACAGTCTGGGAAGAGTGTGGTGAGAAAGGGTTGCTGTCCTTTAGTTCCTCTGCCAAGTGAGAATGGGAAGGTGAGGGGGAGGTTAACCTCAGACACTTCCCAGGGAAGAATGGGTTACATCTGCCCAAACTGCCAGGCCCTTGCAGGCAGGACTGTGGTCACTGGGTTCTGGAAAACTAGGATGCTTCCCAGAGGTCCGGTCATCGTGGAGGGTTGGACCTGCCTCTGGGGCAAGTTCCTCCCCAGCTCTCCAGAACGAGGTACTGGCTGCAGGTCTCAGCCTCGGCCTGCAGCCTGGTCCCACCCATCCCAGTACAGGTCGAATGTCTTCGTCGCTAAGGGCGGTTGTTCTTACCATGGTTCCGATGCTGTAGGTTGCTGTGGGGCCGATGGTGTGATGGTAGGGATCGGTGGCTGCATAGACTCTGCCATAACTAGGGAAGAGCAGGGAGGGGGAGGGTGCCGGAGAGGGACGGCTGAAGCAGGCTGCGAAAGCTGACCAGGCTTCCCAGACCAGCGCCCTTCCCCGGAGGCCCCTCGTCCCCCATGGACCCTCTCAGCTGCCTGTCCTTGCTTTCTGTTTGAAAGGAAGTTTCTGGAACTTAGCGGTACACCCCCTTCGTTAGGTGGCCAATGTGTTCTGCTTGGTGACGCAGGGAGGGGATGGTGTCGTTCGTGTGAGTCTGCCTCAAGCAAGAACTAGGGCACAGAGTTTGAGAGAAGAGAGAGATGGGGGATGGGGACCAGGGACACCATGGCCCAAGAGGTGGCACTCTGTCCCAGATGACCTTCTGCTCACCTAGCTTGTGAGGTGATGGATTCTTAGGGACAAGGCTGGGTCACCCTGCCTGCCTTTCACATGTGGTAAGGCGGGGCAATAGACTGTAAAGGAGAGCAAGGATTGGAGAGCCCCCCGTTATGGTGGGGGGGGGGAGCGGCAGGCAGCCTCCAGGCCACAGGGGGCATATGGACAAGCATGCCAGCTTTCTGTAGGCAGATCCAGTATATGGCCCAGACAGGAGCTCTGAAGCTACCGGGCCAAGAATCCAAAGGAAAAAGCCTTAGACTCAGCCTTCAATGAGGACTTGCCCTGAGCAACCACAGCTGGGCAGAGGGAGGGCTTGCTGCTCCCAGACACAAACTGGACCAGGGTTGTTTCCAGATGTCAAATAGGGGCCCCCAGTCACCCTCCTCATCGAGAGCTCTCCTTGAGAACTGTGAGACCCCTGGGTTGAGACCTGGGTGTTGTCTGCTCCACGAGACAAAATGAGGTAACCAGGATTCCCTGGTTCAAGGATCTCTGACCTCAATCTGGATCCTTCTAGCCCTGCATTCACCAGACACAGGCACGGACAGGTTCTGAGTGGTGGATGGGGTTTCCTGTCTGTCTGCACCCATCCTCCTAGGAGCCCCCAGCACCCCTGTGCGGCCCGCTGTCTCACCTGTCGCTGTAGGCTGCGGCGGCTGCGGCTGCGGGCTGAGCATATCTGTAAGCTGCATAGCCTCCCTGCAGGGGAGGGAGGAAGGAGAGATGGCAGGTGGACTCAGTGGGGCTCACTCAGGTTGAGGCAGAGCCAGAGAAACTGAGGTAGGCACAGAGCCAGCAGAGCCAGGCCCTCAGGAGGGACTGCGGACCTTCTCAGGCCTCCTGTGCCTGACTTGCCACTCCCACCTTGGCCTGGCGTGGCTTAGGTAGTCCTGGCCTGGGAACCTGGTCTGTGGGCTGACAGAGGTCTGAGGACTGCACTGTTCAAGATGAAGCAGGGCTGCCTGTTCCTTTGTCCCTTCCTTCCTTCCTTCCTTCCTTCCTTCCTTCCTTCCTTCCTTCCTTCCTTCCTTCCTTCCTTCCTTCCTTTCCTTCCTGCCTGCCTTCCTTTCCTCCCTCCCTCCCTCCCTCCCTCCCTCCCTCCCTCCCTCCCTCCCTCCCTCCCTCCCTCCCTTCCTCCCTCCGTCCCTCCCTCCCTCCCTCCTTGTCTTCCTTGTCTGTTCTCACAATCATTTGCAATTTCAGCGCACATTATTTTGCACCAATTGTATGCTGCATGCTGGTCCTGGCACACAGTAAGAGCCCACAGACCCAACAACATTCCAGCCTGAATGCTGACAGTTATAAGAAGCCCACTGGTGACTCTGGACACAGTCCTGGACACCAGGAAGAATGAAGGGGGCCTTGAAGGGATTGGTTCAGATATACCTTAGACAAGTGGGTAGTTAACTATGGGTAGCCGCCCAGGGGCAAGGCACAGACAGGTTTACTGTGGGGGTGCTCACTGAGGGTCTCAGCCACAGAACAGGATGAGCACAGTCTCAGAGGGAGAGCGAAGGACAGGACTTTACCCAGAGAGAATGGACACCAGCAAAGGGTGTGGCTGCCGCCCTTAGCCTGGTTAGGAACGGGAGAGGGCCATTCAGTGCCCTTCACATAACCCCCTGCCACATGAGGCAGGGTGCCTTAGGTTTATAGCGCTACTGGGACAGCCATTAGACATTGCCATGGTCTCTGTGAGTCTGAGTGAGGCCATGAGGACAGACGGACTTCTCACAGGCACACACAGAATGTTGGGCTTGCACCCTTCCCTCCCCAGGGCTACACTTACATAAATCTCAGCACCATAAAATCCATCCTGATACACGACCCTGGAAGCAAACGGACAAGAGAGTGGTGGGAACGCTGGAGAGGCGGGGTAGGCCGGCTCCGGTGTCTGCTGAGGAGGGAGGGGGCACGGTGCCAGCCCCGCCCACGGGACTGGCATTTTAACAAGCGTTTGCTCCAGTGCCCTGTTTGGTATAACAATAGAGTAACACCCTTGCTGGTCAGCTCCTTTCTCCCAAAACCCAGGGGCCCATCAGCCCTCTCCTGCTAACCTCCCCTTTCTTCCCCTTCAGCAGTGGAGGGCAGGACCCCATGGAAGGGTCCAGAGAGGGCTCCCAGAAGGCCCTTGCTGGACCCAAGGGCTGACACATGCCCTTAGTTAGCATTCGGATGACACGTGGTTCTAAATGATCCTCCAGAGGCCAGTGAGCCCTGGAGCTGTCCCTTGTGGTGAGGATACTGATGGTGCAGGCAGTTCCAGTGCTGGGCTCTGGGGTCCCCACCAATCTGTCCAGCCCCACGGTTCTGGAAGGGCAGCTGAGCCCCCTTAGCTGCTCAGGGCTACCTCCCACACCCCCTGGCTTTCCTTCAGCCTCCCCCTTTCAGGTACTCACGCTCCATAAGTCGGAATGGGGGGCGGAGGTGGTGCAGCTCGAAATGTATTATACACAGCACGGCCCCGGCCCCGCAGGTGTGCACCCCGGTAGGCGACGGCGGTGCCCGTGGTGGGGTAGGGGAAACTGGTCACTGCAGGAAAGGAATAGGAGAGAGGACAGTGAGGAGAGGCTAAGGCCCTGCTCAGCCCACCCCACTTGCCCCTGTCCCCACCTTTACCTGCATAGAATTCAGGCCCATACACTGCCCCTACTACGGGGTTTAGCTTCCAGCCTAGAACGGAAAGAACATAGTCACTGACTTCCCAAACCTACTGCCACCTCTCCTTATGCCTGGGACCTCCTAAGGCAGTAAACAGCCAAGCCTACGGGGATTAATTAACACTGGGCCTCTGCGAAGGGCAGGACCCTGTCCAGGAATGGGCAGAGGATGTGGGTCATCAACCAGGCCCCTCTCCCCATACCACAGCCACCTGCTACTGGAGGAATAGCAGGAACCCCCATTTTAGCCCATCACCTGGGTTCTTGGGGTTCCCCTACAGTGTGATCTCCCCCAGCTTGCTCCTGGGCACACTTGCCCTGGGGGCATTAGAAGCTTGGGGTACAGTGGAAAAGGGAGACAAGTTGAAAATATCTGTATCTGATTCACTGTTGGGGGGGGTGTCTTTTTTCCCATCCTGCCTGAAAGTCTCCCTGCTGCTCTGAGGTTCCTCGGGCTCCCTTCCCTGAATGATGGGTCCCCCACCCTCTGTCCTCTCGTCTCAAGTCCTTCTGCAGAGTTGCTGGGAAGGAGGGGGAGGAAGGCCATTAGATCTACAAGAATAGTGACAGGGTCAGCAAAATGGCTCAGTGGGTAAAGGTGCTTGCCGCTAAACCTGGACCTACATGGTGGAAGGAGAGAACCAAGTCTTGAAAGTTGTTCTCTGATTTCTGTAGGTGCTTCAACATGCTTGTACACACACATACACACACTAAAATGTTAAAATAGTGATGGTTGCTAGGCCCTGTGTACTTGGTGTGTGCCAAAAACACTGTTAACTCCTGAGGTTCTCATCATACATGGGGCAGGTGTCACAAGCTCCCAATTTTACACTCAGACACAGATTGGTAATGTGTGTGTGTGTGGAAGAAAGCGGGTTTCAAACCCATACTATCAAGCCAGATGGGTTTTCTCGCTTCTCCCTGGGACTACACCTGGACTCTGCACCGCCCCCCCCCACCGCTCCCTTCTTCCAGGTGGACAGTCCTCTTTTCCCACTGGGACTCAGGAGCAAAGCCCTGTTTCCCTGCGGTCCCCAGAGGCAGGGTCCGGCTGGATTCCAGTGGGCTATGGGTCAGACGGTAGGTGAGGAAGGATTGGCTCATCTCCTCGTCTACTCAGATCCTGGTGGGGAGGCACAGAGAGGACCCGAGCTACCAGTCAGCTGGTGGTGATGGACCATAGCAGACCACACGTGAAGTTCCTAATCCCAATTCTTCCAGCCCACGGGAGGGCATGTGGACAAGCGGCACCTGAGTGGGAGCGTGCAGGCACGCTATCCACCTGTGTGAGACTAAGCGTTTTCCACCCTCAGGGCACTAGAATCCCACCTGAGTCTAGACAGACCAGGATTCTGGAATCTTCCAGACAGCTAAAGTTAACAGGGAAGAAGCCTGGGGGACTGTACCCCAGAATCTCATCTTCCAGGATGGATGATAATGAAGCAGAACTCTGGAGCCGCTCTGGGCGACTTAGGCGACTTTCCAGGCTCCTCTGGGTCCATCCCGGAAGAGGAGAGTCAGGGGCTGCATACTGTCTCGGACCCCAGGCACTCTGAGCTGAGAATGTCTACCTGCCTGTTGGCTCTGCTTCAGTTGAACCCCATAGGTTAACAGAGAGCCCGAGGACCCACCCGGACAACTGTCTGTGTCCACTGTAAGTAGGGCACCTGGTACCACGTGGTGGGCTTGTTTCCTGCAGCAGGGACCCCAACACCCCCAATGATGAACTTCACAGTACTCAGCGTTAAAGCCCTCACGAGTCAATGTCCCTCCTCACCATGCTGCAGTGATCCCAGGGCTGTCTCTCTGAAGCCCTGGGATGCTTGCCTGGCACGCGGAGGCACCAAAGCGCAGCTCTCCCACAGCACGAGGAGCAGGGCTTTCTGCCTCCCTCACTTCCTGACACCAGCCAGCATCAGTACCCCGAGGAGCCGGCTGGGGTTGGATTTATTCTGCATAGCACACTCCTCAACTCTCCCGCTCTACCCAGACAGTGGTGGGACTCAAGGGTCTAAAGCAAAGAGTGGGAAGGGGCTCAGCTGTGGCACAGCTGCTGTGGACCACCCAAGCCCTGTGGAGCCACAGAAGTCAGCAGGTCCCTTCCCTGCCAGGGCTCGTGTGCAGTGGCTGCAGACAGAGCAGCTGCTGAGTGTGGGTGGCTGCTGATCTTGGAGACAGACTTTCTAGTGCATGTCATGACTCTGCTCCTATAGCCCAGTCCAGGGTCCAGAGAGTCATTTGAGGTGCCCGTGGCTCACAGTGGCAGGCGATCACGATGGCTGGACCATTGCACCCATTTACCCCAAACTGCAGAATCAGGAGATTATGACCGAGGCCCTGTGTAGGATCAAGCTCATGTTCTTGAGCCATTAGAATGTCCAGATACTAAAGAAGGCTATCAATTTAATTGATGAAGATGCGGTGGCTGACTGGGATGCTGTAGGGTCAGTGTGTCTGAGTCGCGACTTCACGATAAGCCCCCCCCCACCAAGTAGGGCTCTTTCCCCATGATGACCACTGCTTAAACCACAGCACCCACAAACCCCACAGCTTGCTCGCCTGAAAAAAGCCTACCCTTTTACCGCCTGTGCTAAGCACCAGCCAGCACAAGTTGGCCAGGCTTCCCGAGGGACTCAGGCCAATCCAGAACACCTTCGAGTTCTCAGAATTTTGAGAACCAAATCCTTGCAAAAGGGGGAAGAAGTCTTGGATACCCAGTCCTAAGCTGGAACTGGCCAGAGTCCCCATCTGTGCTGGTTAGAGTTTCTTTCCCTCCCCAATTTGACACAAGCTCGAGTCATCTGGGAAGAGGGAGCCTTAATTAGAAAATGACCCCATCATATTAGCCTGTAGGCAAGCTGGTGGGGCATTTTCTTGATTAATGATTGATGGAAGGCCCGGCACACCTGAGTAGTACCACCCCAGGCAGGTGTATGAGAAAGCCGGGGTGAACAAGCCAAAAAGCAGTGTTCCTCCATCCATGGTCACTGTCTCGGTTCCTGCCTCCAGGTTCCCTTAGCAATGGATTGTGATCAGGATGCATCGCGATCAGGATGCGTAAGGCAAATAAATTCTTCCTGAAGCTGATTTTGGTCCTGGTGTTCATCCTAACTAGGACACCTTCTCACCCAAGCTCTGACCCCGAACGCTGTCTGACCATGTGCCAGCTCTATCCACGGCTCTGCCACAGGCAGGCTTTCTGCACCAGTGGGGCCCCCAGCTCTGCATACCACCCATCGCTGAAGACAAGGGCAGCTGAGATGTGGTCCATCCTACCTCTGTGCAGAGGCAGGTCACTCTGTGTTGTCTATGTGTGAGTACCCCAACTCCAGCTACAGACGCTGCTCCCCAGCAGGCCTCCAGAGCTAGAAAAGGCTCTGCTACACGACCAGCTACCCTCAGGGCAGAGCTCTCGCTGGTAATCCCCTAAAAGTCTCGGTGGAGCCAGCTACCAGCACAGGTGGACTGGAGGAAAGGGTGCAAACTACTTATCAGGTGTGTGTACACACAACCATATTGTTAGCTCACAGTGCAGGCCAGCTGGGAGCTGGAGCGGATGCTGAAGTCCAAGGCTGCTTTCATCATCAGCATCTCACTACTTAACACTGACACCTGTGTCCCCAGCCCTGCGTGTTCCTTAGAGATGCCATTGTCATTCCCTAGCTCTAGGTAGTGGATGTCGGGTCTCATGTGGCCCAAGCAGGCCTTGAACTTCTGACCCTTCTGCCTCTACTTTGCAAGTGCTGGGATTACAGATGTGTAGCACCCCCATGGGTTCATTCGTTGCAGAGGGATGCAGCTCAGGGCTCTATGTATGCCACACAAATACTCTGCAATGGGGACACATCCCCAGCGCCCCCCCCATTCCTGTTTCATAGATGAAAAGATTGGGATCCAGCGATGTCTAGAAGCTTGACTAAAGTCCCTGATCCCTTCTTCCCTGACCTGTGAATGAGGACAGTGCACTAGACCACAGAGCCTTCTAGACTCAACTCTAGTCTTCCAGGAAGTTACCACGGTTCGTCTGCCCCCACTGCCTTTCTATATGGCCTCTGGGAGCTGTGGACACTGGACAGTGTGGACACTCAGGAGACACCAGCTATGTGGGTGGGGAGGGTGATGACCACTCCTCTCTGACAGGACAGAAGCGGGAAAGCTGGGACACCAGATGGGGGCGGTGGTTTAGAGCTGGAAAGGCTGGCCTTTAGCTGCCTCAGCTTCCCCAGGCTTCTGCTTCCGGTCCCTGAAGCATGATGGGTTCTCACCGTTGGCATATGGGTTCCCAGGCTTCTTATTGGTCATGACCCGGGCTGTGGCATTATTAACCTGTCCGGAGATAGAGTGATGAGTGTGTCAGTTTCATTGCAGGCCCGCAGCCACCCTGGTTTTACCCTTGGGGTGTGGCCTCTGGGGAGGAAGGCCACTGAGGCGCCTAAGCTGCTATCTAGCTGGGGTCCAGGACCCTTGACCCACAATGGTGGTTTTCATGAAGCAGTTCCAGTAAACAGACCCAACACTGCCGGTAAGCGGGGGCCCTTGGAGATGGTCCTAGGCCTACTGGTGGCCCAGGCTCCATGTTATTCTTTTCCAGGCAGCTGCCAAGCCCTCCTGGGTGTGGGTGCAGGATGGCTACTCCTACCACCATGGGCAAGCAACTCTTTTCTGGGATCAGGGTCTTTGACCTCTCTCTGAAGCATGGAACTTTTTAATGGGGGGAGGGGCAAGGTGGGTCAGGGAAACATTAGAAAGACAGAACCCAGGGGTTGGGTTTTGTTTTCCAGACACATAAGGCCTAGCCAGATTGTCTGGGGGAGGGGCCATGACACAGAGGACAGAGGTGGCCCAAATGGATGTAAGGGAGGCAGAAATGATTCAGGCAGCGCCCGAGGAAGAGGTCTGGGTCACACGCATCCTCGGTGCTCTGTGTATAAGCCTAGAGGCCTGGGCAGAGGTCTCAGAGGCACTGGGCACTGGGCTGGGTCAGGTGGGTCAGGATTCCTCCAGCGCCTACAGTTCTAGGCCCCTCTTTAATCATCACCCCTTCTGCTTCAGGCCTGCTGGGGGAGCCCAGCTCTGGACCCCGAAGCCACACTGAAGAGCCAACAAGGAGGAAAGGGGCAGACATGGTGTGTCTGTTCACTGCTAGCCTTTGGCCAGCTGCTGCCACTTCTGCTTCTGCTCAGCGAGGGTGGCAGCTGAGGCTGCCTGACGGGAGGACCCTCTTTGTCAGGGACAGGCAAGGCTGCTCACAGCCCTTGAGACCCCTTGGCCTCATGTTTTCTGGAGCCTCCTGTGTGTGGATGGGGACAGGGCTCTTCCAGGAGGAAAAACAGAAGGAGGTCAGGAGGTGGAGACCTCAGAGGGAGCCGCAAGCCTCCAGTGGCCAGAGTGACCCGTGCTAGGCTCAGCTGTGAAGCTGATGATTGGGAGGTCAGGCTCAGGGCAGCTCCTCTCCCAGCCAGAGGCCCCTGTTGGGCTCTTTGTAGGATGGGCAGCAGCCACCAGGCTGGTGGGGGGCCCAGGGGTGGGGCATGCTGCCCGGGACCTCCCTGCCCTGCCCTGCTGCCCCCGCACACTTATCTGAGCACCTCAATTTTCCGTCCCTCTACGATCGTCCCATTCAGCTTCTCCCGGGCTCGGTCAGCATCTGAGCTAGTTTCAAAAGTTACAAACCCAAAACCCTGTGAGCAGAGGAGGGACAGACAGGAGAAGACAGGATGAGAAAAGGGGAGGAGAGGAGGGGGGAAGGGGAGAGGGAGGGAGAGAGAGGGGGCAAGTCAGGTGAGTGAAGGAGAGCCCCCAGTGTCAGAAGTCTGTCTTGGTGCCAGCGCTAGGAGATTGCCCCAGGCAAGGGCAGGGCCTGAGCCCAGCCTGAGCCCACCATGTCTGACATCTCCCAGGACAGGCCAAAGAGACGCTAACCTGGCCAGGGGCCATGCCTGTCACTGTAACCCCACCTCGGGGTGAGGGGCTGAGACTGGGCTCCATGGGGGAACAGCACCCCCACTTTTGCTCTGAGAGCCCAGGGTGTGTGTCCAGGGTCTTCCTGGAGAGAGGAGCAGAGCTTTTCTTTGCTGGGTGCCCTCCCGATCTACAGACTCTTCAGCCTCTCCCACAAGCCTCCAGGGTTGTGAGTGGTTGGGTGGGCTTGGGGACCCAGGCCCAGGGCTGGGGAGCAGTGGGGCTCTGGGGTGCAAGCAGGAGGTCCTGGCAGCCCGAAAGAGAAGCAGCCTGGCAGCAACAACAGACAGCTGGGGGCGGGGGCAGAAGAGCAGGGAGTACAAGCACCCGTGTGGCTCAGGGGTCCTCGGGCAGGCGGGCGGGCGAGCGAGCGGGCGCGAAGCTCTCCAGGAAGGAAACGCACATTTCACACGTTAGCCTGGCGGGACCTACAGCCGGCGCGCTGTAATGGTGGCGGCCTCTGTGCGGCACCCACCTTGGAGCCCCGCTCGTTAAAAATGATCTCCACGTCTAAAATTTTCCCGAATTGCTGCAGAGACAGAGAGAGGAGGGGTGGAAGACAGGAGAAAGAGGTTATGACAGCAGCAGCCTTAACCATTCCACTCCCAAGGTACTCTGGGAAAGAGGACCCCAGGGACACCCTCCCCTTCTTCCTCTGGAGCACGCGGCATAGCACCAGGGTTCCCTCGGGCGGTGGCCACAGCAGGGATGGAATGCCCGAGGTATTAGTGCCATCCTTAATCCACTGAGAGGCCTTTGCCTGAATGAGCTTGTGGAGGAGGGGTCAGTCATGTGTTGGGGCCAGAAAATGGCAGTGGAGTTGATAGATCAGGACCCTTGGTTGGGATAAGGAAGCTTCAGACCCCGTCGAGGTGGGGAAGAGGGTGGGAGCTGGCAAGGGGAAGGAAGATGTTAGCGTGAAGGACCAGGGACCAAGAATAGGACTGGATGTGGGGGGCTCAGATCCTTATACGGGTGACGCCTGGGACTCGGTACTGTTTGTCCCGGGGGCTGTGGAAAAGGCTTGTGTGTTAGTACAGGATTGCCCTGCCGTGCAGGATACATTGCTCTGGCTCCTGCTGATCCCTTCCAGCTCCGCAGTGAGCCCGGAGTCTAGACTGTCAGCCTTGTCTGCCTCAGTGGTGTATGAGACCATGAACCTGAGACCCACATTTCCACATACCACCAGCGAGGGCAGCAACTGGTGGTGACTTCTCTCACCTACCACATTCCTTACATGGGGCAAGAAGGCCTGAGGGCCGGGGGACAAGGTAGCTATAGGGCCTTGTCTGCAGGTTCTGAGAGGAGGGGAACCCTTTACCTCACTCTCTATGAGCCCAGAAACGTGACACTTGGTTTCTACTTGTCTGTTAGCACCCCTGTGAGTAGGTGCAGGGTGTGGGCCCCGGTCAGAGATTGTTTATAGTGACACCTACTTAACGTCAGGGTCCCCCAAAACCCCGGATCAAGAGGGCTTGTTAGCATCATCATCCGGTGCTCCTGAATTATGCCTGCCGCACCGATCCAGCGATATCCACCTCAAGATTGGGAATGCAATTCTAGGGTCACACTAGGGCCTCTCAGAGGTACCCTGCACTGCCCTGCATATCCCAGGCTGAGCAGGGATTGAGGCTCAGGGCCCGACTTGCTGGTTGTGTGGTAGAAAGGGAGCAGGTGCTGACAGAGAGAGGGGAGTTGAGGCAAGGGCGGAGACAGAGAGAAGGAACAGAGGCATGCTACATGGTCCTTTGCAGCCAGGGCAGGCCCAGGGAGTTCAGGAAACTGTCTTGTATTCCCCAGCCTTCTGCTTCATGGCGGCCACACCACCCACAGACACTAGCACTTGGCTTGGAGTCCAGATCCAAGGCAAGCCTCCGGGGAAGCCCGGCATGGGGTTGCAAGGGTACTGCCCTCTCTGGAGCCCAGCAGGGCAAAATCTACGACCACACCCAGAGGACCTGGGAAGGACATTGCTGCCTGCTTGGCTCCAATCAGTTGTATTTGAGAGCTGGCCCTCCCTTGGGGAGTCAGGACAAAGCTTGGAAGAGGGAAACCATGTCAGCCCCAAACACACAGGAGAGGCTGCAGCTGTGTAAGGCCAGGGGACCAGGATCTACCTCCAGGCACCTTCTTCTGGGGAGCAGAATCTGCCTTTAGGCAGGCTGCCGGGGCCTAGGGACTCTATGGCCCCGGGAAACAGGTGATATGGGAGTGAGAACCATTTGATTATGTGAAGCTTGAGAGACAGCCCTCACCAAACCCCTACCCTAAGCTTGGGTACCCACCCCCCAGGGAAGAGCTAGTTGAACTCAGATGAGAGGAATTCAGTGACTTTATCTCCTGGTGCAGACTCTCTGCAGTGATGGTGTGGGGACAGAGAAGCAGGGGTGCGCACACTCACCCCGAACATTTGCCGCAGGTCAGGGTCCCTGAACCGGAAGGGGATGTTGGAGACATGTAGTCGTTTGGGCTGCTGCTTCTCCGTGGGGTCAGAAGGGTGGAGCTGCTGGCTGTCTGTCTGGGCTGCCTCATCTGCCTGCTGCAGAGAGAAGGCGAGGTTGCAAGGTGACCCTGGAGACTGTGCGGGCCCACCCATCTGTCTCTCTGGAGACCGTGTGAGCCCACCCATCCGTTTCCCTGGAGACTGTGCGGGCCCACCCATCCGTCTCTCTCTCTCCATCCCAACCCCCCTGCCCCGCGGGCCAGCCATCCTCAAGAGAACTCCAGTAGACAATTCTCAAGGTTCAGATGGCAACCCGAGGCCCGGCCTTACTGTCCTTGTGAGCCTGTGAGACTACATCTCTCCCGCCGGAGCTCATGCTCCTTGGCCAGGTCTTCTACGAGCTCCCTCAGCACGGCTCTCTCTACTGAGTTCAACCCTCAGTGACCTCTTAGCCCCACACTTCTGTTGCTCTCAAAGAAGTTCTGGGAGTGGGGGCCCTTCTGGTGTCAGAATCGGATTGGTTTTAGGGGCAGCTTCCAAGGTACAGATATCTGCCAGGTGTGCTATGCCATGCTCTGACCCCCAAGGCTCCTCTGACCCAGCCATGCCGCTTCACTCAACCCCCAGGGGTTGCTCTAGTTGTTGGGGTCAGCTGCACCTAGTCTGTCCTCATTTAGACTAAACACTGCCTGGCAGGGAACTTGAAAGGACTCAGGTTTCAAGCCCACCATGCTATAGCTCATGCAGGAGGACTGGGAGCCTAGGGGCAGCATGCCTGAGGCCCAGCCTGTGCAGACATCTTCAGTGAGGCTGGCCTTCAGCCTCACCCACCCTCAGCTTCCTCTGCAGCAGTGAAGACAGACTGGCCAGCGCTTCCTCAGCTCTGGCTGGTGAGAGGTGTCTGGACAAAGACAGAGGAGCTCATTTCCTGGATGCCCTGGCCTGAGGGCTCATGTCACAGCCAGGTCACACACTCGTCAGTCTACCTAGCCAGTCAGTTCTACCCATCCTCAAAGTCTTAGTGTGCAGGACAGGAGCTCTGAGGTAGGACACACAGGGGGTGGGCACCCCAGTTCCCACCCGGGGTTCTTTTTGCTATTGCCCAGTGGGCCTGAGCTCAGCTATGTGGCAACACCAGGCTAAGAACACACCTTCTAATGGCCTTCTTCCAATCTCGGTGATCTCTGGCCCCTATGGTTTTGAGGGATCACCTCCCAGATACATCCATTGAACTCTGAGTCTTTCTGGGGCATAGGTGGTGATACTGAATGGTACTGAGGTAAGTGTTGGTCGCTGTGGTTCCCATTGTGGCTTAAGGAGCAGAGGCAGCCGCTGGGCGGTTGATGGGAGAGACACAGCGTCCCTTTCCCACGGGCTTCCAGGAAGTGCTGGTGTTCTCAGGCTGTTTCAGGGTACACTCTACTCTAGAAATGCTGATGGTATGGGTCTCCTGGAGGCAAGGTAGTCAGGAAGACTGTGCCCAAGGCTACTACTGTGCCTGGGTCTGTGCCGTAGCTGAAAAAGATGGAGCCCAAATGGGCAGTGTTCCCCAGACATGCCATATCTCAGGGGCAAGGGGTGGTCCTTTGGGCTCCAGTGTGAGCGGCTCCCTGGCCTTCCTGTTCTCTTTATGAGGAGGCAGACCATTCCTTCATGGTCCCGTGTCCAGTCAAGAGGCTCTAAGTAGGCTCTAGGCAGCCGGTGACGGCTCCCAGAGGCCAGGTACCATCTGGGGTGGCACTGGGAGGCCTGTGGGGCTGCAGAGTTCACATCCGAATATCCTGCAGATGTACCTCTGCCTTGGAACACTGGGAGGTCAGGACACGGCACAGCTATGGGCGTGGGAGTCCCCCTTCCCTCTTTCCTACTCATGTGGACAGCCCCATGTATAGCTCAGCAAACCAGTCGCCTGTGTCTGAACTATTAATGTGTAAAGGTGTGTCTTCTGAGCCCCATATCGGAGCTGTAGGCATGGCATCCCTCACCCCAGTACCTTTGAGAGGCACCGGGTGGTCAGAAGACCTTGGCAAGCAGGGAAGCTATTGTTTGGGGCTCACTAACTACCCAGAAACACGATGAAAAGAGCTGGGTTTGGGCAGGAAAACACAGGTAGTGGGAACAGCCACAGTGGGCAGGAGGGTGCATGTCTGGTCTGTTAGGCACCAGGTCCATTTCTGTGGGGCAATACAGGGCAGTAGGCTTTCTCTCCAGGAGCTGACGGACCCTCCAGGGGTGCACTGTGATCTTCTGAGGTATGAACTCCACACTCTGTTCATGGCAGGTGTGGTTCCCCTTTTCCCCGTGGAAGCCACGAAGCAGGCAGCCGTAGGTGTCCCTACTAATTAAGTCATCATCTTGGGTTGGAGGAATCCAGCCTTGTTAGGGCATCTGCAATGATGGCTTCTGACCAGCAGAGGGCAGCAATGAATGCCGCCAGGTGGCTACTGTAGCTCAGGAATCCCTGCCTAAGCAAGCTGGCCAGAGAGGGGGAACCACAAGACTGCACTACTGAAGCTGGGGTGTCTGGGCTTCTTTGTTTTCCCCATCCTACTCAGCAGTGTACAGAGGCAAGTACATGGGCTTGGTGCCTATGAAATTGTTAGGTGCATTGAGAAACCCCTTATTGTGATTGCAAGGGGCAAGGCCTTCCTACCATTTACCATGGTGGTGAGGGTAGCCTGGCTGACCCTTCCTTCTGAGTAAGGAGTCTGCCTGTCCTCCCTCCCTCCCTCCCCCCCTCCCTCCTTCCCTCCCTCCCCCCCCCCTCCCTCCCTCCCTCCCTCCAGGCCTTTGCTTGCAGTCTTCGGATGCAGAGAAGCAGCAGCCACCACAGGCCCCCGACCTCTCCCAGGATGCTGGTGGCTTTGCTTTCGTGACTTTCCCCTGCTGTATCGTGGTCTGGGCATCGCAGACCCTTCTGTTTTCCCTTCTCTACCCCTTCAAGGCTGGGTGCCAGCTCCCGGGGCTAAGGCAGAGTCAAGAAGGCTGACTCCCGTCGCTTGGGTCTGCCAGGCCCTACACAGAGCAGTGAGAAGGACGAGCAGAGGGGACCTAGGAGGACCTTGGGCAGCCGAAGGACCTGGCCACCCCATCACTGGTCCGGAGCCAAGCTTGGCTGATGTGGCATAAACTAAACTAGCTGTTGGAATTCCACTCTGTAGCCCTCTCCGTCCCTCCTGCTCCCTCGGAGGATCCGAACGATGACCCGGCCACTCCAGTGGACAGTCAACGCGCTTGGGAGGAGGGGTTCCCTGCATGTGGCCCGGAGGTGTCTTTCCTCTCTGAGTGTTCTTCAGAACCCCAGACTCTGTGCTTCGGCTTGGATGTTGAGTGACACACCACGCCTCTGCTGGCCGGCTGCACATCTGCATGCGGCGTCAGCAGCTGACTAACCGCAGTGACTGGTTCCCCGTTAGGATTCTGAGCTGTGCCACTGGACCTGGTTCAGGGGCTCGTACCTCTCAACCTTCTTTCCTTCCTTCTCATCCCATGGGCCTACTTTGCTCTGCCATTGGGGAAAGCCCAGGAGCCAGGGACCCAAGGCTTCACCTCCTGGTGGAAGAAGCCTCGTTATGCACCCACAGCCAGAAACAGCTACTGCCGGCCTTGTTCCGGGATTTTCCAGGTGCCCACCAGTCTTTCCAAGAGCTTCCGTTGAGTGGAAGGACTGGGTGTGAGCCCTCCCAGCCTGGCACTCACGTGACCTCGAGTGAATGAATGAGGGCTTGAAGAGGGGTTTCCTCTTCCTGTGAGCTGAACCTTTTTTATGCTGTAGAGCTCACCGGAACACTTTGTGTTGCCTTCAGCAGGTGGCCCTGGATGGTGAGAGATGTGGGACTCTATCCACCTATAGGAGCTTCGGGCTCTCTAGCCTTCTTGACGGGATCACAGATGGAGATGGCCCTATCAGAAGGGATCTCCAGATGATGGGACCCACATAGAGGTCTCCTGTGTGGCAATGAGCAGCTGTATCAGGAATGAGCATGGGTATATGTCACTGGGGTTAAAGAGAAAACCGTTGAAACAGGCCTAAGAATTTCTGAGGACCCTGGTGGCCAAGGCTGTTGAGAGTAACAGCTGATGGGCTGGGTCCCTCAGGGTCAGCTATCCCTTCGCTACTCAGGGTCTTTGGGCATCTTGTCTGGGCAGTGGGTTGTCGGGAAGAGTCCTGAGCTGGCAGGAACAGGGGTCCCCAATTCTGAGCTGGGAATGCTCCAAGTGGGGAAGCCTGCTGGATATATCAGGTTCAGGCCACACAGCTGTACCAGCTGCTGGACCACCTGCTCCCTCCTGGTTCACCTTTGGCATGGAGCAGGGTCAGTCTTTTAGAGCTGACTTAGTGGTCACTACCAGTGAGGTGAGAATGTGGACCAATGCTCCTCATCAGCAGAAGGAAATCTCTTGGGGGAGAGGAGCCCCTTTGGAGTGTGTGTGTGTGTGTGTGTGTATGTCCATGAGGTGCATGGGATGATGGTGTATGCACATCCTGAGAGCGGGGGTGGGGGAGGCACCAGGGCGCTTGGTGCTCATGTCATGGGAACTCAAGGGAGGTCCTGAGCCGGATGGGAGAAGCTTCTAGACTCAAGCCCAGTTTCAGGCTGCTGAGGGAAAGGCTGGAGTGGGTGGACAGAGTTCTCTGAATGTCCACGTGATAAGTTGGTGACACCGGACCTAGCCAGCAGATGCTGGCTTCGCCACTGATCAGGCAGCTCCTCTGAGGAAGGGGCTGAGCAGCTTCTGGATTCTTAGAACAAAGCACCCCTGTCCTCCACTGAGTTCCCTCGTAAGGTGGGTAGATGCTCCTCGGTCAGAGAGCAAGGCCCCCAGGCACCTGTGGTTTTTTTGGAGAGAGGGGCATTCCTCAGTGTCTTCAATGTCCTCTTGCTAGTCTAGCACCTTCTACCTTCCCAGGTCAGATCGACAGATCTGCCCTCATGGTGAAACAGACATATTTAGAAGATCTGATACTTGACCCTGACACCTTTATAGGGCCTGCACACTGAGACCGAGATCAGGGCGGTCCAGAGGGCATGTTCCACGGGGATCTGATATTTTCTGGTACAGGCATGTCCCTTGGGTGCCAAGCCTCAAAATTCAGCTTGCTCCTGGTGCTCCCTGGCAGCCAGTCCTTGCCCCAGCTCCCAGAGTCCTGACATCTCTGCCTTTGACTAGAGGAACCCAAAGGACAGGGCTGGTCACACCCTCTCTGCACCGCAGAACTGCCTCGAAGCCTGGCACTCGGCCTGCATTATGCAGGGCAGAGAATTTGACTCAGATCCTGGTAGTTGTGTCGGTCTGGTAGCCACAAGGTGTCCAGAGGTCTCAGTTGTATTATAAAGTATACAGAGGTCTACTGTTGTATTATAAAGTTATCTGTGCCCTCCTTATGTCATGTGTGACAATGACCTTCTTCTGACCAGCTGAAGGCCCATGGTTCATGAGAGGACCCCCCCCCATTTGTCTATAAGTGATTTGGTCAGAGGGGATTGTCTGCTAGCAGAGAAGACCTGGACCACATGGCTGTGCTCATTCATGGTGAACTGCTTTAACTTTGGGGTCACCTGTCTATCCCGAGCGTGTAGGGGGTATGTGTGGGCTTAACGACTTAGAGTCAGACCTCCAATTCTGTAATCCAGGGGTTTGGCTCTTTCAGCCTGTGGCCCACAGCTGGAAGAATCCTGGTGGCTGGGAGAGGGGGGATCAGATGCAGTGGAGTGGGGCTTCTGTCGGATTCAGAGCAGGCTCAGGCAGGCAGTGCCGGCGTAGGAAGACCATTGGCTGGGCATGGAATAAGGTCAGGTGTAGCCCAGCTACAGTGGGCAGACTCTCCGCAAGGGTTGGAGGTGATGGTGGGGATAGTGGAGGAGGCCCCTGCCCATGCACAGAAGGCAGTATTTGGGTCCGTACCACATCTGTGGAAGCAGGCTGAATGTGGGGGTAAGGTTAAGGGAGCACAGCTGGAGGACCCCTGGGGAGACGCCAGGGTGGTGCCACTCTGCCTGGGGAGAGCAGAGCGAGCTGGCCTCCTGCCCAGGCCCTGCCAGCCAGCAGTCAGCTGCTGGGATGGAGCCAGCAGGGATGGGTGGATGAACCCAAAGCCCCAGAACAAGGAGGGGAAGGCCCACAGCGAACGTAATGGGAAGAGTCAGAGAGGCCTGAGCCTGGGAGGGGGCTCCAGGACAGAGCCTGGGAGGGGGTTGTGGGACACAGCCCACCCAGGCGGCTCTATTTTCCCACTCCTTTCTCCATGAGGAAATCTGAGAAGTGCCGTGCTCAGCACTTTCGCCTCCGAGCTGCATTACAACCGCGTAATTGAAGCTATCTGATTGGAGGGCAGCCAAGCAGGTAGATTACAAGTGATTAGAAAAGACAGGGGGGCCTGCAACCGGAGACAGCTCCACAGCCGCCCACCCTTCACTGCCCACTCTTTCTCCAGAGACCCTAGGCAGCCCAAGCCTCTGGCTCTAACCTCCCCTTAACAGGACCTCTGTAGCCTCCACCACCCTCCTCACCTCCCAGATGAGGTGAGAGTTTGTCTGAAGCCCGGGGTGAGTGAGGTCACTACCTCATTCTATGGCCCCTTGGTAGCACTTGCTCACTGCAGGGAACCCTGGTGTTGGATATGGAGTACCTGAAGTCTGGGACTGGAAGCAGGCTCTCTGGGGTGAAGATCTCTGGGGCAGATGCCCAACACTGAAGTCTGGCCCTCCTTATGTATTTAGAGGTCCTTTCTAGAAAGTTCTGCCCAGCCAGCATGTACTGGGGACACTCTGCCCCACAGTCCTGGGCTGACCATTGTGGGAAGGGTCTCTTACCGGCACTGTCTGGGTCCCAGCAATGGGCTGTGTACTGGCCTCGGTGCCCGGCTGCTCAGGGTGCGTCTGTGCTGGTGTGTAGAGGGTCATGCCGTGCTCTGGGGGGACTGGGGTCTGGCCGGAGTAGTCCTGTGTGGGGTGTGGTGGAGGCGGGGCATATTCAGCTGGGATTCCATTCTGAGGCGGAGGGGGGTACTGGGCAGGGGGGTAGGGCTGGGCCATCGCTTCAGGCGGAGCCGTGGCGTCCTGATTGCCCTGTAGGTAGAGAAGAGCAAAGCCGTGGTTAGGACCTTTGGAAGCCAGTGAGGGGGGATGTTGACTGTCAATTCAGGCTCTGTGATTTCCACACACTACTTCCTGTGCCGTCTCCCAGGTCCTCAGGATGGGGCTCCCCTAGCAGAGCTGCCGGAGGTGCCAGGATAGAGGTACCGGCAGAAGGCACTCCTGGCTTATACTTGTTGGATGTGACCATGCAACTTCAGAATTCTGTTCTGCCACCTAGATTTCAAAACCAATCATCTTCTATCAAGACCACTGTAGACTCACTACAGGAGCCAACATGGATTGAACGTCATGCCCTTCACCTGGCGTCCCCTAATAATAGTGGCCACTGAAAACCAGCATTCCCTGGATATGGGTATCCAGGCATTCAAGCAGCACCCTGTTCTCTTGCTACCAAGCCTCTTCCCTCTTGGGGTTCCATGCCGTGGTTTCCCACTAGAAGGGGTGGCTGAATAGTTCACCTTGATTGAACAGGAGCAGAACACATCGCGACAGGGTGACTGTCAAGATTCTTTCCCGCCCCCTTGAAAGTCTGTAGCCCAGAGAAGTGATGTGCATCCCCTCGATGCTGACCCCCAACCCCCAGCAAGGCCTCCGCAGTGACTCTCAAAGCTGGTGCCTGGGTCCCCGGTGTCAGCATCACCAGGGAGCCTGGAGGCTGAGGATGCAGGTCTGGGTTCCACCCTATGCCTCTTAGGCACTGATGAGGAAAAGTCATTATAGGCAGACAAGCAGCGCAGTGAGGGGCCCTTCCTTCAGCAGAGACTTCTGACCTGCAGAGTCAGTGCAGGAGAGGCTGGAGAGGGAAGAGATTGGTTCACTGCTGCGAGACATAGTCCCTGCGTCGTCCCCTCTGGGCAGGCAATGTCTCCCATAGGAGCAGACCCCCAAGGGGACATCAGTGAAAAATGTCATTGCTGAGTGTCTCTGATAAGCTGAGGAAGGGGGACAGACAGAGGTGCCTCCTTCCACACATGCCCACCCAACATGGATTCCCTATGGTCCAAAGTATGAGATACTTCATTTAGTCAGAACCACTTAAGCGTGGGCACAAGGTAGCAGGTGTGTGTGTGTCTCTTTCCCATTTCCCCTTGTGTCTGCCCAACCCCTTTGCCAGCTGCATGACTGGCCTCTCATTCTGGCTGTGTCCACCTCAGACTTGGGGTAGCAGGCAAGTGTCAGCCTGTGGGACTCTCTCCAGTACCCTCTGTTCCCCATAGCTGATTCCACGTGCTTTAATGCCCCATGCTCACTGACGAGAGCCTCTCCCACCAGAGTCTACACTGGCCTTGGCCTTGCCCATACACATCACCAGGTTTCCGTTTACTCTTCCAGTAGCTGCTTTCTTTGCATCTTGGGGTGCGCCCGGCCCAAGCTGGGCTTGAGTTACCCTGGGAAGCAAGAACAGGCCTGTTTCACCAGGTTTGCTGAATGCCACAGCTGTCCAGAGGCTGGATCCATTGCGACGGTGCTCAAGGGTCCTGGCCACCACAAGGCCACAGCAAGTGTGAAGGGTCTGCCTGGCCTGGCACCAACCCTGTCTGTCTGGTCACTAACCATGAGTGTTAGCCTTGCCCTGTTCCCTAAAGCACCCAGAGCCAGCCACCCTAGACCAGATTCACCGAGTCGATAGTCTCTGGTACCCAAGTTCTCTTTCTTCCCTCCTTCTCTGTCCTTCCTCCCACTTCTCTCCCTCCCAGTGAAGCTGCTTGGTCTCTTCCTTGTCTATGCAGAAGCTCAAAACTGGGACAGCGTGTAAACTCTGAAGAGAGGGGTATGCCTCGCATTGCCTCTCCCCCCGCTTTCCTTCTTACACCTGGGCACAGCAAACCCCCTTGCCCGAGATTCCCAACTGACTCTTCCATAGAGCTAGGTCTAGAAGTCATTTTCCCACTGTTACCAGACATGCTGGCATTCAAAATGGGTAAAGTGGCTTGTGGAGGGGGTGTTGGAGGGCTGGACAGAGATGGGAATGTCATGCAGGGGTGGAGAGCATCTAGCACCCGGGATGGCCAACGGGGGATGGCAGGATAGGATAGGAGGCCACCGGGTGTGGAAGGTGAGGGGGAGGAAAGGAGGGGCCTGTCAGCGGCCTGGCAGACGCCAGGGAAATCAATTCCCCTGTAAATATTTGATGAGAACCTTCACTAACTGATATGGCTTCACCACTCCTCCTGGGTGGCTTTCACTTCAGTTGCCTGGGGTGGTGCCCTGGCATCGTCTTAAAGCCCTTGAGTGATGAGTCTGTAGCCGGGTCTGAGGGTCACTTGGGACCACAGCCATCCTCAGCACGAGGAGGGAGAAATATACAACAGGGAGATATCACACCCATTTATTCTGCACCCCCTGGTCCAGGGTACCATGGTGACCACCTGCAGATGGTGACCTGAGCCACCTGGTGGCTTAGGGGTTCAAGCAGTCATCACTGTATGGAGTGATATTTTGTTTGTAATCTAACAAATAAAGCTTGCTTGAAGATCAGAGTGCAGAGTTAAGCCACTAGTTAGCCATAGAAGTCAAGCAGTGGTGGCACACACCTTTAATCCCAGCACTCAGGAGACAGAGGCAGATGGATCTCTGTGAGTTCAAAGCCATCCTGGGCTACACAAGATCGAATCTGTCTAAAAGAGAAACAGCTCATACAAAGGTGATCCCAGCACTTGGGGTCACATGGCTTTAATCCCAGCACTAGGGAGGTGGAGACGGGAGTGATATGGCTCGGTGGAGAGAGGAATATAAGGCGGGAGGAGACGGGAGCTCAGATGCAGTCTGAGGTTTCGTAGAGACAGCAGTGGTCTGAGAATTTGTAGAGACAGGACAGCTCCCTCAGTCTGAGTACTGGTAGAGGTAAGAACTCCCTAGTGGCTGGCTGCTCTGCTTCTCTGATCTCTCGGCTTTCACCCCCTAATATCTGACTCTGGGTTTTTATTATTAGAATTCGTGCTACATTTGAGCTACATCTCCTGGGATCTGAACTCTGTCATTGCCCTCTTCTCCAGGGTCCTCCTGGGACAGGGTGCAGTTCTCCATGGAGGGCAGTGGCCTGTTGTCTCTACCTCCATCTGCTCAGCTGTGAAGTGTGGAAGCAAGCATCTACCATGTGTGTGGATTAGACGAGATCACGTGCATACGTCCAAGGTCTTACCAGAATGCCAGTGCCTCACACGGCTTACAATTTGGTTTCCTTGTGATGCCACATTGGACCTGCTGCTCCAAAAGTCTTTCCGTTCTGGGACACACATCCCTCTCCCCTAGCTCGAGAGCTCAGCATTCAGGATTCAGGTCACAGTGGCAGTTCTATTACAATCCACAGTCCCTCAGCAACTCTAACTCTGCCTTCATGAACTCAGGATCCAACCACTTGGACCGAGTCAGGGCTTCCCCTCTGCCTTGTCCCTCCAGACTTCCGGCTTCTGTTTCAGCCCCTCCAGTCTGTTCCCTTTGGAGTGAAACCCCAAGTCCTCACAGCACCCCAAATTCCTGCTTACATGGCTTGTTTTATGTAGACACAAATGTCCCTGCTGCTCCATGCCCACCTAGCTCCTGGCTCAAGTCACTCCCCCTGGCTCTTCCTCCTGTGGGGATGTTCTTCCATCAGACACTTGGGGTGCTCTCATGTTCTCAGTATTGCACTCTCAGGGAGCCTTTATAAATCGGGGTCCCCGGATCAGCACTCACCATCCCTTGACCCATATTCTCCTCAGCCTGGGAGCCCGAATCCAGATGTTTATCATCTCAGACCACTGTCTATCTCCTACCCTGCAGGGTGGGACACGGTCTCTGGGGAACAGGCGCTGTGTCTGCCTGGCTGCACTGACTCTCTAGGGTCAGAGTTCCACGTGTCACTCAGGGAAATGGTGACAGAGAGGTACCCATGAGGAAAGAACAGATTTAGGTGTATGACACAGTCGCTCTCTGGCTTAGCTCTGTGAAATGGTCAGAGTTCTCACCCAGAAGGTGGCCTCAGGTGTCACCTACCTCTAACAGGCCCTAGTTTAGGACTGTGAAGCTTGCCCAGCACCTTTGGGTCTCAGGTTTTTTCTAATGAAGCCCCACTCACACTCTGGAACACCAGCCCAGGATATTCTCCGTCTCTCCCAGGACAGGCACCACGGCCGTTATTTTTACCGAGGGATCTAAGTGCATGTGGAAGGGCAGAGTGGGTGAGGCACAGAGTGGGGAGGTGGCAGAGATCTGTCACCCACGTGCCTTCTGAAGACTAGGTGGGAGACTGGGAGCAGTCTACGGAGGTAAGTTGGAGCTGGATGGACCCAGCTCATTCCAGCAAGCTGGGAGCATCTCAAATGGCTCCAGGTGAGTAAGCTCACCTCGCTGGCTGAAAACTGGCCACATCACAGGACTCCCCAGGGCTGGGGCTGTTGCAGGAGAGAGGGGGTCCCAGATTAGGCATTCATCAGCACATCTGGAACGGCTCCTTCAGTTCACACCATAGGTGCACCCCAGTGCTGACCTGAGGCTTGATGTTTCGCCAGATAAATGATACCAACTATGGTGTCCACAACATCTGGACTTGATGCTGCAATTTTCACTTTTAAAAATTTATTTATTATTATTATTGTGTGTGTGTGCACGAAGTGTATGGGGACATGCATGTCACAGCATGTGTGTGGAGGGCACCAGTTCTCTCCTCCCACCTTTATGCGGATTCCAGGACAGAACTTAGGTCATCAGGCTTTTGTGACGAGGGCCTTTACTCTCTGAGCCTTGTCCACCCCCAATACTTTGAAATGGTGCATTTTCAGCAGTATTTGTGGGAATCCTTGAAGCCCCTATTATAGGGTCTGATGAGTCTGTGCCTTTGAGGGGGTCTCTGGTCCATGGACCAGACAACTAGACGGTGGGGGTCTCTAGGGAGCCTGGATCCATCCCTGAAGGACTCAGGGTGATACACAGAGGGCTGGAACTGGCGTGGGCGTGGGAAGAAGGCAGAGGGGTGGGGCTACAAGCTGCTGCTCCTTGTATCTGCCTCGTTAGATCCTAGCATTTTCTCCCTTGAACTCTGAGAGCTGGGACACCTTGTCCTCTGGCTTCCAGGGGGTTGGGGTGGGGAGGCAGTCAGTCTGGGTGGGACACTTTCTCCCCTGGCTTCCTCTCATGGAAGCCCCTCTCTGAGTCTCCCTCCTTCACGGATTCTTCCTCTTTCTGTCCCTGGTGGTCATGCTACTTGTCCCCTATACTCAACAGGAGTGGGTGGGCTACCCGCACCTCTTGGGTCCGGGTGAAACAATGGAATGAACGGGTTCCCTTTGCTCTGGGATGGGAAGGCCTTGTGGCTACCTGCCAAACCCAGCAGCGTGGCCTGGGCACTTGCATTTGGATGCCTATGCCTTTGACCTGGATCCCGCACTGGCTCATCACCTCCATAGCTGGATGGGCCTGGACGTGGCCTTAATCTCTTTTGGTCCCTAGCTGTGGAATGAGACAATGACTTGTCCCCATAAGGCCCCTTCTTCTGCAGGGTTTGTGGCTAAGGAGGCCTGTGGTCTCTGTGTCACTGGCCCAGCTTCCCCGGTCTGGGTCCTGTAGTCTGCACGTAGGATGCCAGGCAAGGGAAGGTGCTCAGGGTGTGTGCTGATGGAGAAGACAGAAAGTTGGAGGCCTGACAGCAGCTGGAGCCGCTCCCTGGACAGCTGGCCACTTGCCCTCTGCAGTCTTGCTGGCTCTCTCTGCTCTCAGGCCCTCCAGGACAATTAAGATAATTGCTCTCGGACTCCTCACCCCTGGAGAGAGGGTGCTGCCTGCCCAAGGTCCACTGGCCATGCTGTTGGGTGGGGGAAATGGGCACTGGGCCATTTCTTCCCACTCCTGGGCAAAGCCCGCTCTAGGCAATAGTGAGGAAGGCAGACAGGGGAGCCCCAGCCTCATCACCACGCTGCTACGAGGGTCACTGTCCTGTGTCACCTACGTCCCGAGATGGACCCTCATTGCATGTCTCTTAACTGCATAAGCACGGACCCTCACGGCCACCCACTACTCATTTATCCTCACGGTGGCTTGAAGGCATGGATGCTGGGGCCAGAGGCTATGTGGTCAGGGAGCGAGAGAGCCCCATTACCCAGTTCCTCAGCCTCCTGTTGGGAATGGGGTCATGCATATCTGGACGGGTGATGGGAAGAGGGGCTTGGGACTGGGTTCTGGGTCCCACAAGAGGAACTGGCACAGGACGGTGACATGTCAACTTTCCAAAGCCCAGAAAGAGGCTGGGGCAGAGAGACCCGCCCAGGACAGGGGCTGCCCCTGCACGGTGACGGGAGTCCAAAGGGCAGAAGTAGAGGTACCTACTCTGAACTTCCCCGGCCTACCCAAACCTTTGAAGGATTCAGGTTCTGTGAGGCACAGTCTGCCCTTGGGGCTACCCTCCAGCCAGTGGGTGGTCTGGGTTCTAGTCCCCAGCTCCTGTGACACACTTGAATGTTAGGATGGTTATCCGTCACCGTCAGCATGGCTAGTTTGGAATGACCTAGGAGGCACACTCCTGGGCATGTCTGTGAGGGTGTTTCCAGGGACATTTAACTGAGGGAGGAAGACCCATGATGAGCATGGGCAACACCATTCCTTAGGCTGGCGTCCTGAACGGAATACAAAGGAGAATGCGGGCTGAGCACCAATGTTCTCCACTTCCTGATGATGGGTGCAGTGTCACCAACTGCCTGACGCTCCTGCTGCCATGCCTTCCCATGTGCCCCCAAACTGTGTCCAGAATAAACCTTTCCACCCGAAGACTGATTTCTTTTGCCAGGTGTTTTGTCACAGGAACAGAAAATTAGATACCAGTGATCTCCCCAGCATGGAAGCAAGGATGATCCTGTCCCCAGTCCCACCTAAAGGGGGCACTCACGTGGAGCTGGGCCCATCTTTCTGGACACCAGGCATGTCCGCACCATTGCCTCTGGCTGTCTTGAACAAATGAAATACTCCTTCAGTTTCCAAGCCTTTCGGATAGAAGGAGACAAGAGACCCAGCCCAGTCTGTCACTACCAGTGAGAAGTTTCCTTCTCACTGCCATTCATAGAGATGGCATCTTTCTCTGTAGAAACATCTGCCAGACACCTGGGTCTACGCAGAGGTTACGGATTCGTCCCCTGTAGGCTGATTCTCATATGAGCAGAATCATCTAGCGCAGCATCACCCAGTTTAGCTGTTCCTTGCACAGACCCAGGAGTTGAATACTGCCCCCTACCTCCCAGATGAAGAATTGCAGGTAAATGAAATCTGACAGACAGGTATCTGGACTAGATACTGACCCCACACCTATTATCTCTAGAATGTGGTGGTAATGCCTACACAGGAGCTGAGAGTCGCATCTCTTCTTAATGCCCACCTGTAGAAGGGGAAGCTCAGAGGTACAGTCCATGTGTGCTCAGTGGTCCTGGTTAAGAGCAGATGTGGGCCCCTGGGGGTGGCTAGAGGTAAGGTGACAAGGGATAAGAAGAAAACAGATGCCTAGAGAGGCCAGGGAGCAGAAAGAGGTGGTCAATCAGGGGCCAGAAAATCTCAGGGGTGACACTTCTATTTTCTTTTCATTTTCAATAGTGCACATTACAAGACAGTATAATTTTAAGAACAAAGAAAAGGTTATCTAAGAGGAATGGACATGCTGATGTCCAGGAAAGACACTGGCAGCCACTGAGCATCACCTTGGTAAGCCCATGTGAGAAATCTGCCTATGTTTCTGCTGCCACACTGCTGGATTGCCATGACTCTGGAGAAGGCGTCCTGTTGTGATCAAAGTGCTCCAGGAAGAATAGTCAAGATGGGTCTGAATACACACATGGAGGGTAGAGTGAGCCTGCTGCCAGGGTCTTGGGTCCCCAGATCCCAGGAGCTTTGAGTGAAAAAGGGGGCTGAGTTCATGAGTCCACATTTCCTCGTGAGGGCTGCAGGACTGGTATCCTCTGGGTCGTACCAACCAGAGAGCGAGTGGTGTGTGGCACTGCTCACCAAATGCGTTCCATGTTTGGTGCCAGGTCCCTGGGGCCTGAAGGACAGCAGTAAGCTGAGGTTTGTCCTCAGGCAACAGTCAGCCAGGCATATGCTCGATAGACATGAAGTAACTGGAGCTGTACCACCCCATCTGGGCTGACCAATCACCCCTCTTTTGGGGAAGAAGATGGAGGTGGTGGTGGCTCCCCTTAACACCGGGACTTTTTGTGTGGCCCCATGACAGCTGGATGCTCCTGCATCAGCACCAAGTATCCCTTTGGTGATTCATACAAAGGTTTCCTGTGGAACAGACGAGGTGATGCTGTTTTCCTATGGGTGTGGAAATGAACCTCAAGAGAATGCTGGAGGAATGGAAGAGGGGCCTACGGTGGGTGCACCTTCTGCCTCAGTTGCTCCCTTAGCACCGAAGCGGGCTACCTCCCCACTCACAGTCTGTGGTGGTTAGTTTCCATCAACTTGACCCTAACTAGAGTCACCCGAGAAGAGGGAATCTCAACAGAGGGATTGTCTCCATCAGACCAAGCTGTGGGCATGCTTGTGAGGCGTCTCATTCTCCTCCCTTCCTTCTCCTTTGTTTTGCATTTTCTTAATTGCTAATTGATTCAGGAAAGCCCAACCTGCCATGGGTGGTATCACCCCCTCCCCCCCGCAAGTGGTTCTAGATGGTACAAGCAAGCAGACTGAGGAAGCCAGGAGGAGCCAGTCAGTAAGCAGTGTGCCCCTCCTTGGTTTCTGCTTCAGTTCCTGCTTCCAGGTTCCTGTTTAAGCTCCTGCCTTGGCTCCCCCTGTGATGGACCATAACCTGTACGCCGAAGCAAACGAGAACATGGGTCTTTTTCCAGCCTGAGCTGCCAGAATGTTCTAGAACCTGAGCTTTGAGGATGGAGCTCTAATAAAAACAGACAGGAGGACCAATGGAACCAAATAGAAGACCAGGATATTAATCCACACACCTTCGAACACCTGATTTTTGACAAAGAAGCAAAAAAATATCAAATGGAAAAAAGAAAGCATATTTAACAAGTAGTGTGGGCATAACTGGATACAAACATGTAGAAGAATGAAAATAGACCCATATCTATCACCAGTACAAAACTCAAGTCCCAGTGGATCAAAGACCTCAACATAAAGCCAGCCACACTGAACCTTATAGAAGAGAAAGTGGGAAGTACACTTGAACGCATTGGCACAGGGAACCACTTCCTAAATATAACCCAGCAGCACAGACACTGGGAGAAACAATTAATAAATGGAACCTCCTGAAACTGAAAAGCTTCTGTAAAGCAAAGGATACGGAAAACAAGACAAAACGATTGGCTACAGAATGAGAAAAGATCTTCACTAACTTCACATCAGACAGAGGTCTGATCTCCAAAATATACAAAGAACTCAAGAAATTGGTCATCAAAAAAACCAAATAATCCAATAAAAAAATGGAGTACAGACTTAAACAGAGGACTCTCAACAGAGGAATCTAAAATGGCCAAAAGACACTTAAGGAAATGTTAAACATCCTTAGTCAACAGAGAAATGCAAATCAAAACAACTCTGAGATTCCATCTCACACCTGTAAGAATGGCCAAGATCAAAAACACTGATGACAACTTATGCTGGAGAGGTTGTAGGGAAAAGGGAACACTTCTGCATTGCTGGTGGGAATGCAAGCTGGTACAACCCCTTTGGATGTCAGTGTGGTGATTTCTCAGAAAATTAGGAAACAACCTTCCTCAAGACGCAGTTAATACCACTTTTGGGTATATATCCAAAGGATGCTCAATCGTGCCACAAAGACATGTGTTCAACTATGTTCATAGCAACTTTGTTTGTCATAGCCAGAACCTGGAAACAACCTAAATGCCCCTTGACCGAAGAATGGATAAGGAAAATGTGGTACATTTACACAATGGAGTACTACACAGCAGAAAAAAATAACGGCAGCTTGAATTTTGCAGGCAAATGGATGGAGCTAGAAAACATCATTTTAGTGAAGTAACCCAGACCCAGAAAGACAATTATCACATGTACTCACTCATAAGTGGTTTTTAAACATAAAGTAAAGAAAACCAGCCTACAAACCACAATCCCAGAGAACCTAAACAACAATGAGGACCCTAAGAGAGACTTACATAGATCTAATCTACATGGGTAATGGAAAAAGACAAGATCTCCTAAGTAAATTGGGAGCATGGGGACCTTGGGAGAGGGTTGAAGGGGAGGGGAGAGGGAGGGAGGAGAGCAGAGGAAAATGTAGAGCTAAACAAAAATCAATAAAATAAAATAAAATAAAACAGGATGGATCTCTGGACCATGAGACTCTGAGCTCAAGGGCTGGTGCCTCCACCCACTCAGACACATAGCAGGTGCTCAGGAAGGTGACAGCTGACTGTGGTGGCAGCCACTGGTGGTATGAGAACTCAGGGGGCCTCAGCACTGAGTCAGGCTATAACCACACGATCCTTTGGTCACAGAATAGTCCCTTGAACTGGCATTTTCCATATTAGTGAAGAAACTCAGAGTAGGCAGGTGACACAGCCAACCCATGGTCCACCTAGATTTTAAACAGGCCTGCTTGATTCTGCCACCTGACTCTACTTGGTAGGTATGAACTACTGTTCAGACAAGAATAAGGGGTATACCCTCTGCTTCTGTGTCCTCGGGGTTTCTGCGGTGTGGATGTCCTGACCCAGAATCGCTAGGATTGTACCAGGAAGGCAGTGGTGTCCTGGGGGAATATTTAATATGAGCTCGGGGGACATAGCTATGCCATAGTGTCTGCCCATTGCCTTGGTGTAAATACTTCAGTGTGACTACTTCGTGCAGTCAGTCTGAAGTCACTCAAGATGTAGCTGGGGACAGATGCCCAACAGGAGCTCGTTCTGGGACTCCAACACCCTAGGAGTCGAGGAGGGCCAGCCTTGGCCTTTGGCGCGTCTCTTTGCTTAGCAGGAGTGCCAGGAAGCCAGGGATCAAGGGGTAACATGGTAGGAGGCCTAGGTGGAGTCATGCTGAAGGACTCCATGCAGGGAAGGCTCCAAGGCTGGGGCAGGGGTCTTCCCAAGACACTTGCTCTCCCTCCATCTCCAGCCTACCCTGTCTCATCAGCCCACCTAGGGTCACTAATTAGGGATGCTGGACCCATTACCACACCACATATTACTCCAACAAGGGCTCATGAGGTCTTCTTGCTCATATCTCATCTTCTCCATGAAGGCTTCAGAGTCCACACTGACCTGATTCCCAGAGGATCCCAGTGCCATGAAAATCTTCCTTTCTTTCTCCCTGGAGCCTGGAGGGACTTTGGGGGCTGACCTAGGCAGGGTCTTAGGCAGTGGTCAGGCACCAAAGCCCAGAGTCACTCAGCAGATTAGCTTGCCACTTACTGTCAGCAAGGAGAACTGGGGGTCCCTTCTGCCTTCGCTCTGTTAGACCCTAATTCTGACTCTTGTCCTTTCTTTCTGCTTCACAACTTGTGATTTTCTAGGAGGCCGCAGGGCTCTCACAGTGCTGTGGAGGCCACTGGGTGGACGATGGCTGAGTTCCTCCCGGGGTGGACGATGGCTGAGTTCCTCACTTTGTGGATTATGGCTGAGTTCCTCCCTGAGTGGACAATAGGTCTTTTGCAAACCCAAGGCTGCGTGTGCAGCCTGCTCAGCAGGTTCCAGGATGTCCGGCTTCCCACAGGACATACACTTGTCTCCTGACACACTCCCCTGCAGCATGCATGGGTTGGGTGGCCCCTCTAGCTCTGGCCTCCTTGCTCCCGTGGGACCTGTTGTGAGCAACTTTGCCTTGGCTAGTTTCCTTGTCTGCACTGTGACACAGACATGAGGTCCCATGGGGGTAGGATGTACCCGAATGAGCGGAGCACCTGAGAGGCAGCATATGCTATGTGTGCACCTGCTTCATGGTCCTGTGTGCACAGTGTGTCCCATGTGCACACCATGGGCCTAGGTGCACTGTATGGTGTGTGGGCTCCACGTGGCTATGAGTCCCATGGGCTGTGTGTGTGCACCGCATGTTCTGAGGTGAGGTGTTCTGCAGACTTGATGGGTTCCATAGGCTCTGTGTGCACTGGTTTTGGGGGTACCTCATTTTCTCTGGGATGAATGTGTCCTGTGTGTGTCCTGGGCTAAGTATGTACTGCCTGTCTCATGGGCTGCATGTACCCTGCATATTCCATGAGTACTGTGTACTCTCAGGCACAGAACTCAGGAAGCCTGCACTCTGGGAAATGCCCTCTTTCCATCATTACCGGCTGCATCTCCACTCACGTGTGTGTATGACCGCAGGCACTGGGGGCGAGTATGACCTGAGACTCATCTTTAGCAGGGACCTCGGGGCCTCCCCACTGTGTCACCAGCACCTACTGCCCTTCACGGTCACCATTCACTGGGCTGTAAATGCAGAGTGCTCCCGACCAGCCGGGCACACCACAGTCCCGCTTACTCTCTTCTTCTGTATTCCAATCTAATTGTTTCTCTTCATAATCTCATGGATTTTAGTCTGTGATCTAAGGCCGCTTTCAGAGAGGGTTGGTGTGCCTCGTCAGGTGCCAAGGGAGTTCCAGGAACAAGACACAGTAGGAACTCCTGGATCTGTCAGAGCCCTTTGCCCAGCTACTGACAGATGCCCAGGGTGGAGGCTAGCCCCAGGAGAATCCTACCGCAGTACCAACAGCCTCTCAGCCCAGCCCCTTTCTGCTTAGGGCTGGCAGAGATCTCAGCTGAAAAGCCCCAGGCCAAGGGAAGGATTTTCGCACGATTAGGCGGTAATTCCTTCCAAGCCCACGGCATACCAATCACATGGAACGAAGCGCCATAAATCTCCCCCCCACCCCAGCCTCACTGTCTTGCCTGGGGAAATGAGCCAGGAGCCAGAGCTCGCTGATGGCTCTGGGAAGGCAGTGGCTAGGGCACATAAAGACAGGCTTTACCCTTGACTGCCAACCAAGTTGATGGGGATGGACTGTGCCCCTCCTCTGCAGCCCTGTAGAGTGTGAGGACACTGGGCTGGGTTGAGCATTGAGCCTGGGTGGGATCTCAGTGAGGCAGATGGAGGGTGAGTGAGTGCCATGCTTGGGGTCAGCAAAGGAACCCAGCACACTGGGCCAGTCCCTACCCTGCAAGGTAGATTCCCATCCCCCTTTCCTGCCAGTCTCAGCCGTACATCTGACCTACACCTCTCTCTGTGCGCATGCCTAAAGTACTGCTGTAAGAACTGGGTGCCACCTACTGGGCAGCTTCCCCCTGGGGACAGGAGGGGCCATGGTCAGCAGGTAACGGTGTCTCTGGCTGGTCTGATGCCAGAGTGGTGGACACAGAATCGAGGGTGGGGATTAGGTCTAAGGCCTCTCTTCCTGTCCCCTAAGACAACACTGGGAGCGGGTGGCTGCCCGCTCATCTCCAGGAGGTACCAGATTTCATCACAGTCCACAGGCTTTCCCTCTGGTAGTTAAAAGACTCTCAAGAGGGGTGGCAGAGGAGGTACAAAGCATACAAGGAAGATCACAGAGCGCTTCTGACTCTAAGAAGTAAGGGAGGTCCTGGGAGGAGACCCCTTTCCCAGACTTGGGCCCTCTTTGCCATGGTATGCCAGGGTGCCGGTCTCACAGAGGCTCTGTGCCCTGGTCCCACCAATTCCCCAACACTCCTCAAGATGGGGCTTTGTCCAGTTCACAAAGAGGTTCAGTGCTGGGGGGGGGGGCAGTTCCCACACCTGGCCTGATTCACATGGCCACATGGTGAAGTGGCCAAGGGTAGTGCTAAGGATTCAAAGGCTGTGCCATACCCACAGGAAGGCTGGCTGACCTACACACGGGTGAGGGCATGACAGAAGCCAAGGGAAGCCTAGTCTTTCCCTGCACATGCCCAGAGCGAAAGAGGGTCAAGGTTCCGGAGATGCCTGTGGATTGTCACAGCCTGGGGCAGGTGAAGGGAGCCAGAGGAAAGAGCAGACATGTTGGAGGTGGAAAGATGAAAAATCAGAAAGGAGTATCCTCGAGGAGGTCCCAGCCTGGACCAGCAATTCCCTGTATGCGTCACGGCAGGACCCACAGTTTATCCTGTCCCCCAGCTGCAGCTCACTCAACCACGAATGGTTTGCTGACGCCCACCCCATGGCAGCAAGGAGTGCCTTCCCTTCCAGGATCGTGTCCATCCCGTTCACAGTGAAGAGAGCCGCCCAAGGTCCTGTCCTAGACAGCCTGCACAGAGTCTCTGCTGAAATCCCAGGACTCCTCCGATCCCCCTCAACATTCCGGAGGCCGCCCTCCTCCAGGAAGCCCTCTAAGCTCTCCCCCCACCGCCCTGTCACCTCCACTCTGCTTGTTTCCCTCGGGAGGTGCAAATGAGCGAGATCGCTGGCAGACTGACCAGGGAAGGCCAAGCTTAACTCAGGTTGCTGGTGACAAGAGCCAAAGCTCCTCCCTGGAGAGGCAAATGAGAGGACAGAGTGGGGAGGGTCGGGCGGAAGGGCACAGAGAGCCACCCAGTCCCTGGATCATGTTCTCCCGAGGTCCCCCGGGCAGCAAGCGCTACACCCCCGGACGAGCCCTCTTCCGAGCACAGAGGCAGCTTACAGCTGTTGCCTGCACATCCATTAGGGAATATTAGCATTATTAATTACCCATGGTCTTCATTTAGCAAATGGAACAGGATATTAAGCATGGTGCTCAGGACGTGACGCTGTCCAGTGGGGTGGAGGCAGTGTGTGTGTGTGTGTGTGTGTGTGTGTGTGTGTGTGTGTGTGTATGTGTGTATGGGGTAATGGCAGGAGGCTGGGCAAGCAGGACCTACGTAGGAAAGTAGCCCACAGTCTGTACAGAAACCCCAGGTCCCTCCCACAACACCCCTGGGTTCCAGCATCTCCCTGCTAGCTACAGTGAGCCCTGCCTGGAAGGACACCGAAACAACAATTTGCGAAATGTAATTAGGAAGAGAAATTTCCTAGCAACGAAAATTATGTAACGCATCCCACAGTCAAACACCCACCCGCTACCCGCTGCATTTTGGTTTGAGAAGTTAGGGTCTATCTGATAACTCCCCTGATGGGCTCTTTTTTTCCTGGGATGTGCAGGAGCTGGGGATTGGGATAGTGTCTCTGGGAGGGGGAGAGGGTACTTACGCACTTAGATATGTCTATGCCTTTTAACCACGCAACTGGGACACAGCAAGGGCAGAGAAAGTTCTCCCTTATGTGACTAGTTCAGATTCTGCTCCCTAAAATGTAGCCTGAAGATCAGTGGCACCCTTGACAAGGGCTCCCAGAAATGTGCTGAGCCTGACCCACCCTCTTGGACTGACCCGCGACTGCAGACCTGCTGCTGGGCTCACAAGCCACACGTGCCCAAGGTAGGGACAGGACTCAGGGTCCCTGACCCAGCTGAGGCCATCCTGGTGCTGAGACGACAGCTGTGGCAGGGAGGAACTTCCACGAGGGGCTGAGGTGGACAAGGGAGGCACTCTGGCCTCAGCCTGAGGGAGCACTTCTGCACAGACGACAGTGGCCATTTCCAGAGCAGGGAGTGGCTTCCACTGAGGCTCACAGAAATGCAGGGCCTGCTTTAGACTCCACTGGACAGTTCCAGGCACCCCCACAATCAGGCAGGGCTTATGGGTGCCTGACAGGAAGTTGAGCCTGACTAATCCTGTGGACAGTGAGGGTTTGGATGGGAAAATGAGTCACAGGTGACTGGCCTTGTCCAGCTCTTGGATCCCTGGAGCAGAACTGACTCCTCCCCCCAGTCTGTACCACACACAGCTCATGTTCAGCTCACATCCGGGGAGACTGAGGCAGCATGTGGTCATGGCAGTGTTCAGCTTGGGGTGGAGTGAGCTAAGGGTGGGGGTGTGGCCTGGAGAGACGGAGCTAGGGCATTCTAGGTGTTCCCCAGCTATAGCTGCCTGTCTTGATTGGGGATGTCCTCCTTTGAGCTGGCTCCCAAGGTCCAGGGTTCACTTTCGGAGTCAGGGGACCTAGTGGGCTTGAGCCCCTAGGGATGGGTGGAGATTGCAGTAGGTGTCTGGGAAAAGGCTCTCTCTAGGTATCTCCAAGGCCGTAAGGACCGGAGGGAACACCAGGGTCATAGCCCCTTCCCAACTCCACGTTATGTGCCCTGCAGGGCTCTTTCCTGCCAATTTTCTTAGCATTTGGGAAGTTACCCTCCCACACCTATCTCTGCACACCTCTTTCGTACCCAGCAGCCCTGCTCCCCTCCCATGACAGTGGCAGAAGCCCAGGATATATAGCTGAAGATGCTGGGGCTGGAGGCTTGCAGGGTTGGAGCCCTCTCCTCCCCCCCCCCTCAAGGCAGGTGGTGTCATAACCCACTGAGAGCTGGTAGCTTTGAGACAGGGACAAGCTTCTGTTCCTGGCATCAAACCCAGTCCTTCTGCAGTTTGGGCCCCATCGCCCCTGCTATGAATGGCTACCAGCCGAGGTGGAGGCTGCGTCTGCCTCCTGCAAACCCAGACGGGTTACAGTAAGCAGCCTGCTCCCTGGGATCTGCCTGCTGCAGGTTTCTGTTGTCCCACAACCAAGATTGAGTCTGAGCTTATCTTGATCTCCTCTGCATGGGCCTGGCGGTCCCTGCAGCATATGGACAGTTAGAACCGCCACCCTCCACTGGCTCTGTGTGGACTTCTGCCGCTGAGAGCTGTCTAGGGACAGTAGGAGTCTCACAGGGGTCAGCCTGCCCCAGGCTGAGAGCTGACTGGAACCTTGATGGTGGGATGAGATTGGAAACCAGTCATGACGACTTGGGTTGGCACGGGCAGTGGCTGGTACAGGAGGGGCCAGAGGACAGGGTCTGGTGAAGTCAGGGAGAGGCTGAGAAGGCACAGTCCCCACTAGGTCAGGGTGGGACCACCTGAGCTGAGGACACGGTGTATTTTACGAGTTGAACATCCCAGGTCCTCAAGACCCAGCCCATCTTGTATAAGCTCTGCTCATAGGGGCAGCCTCGCCAGGTAAAGGGGGATGAGAAGAAACCAGAAAAGCACTGGGACCCTGTCACGCCTCCCAGGGGGAATTGCTCTAATTCACAGAAGCTGCGAGGGTAGCATCCCATGTCTGCAACCTCAAAGAGTTCCCAGGCAGGCAGGCGGGGCAGAGACCCTGGGGGGCTGGGATCAGCTGTATCTGCTCTCCTCCAGAGCAGCTCTGTCCCTGTGAACAGGGCCAGTGATTCCCAGGACACAGGAGACAGCTGCCATAGGGAAGGCCTGTGCCGTCACCATCTGGAGCCAAGTGGATGAGCCTCTACATGGACACAGTCCGAGTCTGCAATGTCGCCTTGCGTCCATGTGTTGAGGGCTTAGGTGCCAGCTCATGGAGCTAAGGTGGGGGCCTAGTGAAAGGAAGTTAGGGCATTGGGGGCAAGGCACAGGGTGGCAGGGGGCTTCTTCCCTCTCTCCTTTCTCCCCAGATGCCACAGGGTGAGCAGCTTTACCAGACACCCGCTTCCCACCATGCTGTCTACCTCATTCTAGGCTCCAAAACTACCGCAGAAGCCATGAGCCGAAACAAATTTATCCACTGAAGCTGTTTGTCTTGGGTATTCCTGTCACAGTGACAGAAGGCGGGCCAACACACACACTGACGAACAAGATCCTTCCCCGGAGACTCGGTTCAGCCCTTCAGCCGTGCACTTCCAAGCTCTGCACTGTCAGACTTCCCTGGTGTAACAGGGGCCCAGCGCCTCATTCTGTTCACCAGTGGTACCTGTGCTCTGCTCGGAACCCCAGTGAGGGCCCACACGGGCCTTTGTGTTAGACACACACATGGGCTCATACTGAACATTCCCTGAAGTCGGTAGGTGGAAGGTGGGGCAACCCCCTCAGAACTGCTGACCCCGGTAGTCCTCACATCACCCTTCACACATGCACGTACACACACGTGCATGCACACGTGCATGTACATACACATACACACGTACAATTGCATCATTTGGACGCGTGCGCGCCTCCTTGTCTGAACACACTTCAGTGCTCCCGAACACAGGCCTTGTGCCACACACACCCCCTTCCACCAAGCGTACCTGCCCTTTACCTGCCCACTACCCCAGCAACTTCTAGGTCACAGGAGGCCCAGACACTTCCTTTCTTCACAGACAGGTGCCTGGGCCCCCAGGACAAGAGGTATGGAGGAAGGTAACGGTTCTTTTCCCGTAGGCTCCTGGCTCATGAAGAGGCGAGTGTGAATCTAATCTGCAGCTGATTAAATGTCCCTCATTAATGAGTTTCTTTAATTAATGAAGTTTTGGGGCCTGCTCCACTTGCTTTATCCCAGCCACACTGCCTCCTCAGCACAAAGCGGGGCCATTTCCTCCTGGGTAATTGAGGGAGCGGCGGCCGTTCCTGCCGACGCTGCACTTTGCTGACTGCGCCTGTCAACTCGGGGCTGACAACTCCATTTTTAAACATTTTCTCTCCAGAAGCCATGCGCACATGCATGCTGGCGCACACCAACGGGGCACAGCCTAGACACCCTCCCACATGTCCTGCCTCAGTCACATGCCAGGCACACGCGTGCTCGTGCCCAAGGGAAGGTCTGTTTAGCTGTGGCATGAGAGGCCTGTGCTGAGAGCCTCTTCTCACAGTGAGCAGGGCACACACAGTGCATAGCCCCCTCTGTGTGCTTCAGGGCACGCACAGGCCCTTCTGCAGTAACAACAAGTGTTAGCAAGATGATTACACACCGTGGTAACGGGTCACTCTCACAGGGTGTATGCAACTACACACATGTATACTGACTCCTGAGCACAGGTGTCGGTGCACAATGGCACACACGCGCACACGCAGTGTGTACTCTCTTACTGGTCAGCCTCATTCTTGAGCTCACGTACACACTCATCTTCTCACCCCAACTTCTATGCCCCATTGAAGCCACACATGTATACACCGTGTGTACCCACCCTGAGACCCACAGACATGCATATACCAGCTCACACCCACTCCCCCCAAAAATAAACATTCACAGTCTTATATAGGTGCACTCCAACCAGCATCTACACTCAGGTCCATATTCAATCCCCGGGGCAGTTCGGGTGCTCACACTCTGCGATGTCCCTGACCCAGATAAACAGCGTTGCCTCAAGCCAGGGAACCACAAGTTACTGACATTAGCAGGTAACATCATCCCAGTGGGAACAAAGCCTGATGTAAAACTCCAACACTTAGGTGATTGAGACCCAAATGGCCCTGCTTGGTGGCTCTTTAGCCCCAGTGGGGTGCCACCCTGCTGTGACTAGGCGCCCACTCTGAGCTCCAGGGCCTGGAAGGATGATGGAGTCCCTTTGGCTAATCACAGGGAACTCTCAATTGAAAGCATGCATCTCCTGGTGACCAGGTGGGCATTAGGAGTCACAGCTGTAAGGCCAGGGAGGTGGGCAAGCTCCTGCCCAGCTCTCTTGCAAGCAGGCACACGGCAAGACTGGGCTACGAACCAGATGGGCTAACTCTTTAGGACAGGAATGGGCTCATTAGAAACAATGAGAATCAGTATCCTCAAACAGGGCTGACACAGGAGCCAACAACGAAGTCAACCGTGAAAAGACGAAGCAGTTCCAGGGCGTCTCTGCAGTAGTGACGTGAGAGGGGCAGCCAGCTTGTGGCCATGCAAATCTCACTGACTTCAACCATGCAAGATGGGTCTCAGTGTCCCCATAGGCTACTGGGGAAACTGAGACCAAGAACAGACAGCCAGGCTCAAAGTCTTCCCCCCAACCAAGTGGTGGGGTGGCTTTGAGCTCAGCTTGGCCTGCTTCCCAGGCCCCACCCCTCAATCCATTCCCCCTTCAGACGGACCGGACCGTAGTAGGATTCTTAGCTGAGGATCCTGGTAGCTGCCAGCTGTGAGTGCTAATACATCCTCCTACCAGAATCTCCCTGCCTAGTACACCCCAGACTGCTCCCCACTCCTGAGAGGAACACGTGGCTGCTGCCCTCACTTCACAGACAAGGAAACCCAGTCCGTGAGGGTCATGGGACTCAGCCACAGCCATGCCTCTCACACAGGGCAGTCAGGAGCTCATCTCTGTGTCTATGGCCATTCCCTTCCTCTATTCCCCCCAAAGGGGGCCCAGGGTCAGCAGAAGACACATGGTGTCCCCCCAGGGAACACTCAAAACACATCGCCTAAAGGGGGGGAACCACCCAGCTACGTCTCCAGATGCTGCCTGGGGACCAGAGACAGTGCTGAGGACCTAGTGCACAAGGTGAGCTCCTATGGCATGCGGCCCTTTCATCATTAGTTGCAGAGTACACAGTAGTTCAGGTGACACTGTAGTCTTTGCTTTTGCAGACAGGGAAACTGGGGCTCAAAGATATGGACAGTACTAAGTTCCTACAGCATGCAGGATGCATGGCAAACTTTATCCTACAGCCCTTTCCCTCTGGGCCAGCACTTCTTAAAAGTTTGTGCCTTTAAGGTTTCTGGGAAATTCTAGAAAAGTATCCATAGCCTGGCTGAGAAGATGGTTCAGAAGGCAGCAGCACAAGAACCTGGGTTTTGATCCCCAAACCCACATAAGAGCTGAACACAACAGTAATTGCCTTTAACTGCAGCCATGAAGAGCAGGGCACACAGGAGGATGCTGGGGTCTTGCTACCTTGCCTCTCTAGCCAAAAAGGGAGCAACAGTGTAGCGACAGCTGGCACACACATATGCCTGCATGAGAGAGCACATCTGCACACAGATGCACGCATACATGCAATGCAGCACACACACGTACACAGTCACATTCACACACACACACACACACACACACATACACAGAGTCACCCGTTCATGCACATGCCTGCGCATTCACACAGACACACACGCATGCGTGCACGCACATCCACATGTCCACAGCCAAAATTCTTATGGAATTGCACTGTGATGTCCCTGTAAATGTCCTAAGACATCGCCTGTAAAGAAGTGTTTGACACTGCAGATCCATTGTCACCATGACGCTCTCATTTCATCACCCAGCATTACTTTTGTTTTTGCCAAAGGCACAGCAGACACCACCTTGAGGCAAGGGAGCTGGATGCCACGCGTGTCCCTTAAAGGGCACCTGGCTGTGGCTGACAAATGGTCCCTATCAGATTATCCTGAAGGCCCTTGGTGGGTGATGAAAAAGACCCAGGCCCTACCTGGCAGTGATTCCTACCAAGAATTGAGGGCCACAGGACACAGCTAAGGACAGAGGCACCAAGGAACTTTGGATTGTGTGACCATCTTCTGGGGGACATTCTGGCCAAATGCAACGGCCATTTCCTGAAGACCAAAGTGGACAAAGCTTCGTACTAGAGAGGGGCCCAGGGCCATGAGGGGCACACTGTGTCTCTCTGCAGCCATGGATGCAGGCAGGTGATGAGGGACACACTGTGTCTCTCTGCAGCCATGGATGCAGGCAGGTGATGAGGGACATACTGTGGCTCTCTGCAGCCATGGATGCAGGCAGGTGATGAGGGACACACTGTGGCTCTCTGCAGCCATGGATGCAGGCAGGTGATGAGGGACACACTGTGGCTCTCAGTTGCCATGGATGCAGGCAAAAGTGAGGTCATGACTCCGGGATGGTGGTGATGGAGGTGCACCTGAGTGTCCCAAAGTGGAGTGTACTAGGGATAATGGGACAAGACTCAGTCTTAGTAGGATACGGCAGAAGAATGGGTCACTTTATTCCTTTAGTAACTAGGCCTGGAAGCTGAAGTGAAGGGAACTCAGCTGGCAACCAGACGGGGAGCTTCATTGATTCTGGGAGCTACCTGGAGAAGAAAGAGGGCCACAGAAGGGTCAGAGGCAGAGAACCTGCCTGGGGGTATTCAGGGGTTTCTCCTAGGTAACTAACTCAGAGACAAACTCCATTACAAGAAACAAGGTCCCGATTTCTCTTTCTTTTGGCATGGCGAAGGTGGGCAGGGTGCTTGAGATCAAGCAGCAAATCGTCCGGTGAGAGGCAGGTGTCTGGGATAGGGATGGTCATGCAGGTGTCCAGAAGTCACAGCCAGAGTCAGGCGGGTCTGAGTCCTCGGTGCTGGAGGTTCCCTGGCCAGATGCTGCCCTCTGAGGCAGTTTCTGAACAGGTAAAGCAGGCATTATACCAACCCCCAACACACACACACACACACACACACACACACACACACACACACACACACACGGCAGTATGCAGACTGGGTGTGTTGCTGTAGATGACCAGATGGCAGGTACCTAGAAAGGGTGTTTTGATAACTGTTCTGTATCTGGATGCTCCTGGGAGCTCCCAGATCTCAAGGGAGAAGGAGTGGAGAGTTTGAGGAAGAACTGAGGCTGTGGACCACCTAGGGGCTTCCCAGTGAGTGCCTTTGAGTTTGTAGGTTAAGGAAGGAAAGTTGAGCTGATCTCACCCTACGGTGCTTTTTGAAATACAGTCTGGATCAAGGGAAATTAAACACTGCAATTTTTAACCAGGGCCATGCTAAAAACACACCTTTCGTCATAAATAAAAATACGATTTGCTGCCTTGACACTTTCATTTAACCCCCTCCCCCGTGTGCCTCATTTGTAATTACACCCCTCCCTGCCTCAGCCAGCTTCAGGACCTTCACTATATCATCCAGCCCCAGGTGGGCAGTCGGCCCAGGAGTGCACAGGGCCCAGCTGTATGGGGAGGGCAGCTCTGTCCCGAGGGGTGGATGGGACTTGAATATGGCTCATTATGATTGAGATCAAACTGAAAAAAAAATCAATTTTTAATTGAATGTATTCTTTGAACAGGCCCCGCTGCCCATCGCTGCACACTAATGGAAGTTTCTACTCTGAGCTGCCCTGCCTTGCATGAACAACCCCTCCCCATCCTGCTGACCCCAGCAGGACTGGCTCACCCAGTAGAGCGCCACCTCCTGGGCCGTAATGAAACTGCAAGCAATGGTGCTGCTGGAGACCAGCTTTGGTGCGTGCGTGCGTGCGTGCGTGTGTGTGTGTGTGTGTGTGTGTGTGTGTGAAGGGCTGGCCAGTGGATGGCTTGATTTAGAGGGGGCTTGGGAGTCCCTCTACTCTGCAAGCCCAGTTCCCACACCTCTGCACATGTTCCCCCCTGGGTCCCACACTGTCTGGATCTTGGACAGACCATTAATGAGGGGAGCCTCAGGCTGTGTGGGGGCACTGGAGGACAAGGAGCTGGCATGACCTTTCTGCTCCGCCCATGCGAGGTAAATCATGCTGGATCCACAAAGGAAGAACAAGATCCTTGATCCCTGACTCTTGTTTTTATGGTACGTGGATTTAAACCCAGGAATGCCCGTGTAGGCAAACACTCTACCACTAAGATCAACCCCTTGTCTTCTAATGGGAACAGTTGTCAAGAGAAGTGTAGTGCCCCATCAGAATGTGGGTACACCTACACCTACACAGGAGACAGTTTTACCATTGGGGACTGGCAGCCCCCCAATGGTCCTTGCTACCAGTATCTGTTGCCTGCAGAAATAGCCCCGTTCTGAGTCAGTCATGATCATGTTGGATACCCTGGATTCTTTGAGCTCTACCCACCACGCTTCCAGCTCCTGGGTGGGCTTATCTATAGCACAGAGTCTCTACAGACACAATGTCACCTTCAGTGCCTGATGCCGGTTGGACTTCAGACACCAGAGATGGGGCTCCTTCCTAGTAGGGCTACCTTTGCTATGGCCACATATGAGCCACTTGATTCTGAACTGATGTGACACTATGCAGAGAGCCTCCTTGGAGGTGTGGACTTAGGGGATGTCCTTGCCCCACCCAAGTCTGCCAGGACACTGCTCTGCACCTGAGGGCCAGGCAGACTCCTGTGGAAAGGCTGGTGGCACTCACAGATTCCGCTGGCAAAAGGCACTCGCTCACCAAATGCCAGTTCTCATTTCAGCCTTTGTGGACCCTAATGATGGAGGAAGGTCATTGGTTAAAAAATAAAGAAACTGCTTGGCCCTCATAGGTTAGAACATAGGTGGGTAGAGTAAACAGAACAGAATGCTGGGAGGAAGAGGAAGTGAGCTCAGACTTGATAGCTCTCCTCTCTGGGGCAGATGCGATGAAGCTCTGACCCAGGATGGACGTAGGCTAGAATCTTCCCGGTAAGCGCACCTTGGGGTGCTACACACATTATTAGAAATGGGCTAATCCAGGTGCGAGAGTTAGCAGAGAAGAGGCTAGATATAATGGGCCAAGCAGTGTTTAAAAGAATACAGTTTGTGTGTTGTTATTTCGGGGCATAAGCTAGCCAGGCGACCAGGAGTTGGGGCGGCAGGAACACAGCCCGCAGCTCCTTCAGCACCCCAACACGATTGCCTTGCTCGTGCTGGGACACCCTATGAAGAGTGAGCACCTCCCTAGCACCCCGATCCTATTAACTACAAGATATCTGCATAGATTCCTATTCTTCCACTTGAAGATGGCCCACGAGGGGACACCCGGGAGATCAGTAGGTGCCCTACAGCAAGCTCTGCCCATGGCATCCCTGTAGGGGTGAGTGATTTTAAGGGTAGGTTAGGTACTGGCCACAAGAGGCTCAGGGCAGCCCTTATGTATAAGTGAGGGATAGGCTGTGGCAGCCAGTAGTCTGGCCTCTTCAATCTTTAGTCTGGCTCTCTCAGTCACTCAGAGATCAATCGGCAGAGGGACCTGCTGTTAGTGCAGTCCAGGGTCACCTGAAGACCAGACCGGCCTTTCCCAACCATCTCATTAAAAATTGTAGCTACTGCAGGGAAGCCGTGGAGGGCGAGAGTGAGTGAGGTACTCATCACAAGGTCCAGAAAGCCCCCAAATATCTTTCCCTTGGGAAGTAGAAGGCAAAGCCCCGGTCTGGGCTGACTCAGAAGACAAGCCACTGTCCTCTGTCACCAGGCCCTGAGTCTAAAGGATACATGCCTACCTGAGCTTGCAGACATACAGTTGGCTCCCATCTGAGCCAGGTGATAAGACTCCCCAATGATGCTCTGGAGAGGAGGTGGTCTTGGTAGGGACCATCACTGAGCTACAGCTGGGCCTCAGTGCCATATGTCCTGAGTCACAGAACCAACTGATGCCAAGAACAGGGCTCAAGGAGGCCCAAGGCTGAATCTGTTGGGCAAATTCTTCCCTGGAGTCATTGAGCTCCCATGGGGCCATGGTATAGAAGCCTGTGTGACTCACACCCATGTGTCCACACCTCCCTTGAGGGCTCATGGGTGTTCTGATTTAGTGGTACGGGGCCAGCTAACCGTCTGCCCTTCACGCAGGCTGGAGACCTCATACTTTTTCATCTATGGAGGGTCTCAAATGTGGCCATATATTGAAATCACCTCTGAAGATTAAAACAATGTTGAATCTCACCCCAGAAGGTCTGCTGTCATTGGTGAGAGAGGGTTGTGTGTGTGGAAGAACTTCAGAACACCCCTCGCCCATTTTTCTTTTTATACAGGTTCTCACTATGTAGCCCTGGCTGTCCTAGAACTCACCGTTTAGATCAGGCTGGCCTCAAACTCAGAGATCCACCTGCCTCTGTCTCCTGAGTGCTGGGATTAAGGGTGTGCGCCACCACACCAGCAGAACAGGGACTCTTAGAAGCTGCCTAAAAGCGGAGGCAGGGGGCTTCTGGTGAGGAGAGCCTGACATTGCAAGCCCCAGCCTGATTCCTGCTTCACATTGGTCCTGGATGCCATAGGACGGGGGAGGGTCTCCTAAACTCAGGGCAGTCTGTTGGTGCCCTCACCAGTCGCTTGGGCTAGTTCTGGCTACCAGATGCCTGTGTAGGTCCCTATAGCTAAGAGCAGTCATCCCGGGTCAGCTGACACTTTGCTCGGTGAACAATGACAGAGGAGGTGGATTGATGCCTGCAGTAGTGCCAGCATGGGCTCCTCCAGGAAGACGGGTAGCATGCCAGTTCCCTGAGACAGACACCAGGGGTATCCTGTGTTTAAATCTCCAAATGTCCTCTGGGGGAACTGCCTGCTGCGAGGCTGAGAACTCATTTCCTTAGTTCCTGGCCATACGGTTTATGCTGGGTTGGTTCCCTGCCAACCACAGGCAAGGTGAGCTCAGTGAAGGCCAGCCCCCTTTTCAGAGAGGGTAAGTGGTTGGAAGCTTGATAGCCAGGCTGGGATAGACTTTGAATCCTCTTGTTATGGTTAGCGGCATGGGCCTAGACCTTGTATGGTACCCTGCTTCCAAGAAAAAGCCATTTGGTTCCTAGGGCAGCTGACATCCCTTATGCCCAGCGGCAGGGCAGCTGAGGGGCTGATTTGTGTGAGACGTGGGCCACACAGTGATGGGTACCTCGGCACAAGGACAAGGCCACATGCTGCAGTGACCATCAAGTCTTGGTCTCGCTTGAGCAGGTCTGTAGCCTCCATAGCAGACCCAAAGCCCATCCACAGCAGGCCTGCCCTGTAGCTTGCATCTCATCTGGCTGCAAGCTGGGATCCTGCCATTCATAGAGGCTTTGATGGGAAGATGGTGGCCCTCAGCTTCAGGCTCGACTCACAGAAAGGGAGTGGGTGGTCAACAGCAAAGTGGGAGAACCTGCCGCCTGGCAGTGGGCATGGTGTCCCCTCTGGCTGTGATAAAACAGTCAGCCTGGGCCTCCTGCTGGCTCCCAGGCATTGCAAAGCTGCACCCTTCACTCCTGATGTTTAACACGAGACAGGCCTCTGGCTGTGCTAGGCTCAAGTCTAGCCTGGGTTCAGGGCCCGCTGCACAGCACTGGGACACTGATACTGATGCTGGCACTGTGCAACCGCAAGGATGCTCATTTCATTTACTGTCTTCTTCATTCATCTCCGAAGCAAGATGGCCTAAGTCAGTGGCCCCAGATGGCCTGTCTTGTTCCATGGGTTGAGGAGAAATGAGGGCATATTGGCTCTGGGCTGCAGGGTGGTATATGGTATATGGTCTTCCAGGAAGGAAGCAAATTACTTCTGTCTCCCTCTGCAGGGTCTTGGGTGAAATCACGACTCACAGTAGACCGAAGCATCCCGTTTACAGAAGGAGAAACTGAGGCTCACAGAAGACAGGCAACTGTCACCCTCAAAGCCTGCAAGTGGTTGGTCATCCCTTCACCTGGCATTCTGACCTTTCGGGGACTCTTCTAGGTTGTAGACCAGGGGTGCCTGGGTAGGTCTCTGTCATCGTGGGGGCACACGGAAGAGTGTCTCTAAGGAGGTGGAGCCCCACTTTTCATGTGAAAACTTCTTGGAGCCCCTCAGCACAGTCCAGAACAGAGCAAGCCCAGGAGGGCACCAGCTGTCCGCACTGAGCCTGTCACCCTCACACATGTGTGTCTGTGTCCCACACCCCAACCCCACTGGCTGCGACAAGACGGCAGCTCGTCCCCGACTCTGACAAGCGCCTTCGATCCAGCCTCTCTCTCAATGCTAATGGCTGTCAACATGAAACAGAGGCTGTGAAGGGGAAGAAAATTACTCCCTGAAAAGGAATTGACTGATCCCCATCATTTCTCAAGGAATCACTGACCTGTGAATATTTCATTACCCAAAATGCCGCACCATCCATACAAAGCAGCTACTGCTGCGGTACAGCCCCGCGAGCACCGTCTGAGGTCAGGGTGGAGCACGGACACGGTGGGGGAACAGGTGCGGGGCAGGTGTGGCCTGGCAGCCGGGGCTCTGGGGTGACCCAGACATGACCGACCAGTGAGCCTGACCAGAGCACAGGGAGTCAGTCTGGTTTGTGTTCCATTGGTTCTCACGCCTGCAGGCTGTACCCAGGCTCACCTGCTCATCCATGGGAGCCCTGGAGAGCCAAGAGACAGGTGCCTAGCAGGTGTCTCATGCATTAGGTGAGACTCCAGGGTCTCGGAGACTCAGCTCTTCGTGTTCGCAGACGGGTCCACATCTAGATGATCTAGGAGCTCATGCTGATTGGTGCGCTATGGCGGAGGTGACAGGCAAGGGAGGGTGCGTGTGAACTCCACTGACCCCACAGCCAAGAGCAGGGCTCAGATCCTGCATCTGCCCTGGCATCCCTACAGTCCCCAAGAGCCCACAGGCCAACGGCTCTCTCTGACTTCAACCTTCTGATCCTAAACCAAGGCTGATAATGGAGCCTCTCCTTATGTGGCTGAGTATGACATAAAATGAGACCCAACTTCATGGCCATCTTGGGGAGGGGTTCATTACACCTCCTGACCTGGTCAGAAGGCTCTGTCCCCAGTTCAGACTTCAGGGATTGCAGAGGCAGGCGACAGCCTTCTTCACCAGGCTCCTGCAGCCTCCAGGGATCCAAGAAGGCTGAGTCCTGAGGATGGAAAGGCTGAGATCAGCCTTCTAGGCTCAGTGGATTCCTGAGAGCAACAGGGGAAAGTCTGGGGCTTTCCATAGCAACTTCAAAGGGCTGGAAACGAAATCCATTCAGAAACCCCTAACAACAAAACCTTGCCCTGTGGGGTTTCAATTGGGTGGACTCCAAACCCTGGCTCTGGGACTGTCACCAAACAATGACAGGGCACCCTGAAGCTCAAGATGGTGGGGACCTCCCAGGAAGCCACACCAGCCAGCTGCTGGGGAAAATGTGTGGGCTGCCTTATTGCTGGGTTCCATTGGAGACGGTGTTTCCAAATCAGCCAGCCCTGGAAGGTGCCGGGCATTCATCTGGGGATTAGTAGAGCATGGGAGGCAGTGTCTCATGACCCTTCTCTGGCACGATGCAGCTGCAGGGATCTGGGAAGCATGCACCTGCAGGATGGCGGGAGAGGAAGCCCCCCCTCTGACTCCCCTCCGCCCCAGCCCCCAGCCCGACAGCTCCTAGTGTCCTGAGGGAAGAAGGGACGCTAGAGGCCAGGGCAGGAACTTAGTTTACAGCAGGAGAGACTTGGGCTAGCCACATGGAAGCGCCTTGGGCAGTGAGGCATGACACCGGGAAGCATGGCTTGGGGCATCTGTGGAAAATTCCGCCCTCAGGTCATCTTCAGAGCAGACAGCCTGAGGAGCGGTGGCTCCGGAAGACTAGGGGTGACCTGTGTAGTCATCCGATCTTTGCCAAGCCTTCTCCCCCATCAGACCCTGGTCTCTGACTCTGGAGCAGGACAACGGGGTTCTATAGCCCCTGGAGATTGGGGCAGGGTGGTAGCAGCACCTCAGGTGTGGTGCACTATCAGGGGGACAGGGACAGAGGTGGGCGTAGCTTCCTCTCTTTGGACTGGGGAAAGGTATGACAGACTCTCTGTGCCTACCTAGGGCACAGGTTAAGTGCTAGGGTAGGTGGGGTAGATTTAGTTGGAGGAATCTGGAGGAAGCTCTTGGAACAGGAGTCCTTGGCAGAGGGAGAGCCAGGTTGGAACTTGTGGTCACAACAGAGGCAGATGTCTGATAGTGGTGGCTGGCCACTGGTCACAGTGGAAGGCAGTTGCCACAGCTCGCCCCTCCCAACCCTCCCAGGCATGAGGTTCTGGCTGGTGTCTGAGGTGGGTCTGTCAGGGTGGGGCATCCTGTCTCAAGGGGAAGAGGGGATGGTTGTGTCCCTGAGGTTCCAGTCTCCGGTCAGGCCTGGGGCAGGTTGTGAAGAAGCTTGAGAAGGAGATTCAAGAGAAGGAGGCCGAGGGCTGAGTTCCCCGCAGCCAGGGTGGTCAGATAGAGGGCTCGAGTGGGTGAGAGGGAGAAGGGAGAAGCTGGTGTGGCCCAGGTGGTTGAAACAGTACGGCTCCACTCTGTGGCCCGGGTTCCCAGGGCAGCCAAGCCCCAGATGATGTGTGTCTGCACTCCTTCTGCTGGCTGGCTTCTCCACCCAAATGACTCTTCCTGTGCTCCCGCAGCACCCTGATAGCTCTGTTCCCATCTCTCAGGACGAGAGGTAGTCAAGTGACTGCCCCTTCTGGGGGGCCAGCCCAGCTCTGAAGACCAGGAAGAGCAGCGAGAGGGACGGCAATGACTTAGTCATTTCTGGAGGTGCAAGGTGGCCAGACTCATCTTTCCCCATCCCCATCTCCAGGCCAGGGGAGGTCAGTCCTAGCTGTCACCCCAGAGCGGGCGGTTGGTCCTAGCTGCCACCCCAGGGCAGGGGCCAGCAAAGCTCTGGGGAAGAAGCTGGGCCAAGACACACAGGCAGTGGGCTGGGAGGGTCCCTGGAAAGGCAGATGAAAAGAAGGGGGTTCCGTGGGTTCTAATAGCCTTCCCCTCCATTTCACAGGGAGACAGAGAGAGATGGGAGGTGACACAGCACTGGGGACCAGACGACCCTGCCCCAAATTCACACCAGCCAGCCCATACACCCTGATGGGCAAGAGTCCAGAGTAGAAGGGTCGGAGGTGGGGGTGGGGTGAACTCCGGAGGCCACCATCTCTGCAGGGCTGGCAGCCATGTCCAGCTTGCTACAGTGTGACAACGAGAGAGAATGTTTGATTCGGTTCAGCAAACATGGCGCCGCCTTCCAGATAAATCACCGTGCTGCCCCAGGCAGCTACCGAGGAGACGCTGGACCGCGGGAGCCGCAGAAGCAGGCTGGCTGGGAGTAGCTCTTCTAGGGAGGCCATGGCGGAGGGTCCTGTCCAGCCGGGTGCAGGATCAACTGAGGGGGAGTGTGCCCATCGTGTGAGCATCTCTACTCTGCCATGTCATCGCCCTGAGGGCCCGGTATCTTCTGCACTTCACACAGTGGGACAGAGAACAGAGAGCTGGGAGAGGCTGAGGGATCATAGAGGCAGACGGAGAGGAGGAAAGAGAAGGACGGTCAGGCTACGAGAGAGACCCGAGGCAGATGCTGCAGAGGGCATGGCAGAAGCATGACGGGAGCAAGACGGCAAGGGATGGAGATGGGGAAGGAGTGGGGCCTGTACTCGCCCTCCAGAGGCTCTGACTGCTTCCACACCAGGGCAGGCTGGCCCTACCTCTGAGTCCCCTCTTCCTCTCCTCACTATAAGTGGGCTGGCCCTACTGCAGTGCTTTCCCGGAGCTGGGACAGGGAAGGCCTGCAGGTGTCTGGGCTTCTACACACTGGCTTTCCTTCTGCAGAGCAGGGAGCAGCTTCTCCCACTACCACCATCTTGCCTTGCCTTTTACAAGGTTAGCTTTGGCCCTGCCTGACTCTGTCTCACAGGCTTTCCATGATGCAGACCTGTAGATCTGAATCCTGGACTGCCGGGGAATAGGGGAAGTAGAGCCAGAGAGATGAGCCTTCAGCTGGGGTTGGGGTTTTCAGAACAGTGACTGAGGCTAAAGCACACAGGTCATCGAGAACTGACTTTACTTAAGAGTCCAGAGACACCAAGAGCTGCTCCAGGATACCCAGGAGCCAGAATGTCTGGCTCCCACAATTTCTGCCCAGTGATGGTGCTTCCCCACCCAAACGCTTGTCCTTCCACACTCCTGCCTTCTTCCCTGCCGACTGTCTGTCTGGGGGATTGAACTCATAGCCTTGTACTTGCAAGTGCTGTACTGCTGAACTGTAGCTCCACACCCGCTCCTCCCTGCCACTTTTAACTTTTTATTCTGAGGCAGGCCCAATCTGGCCTTGAATTTGTGATCCTTCTGCCTCAGCCTCCCTAGGAGCTAAGATGACAGGCTTGACGCTCTGGCTCCTTGCTGTCTCCTTCCTTTCAGTCCTGACCATCTACACGGATAGCACACACACACACACGGAAAATATACACACAGACACACATGGACAGCACACACACATACACGGACAGTACACACACAGACACACACACACACACACACACACACACACTACACACATAGAAGTGACTAGAAAAGAAAACAAAGCTGGTGTGACCCCACAGCCCAGACTTGAGCTCCGGGTCTCCACCTTCGCACCTTGGATCAGACATTTTTACCTGGCTGGGGTGGAGGAGAGGGGTCACCAGTTGGTGCTGCCCAGCCCCTTGCCCAGGCCTGATCTCAGGCTGCTGGTCTGCACATAACACAGCCACTTCCTGTTTCAGTGACAACAGCTGACCTCGGCTGTTTTGGGAAGGCCAGTTTGGCCAAGGCTCCTCAGCAGCCAGGAAGACGGGCAGTACATCTCGAAGGGATCTCCTCTCCCTAACCTGCCTCATGATTTTCCTCACTCTGAAGGAAAGTCACCACCATGCCCGCAGACTGCAGAACTCACCTGTCCTCAGTTCCATCCGCCCCAAACCCTCTGAATATGCTCTTCCCTGTGTCTACTGTGCTGTTCCCCTTGGCCTTGTCCAAGAGTTCCCCGGGGAGACCAGTTGGTAAGAATGCCTGCTGCGCAAGTGTGAGCGCCTGGAAACCACATGAAAGGCTACATAGGGCAGTAATACGGTGCCAGGTGGGCGTGGGGGCGGGCAGAGGCAGCAAGAATGCCAAGGTGTGCTGGCTCTTCGCTTAGTTGTAGGTCCAGTGAGAGACCTACCTGAGGGAATAAGGTGGAGAGTGACAGGGACTGATACAGAGGTGGACTACCCCTGCACTGTGTGCATACACCCCAACATGCACACATACATGCACCTGTGTGCATTCACCATACACATACACACACCACACATACAGACACACACATGTGTCTGTGTGCATACAACACACACATACACACATGCACACAAACACACACACACCTGTGTATATACACACCCCACACCCATGTGCATACAATACACACATAGGCACCTGTATGCACACAGCACATACACATGCACACACAATACATACACCTGTGTGCATACACCGCCCACTGTGCATACAACACACACACAGACCTGTGTGCATATATCTCCCCACATGCAAACACATGCACCTGTGTGTCTACAACACACACACATATACCTTGTGTACATAAACTCCCCATAACCTATGTGCACACAATACACACACGTAACCTATATGCATACAATATACACGTGTGCACACACCTATATGCATACACACATGTGCACACAACACACACAAACACACACGTGCACTGTTACTTCAGAGCTGTTCTTCAAGACCCCTGTCTGAAGCTAGCATTATCATTAGCCCTATATCTTCATCGCTGAGACTAACTGGCAAACATTTTCTAAGTTTATTTATCCCCATGTCCCAGGAGGTGATAGACATGAGGGCGGGGACCATGTTTCTCTCCTTCCCTGCCACATCACGGGGCCTGGGATGTAGCAGATATTCAATAAATGGGAGGGTAGGGAGACAGGTAGACAGGGAAAACCAAAGACCTGTATTGAAGGGCTCAAGATTCAGCTGAGGAGCTGGCCTAGGGCGCAGTGAGAGAGGATGCTGGCTTACTCCTGCGCTCTGACTGAGCATGTGGTGTCCAGCCAGGACTGACCCTGGGCCTCCCTCAGAGTGGGCTCGCCCTGCCTGGCCCTGCATGGTTAGGAGACTGCAGTGGCATTGACAGGCTACACCAGGGTCCTCAGTGCTCGCCGTCACTGACACAGGTCTACCCACCTGTCCTTGCTACTACAGCCTCCTGGACAGTGGGCAGAGGTTCTACAAGGAAGAATCTCTCAGAGGGCTCAGGGTGGTACCGGATCGTCTCCCGAGCAGCATAAGCCCTATGTTGGTGCACATACAGGCACATATGTGCAGATGGGCCACCGTCCCTATGTCCTTCCCAGGTCTCCTATTGACTCCCAGTGTCCTCTGACCCTAGTATTCCTCCACTCTCGGAGGTCCTGATGCAGGAAACCTGGCCTTAGAATCTAGGGAAGGATGCTGATGCTAGGTCAGGCATCTGAGGGGCCTGCAAGGCAGGCAGCTATGGGTATCTCTGCTTGAAGACCCTCTACACAGCAGCGGCTCCTGCTTGGGACTTATGGGAAGTAGCTAATTAGGGCTGGTGGTCCCTACCTTTCCTGTTCTCTGTCTTAGAAAGACAATTGTCTGATCACCCAAGCCACCAAGTGGGGTTGCTGTTGCTAGGGAGCAGCCCAGAGCCCACCACAACCTGCCCCCAACCTCAAAGGGCCCTTTAACTTTTCAACATGTGTTTCCTTCCCCCTCTCTTTGGACAGCCTTAGCCAGCAAAAGGGCTAGGCACTGCTGGCTGTTGGGCAGGAAGCCAGTGGGCAGGGAGGGCCAGGGCAGCAGTCTCCACTCCATCAGACGGATACCTCGGAGCGAAGCCAGCATGAAATATTCATGCAGTAAATGGTGCAATTTTGTCTGCATTCAGCCAACTCCACGTATATTTCAGAATATTATGGAATGATAATGTCATACCACAGAAGCAGAGAGACCAGGAGGGCCGGAGCTCAGGGCAGGGGACACTCAGGGTGAAGATGAGGCAGGTGGAAAGAAGGACCATGATCCTTAGGAGCAAGAACGGGGAACTACCAACAGTCTGAAGCGCGTGGGTACAACATGAGGAGACTGGCAAGCTTCAGGGGACTCATAAGTGGCAGGTGGGCCATAGGAGCCCTGAAGGCTCCAGAGCTGGGCAACTTCCTGCTCCTTTGTCCCTGGACACAGGATTTCTGGATGTCCCACATCCCCATGGTAGAGGGGACAGAGCTGTTTCTGCCTCCTGCCTGACTGCTCGGGTTTCGGGCCAAGGTTTTGGTGTCGATTCAGCAGGTACAGGCACAGAGCAGCCTATCTCCTCGGGGATTTCCAGCAGGGGCTGTGTAGAGGCCCTTGGACTTCCTGGGCTTGTATCATTCAGACAGCGAGCCCTCCATTCAGGACTCAGAGTTCCTTAGCCTCTGTCCTGATGTCTGATAATATGGGGTTAAGGGGAAGTTTCATAGGAGAGAGAACATTAGGCTGCTTTGTTGGACTCTGGGATATTTCCTAGGTGTCTGGGGCACAGTCATCTGAGGTATAAAGAGGTTATGGGTGAAATAAATTTTATCTTAGCCATTGACACTAGGTTTTAGTCCAGTTTGGAGATGCCACTGAAGTTACCCTAACCATCAATCACTTTATTTACCAAGATGATGGTCCCACCTTTTCCACAGTGACCTCCCTAGATCCTGCATTAGAACAGATGCCCTGCATGGGTCTCCCCACCTATGGAAGCATTGTCCCTAGAAGTCTGCCAGCACCACAGGCCACCAAGAGCAGGAGAGCTTTCCCCTAGGCTGCTGGGCTGGTGACCAGGTTCCCATGGCAACCCAGGGTCCTTCACTCCACAGTTGGGCAGCCTTAAGCACCATGGTCAGCTCCACCAGCAGCGGCCATCTCAGCTGAGGCCAGATGTATTCGGGTAAAGTTTTATGGAAACAGAGCTGAGTGCACATCTTCATGTATGGTCTAGACGGTATCCTGCAGTAGCAGCCTCGCCGAGCTGGCGGGTCAGAGAGCGGATGGCCTTGAAGCTATATTTTGCACTGTGGAGTCAGTGGGAACTGGCTTGCCACCCCAGAGCTAGGCACCAGGGGCTCGCAGGGCTTGCTGAGATCCTTGTGGCTTCTGGGGATGGAATGGGCTTTCTGTGGAGTCCTGAGAACACGGGACACTTTGGAGGGAGCAGGGAATCCATGCCTGGCTGGCTGCATCTGTTCCACTGTGGTCACTGGGTGAGACTGAATTTCACCCCTGGCATACCACAGAGCCACACTGTCTGGTTTGCAGTCTCTCTGGCAAGGGTAGAGGTTCCTTTCTCTTCTGCCCATGTGGGTCAGTGAGGGGAAAGCAGGGGCTGGAGGGCAGGTGCATCTTGAAGGATCCCCAAAAGCCTTGGGCAAATGCCTGTCCTCTCTTGCTTCACACCCAGCCTGGCTTTCTGTTCTTGCTCTGTCTCTCTCAGCTTGGTCTGTCTGTCCCCACACTTTGTTCCTTCCTGGCCTTCGAGCCCAGCATCATCAGCACCTGGGCACTGTCCAGTCTGCAGCTGTCCCCTGCGGCACAAACGCCAAGCGGCTCCTGGCTGATGGCCTTCCTGCTTACGCTTGCCCAACTGATGTCCATCTCCCCGGCTGCCAACCCTATGTCCCTAGGCGGAGAGGCCACCAGTGTTTACTGCTCTCCACTCCCCCTTTCCACAAATACTAACTGTAATGGTCCTCTCATGGGGCCAAGTAGGATGTCCCAGGGCTCTGTGGATAGAGGATTCAGAATCTGACCCAGACAGTGAGACTTGGCAGCACACAGGGGCTTGGCATAGGAAGGGCTGGAGTGAAGCTGTATGGGGCCAGGACTCCTAAGCACCTTTGAGTTGAGCCCTTTGAGCCTGAGCTAGCCCATCTCCCAGTACAAGGAGACCACTACCCAGGGAACAGAAACCATGAGTGTGGACCCTCCTAGGTTTACAGTGTGTTCGCTACTGTCTCTGAAAGCCAGAGGCATATGGGCGTGACATGTTTGGCACAACGCACAGTGTATGGTGACATGAAGACGCAGACAGTTTTGATATTTAGTCTGTGAAAAATGGAGAGGCTGGATCTGGGGGTGGTTTCGTCCAGATGGGTTGGAAGTGGGGAGAACCGTGTTGGTTGAGCTGCACCCCAAAAAGCTGCAAGCTGAGGCCCCAACCCTGAACCTCATTTGGAGACACGGTCTTTCCATAGGTTACCAGGTTAAACTGAGGCTGCTCTGGGGACCCTCATTCAGTCTGTCTGTCCTGTGTGAAGATGAAAGGAAGAGGCTGGGGAGACAGCTCAGTGGGCAATAGAGCTTGCTCTGCAAGCGGACGACCTGAGTTTGAACCCTTAGCACCCGTGTAAGAAGCCTAGTGCCCTTGTGCATGCTTGTGACTCCAGCAGGGAGTCAGACAGATCCCGAGAACTTGCTATCCAGATAGGCTGGCTGAAATGGTGAACTTCCAGTCCAGGGAGACACCCTGTGCCAAGGTGATGAGGCAGAGAGTGACAGGGAGGACACCCAAAGCTTTCCACTAGCTTCCACATGCATGTGCACTGTGTGTGCACCTGTATACACATGTGTCAACTGTGCATCACATACAGGACAAAGCAGAAGGAACCTACATCCACGGACAGCCTTCCAGGGCACATGGAGGAGAAGCCTCGGGAGGTATGTTGCCTGCACCATCACTTGCCTTCCTGCCCCAAGGACACGGGGCTGTGGTCTAAAGCTCCAGCCCGTAGCTGTCCAGGACAGCAACACACTCCTGTTTCCTGACCTAGGCAGACCCGCATCCTGCATTTCCGTTCCCTCCACTGTGAAATGGGGATGTCCCTGTGTCCACTTTTAGTCTGCAGTGAGGACCAGCGAAGTGGACAGCATGGAGAGTGTGGGCATGCTGGCCCTCCTCTCCTTACCTTTCCTCACACTGCAGAAGCCTGCAGACCCTGCCCTAACTCATGTGTACACAGGCACATGCAGCCAGAGCCCCCAGTAAAGAGTACGGGGAGATGAGAGGAAAACCTGGTTTGGACATCTGAGTGAGGTCAGCAGAGGCTGGCAGCCAAGCTCAGGGCCACTATTTTCTGGCAGGAAAAAAATAGCTATAAATGAATAAAAAGCCCTCAGGCTGGGCAGGGGGAGAGATGTCTATGGCAGAAGGTACTGTTCGTGGAATTGCTTAGGAATTGCTGAGGACTTAGGCAGCCACTGCAAGCCCCATTGGACCCCTAGGGTGGGCAGTGGGGCGTCTGAAGCAAACATTCTGTGTAAACAGTTCTGACAATGGAAGGGTCTCTCTCCATCTTCCTACATACAGAAGCTGTGTGGGGCTTCCAGTCCTGCTGAGTTTACATGGAACCTTTGTAGAGAGATAACAGTCCAGGGAGAAGGCACTTAGGGAGAGTGTGGGCCTGAGTTCACAGAAGAAGTAAGGAGTAGCCCAGTAGGAGGCTGGCTGGGAGACAGGCAAGAGAGGTAAGGCCTTGGCCAGCAGCAGCCAGGGGTCCTGGGTCCCACACGCTGATGCAGACCAATGGGAGAGCCAGCATTTCCCAGAGAGTAGGAGCAATCTCCACAACGCATGGGTGAGCGTGCTTCCGGCAAATGGAACCCATGCTGAGCTGGCTCAGGCATAGGCCCTGGGCCTTCACTTCTCCAATATTTAGGCTGACAGCAATTCCATCCCGCAAGTTCAGCTTCCAAAGTCTTATACATCCGCTCCCTGTTACCCCTGGGATGCTGGAAGGCTGGCCTCCCCCAAGGCACTGAGCAATGGCATCTGGCCAGGAGACTGTGGGCATCTATGTGCCAGGCTGATTTATGACCAGAGGATAAGAGAGATTCTAGGGGATGGGAGAAGGAGGAGGGGCAATGTAGAGTACACAGTTAAGGCTTCGTGTGTGTGTGTGTGTGTGTGTGTGTGTACACGCACGTGCGCTAAGGTACTCACTATACACTCGTGGCCGAGCTAGAGGCCACTTGGAGTTCAAGGCGCAGCAAGGTGACACACTGAGGTCATGTGGGAGCCAGGGGGTTTCTCTATTGGAGGTGCAGTCTGGGTGGGATTTAGAGGATTAGGAAGCAAATGGCTTTGATTGACAGCCTGACAGGATACACACAGCACAGGACTGGGTGTGCTGAGCTAGGGGGCTGGATTTCTGCTGATCAAGGGGCAGAAGAGGCAGGTAGGATGAAGCAGGATCAGGCAGGCCTTCCTCCTGACTGCCCAGAATGATTGGAAAGGACAGACATGGTGGTCAGGAATGACAGAGGAGAGATGGGGACAGGCTGCATAGGGGTTGGCCATCGTCACAGATCCCCAACCTTATCCACGGGTTCATAACTCTGTCTCAGGACATTTCTACATGGTTCCAAGAGACTGCTCATGTGGTCATGGCATGTTGAGACATCACGTGTAATAAGGAAACAGGTGAAGAAGTGGCTAGGACGGGACCATTGCTGCCCACAAACACTTGAAGCTTGGATGGGGTTGTACACACCACACACACACACGCACACAGACACACACACACAGACACACACACACAGACACACACACACAGACACACACACACACATACACGGAGATAGGGGGCTGTGCCCAGACCAAAGGCACCATTATAGGGCACACATATGTTCACGCATGTATCTTATATCGGATTGACTATTCACATTCACTAGACACAGAGCTCTCTGTCATTCACACTCATGACTCCACGCTCATAGCCGCCACATCCCCTCACACCTAAAGAGGAGCTGCTGTTACATCTAAGGGCATGGCGGGGAATGTGTGTGCTTTACTGTGTGCATTTTGGGGAGTCCACCAGCGAGGCTGAGAAAATGGAGAAGGTAAAAGAGAACAGACTTTTGCCTACTCATATTCCCTACCCCTGACTGGGACAGCGTCCCTAGAGGCCAGTGCGCTTGAGTGATGACCATCTTTGCTTAAAGCCCCAGGAATCCTCCTGAGACCCACAGCCAGGAAGCAGCTGTGGTTTGGGGGGCCGGCTCTCCCAATTGTCAGGCGCAAAGGGCAGGACATACAGAGAGCCTGCAGCTGTCCCGCCTGTTTTGTGCCCACCTCGCATGCTGACTCTAAAGCCAGGTTAGGGCAACCAGGGACCCTGATCTCATACGGTCCACCTGCCTCTTCTCTAGCAGACACTTGGGTCAGAAACTCTCTGAGGAAGAAAGTAGATTCCAGAGCAGGTGGAGGTCACCCGCGGCACCCTTTTTACAGTATCTCATAGGCAGGGCCCACTAAGCCAGTAAGCGGTCTGTCTTGCTGGAATCTACAGGTTAGAGGCACGAGTCCCTTTGCGGTGGGACAGAGGACACAGTCTAGCTATAATGAGGTCACCCTGCTGGGTGTCCAGGGCCAAGGAACGAGGAGGACAGTGGCCAGAAAAAGTCAGATCAGAGAGGCAAGAAACTCAGATGTCCCCAGAGCCCACAGGACAGGGTGAGTGAGGCGCGGGACACAGAGGGGGAATGCCTATACTTTGCAGGGAATGCCCTACTCTGTTCATGGAGCCCCAAGAGACCTCATGGCTTCAGTGTGACACACAGCCCCTCAGGACCTCCCAGAGAACTGCACCACCACTCAAAGTGACCTCGCACAGTGTTTCACAATGCAGTACACCCGGGGGTGCCTGGAGGCCCCTTTCTTGCAGCTGAGCATGGCTGCCCCTCTCTAAGCCACACCAACACTCTCAGGAGATCCAGGGCTGCCTGCAGGGATGGAAGGAGTCCACAGAAGGATCCTCCTGGAAGTGGGTAAGAAGCCTTAGAACCTGCAGATCAGAACGGTAGGAGCCACTGCGAGCCTCAGTATGCCCTCCTCTCCTGCTGCCCCGCTGCGACCCAGGAACCATACAGGGAGCAGATCTGGGGCTAAAGTTCCCTGTGACCTCTGCTCCCACCGAAGGGGCGGCACAGCCCCAGCGTACCTTGCCGAGCCAGGCATAATGGGGCATTAGAAGGGAATTGAATTTCCCCTTAATTACAATGGCCCACAGATATTGTTTAATTTGTAATCTGGAGCTAATGGGGTTTTCTTCTCCTGCAATCACAGGGCTGCCTATGCACGCATGATCCCTTCCACACAGCCGGGCACCCCACCCTGCATGGCGCTGACCTCCGCGAGGCTGTCCCTGACGGGGACGTGCTGGATTGCAGCCCCGCCTCTGGCCAAGCCCACCTCACAGAGACTCTCACGTGTCACATGTGCACACATGCATGAAGTGGCCTAATAGGCAGGCAGGAGCATAATTTTCCCTCTAATTACATATTCAGCACTTCTGAGAAAATGAGATTTTAGTAATTCAATTGGACTGAGAAGCGGGGCTATAATAAAATGAAATTTGTAACAATCGTGCAGTTAAATTAGTTAAATGGAGAGGAAGGAGCTGTAGAAAATTGACCCCGCGATCTCCTAAGGACTAATCAGACATTTGAACCGAGTTGTGCTAACAAAGCCCTCGGGTGTTGCAGGGTGGTGGGGGTAGGAGGGAGAGTAGGGCTGGGCTGGGGGCGGGGCTGGGGCCTGCAGGCAGCAGGTGGAGGAGGAGAGGACAGGCTGGCAGTGGCCTGGAAGGAAAGCAGAACCCAGGCCAGTTGGGAAAAGGCAGGCGGCTGTGTGGAAAAAGCCAACCGTTGCCTACTTTTCTTTCCAATGGAGTCATTCTCCACAGCATCCCTGGGGTGCCACCTTGAGAGGGACATCACCTTGAGAGTTCCCTGACACTGCCAGAGTTGCAGGGATTCCCAAACAGAGGCTTCGATGGGAGGAGAGCGAGGCAGGTGGCGTGACCCCTTTCCCATCTTACCTGCTAAACTTGGAATCCCACTGGGAGACCCTGCCCTGCCCTTTACTAGGTTTTTGCTCTGAGGGAGTGGGAGGCCATTGAGGCTGGGTGACTCTGGCCTCAGTGTCAGGGTGGAGCGGTTGGGGGAGGTCCAGATAGGAGATTGTAAACACTCAAGGGAAGCTTTCTAGGCCAAGTGGGCCCCAGGATGGGGAATGGAGCTGCTGGGCCCCTTGCCAACCTCTCTAACCCCAAGTCAGATCATTTGCCTTGCAGAAATGCCACCATTTTGAGTTTGAATTCCAGAGTGTGGCTTTGAACAGACAAAAAAGGAAACCACCAAGGCCCAGCTTCTCAATGCCCACGCAGGGCTGAGATCCACACTGCCTAGGTCCCCTGGCCAGGTCCCTGACAGCCAGCTCCCTGCCCAGTACAGAGTACCTGCCTCTGTCAAGATGGCCAGATGCAGAACAGAACCCTCGCTGAGCCCTTGTCTACCAGGAGCTCTGGGCATTTCTGGCCATATGGTGTCCAGACTAGCCTGCTGGAATCTACCCCTGCTGGGCCTTCCCTGGCCCTTCTGCTGAGCCATGCAAACAGAAAGGGCTGCCTTTAAGGCAAACACACGGGGCTCCCAGTCCTGAGGCCTAAGCATAAGGTACATTCTAGAAAGTCAGCAGAAGCAACTTCCTGCTCCCCTCAGCTGTAGGGCTGCCTCCACTCGGCAGTTCCAACTGAGACAGCGGGAAAATCAATACAGAAGCTGCAGGTGTTGGCATCAGGACTCGTTCTGTGTCAAGGTTTGCAAAGAGTGAGACAGGGGCTTGAGACCGGGATGAAGTGGGCAGAACAGGCCAGGGTGATTCTGGACACTCTAAGAACCTCAAGCAAAGCAGGGAGTGAGAAGGGACTTGGCTGAACCCTTGGGAGGCCTTCTGTCTGGCGTTCAAGCACCCTTGGACAGCTGTTGAGGATCAAGATGGAGGCTGTCGGGCCAGTACATCCGGCCCTGGGAGGCTCTTCCATCAACAGCATCGATTTCCTCAGCCTTAGTGGGAGTGGCTACAGAATGGAGGACCTCGAGTGACTGTGGGAAGGGCCAACATGGTCAACAAAACAGAACTATAGGCCCTTTGTGGGAGGCCAGGCATAGGTGCAAGGTGTGTGTGTGTGTGTGTGTGTGTGTGTGTGTGTGAACACAGGGCATTATGGGGGAAGGCAGGACCTCAGTTAGTCCTTGGCAGGACCTCCTCTGGGCCTTATCAATAAGATCTCTTCAGGTTTTCTATTTAGTGTTCTTGGATGATTAGCAGGAGGACCTCCAAGGTCTAGCGTCAGAGGCCACAGGGCACAGAGGCTGGGGAAGTGAATCGAGAAGGTTCACCCAGAACTTCTCTTATCCCGCTTCTTGCTGCATCAGAACCACCCAAGGGACTCGGCATCACGAACATCTCTCTACCCTTAGTGCCAGGAACAAAACGAACCTCCGAAGAGCGTCTGCAGGATGGAGACAGGACCACACCCTCACTCCGGAGCCAAGAGGAGTGCCCAGAGCTAGCCAGCTGGGGTGGAGCAGATGAGAGAGGAGGCCAGAGCGCAGGGGACCCGGCCACCCTCTCCTCCCGCCAGCTTCCACCACCCGGGCTGATGCGAGCCATTCAAACATTTATCCCTGCTTCAGTTTCCAAAGGGGAGCAGAGGGAGAGCGCTGGAAAGAGAGGGAAAGAGGAGGAAAACTCCGAGTTTCTCATTTGAAAGTTAATTAGTCTAATTAGGTCTAATTAAGAGCCCCCACACAAAGCAACTCAGGAACGAACCGCCTGTCTCCCGTCTCCTTCGGTCCTTGTTATTTAGGAGATCCAGGAAAGGATGGGAAGGAGCCAGAGAAGGTGGGTGGGTGGTGGGATGTTCTCCCTCGTGGGGGAGATGGCGGGGCCCCACTGAAGCAGGCTCTAGAGTCCTCCAAGCCCCTTTGTTAGGATGCATGAGGAAGCCCTTCCATACCCATTTTTAAACTGCCCTCATTTTCTACCTTCCTACCCTACCCCCCCTAGAGGGCTTCTGGCTTCCAGAGTGGGGTCTTGGCTCCTTGGGCACAGGGGCACAGACTGTTGGAAGCTGCTGAACCCTGTTCAAGGGACAGGAGGTTCGTGTACAGGGTCCTGTTCTCCAGGTCCTGAAGGCTTCCAGAGTTAGGTGAGGGCAGGCCATTGGGGGCTAAGTTCCACTCTGGAGTCCCCGTACCTATCTGGAACACCTCCAGGGAAGCTGTCTGCATCGGGGGCAACTTCTACGGGACATAATGTTGGTGTGTGCGTGTATGCGTGCATGAGCGCGTGTGTCCAGATTCCCGACTGCTGGAGGCCCAGGTGGCCCCATGGGTTCCTTCTGCTTTCCCTCGGGCAGAACCAGAGGAATGGGCTCTGTCAGGGCAGCTCAGTTATCAGCTAACCTGCCATTAAGATGGGGCTAAGGTCAGGGGAGGCCCTCACAGGGCAGACACCCCAAGGGCTGCTGCCCCAGGAGAGGAGGGCTCTCACCTACAGCAAGGCTGGTAGTGGGGAGGGTCAGGCCTGCAGAGGACCACCTTGGGTTAGACTCCCTGCCGGATGTTCTCTCACAGCGGAGGATTGCGGACAGGGCAAACGAAGCTCATGGACACGGAGTGAACTTAACCCAGGTGTGCCAGATGCATAAACTGAAGGTTTGCCCTCTCCTGGGCTTTGAGCTTCTTACAGGGCAGGGGCACAGCAAACTTTGGCCCAGAGTAGGACACAGAAGACAGCTCCAAGCAGATGTTGGGGAAGGGTCTCTCTTCCGAGTTCTTGGGGTTCCTGCCTCAGCCTCTCCTGGGAGTACCCAGTCAGGCCCACAGGGGGGTCAACACTCAGGAAAGAAGGTCAGGGCATGTGCCAGGGGAGCTTGTCTCAGCTGCCAGCGCAGTTTGGAGTTCTGAGTCAGGCAGGCAGAGATGGGCAGAGCAGCGATAGGAATGGCTAAAGGGCTGGCTTCTAAACCAAGATCAAAAGAATTAAGTAGGCTTAGCTCTGAGCCTGGGATGAAGGGCGGCCACCCAGAGGGAGTCAGCTGGGGAAGGGAGCAAGGAGGGAGTCAGGGGTCCCGAGGGAGGGCAGAGGCTTGGCCCAAGGCTAAGCACCTCAGCACAGATTTCTGGAGAAGCGCGCCACACCCATGTGTGCAAGGAGCAGGGGCTCATCCCTCACTGCCCACCTGCTCAAGGGGAGCCTAGGCTACCCACCCCCGCCCCAGCAAAGCTGGTAAATACATGTTACGCTGGACTTGAGAGAACCAAGTTGAGGGTATAATCGAGAAACTTTTGGGGGTGGAAAGTGTTCTAAAAACAGGTTTGCAGGGTCAGAGGTTCGACTTGACGAACTTCTTAAGTTGGTAATTGTACACCGTCCAGTGGGTAAATTTTATGGCTTGGGAATTACATCTCAACATAGCCGCTAACATAAAGGGGGAGAGGTCGAGCCCAGGTCCTCCTCAAGCTTAGAGATGTCCTTGGGAGCCAGCCACACGAGAATGGGTAGCGACAGAGGGTAGATTCGAGTGGGGTGGGCACTGGAAAGAACATGGTACAAAATCTTAGAGAGGTGGCTTTTCTGTCGCCCCCTTTTTTGGGGGTCTGCATCTAGCTTTGTGGTCCTGCTCTCTGATCCCTCAGGTCTGTGGGCCATAGCACTCTGTGTGGCCAGCTTGTGTGGAGGACAGAGTGTGAGCCAAACTTACAGACAAGAAAGGAAGATGTCCTTATCTTTACCGCTTCCCCCACACGGCTCATAGCCAATCAGGGTCTGCTAGAGAGGGAGGGGATCATAGCTTCACTAACTCCTCTTTCCGTTTCTAAGGCTAACCCTCCCTCTTCATTAGCTCTGGAGTCCCTTTGGGGACTTAGGGTCCATCCTGGAAACCTAGATGGCTGAGGAACCATAAGAAGCTGCTCAGGGCAGTCACAGTCTTCTGAAAGGACATCCAGTCCTCACCAAAAGCTCTAGGGCCTTCACAGGGGCAGACATAAGAGTTGGGACTCCCTTGCCAAGCTGAAGTTCTTCCTTCCACTTTACCTGCAAGAGGAGGGGACCTTTCTGGATCCTATGGGGACAAATGGGGAGGGCAGCCCCCTGTGTATATGGGGGTGGGCTAGGGTAGAGATGCTGTTTAAGGTAGTGGTCATGTGCCCCAGGGCTTCCAGGGCATACTTCTACTCTCAAATGAAATCCTCTTCACCAACCTGGAAACAGCAACGTTCCATTGCTTCTGCCTGAGTTTCCGTTCAAATCGCTAATTTGCCAAATGGAAACAGTCAAGACGACATCCACATCCTGTGACCCGATTTTTGTGATTGATTTCTCTTCTTTTAACAAAGACGAGGAGAGGCCAGGGTCTGTCCAGCTTGACCTGTTCTGGCTTGGGTACGGCAACTTTATCCTTTATTCCCATATTACCAACAAGGAGGTGGCCTTGTTCTCAGTGACCAGAAAGAAACCAAGATGCAGGGTGGAGAAATCCTGCGGAGCTGAGCAGGTGTGGGCCTACAGGACCCTGGTGCTGTGCCTTGATCTTCCTACCTGCCCGCCTGCCACAGTGAAGACACACACTAGGGTCCTGGTTATGGACAACAGACAACAGAGGGCTCTGGTCACATTATGTAGGGAGGCTCTGCCCTGAGGCCCTAGGACAGGGACAAGAAAGGTAGCCAGGCAGACTCTAAGCCCATGGCCTCTTCAACAAGCTGGCTTCTGTAAGTATAGCCCACTTGCCGGTTTACCTCCCAGCTTGCTCTGTCCTCCTGTGAGGTTTTCAAGTCCAGAGTCTTGGAGCCTAGCTGGGCTCCTTGGACAGAGTCGGCATACACCTCTGGGTGGCAATCAGGGCAGCTCAAGGCTTGCTTCGGCACTCTCATCCCAGACAGCCTTGCAGCAATGGTTCAGATGCAGCTACCACACACACACACACACACACACACACACACACACACACACTCATCAGTCCACGGGGCCAGGACAGTTTGCTACAGGCCATACAGGCCCAGTCTGGCACCTGGAGCATAGCTGTGTTCATAGGTCTGGGTCTGTGAGGAACAACCAGGCTCTGCCAAGGGACAGAGGCAGCAGTCACTGGTCTGGGTGGCAGATGTGAGGGGTAAGTACCCTCTTCTGCTAGGACCCAGGATGCACGCTTGGTGGTGAGCCACAATCAGCTGCCACCGTGGCTTTTCCTTTCACACACTCCAGGCCTAGCAATGAAGATCCCAGGCTGGGCACAGGTAGGCCCGTCCTTCACGGGGCCGGGTTCTTTCCAGCCTTACTCAGCCATTGTGTACAAGAAGGGTCAGCAAATCTCTCCTCAAGGCTCATCTGAGGACCACCAAAGTCCTTCACCAAAGTGAAGACAGCACACCCAGGCTACCATAAAGAAGCCCTGCCAGCTCTCTGATCTGCAGTCTCTCCCTGAGGGAGAGGTTACCTGCTGCAGGATTTCAAACCGGTACAGGAAAGGAGGCCCCAACAGATGACTCCACCTATAAGAACCATGCAGAACAGGCACAGCCACGGGGCAAAGAAATGGGTAGGGGCTACAGGGTTGGGACAATGGCCGCTGACATGCACAGTGTTGAAGATGTTCAGGAATCAGATGGCTGCACAGCTGAATGCTACGGAATGGCATGCTTCATGTGGGTGTGTTTTATAATATGTGAGTTATATCCCAATAAAAAACCCCACAGATATAAATTATCCAGAGGGGAAGACGGGAGGGTAGGGAGAGAAATAAGCCTGCTGTTTTTCCCACAGAGCACTTCATCCATTGAGCCTGGGGTCCCAGTGGGATTGTGAAAGAACCTGTTCCAACCTCTTCCACCTCTGCCACTCAGGGGCTCCCCACATCCTTAGCATGAAGTGTGTGCACCCCACACACCTCGCCCAACAGCTGCCAGGCACCCAAGTATGGCTGCATAGATTCTTGCCCAGCTCTGGGATGTCTGTCCTGCTTCCAGGGGTGTGTAAAAAGAACTCAGAATCTCCTGTGTACGTGGAGAGGGTGCCTCACCAGGGGAACTAGAAAAGATCTCTCTCTCTCTCTCTCTCTCTCTCTCTCTCTCTCTCTCTCTCTCTCTCTCTCTCTCTTGGCACACACAGCTGGAAGATGGGACCCGACTACATAGTCACTGCTTCCCCACAGCCATGCGCCATCTGAGGTCCTGGGAAAACAGCAGTGAGCAAAACAGACAAATCTTTCCCTTTCAACAGAGGGCCGGGCGAAGCAAGTAAGTAAGTTAACTGTACCATATTAGATATCCACCAATGCAATGATGAACCACGAAGCCTAAGCAAGGTGATGGAGCAAAGCCCGGCAGGACTTGAACAGGTGTGAGGGGACAGGCACAGCAGGTCATGCCTCCTGCTCTACCCCAGCCAGCCCTACCCCAGCATTCCTCACTAGTCCCCTGGTCTCCACGGCGCTTCCTGTGGCTTCTCTGTACCCACGAAGCGTTACAGGGAGGCTGCCTGTCACCTGGTCCCAGCTCCTGCCCGTGGACTCCGAGCCAGGAGCCAGTGAGAGTGACCTGGAGTACAAGGACTGGGTATGGGTTCCCCAAGAGCCAGGGAGCCGACTTTCTTTGCCTAGCTTCCTCACACATGAGCTCCAAAGCATGCTGGGGTGGAGATCCAGGATGGTGGCCCAGGAGGGTCACACAGGTCCAGGACTGATATCTATAGAGAATAGTAGAGAGAGACACTTGAAGCTTCTCCCAGAAGAACACACTCATGTAAATAGCTGGCCAGGTCCTTGCTCTGTCCCTGCCAAACAGGAAGTGGCTGAAGAAGAGGTCATGACCTGTGAGTACCCCACTAGGGATGCACAGCCCAGCCTGGCACCATGTGATGGGACCACCCATTCGACATTCTCCTCCACACAGGCTACCTGCTACACCTTCCAAGCACACCCCGTCCTGTCCCTTCCTGCCCGGTGTCTCCTGAGCCAAGCCTTACGACCTTGTCTTAAGCCTTTGTCCTGCTGACCCCTGGTTCAGCTTTCCAGCCCCTTTCCAATATAATTCCCCCCGCCTGCAGTTCCGATCCTGACATCGTTGCAAAGGTTCCTGTGCCTTCCCTACTGCCCAACTTTCTCAGTCTAGACTCCCAAAACACCCTCGTCAGCAGCTATTCCTTCCTCACACCCCAGGGTGCCAAGCACTCAAGATCCACCCACTGAACTCAGTGCTTTTTCCATAGAAATTGCTTCCTTTTTCTGGGACAGTGCAGCCACAGACGCTGGGCCCCTCCATCAGCCTGGCACAGCCTATCCTCAGACATCTCCTTGGATTATTGGTAAACCTCACTCTGCTGGTCTGAGCCATTCTTGGTGGTGGCCACCAGGCTCACGTGACTGCTGAGCATTGGGCAGCATGGTGGTTGGTGGGATCTGAGACACACTGAGTGAAGAAATGGATTTGAGGTCTGAGCGCGGACGGACGCTAGACATCTCAACTGTGCTTCCATTGACTGCTGTAGCAACAGGACCCGGCTGAAGGAAATATAACATTAGAACGTCCCTCACTGGTCTCTCTCTGCTTTTGTGGATGTGGTTACTAGGAAACCTATCATCACTGCTGGCCCAAGTCACGGTCGGCAGACTCTTTTTTATTCTTTATTTTATTATCATATTTATTTATTTATTTATTTATTTATTTATTTATTTATTTATTTGGTTTTACTCTGTAGCCAGAGGCTGGTCTCAAACTCACAGTGATCCTCCTGCCTCAGCTTCTCAAGTGCTGAGACTGCAGGTGTGAGGCATTGTGCATAACGAGGATTTTTTTTTTCTATGAAGGGCTTGGCTACTCATGATCTTTGCTGTGGTTCTGGGGCAGCTCCAGGAGGCTCTGCAGACAGCGTGTGAGTGAACACAGGGTGTTTCCCAGCTACGACCTTAGGTGGGGATGGAGTTGACCCTCGAACCTCATGTTAGACCTTGAAGTGCATTAACTAGAAAAATTGTACTTTTTAAAAGGAGTGGGATGAGAGGCCAACCAGAGCAGCCAACCTTTTGTTTACCAATACAGACATTAGGGAAATGCACACCAACTATCTGTCCCTTAATTAAATGGGTACTGCACCACAAACCATCATGCAATGCCTTTTGGGGAAAAAAGACTTTCCTTATGTCCTTATTTTCCCATAGGGGGCAGTGGGAACACAGCCACAGGCTGTCGAGGGGGCTGTCAACAAAATTAGCCTAGACCGGTCTAAGACCAGCAGCTACAGAGGGAATCTCAGAGCACCAAGGCTCTTCAGTGTCATGGCTCACCAGGTCCCGACTGGACGGTGACTCCATCACAGGTCTGGGGACCTTAAAGATCTTCCTGGTCTGCAGAGCACACTGTATTGAGGCTCAAAGAGTTTCACAACCCGAAAGGTTCTAGATTTGCCTAATGGGTTAACCATGAGATCCATGTAATGACTGCAAATTCAAAACAGAGCCCATTCGGATGGAAATGTTCTCTGTGGGAAACTGACACCAGGGTCCAAAGACTGGCTGCAAACACAGGAGTGGAAGCTGTCGTGGAAAAGCCAAGTGGGGAAGGGCTAGTACCTGCTGAGGCTAAAAGCTGGGGCGTGCGGGGTTACATAAAACATGTCACTGGAGGTCATTTCACCTGAGTGCTAGGTATTTTGAACTTCCCTATTGCTTGCCACTATTTTTCTGTGGGCCAGCCTTTGCTGGGTTCCTCACCCTTCACAGGCAACCAGATTACAGACTGTCACTGCAAACTGTCTACACTAGGTGTGGCTAGGTGGGAGGGCCTATTTCCTTTGGCATACGTGTGTGTGTGTGTGTGTTCCTGTGCATTGTGTGAGTGAGCATACGCCATGGCGTGTGTGTGGAGGTCAGAAGGCAACCATCAGGTGTTGGTCTTTTCCTTTTTATTTTCTTTGCGAGTGTCTCTTCTCCCCTGTGTTAGCCGGGTGGCCTGTCCCAGGAGCTTCCATCCAGTCTCCCGTATCTCCTTAGGGACACACTGGGACTATGGTTATTCATGCTGCTGCCACCAGCTTTTATGAGGGGCCTGGGGATCTGAACTCAAGTTGTCTGGCTTTGCATGCATGGCAAACACGTTTTACCCACGGAGCCATCTTCCCAGCCTGACAATGAGACCTCCATTTCCTCCCCCCAGACTTCCGGTTGGCCTTCTTAGTTACGTGCCACATGCTGTGGCTAGGCAGAAACAAGACAGCACAGCTGGGGAGGAGCTAGGCTCTCTCTGCTGACCTGATGGACCCAGGTGGGCAGCACTGCCCCACGCCTTTTATTTAGGGACACGTTGGGGAGTCCTGGGACACCCAAGGGAGAGGGCGTGTTTGCCTTTCCTGTTCTGTAATATGGGCCTTTCCCACTATGCCTCATCTTCCTGCTGGAGATGGGATGAGCCTCCGACCATGCCCTTTGCCCTTTTTAGGTGACCATTTCTGAGGGCCACCCTTGAAACCCCTCCCGACGCTGGGCACAGAGCTTTGTGCACACCACGTGCTAATGCAGTGTCCCCACTAAGATGAAGGAAGCCACACAATGGCACCCCAGTCGCCTTCAGCTCCAAAGGGTCACTGGTAGCAGCCACCTACTCCTCACATCTGTATTTCTGTGGCTTATTTCCTTTTGGGTGCTTTTTGGGTGCCTTAGGATGACAGTTGAGAAGTCCCACAAGCTCGTCTGCACCAGAGGATAAAGGAAACACAGAAGAGCTCATCTACAAGCATAATACACAACCACACACTCGTATGTATACACACACACATACACACATGCACGCACTCTTGTTAGCACAGGACTTGGCTTAAGGTACAGGCAATATTTGAGTACACGAAAATATATATTGGAACAAGACTCAATTGTTCACCTGCTGCAATGAGGCTGTGTATCCAAGCAAGATGCTCCCCCACCACCTCCGGCCCCTGAAGGCTCCGGGCCTCAGCTCTGAGCTTCCCAAACTCAAAGAGTCAACCTGTAGCACCAAGCTCCCCCATCCCACCACCCAACAATTTCACCCACCTTCAGCTCTTCCCCAGCCTTCCTGGCACACCTACCTACTCCTGGCACGCCTGTCTCTCTCTGGTCACTCAGTTACCCTCCCCAGCAGCACGAGAGCTCATGTAGGCAGGGATGGTCCCTGGTCTGGGTACAACTCGGATTTGTTGAGTGGACAGACAGATGTCTGGATGCATGGGGACAGAGGTGACATCACCCAGCGTGGAGCACCTCCCATTCATGGGTCAGTATCCTTGCTTTTTAGAGAGGAAACAAAGGCCTGCCACCCTGTTAATAGTGTTCAGGAAAGATGCTGCGGGACCTGCAATTCCTAGGAACCCACTGTGGTGCCAGCCCTGGGGAGGATATGATTCCATAGGTCCTCCTTCTGGGGCACTCCGGTCACAGGCAAGTAGTTAAGCAGCCCTCTTTCCTTCTCAGGGCGTTCCAAAGATCAGCAGACAAAACACCGAACCCACCCCCTCCTGCTCAGCTGCTTGTCTCTCCATCGCTACCTTGCACAAGGGTGCTGGGAGCAGGCTCACCATAACTCAGAAGCCAGGCTTGCCACTGCCACACCAGGCGACATCCTGATAAAACTGCACGTCTGGACTAAGAGGGAGGCTTGGGCTGAGGGCAAGTGTGGGCGAGGGTGGCAGACAGCAGATCCAAGCTTCACAGCTCTGCAGAGGAGAGGATGTAAAAATTCTACCTCGGAGGCTAGAGCAGACGCCTCGGCTGGTTCCTTCTCTCTCCTTCTTCACTGGGGTGGGGCTTGACCAGTTCTTCAAAGTCAAGGTGGAGCAGGTACATGCATGTGGCCCTGGGGACTAGTTTCTGGTGATGCACTGTGTCTGTGACTCTGGGAAGGGCAGCTGGGCACCTTTCATTCCCAACTCTAGACCTGGAACTGATTGAAGAACTGGGATGGACATAACTCAATGTGTGGCCATGCCAATGACATAACTGGGCGTATGAACATGGGCCATGGCAATGGCATTCCTTCCCACTTCTCTGCCTTCTCCTTAGTCTATTCCCCGAGCCATTCAGGGACTGCAGGGCTGTGGGGGCACAAACACTCACCTAGGATCCAGGCAATGCTCTCTCTTCCTATCAATGACTACGGGGCTCAGCTCTGCTGCACCTGCTGGGTCCCTCACAGCCTGCAGTTAGGCTGGGCCCAGTTGTTATCACAGACCCCCGAATCTGGAGCTTAGCCGAGCAGCTCAGTCTCCTGTTCAAGATTCATCGCCACCTGTGTTTCCTTCCAGAACTACCCCTGCACCTCTGGAGGGGCCCCAGATGCCAAAGATCATGACCCAGCCACACAGATGACAAAAAAAAATATCAGATCTGTTCCCATCAGGCTTGGTCCAGCCTTCTCCCAACAGAACCCCATAACCACCTGGTAGATGGGTAGGCCAGATGCAGGGGGGCTGGAGACAGCAGGATGATGGTGAGGTTGGGAGGAAATCTTCTAGGAGCAGAAGAGAGCATAGAGGAGAAGCAGAGAGAAACTGAAAATGGAATGGGGGAGAAGGAAGACAGAGGGTGATGGAGGAGGCAGAGAGGCTCACAAACAAGGAAAGCGGGGTGGAAGGCATACTGGTCAGAGCTTCAAAACAGATGCACAATACAAGAGCAAAGAGAAGGAAGAGGCAGAGCATGTATCCCTTGGAGAGAGTGTCCCAGCCTTGCTCATGGGACCAGCTGCCGGGATCACATGGGCAGCCAGGATCCCACACTGCCAGGAACTAGAGTCTCCTCAGGCCCTGGTGCCGCCTATCCTGCCCCAAGCTGGGTACCGAGGGTTGTGGCACTTCCTTAGAAGTGGACAGAGGCTACAGCCAGCCTCCAGCTCCTGCCACATCCCCTACCTTCTCCCCAGGAACCTGATAGCCTGCTTGAAGCCACCTTCAGCTTGCTGTCCCTAGGGTCAGAAGACAGTGACAGAAGGGCACGCAGACTGGACTGGAATCTCATCCTTTGCCTCCTCCAGGGATGGCGGCCAGTCATCTCCGAGTCTCAGCACCGTGGGGCAGACAGACCGCTTTCCCGACTCTGCTAGTGCAGAGGCTGGGGATGCGAACACCGGGACAAACCTTTCGATCAACAATCTGATCCTTAGCCTTCCCAGCTGTAACAATGGACTCAGAAAATGCTACAGAACCTGTCTAAAGCAGGCAGCCAGTCTCCACCTCTCCACAGGCCCGGGATTGCCAGGGTGAGCCCCATCCATGAGGGGCATGGTATAGGAAATGATGCAGGAGATGCCCCACTGCGTGAGAACCTGTCCTTCACCTCTGGGCACACATCTAGTGGGCACACGGTGGTCCATGCTGGCTTGGATCTACAGTTTGAACCCTAAGCATTGAGCTGTTCTCAGCATCTCCTTGGTCATCAACCCCCCTACCCCAGCTGTGGCAGGTCCTCTGTTCACTGTCCATATTTATCCTAGTACAGCCAGACAGAGCCCCTTGCTTCACACTCAGGGAAGCCCAATCACTCCACACAATGAGGAGTCACACTCAAGATCTTAAAATCCTAAGGCAGACTGCTTCCATCCATCGTCCCCAGCTTGAAGCATCCATCTTTGGGTATCCGGTTGGGGCAGATCCAGCTTAGGGACCCACAGGAGATTCAAGAAAGAGTTCAGGCCCCCAGAAGCTCTGGCTGAGGTGATGTCTATTTTATTCCCAGCTGAGAAAGCAGCTGGGAAGGGGGGAAACTTCCTGAATTCTGGTGTTCGTCAGAATGTGAGACAGACTCAGTCGTGGCTCTGGAGTCCGGGTGCACAGTGGCTTTACAGTGTAGTGTATGATTTACCTGCTCCTTGCCTCAGTTTCCCCCAACTGTTAAACATTTCCATAATGCATTCATAGGGCTAGCCTTCAGCAGGTTGTAGAACAAGCGTGAACCTATAAGGCATGAAAATGCAGGAGGGACCCGCAGACCTGATGCAGTCACTGCAATTCCCATAGGCACCAGGGTGAAGCAGTGCCGTGGTTTTGAATGGACAGGTCAAGGCCAAGCAGCGAAGACACAGTGCTTTGTCCCTATGGATCTCCGGGTTTGAGGACACAGAGTCTGGTTAACTTCTTTCAGTCGGTATCTTTAGGTTAGTTTTAGTCTGGTGTATCTTTAATTTGGTTTAATATCATTGGCTTATCTTTATCTGGTTCAATCTTTAGTCTGGTTAATATCTTTAGGATAATTTGGGGGCTGTGGCTCCATCCACACACCAGATGCAAATAGCAATGTCCTCTTGAAGACATGGCAGACAGGTGTCTGCCCCGTGCCTTCTCTCTAATCCTCAACTGTGGGGTCCTCACCAGTGACCCATGCCATGTCACTATGAGCAAGTGTGTGTCTGGTGGGGTTTTCAGAGTCACACAAAGTCTGTGGGTGATATGCAAATAGCCGGAGAACAGAGACTAAACACCAGGAATGCGCAGAAGGTGTAAGAAGCAGCGTTATGTTTGCTACAGTAATTAATCCTTATTAAAAATGGCTGTGATTAGCAGTGGTCTTACCTCAGAGCAAAGCGAGAAGGGTTTTAAGAACGCAGCTGCCTAGTGAGTCTCAGAACAGGCCCTAGCATCCTCAAGTCCCTCTGTGCCCCTTTGGGCTCTGCTCCTGGGAGAAACACGCTGTTATCAACAACTCCAGGAAGCTGACTGCAGACCCCAGGCTGGAAGGAAGTTTCTGGGGCTGGCATCGCTTGCCATGGCAGTGAAAGCTCTCCGGGGATTTACCTTGAGTAAGTACATGCGTGCAGTTATATCAACAGAACTCGGGACACACGGACAGCTTCAGGGCAGCTGGACCCTCACCTCTCCATGGATCTCCAGGCACCCCCTAACCCTTTTCCTGCACACCCCCAACCCTTCTGCTCTTTCCCCCTACCTGGCAAATGCCATCTTTCTCCTCACGAACAATTTACCGTCTTGGTAATTGAGTGACTTGATAAGATTCCCTTTTATAGGACACTTTAGTTTAATAAAAAGGCCATGACTGACAAGATCCCATTTTGTGAGTTGGGTCTTTTTCGCACCTCATCTCTGAAAGATGCTTCTGCTAAAGGCCATAGGAAACCCCATGGGAGTCCAGCTGATGTTCTGGAGTTTTCTCATGAGACCCCCTTGCCCTCAAAGGTCAGCATGATCAGTTCCATTGCCTGCTGAGGACAATACACCCAGAACCAGAGACTGGGGGGTTTCTAAGAGGGAACAGACCCCCCCGCCAGAGGGATTGTATGAGGCAGCTCCACAGTGTGCCCAGGATCTCACAGCAAGAGGGTCCTGCGATAATCCCTCATGGGGCTCCTGGTGCAGACGGGGAAAGACAAGGGTGGAAGCTCAGGATCATTTCCCAACCAGAGCCCAACCCAGACGGACTAATGTCGGTGAGCCCAAGTCATTTTGGTTAGGATTCTAAAACGTGTCATCACCACTGCAGCGAGGAGAGACTGGAAAATGGTAACAAAACCGTGTGACGGATTGCAGAACCGTGTGCCTCTGAGGGGGCACGGCCTCACCATTCACCCCCTACCTGGGGTCCAGCAGCTCACAGAAGGTAAGGGTTAGCGGCACTGGGAAATAATGGGATTCCACCGGTTCAGGTTTTATTTCTTAAATTTCCAAGTTGAAAGACTATAGGTTTCGGAAGCTGGCCTGTTTAAAAGCTGCATCTTAATGCGCCTCCAACTACGTCTCTTGTCTTGCTTGATTTCACGTCTTCTGCTTCTGATGTTAAATGTGCTGTTTAGATTGAACACACTGCTGGCATATGGCACCAGCGTTTGTGTGCAGCAGCCCCGCAGCCCCCCCCCCCCCCCGACAAGGGGCTGGAGGAGGAGCCTGCTCTCACCTCTGGAAGTCCAGCCAGGTGCCACCCAAGGTCCCTTCTCATACAACCCTCCCTTCAGGAGATGTAAAGAGCCATCTCACTCTAAAGGTGGCCTGGGACAAGCTGGGTGCCAAGCTGAATGCCACTATTTGTTTTGTAATGGCCCTGAACCACCAGAACTGTGTGTGCTCCCATAAAACGGTGCACCCACAACCACCAGGAACGATCTAGACCCCATGTTGACGCACCAGGCTGTCTGCAGAAGAGCTGCAGATGGGCAAAAGAAATAGGGGTGCTGCCGAGCTTGGTGCAGTGGGCATGCGGTGGCTGTCCCAAGAGGGGTTCTGCTCAGATGACAGCATCTGTAGTGAGGAGAGCACCTCTGAAGTCCTCTTGCCCTTCCGCTGCACCCCTGGAAAGCTTCAAATGGCCAGGCAGGGTGCATTACCAAGCTTTAGAGGACTCAGGGTATCTGCTGGTGGGTTCACCCCCCCAAAAAAAGCATAGGTCTGACCCATCAAGACAATGCTGAAGCTCTGAGCCATATTTCATCTTACTCAGTTCTTGCATCCTGAGTAAGGGGAACTATGTGTCTGAGGAACACCCAGGCTCAGAGAAGTGAGACCACTTGCCCAAGACAGCACAAGCAGTAAGCCGTGGACTGGCCTCCAGGACCTGTACTCCAAATTCTTCACTTGCCCTCTGATCTCGGCATCTTGCTGCCAGGGGGTGCCCAGGTTATCATTGCCCATGACAGCTGGGTGTGAGGGGGAGGGAACCACCCTTGAACTTCTAAGTGGTCGCATCTGACAGAAACGCAAGTTGCCAGAGAGACCCTATTATAGAGTCTCCAAGTGACCCCAGTGTTCATGGGAACTCAGAAGGGGCTGGGGAGCTGCCCTCTGAGGACTACCTTTGAGGCCCATCACTCTGGGAATGATGAATGATGGATGAATATGTGGGGGGCTGACCAGTGGGTTTGAGGTTCCCGGTGCCTCTTATATCACATCCTGGAAGCCCCACATGTCACAGGTGGTCCTATAAAGGTGAGACCAAGGGCCTAGGGCTCTGGCAACACGCCACCTTCTGTATCTAATCACTGTGTGGGCCCCTGTCTCTCCCTCTGCAGTGGCCAAAATGTTTGGTAGTCCATAGTGCGCAGACAAGGGACCCTAGAAGAGGGGTGGCCCAAGGGCCCAGCAGCCCAGGGTTTATTGCCCTGGACCAGGTTCTTAAGGCCCTTCTTGGCCATGTCCATGTTTCCTCTTACACCACTGCCCATGGCCCCTGAAGAGCCTGTGGAAGGCATGACAGATAAGCGCTTCCCCTCCCCCAATGGCTCGCCTCAGTCTCCATGAAATCTCCAGTGGAGGCCACCTCTCCGTTTCCAGTCAGTTGTGCACCCTAACCTAATACTGACTCTGAGCTCCCGAAAGCTTCTTATGTGGACACCCTGTCCCTCTGTCTCTCTATCATATTACCCCATTTTTGAAGGAGGTCTTATGGGAACCCTCTAACTGGACTGAGCTAAGGAGTAGAGACAGAAAGCCAGCTGGAAGTTCTTTGTACCTCCATGTCCGTCCCCCCCCCCCCAAGCTACCCACCAATGTGGGTATACCAGAGGGCCAAGGTGTGACTCTACAAGAGAGTAACCCCAGAACATGGGGAGAATGGGCCAGCCAGAGGTGTGCGCAGACTGGGTGGGTGATGCCAGGGTACTGCAGCCTTAGGACAGCTGTGGCCAAGCTGGCGCCCCGAGCCATAATCTGGAGGGTCTGGGGGAGCCCAGGGAATCCCCTCTCCATCCCTAGTGCAGGCCTGGGGCCCCACACTGATTCCGCATTGGGTGGGATCGCAGGACCCCGCCCCCTGCGCCTCAGGCCAGCAGGCAGGCGGAAGCTGAGGCTCCGTGCGCACCTCCCTAGGGGGCATCCTGGGGATGTAGGGGCTCCTAACCGCTTGGTTTGATGTCCCCCAGCGCCTGCCAGCCTGAGGATCCTGCGCAGCCCAGCAGACTGCAAAAGTCCAGCACAAGCCCCTCCTGAGCCTAGCTTCGGGGCCTAGCTTCTCTGTCCCACTAGGCAGGTGGCCCGCCTCCCCAGAGGCCCGGCGCGCGGTCCGCGCTGCAGCACAGCCGGGCTCCCCAGCCGCCACCTCCCCGCGGCCCCTGGGCTTGCGCGTCGCGGCCGAGGAAGAAGCCTGGCTACCGATTCCCGAGTCCCCCGTGTCTCGGCGCAAAGTTCCCCAAAGTAACTGGGTGTCCAGAACCCCTGCGTCCTTCCCTTGGGCTTCCCTCGAGACTCCGCCCGCCGCCCCCTCCCGTTTCTTTGAAAAAGTTGAGAGCGACGCCCCAAACTCCAGTCGGCCCCCCGACCCGGCACCGCGCGCTCCCCAGGTGCCCCCATGCTCCTCTGCCACTCAGGGGCGCAGTTCCCCCAACCCGGGCGCCATGACGTGAGGAGAGCCGCGGGGCCATCAGCGGCGGCGCAGAGGCGGCCAAGTGCGGGGCGTGGGCGGCGGCGCGGGGCGCACGTGCGCGGGGCCCGGGGGGCGCTCGGGCCGGGGGCGCTTACCTGTTGGAGGTAGAGGAAAGCGGGCGGGCAGGGTACGGAGTGCGGGAGCATGCTGCCGGAGTTGGACAGCAGGAGGCAGCCCGAGTTCGCCATGGAGCACAGCATGGGGCGGCAGGGGGGCGCCCGGCGGCCGAGGCGGCTCTGCGCTCGCTGCGTCCCTCGGTGTGTGCGCGCGCCCTGCCTCCCGGGCGCCCTCCCGGTCTCTCCTCCTCCGGGCCTCCCCTCCCCCGCGTGGCGCTTGTTAAGAGGGAGGCATGGAAAGGGGAGCGGCGCGCCTCTGCCGGGGGCTGCCCCTGTCCGGGCGGGGAGGCTGGAGAGAGCGCGCGCCAGACGATGGAAAGAGGATGGATGCGATGTGCGAGAGGATGGATGTGGGCAGAGGGAAGCCAGTCACTTTGGAGCCACCGGAGCCCTGTCTGCAAAGAGTGGTGCGTGTGCGTGTGTGAGTGTGCGCGTGTGCGCGCGTGTGTAGCGGTGGGAGGGGGAGTCCCTGGCGTACTCCAACATCAAACGGAGCCCCGCGCTTGCTCGGGGGAAGAGAACCCGGCCCGACGGCACCACTGCCGGTTCCGCACTTAACCCCTCGCCCGCCGGCCTGCGCTGGGTCGCCAGCTCTAGCCCCCTCCCGCGGGCCCTGCGCTCCCCTCCTCCGCCCGCGCGCAGCCTCTGCTCCCGGCGGCGGTAGGGTCTGGGACCTCCGCTGGCCCCTGCTGGTCTAGGCTGCGGCGGGAGGAGAGTCCCTGCGGCCCACCGACCGGAAGGCGCTCGTTCTGCCTGCGTTCAGAGAAGCGCCTCTCCTGAGGGAGGCCGGCTCCGCGGCGGGGAAGTCGGTGATGTAATGAGGGCATCTACGCAGAGGCTTCCGTGCTGGGAAGGCTTTTCCAGCTGCTCAGTGCCCAGAAGCCCAGCCAGAGCCCCCCAGAGTGTCTCTTGCCCCTCTGTTAGTCTCCAGGCCCCACCAGACACCTCAGCAGCCTGCTGCGGGCTTATGATCCTGTGGATACTTATTATGGGGGTGGGCAACAAGGAACAGTGGCCATCGGGTACCCCCCCCCTCCCGGCGCCATGGTCAACCGTGCTGAATTTGGTGGTCACATTCCAAGTACACAGCACCCACCTTCTGGTCTCAGGCGGTGCTAGGCAGAGGCCTTGATTCGCCCCTCACACCACCACTGCAGCCTGCCTGCATACGTCTGCAGCTTCCCAGCCACACACAACCGGGCCTGGCCCCTCACACTCGGTTTTACCAAGACAAGCCACAGGTGAACTTGACTGGGGGTGAGCTGCCCTCCACTTGCCACTGTGAGAGGTAGCCCCAGGGGGCACGCTCCCAGCCTCACACCCTGCTTACACATACTACCTCAATTAGAACGGGCACACCCAGGGAAGCCGTACTGCTGTGAAACTCCATTACCCTACCCGAGCTCTGCGCTTGGAAGATAGCAGGTCTGGTAGTTTAAAAAGTGGGATCCTCCTATGTACCGGGTGGGATCGGGGAAGTGTTTGTTGTCTCTGGGCTTTAGTTTCCCAAACTAAGGTTGCTTGGTTGTTCCCCCCTGCTGTGTTGCCTGTGGAGTGAGGAATGTCAGAAGACACCTGGCTGAGTGTGGCCTCCCTCCAGGCACCCCCTGAAAAGTAACACTGTGAGGGAGCAGGTAAGTACATACAACTCGGATGACCTCTTATCAGGTATCCTCAACCCCCCACACTCACACCTGAGCAGCCTGACATTGACCTTCCTCCGAGGAGGAGGAGCACAGGCGCTTGGTGGCTCATTCTCATCTCCCCTTTTCTTGCTCTTCTCTGAGGTGTTGCTGGGGTGGCACAGGCAGCTGTGGGTTATGGGCTTTCGGAGGCCACCCTTGCCCTTCCAGAAGGATAGGCTATGAATTTTTTTGTCTCCCAGTTTCAGACGGTGGTAGTGTACTCCAGCCCTGAGTCCCGGCGCATCATCTGGGGCCTGATGCTTCCGGTGGTCCTTGTAAGCTGAGACCTGGGAGGCCGACCTGCCAGTGCAGTGCCTAGAGTGGGTTTAGCTACATCACTGCACTCTCCCTGCCCACTTCCTGCCCCCTCCCACATCCTGCTGTTTTCCTGTTCTGTGACACCCGTCTGTCATCTCAGAGTGACATTCAGTCATCACTGTCCGGTTGCCTTTTCCATAGAGGGAACTTGGAGCAGTCTGGCTGTTCACCCTGAGCGCAATACTCCAGACAGACTGTCGCGCAGCCACTGTTTGGGGTTCGGAGCTGTGGAGAGGAAGCTATCTCACCGGAGCGAGTGAACCGTCTAGTGGGGAAACCAAGTCTGCAGCCTAAAATGCTGAGAGCATCAGGTCAGGAGAGCCTGTCTAAACAAATGCCTCCGTCAGCTCACCCCATGCAGGCTTCCTGGGAGAAGTGAAAAAGAATTAAAAGGAAATCTCCAGAAGAAGAGTTGGAACAGTGTGCCTGGCTGATTTCTTGGGACAAGGGCTGTGTGCCTACTGCTTGTCATACCGTGCTTCCCATGTGTGTCATGTCCCTTCCAAAGACAAGCCCCCATTCTAAGGGCGGTTATTGCTGCGTCTCTTGGTCCTGCCCATGCAGATCCCCTCCCACCCACATCCAGTACCGTACAGTGGGCCTCTGCATTAGCCTGGGCTGTGATACATTCTCCTTGCCCCCAAGATTCCTGACCATTCTCCTGCACTCCAGGGGCCTTGCAGACCAGGGCGCGTGGCTCTGAGTAGTGAGTGGGGAAGGCCAGTCCATCAGCCACTTGCTAGGCGAGGCTGCCCCCACTTTTTCTTGGGTTGAAGGGAGGCTGTGAGCTGGGAAGAGCTGTCAATCCAGTGAGAATATTCACTACTTAAAAAAAGATCCAGGAGGAAAAAAAACCACATCCCATTCGCCCTGAATCTGAGAAGGGCCTTGTTAGGGAGGCTTGAACTGAGCTGTAATTATTTCTACGCTCCTGGGCACCGCTATAAATATCAGGCAAGGGAGGCACCTCAAAAGGTTTGGGTGGCTTGGCTCTGAGCTTGCCTGGCTCCCTCCTGCCCCCATCCTGCACTACCTTCCCAAGCCGGGCCTTGCTGGCTGTGTGTGCTGCTGTGTATGACACACGCCTGTCCCACCATCTCTGGACCCATATTCCTTCACTGGACCCTGTATCTCCGAGGTGTCTAACTTCGTGGAGCACCTTTGTCACTGTCTGGTGGCATTTCGTCTCTTAAGATGGTCTGTGGTTTTTAGCAAAAGGTAGGCCAGTGGGCTCTGTGGCTAAATGATAGAGAACCAAGCGCCTCTTGTCTTCACAATTTTTGGGAATTTCTAAGGTTTCCTTTAGTACCTTCAGGTGGGAAGAGAAAGCCCTGCACCCCTAAGGGACAAGCAGTGTGGTCCCAGCTCCTCACTGTCATGCCTTCTGTCTTTCCTTCTGAATGCCAGTCTGACCATATCCTTATACAAGGAGAACAATGTGGAGCTTGGCAGAAGTGTCCCAGAGCAAGGGGTGAGCTCACAGTCTCTGGTTGCAGCCGGGCTCCACCGCACCAAGCCAAGCCATCATCTAGAAGTGGAGTGAGCTTCCCGTGTGCTCTGCAGAGCCAGGCCTTCCTGCCCCAGCCTTGGACTTCTTGGCACAGGCTGGGACATGAGCAGTGGAGATCGAGGCAGAGTGACCAGATCCATCATCCCCAGTGGGGTGGGCCAGCATAGCATGGCTCAGAGCCTGGTTGTGCAATGAGATGTGGAGTTACCCAAGAAGCTTTAGATATGTGACTTCCACCTGAGTCCTGTATCATCACTGGGACACGTTCCCGGGGCAAATTAGCATCCCCATTTGGCACTGAAGGAAAAGAGTTAAGAGTCAGAGGAAAGCCTTGGGTTCAGGGCTGTTCCTGGTATCTTGGAACAAACATCTCAGGGGTATGTCAGGTTGGGAAGTTTTTAAGCTCTTTTGAAAACAAAAAATGTCTCTGGTTCCTGAAGGTGGCAGCCCCATAGTGTGGGTGTCGGGAAGTGTATGTGTTTTTATCCGGGTAGGTGGACTTCCCATTCTAGAAGGACATGGGAGCCTCTGCACGGGCACTGGGAGCAAATGACCTGAGCTGTCCAGCTCAGCCCTGACTGACGAGGCCAAACCGAAGGTGTCCAGCAGAGGGCCCACTCACACCGGTTGGAAGTTCCTTCCCCAACAGGCCTGTGAGGAGGGGCTTATGGGGGGCCCCTCCCCACTCCTGGGCCTCTCTGCCTCTCTCTGTCAAGGAGTCCAGAACAGGCAGAGGGGAAACACTCAGATTGGTGCAGTCTGCTGTGGTCAGCACCCACCATTCAGCTCAGCTGGGGGGTCCCCCATCTAGTGACACCATCCCCCTGCCTCATCAGAGACTGCAGCAAAAGTAAAAACCCGCGTGCAAAGGGAGTTTATTTATCTGTTTAATTAAGAGGCGTTTGCCAGCCACATTCGGCTCCATCCGTCTCACTTACAATCCGTCCCAGCAAAATTAAACATAATAAATACTGGGAGACTGAAAGCAAAGGGCACACTCAAGATAGATGGGAAAAGCCAGAAGTTGCACAGGGTAGCAGTTATGGGGACATCTTTCTTTTGCAAGTGTCCCTCCCCTTGGGGCCCAGGAGCCAGAAGGCTGTTCCCAGAGAAAGGGCTGCCGGTGCCTTTGCTTTTCCCACTCAGCCCTGTAGCCACACTTGCTTTATTGTAAGCAAGCCCCCAGGCCTTCTCCCTTCCCCGCTCCTGCAGGAGAGGAGTGAGTTCGGCACAGCCAGAAGACTGTGCAGGTGGTGGCCCTGTGGCAGGGGCAGCAACTCGGGGCTAGGTGGGCAAGAGGTCTCAGCTGCAGTTGCTCTGGCCACTCATCGGGGCCCCATGCCGCATCTGGGCCCCGCATGGCTTGAAGAGACTGTTGGCAGAACCTGAGCAGAAGTTTGGAGAGGAAAAAAGAAAACCCAAACGTTTGGTTTTCTGTGGTAGCTGTGATCAAGCTACAATTCAAAAACTGGTCCCAGAATTTCACAGGAGCTGGAAGAGGAAGCTGGCGTTTGGACACAGTTTTTACTTCCATTTCAGACCAGAAGGGTCTAAAACTCCCCAAGAGAAGAGGAGATGAATGCCTGTCGCTACTGATGGCAAATGCCTGGCATTTGCTCTGCCCTTTCTTGACTTTTCAAATTGCCTTACCACAAGCCATCTCCCCAACATTGTTGCAAGATGTAACAAGACCCATTCTCTACATGATGACACTCTTAGAATCTCAGAGGTGGCGCAAAGTCCACACAACCAGTAAGAGGCAGAGTCCAGACTGGAGAACCAGACTCCAGGCTCTGGGAATTCACAGGAGCTTTTGGCTTCCCTTTGACTGTGCTGTTTGGCATGTGCCCTTCTGCAAACATCCTCATCATTAGCCCTTGGCTCTCTCTCCTAACAGAATCAACCCTCAACCAAATCTGTTAATGGAACAGTCATTTGCAGTAACCCAGGCACCCACTAACCGTGCTGCGGCTCGGGCTGTGCGGCAATTATCTCCAATGTCTGCTTTCTCATTAGGAGGGAGGTCGCGGGAACCCAGTGGGCTGCTGAACCCTGTGATGAAGCCATTGAGAGAAGCTGACATTGGACTAGGATGTCTTTTCACATCCAGAGCTTCTGGCCCATCAGCCAGGCATCTGGACCCCACCCTGAGCCTTACCCGTCACCCTGGACTTTGCCTTGCACACCACCTTAGTGTTTTGATGTCAAGACCACAAATGACCCTGGGTAGGGGGAGGCTCTGTGAACCATGGAAAGCTATCCGTCTGCTTGGGCATGAAAACTCCAACTCAGGGAACGAAATGCTCCGTGATGGCCACGTTCCTGGTGCAGCTGGAGCAGAGGGAAATCTGTGCTCACATTACTACAGGGACTTTTGCAGGCTATCGATGTCTGGGACATCCGTTGAGTTGTAGAACCAGGGAAAGCCTGTGAGGCTCACTGCCCCCAGAGATCAGCCTGAGTCACTTAAATTGTCCTTGTCAACCCCACTGCAGCAAAGATGTTCCATAAAGAGCATCTGCCTCTTCTCTAGGCTTCTTCATCCCCCTCGCCCAGCCTGGAATTGGCAGGAGGTGGGGAGTTACCCAGAGGCACAGAGAGACAGGGCTGTGAGGGAATTTGGGGCCTCCATCACTCAGTCCCGTGCCTTCTGGCCAGAAAGCACTGAAGCCTTTTGGGACAGGTGCTGCCTCTTGTTTGTTTCCTCGAAGCATTCTATGGAAGGAGCCCCCGAAGCCCCTGGGGAGCCCATCCAGGTTTGTCTGTCAAGCAAGTAAGGCTTGTATCTTAATTTTATTCAGATGGCGAAGGCCTTGAAAGTGTAATAAGGGGGTGGGGACTGGAAGCTGCTGCCACCTCCTCTAACTCCCAGGAGAGGCCAGGGTCACCCACCAGGACTCATAGAGCAAGGCTCCGCATGGCAGGAAGAGGCCGAGTGAATGGACAGTGGGCAGACTGCCTGTGGGGGTGGGTACCAAGCACAGGGCTGTAGTTTGGGCAGCTCCGATTCAGGGCTGATGTGTGCCACCGTCAATCCCTCTGGAGCCTCAGCAAGGAAGCAGGGCACTTGTGGGGAAGTAGTGAACTTGCAGGAAGGGGTCAGCACTTTCTCCTTCACCAGCAACTCTGGCGCAGCGCTGGAGAGGGGCAGCCAGACCCCACAAAGCCGTCGTGGGAGGTCAATGGTCTTTCTACCTTGCCATCATTTTTTAAAAAAATCTTACTCCACAGAGAAACTAGTGACCCTTTTCTTCATTGTTCATGGAGGAGGGGCCAAAAATGACAGACCCAACCATCATCTCAGGGGGTCTGTGCCGAGAATCGTGGAAGCTAGATCCCTCCACCGAACAGATAAGAATGAAACAGACGAGCCTTCTGCCTGGAGACCTAGACCAGCACTCATGCAGCTAAGGAGCCACTCGGTGGCTTCCGGAAGCAGAATGCAGGGGGGCTGGCACCATGTTCTTCCCCTGCCATTTGTGCCCCCTGAAGCCAGAGTGGCAGCCCATTAAAAGCTCATTAGGAGCCCACGGCACACAAAGGTCCAGGGAGGCAGCAGCGTCCTGCCAGAGTGTGTGGCCCCGGAGAGGCTGGTGCACTGTGTCAGGCAGTCCAAGTCAAGCTGCAGACAGGAGCTGAGCGACGGAGCAGTGACAGGGCCAGGTAGGAACAGAAGCCTTCCTAGGAGCTGAGCTTGTCCCAGGACTCAGGGGTAGGGACAGTCTCTGCTGTCAGATAACAAAGAAACAGGCAGATGCTAACCCACAGAGTCTTCCTACATATCCAAGGTAACAAGGTCCAATATAAGCTCCATGCTTAGGCCTTGAGAAGAAAGGGCAAGAGATGTCAGAACTGGGGTAGTGATGGGCAGGACTCAGCCAGCGCCAGCTTTGTGTGCCAGCTGATGACACACCACGGAAGTTCTGAGGATAGCCACCACTTGTGAGCACAAGGAGGAGTAAAGGGAGCCATGAAAGAAGACATGGACTCTGAGAGGCCTAATGCTTGCCAGGGAACAGGACAAGTGGCATGTTCTTGATGTGACTGAGGGATAGAGCTTGCAGGTACAAGGCTATGTCCTACTGAGTTTCCTCTGGTTCACTCTCCATTCTGGGGAGAAGCCCCCTCCCCGCCCTTGATCTATGTTGACCGGGGTCCAGCAGTGGTTTGGCACTTAGACAATTCACAGTGCCAAGGCACAGGGTTTCTGAGAATTCACTGGCAAGGAGGTTTAGGGGAAGCTGGAGTCGGCCGCAGCTGCAAGTCCTGGGCCGCTCTCCACAGCTCCTACCGTTTCCTCCTATCGAGAGTTGCCGCATTAGGTTTGGGGAGCCCTCTGTTCATTTTCTTACTTCCCTGGGATGCTGTGACTTTTGAATTCTGCTTGATTAATATACAGCCAACAGACACTGTATTTAAGGAGGTTCTAATTCTCTCAGGTCACCAAACTTGGGAGCAGCAAAGTCGCGAAGAGCCAGCCCCGCAATAGATCAAACACTGGGACCTTCAAATCACTCCTTGGCCCAATTTTTCATCCCTGCTGCCGTCTGATAACCCTTTCAGGCAGAAGCCAATCTCCCCGCTTTTCTGGGGGTGGGCGCAGGAACTGGATGTGGATGTCTGTGGCTGAAACCCTCCTGGCAGCTACACGGCAAGCTGGAAGGACACAGTATTTCAGCCCTGCAAGAGTGAGCCTTTCATCCCCAAAGACAGACAGACAGATCCTGGTGCTTGCACTCTAGACTTCCTGGGCCAGACCAGTGTGAATGAATCTCTCTGGTTGGCAGATGGGCAGTGGCTGACCCTGATGATTGCCACAGTTTACCAAAACATCTTCCCAGCTACACCAGGACCCTGTACCCCTCTGGGACTCTGCACCTGGTGCCCAGTCCTTCTTTCTAGATACACACATCTCCTCTGATCCACTCTGAGGCCTCCCTGACTAGAAACAGGATCCTCTCAGGTGGGGCTGCTTCTCTGTCAAGCTTTGGTACCACAGTTCCCATTATTTTTCCTTCTCCACTCGCCTTCTGGCGTCTCAGGAAGGCAAACAAATGAAATAAATGCCCTGCCTAGCGCTTGGGGGCTCATGTACATGGTGGGGAGCAGGGGTAAGGATGCCTGTGTGAACACCGTTTCCTCTGAAGCGTCTTTTTTAGACCCAGTTCATGTTGCAGTTTGGGGAGAGAGCACAGAGCCGCACAATGTGGGAAGATGACACTCAGCTTGTAAATTACATCCCAGCTTGGGGCAGGGAATGCGCCTGTGAGCCAAGAACCCAGGGCACAAAGTGCAAAATGACAGTGGAAGAGCCGGGTCCTCCAGGATCCCCAGACCAATTCTCCCTGCCACCAGCTCCCCACAGAAATGTCCGCATAGAAGTTGAAGGAAGCCTGGCTGCACTTTCCCAGGTCCCATCCTGACTCCTGTTGTATTTATTTTCTTCCTATCAAGTCCTGCTGGACTACCTCCCTCTATCTACTTAAAATATCATCTATAGATTTTCAAATTATTGCTACACTTTCCAAGAGAAGGCCACAGTGGTTAAAAATTAGCAGCAAATTTATAGGAATTCCATATGGCAATTACAGAATTATAATGAAGTGGCTGCCACTTGGCCGGGTGTGGGTAATTGGAAATCCACGCTGGGAGACTAGAATCTTTACGGTATTGGGATTGTATTTCTGAGAGTAAATGCTGTGGAGAGGGTCAATGGACCCTTGAGCTGGCCAAGTTCTTCTTTAGAGAAAAGTGTGGCCAGTTCATTGCCCAGTTGGAAACAATTGGGGGGCATCATTTCTCTGGCACACAGAATGGCAGTTGGAAGCATGGGGGCTGCTTGGGGCTCTAGGGATCTCAGGGCCTCCCAAGCTTGTTTTGGAGAAGGCAGGAGGAAGGAGGAAGAAGGACCATTAACTGTAGAAAAAGCAGGGTATGGAGCATACGGTACCAAACCAAAAACTTCAAAGAGGTGAAGACCATGTTTTTCCTACCCCAGGGACAACAGTGTCCCGAACCAGGTGGGGGAAAACTCAAGAGGTTTTATCATGAAGAAGTCACATGGTATCCTCTGCTATTCTCATGAGGACAGATGTGGGCTGTGGGTGTGTCTTTGTGCCTCCTCAGGACCACAGTGGCTTAGATGCTGTACAAAGAGAGCTGAAGACATGACTCAGTAGTTAAGACCACTGACTGCTCTTCCAGTGACCTGGGTTTGACTTTTAGAATCTACGCAATGGCTCCCAACTGCCTGTAATTCTAGTTCCAGGGGATCCAATGGCCTCTTCTGACTTCTTGGGTACTGCGCATGCAAGTAGTACACATATAGATGCGTGCGTCCACACAAACATGCAAGATAGAAAAAGTAATCTTTTAAAAAGAGAAGTCTCATTTGGAGAAAGAAAGGATTTTCCTGGAAGTCGGGGACAAACTGCAGGCTTTGGAGCTCTTTAGACCCAGTGCAGTCTGACATGGGAGCCACTGGTTACTGTAAAAACAGCTTTCAGGGAGGAGTCGGGAGATGTCTCTGCAGGTAATAGTGCTTGCTGCGAAAGCTTGAGGACCTGAGTTCAAATCTCCAGAACCCACATAAAAAGCTAGCTTTGGTTGTCTGCATGTCTATAACCCCAACAGTGTGGAGGGCAGAGATAGGAGGAGGAGGATCATTGGGGCTTGCTGAATGCCAGCCTCACCACAGGGGCAGCAAGAGACCCTGTCCCTAGGGAGTAGAGTGGAGAGTGTTAGACCAGGACACTCAATGTCCTCCTCTGGCATCCGTGTGCACGCACTCAGGATTCATTCCATCTAGATCTATCTCCTTTGCTTGAGTTCTGTTTGCTCCTCTGAGTTCTGCCCTCTATGTCTTAGCGGGAGTGTGGTACAGGCAGGGAAAAGAATGTTTTCAGTCCCCAGAGTGGTGTGGCTTTCCCTGCGCCTTATCTGTTTCTGCCCAGACTTTACCAGGACCCAGCAATTTGCAGACTGCTGTTCTTTGGGGCTGAGGTCATGGTGGATGTTCCTGCCTCTTAGCATCCCAGCAAACAGTGCCCATGTGGGTGCGCTCCTCCACACATGGCTCCCGGGGGTGCTTACTGAGTCTCCTGGAGTAGAGTGTGAGGCCCTGCAAGCTCCATTCTAGTGCCACAGAGCATGAAATAATTGCCACAATAACAATGCTTTGGGCAAATGGGATCCCAGGCACCAAGAGCATCTACAGACTCATTCTCTATCCAACAACCCTCTGGAGGCCAGTGGAGGAGTGTGTTTACGTGCGTGTGCTTGCGCATGCGTGTGTGCGTGCGTGCATGTGTGTGTATGCATGTGTGTGCATACACAGGTGTGCACACTCTTGTGATCTTACCATTTTCTAAATAAAGAATCTTAAATCCTGATCACCTAAGAGCATCCCACATACAAAGTGGTACCCGAGACTTGGTGTTGGCCTACTGCCTACCTGAGAAACAGAAGCAGAACTGAGCAGGGCCTGTCTTAAGCTTGGACTGAAGATCACACACATCCCTATGGCCCTGCCTTCCACCATACACCCATCAGTTCCTCCCAGCCCTTTAATCAGCCAGAAGGGCAGCCTCTTCAGCCTGGACTCACACCTCTCTCTTTCTAGGACCAGTGTAACTCTGGGCAGGGCTTCCACACCTTTTCCCCTTTGCTGCTGTAAGAACAGGACAGTACCACCCTACCTTCGAACCAAGGTTCCATTCCGTAGACAAAGGCTCTGGCATGCAGTGACGCTCAATTACTCATGTTAATTAATTCAACAAATATATATTGAGTGCCTCTCGGTGCCAGGCTTTGTTCTGGGTCCCTCCTCTCTGCAGTGGGCAAATGACACAGTCAATGAAACCTCCTTTTCTTCTACCTGGCCAGAGTGAATTCGCTCCTTTCATCTCCCAGGCCTTAGTATAGATACTACAGTTAACTCTCAATTATCTATGCAAATGGAGTGGAACATTCCACTGATAATTCAGAAAGAGCAGCGAGTCCACAAATAATTCCTATTTGAATTTGGAATGCATTGTGCTTATTTTTGTGTTGGATTTACCTTTCTAATTACTGTTTGTTCTGGCTTTTGCTCAAACTGGTTTGCATCCTCAGAACCCAGGCTGCCAGGCAGGGAAGGTGTGCCCTAGAACTACACCAGGAAGAAACCAGTTCCAGACCCTATGTCCTACCCCACTCCAAGATCACATGGGCAGCAGTGGGCACAGGAGACTGTTATTGATAGCTGCTTTCATGGTTGCCTAAAGCTGCCGTCAAGGTGGGTGGCTGGGTATGGGTGGCCATCGCAGAGAAGGGACACTGGCTTCCAGGGGAAACGGTAGCACCAGGGATGGGATTTACAGTCCTGCATTGGAGCTGTTTGCATCTGTCTTCTCACCTCTCTCCCTATGTCCTTCTGTCTTCCTGTGAGGCTGTGGGGCCATCACTCTCTACCCCTTCTCTCCTAGGTGACCTCCCAGGACCAAACTAGCTAACAGGTATTTCTTTCCGCAGATGTTATCTTCCATGAATCTGGAGTTTGGGACACCGTCTCTCCTCCAGAGCAGTGAGCTTTCATGACCAGAGGCTTGTATCCAGACAAACCATTTCTCTTACAGCCACCTAATTCTCCCCCGTGGAGCAGGGAGAGAAGAAAAGGATAAAATGCCACCCAGTCAGCTTTCTCTGCTTGTTTGGGCAGGACCTGAAATGGAGCAAAGCCCTAAAGTCTCTGCTCTCCCCCAGCCTCCCCTGCTCATGCAGGGATGTTCACAGACATGGGTGAGATCCCTCCTTAACACCAAGCAACCAGGACATCTCCTCATGACTTGGGCATATGCTTATGAGAGTCTAAACACCTTTGGAGTGCCTTCAGGGTTGGTAGGTGTGGGGCTACCATCCTGGAAGTGACATTTGGTCATTCTCCACGTGGCACCTGGTTGAGTCTGGTGTTGTGGAAGGCCCTCTGTCCTTATAGGAAGTAATGCTTCCTGCTCATGTGCAGTCAGAAAATGATGCTGAGGGAGGTGTATGCTTAGCAAGGCATTCAGAAAAAAAGACCCTTCCAGCACACAGCTCCAGTGCTGCCAGATCACGGGCGTTCATTTACACGCATGACCTTGGTGTGGCTCACACAACCCTGTGAGACAGGTTGCTCATTGAGGCAAAAGAATTTTCCAGAACTCAATGACCAGGTCTCTGGTCACTCTGGTAGGGTTTTAGGAGTTCTGGGGCCACCCTGCCTTGAATGTTTCCAGTGCTTATCTCCCACTTCCACTTTCTCATGAAGACATTAAGTGTACAAGGCTGGAACCAGTCTACAACGAAGCAGCGAGACTTTCAACCGAGCTTGTTTTAAGGTGGGAAGGAGAGTCCAGAAGTCAGCAGAGTAGATGTCGCACGAAAAGGGTCCAACTACAGTAACAGGTGAGGAGCCAGGCACATACTGAGGGGCCTGGCATCCCGAATGGCCTTCTCTGAAAGCAGAGTCAGAGTCGAAAGGGTCACCAGGAAAGGTAACTGGGGACCCAAACTGCAATGAGTCTTGGTCACTCTGGAGACCCAGTCTTGCCTAGCTCTTGCTCACTCCAGCCTCCCCACAGCAAGTGGAGATGACTCGGGAGAGCAAGGATGGCTGGGAACCCTTGGTCACTCTACACATCACCACACAATGTGAGTCTCAGGTCAGAGCATGCTCTCCAGGGAGGGAAATTAGCTTAACTAGGATTTAAGGAAGAGGGGAGGCCAGCCATCTGGATGGCCTGAACCAACAGTAGTAGCCTTAGAGAATCCAATGATCTCTGTGGTGGGAACAGATGACCTTCAGCAGACTGGTTTGGTCCAAGTTCAGGAAGTAATTACATGTGCTCATAAATAAGTCTCTAATGCTTTAATTAAACTGAAATAAAAGCAAAGCTTCAATCCCTCGATCTCACAAGCCCCATTTCCAAGGACCCAAACATCACGTGTGGCTGTGGCTGGTGAATTGGGGCTGTAGGAAAACATTGCCACAGTCTCAGAAGGTTCTAGTGCATAGCCCTATTTCTAAGCTTAGCATGTTCCTATGTTTCTACTGCAAGGAGGTACACAGCCCCCCAGCTGCTGTCCAAGACCCAAGGAAATGACAGATGGCCAAAGCAGAGTTCACAAGTCATAAAAAAAGTGGCCTCAAGGTTTTGTCCAAGCTGTCAGGCTGCAGAGAAGAGAAAGGAACAATATAAGCCACTGGGAATGCTATGAGCTTGCAGGTCTACCCTCTACCACAGTGCCAATCCCAACAACCAAAGAGAGGGGCCCCCTGGGAATTCCAAAGCCCCTGATCGATTGCCTAGCATAGTCCTCATCAGTCAGGCCATGCGACTGCCACATACAACCTAGAAGCAATAGAAGAAAAGACATAAGATCCACAGACAGAGGCAAGGTAGGAGTCAGTCCAGAACAGAGATGAGGGCAGGGGTACAAAAGAGGGATGGCCCTTGGCCAGAAGAAGCTGGGTACTTTCTACCAGTTGGCTTCTCATGGACCAGGGCAGGGCTGTAGGGGTGGACTTGGCAGGCTAGGTCTCGAGGTTTCACAGACCACATCCAAGGGGAGTCACCGAAGCCAAGAGAGCTTTGCTGGGCTGGCAGAAGCCCATGTCTGAACTCAATCATAAAAACAAAAGGGAACATTGCACACTGAGCAAATCCTTGCTGGAGAAGGAGACAAAACCTGGTAGAAAAACTGACCTGTCGGGTAGGTCTGACATCTCGGACCCTTCCAGTCTGCAGCTCAATGTACTGGGTCACATGGGGATACTGGGATGAGAGGAGAAATCCTAGCCCCCACCTCCTGGATCCTGGAGCTTTTCAGAGGTTACTGGGGCTGGCCACACCACTTCACTCAGGATGCGGTCACCCCATCCTGACTCTTCACTGGTCTCAACCTACCCTACATCACTCTGATATTCCCATGTCCCCCTTCTCTCTTAGCTCTTATGTGTTTTCCTTTTAAGCATGACCCCCACACAAAGCCAAAAGTGATGTTGAAGATTTGTTTATCCAATTAAGTTGTAGACTGAGCCATGTGGAGGACCAGGTATTGTCCACACCAACCCATGCTTCCCAGAATATTTGGAACTGTCTGCCAAGTGGGACAAGATGAGCCATTCTTGGCTTCTGATGGGATTTTGGTCACCTCTAACAGGGACTATGAGGGAGCTGTGGCAGGTGAGGGAGGCGGAATGGGGGAATGGGAAATAATACAGAGCGTCCTACCAAAAACACAAGCTATTTTCACTGGTTGCCGAACCCAGATGCTGTGTGTGCACTGAACCCGCCCCATCCAGATGATCTCAGTGCAGATGCTGTTGATAAACCGCCTACTTGAATGGATGGCTATCGTCACTGTCCCTGGTGCTGAACCCGCCACCAGCGAAGTGCTTTGTCCATGGTACTGAAAAGGCTCAAGACACACTGATCCCTGGGGCAGAACGCGAGATGTTGGTGGCGCTGTTCCAGGTGCTGAACCACTCCCTTGTTGCTGTCCTTGGTTCTGAAAGCTCCCGCCCACGGGTCTCATGCTCAGACTCTGGGGTGCTCTTTGGAGCTCATGCCTAGACTCCTGGGTACTATTTGGGGTTCACACTCAGACTAGGGTACTCTGGGGTTCATTCCAAGACTGTAGGGTGCTCTTTGGGGCTCATGCCCAGACTCTGGGGTGCTCTTTGGGGTTCATGCTCAGATTCTAGGGTGCTCTTTATTCTCTTCTTCTCAAGAAAGCATTTATCATAATTTTTGTCTCAACCCCTCCCCCCTCCTTCATTTGCCTCTGTCAAATCCTTGCCACCTTTAATAACTCCTATAGACTCTCTTTGTCCCTTCTTTTGGAGGGTTCTGCCCACCTTCTACACTCCACCCTTCCCACATGTCTCTTTTCTTCCACACTTTCCTGACACCACTGGGGCTGTGGGGGAGACTGATGTGGAGCCTAGGGCAGACTCAGCAAACTTCACTCCAAGTTGCTTCTACCTCTCAGGCCCCTCTCTGAGTCTCCTCCCCTGCAGTAGACAACCTGAATGCTCCATTTCAAACTGACACCCCCACCTCCTCCCCTTCCTGCTTCATTCAGAGCTGTCACAGACCCTGGGTGATGACACACATCTCTAGAATATCAGCGCCAGTCAGTCCCAGGAGAACATTCTTGGTCTTCTGGCTGCTCCCAGAAGTAATGACAAGGCTTTCCTGGTGTGGGAGTGGAGCAGGGCAGGATCTAGACTGGGAAGGTTCTGGAGAAAGAAACTCACACACAGAAATAGGGGACTCCTAAGTACTACATAATCTACTGGAGCCTCTTATCCCCTGGAAAAGGAGAGGTACCTGGGGGTGGGCATACAGGGGACACAGATCCAAGACAACTTTGGCATTGTGTCCAGCATCCCACTCTGGTTTTGGGATAATAATATCTATCTACAAAGGTCCATGGAGATCACTGGTGGTCTGCTGACCTGAGTCTGGCACCCATTATCAAAAGCTATCCAGCAGCATGGTTGCTGTTATCACTGTTGCTCTAGCTATGGCTGCGGCTTCTCTCTCACAAACTTCCTGGCAACCCACCCTGCCCCTCTTCCTTCTTCTTGACCAACCATGACACCTTCACCCTCTAGGGGTTGTCATGACAACTTTTGCCACCAGTAATGCATTCTTAGCTACTCACACCCTTAATCCTACAAGGAAAATCCTGGAGTTGGACATGCCCAGGATCAGGGGCCCCAGCTCCAGGAAGACATCACTCACCCCTGATAACCATAAGGAATATATAAGGAATATATATGATGCATGTCCCTAGGGACCAGCGTCAGGAGGAGAGTGAGCTTGGAGCTGGGGAGGTAGAAGACCAGAAGAAAATGACTGACATTAGGGGGGTCTCCACAACTCAGACCTAATATTCCTCACTACATGGGGGCCAGTCCACACAGCTCCCAGGACCACACCCACTGGCGAGCAGAGCTAAAGAAGCCAACTTAGGAGAGTATTAAAAGAAGACCAGAGCCGGGCGGTGGTGGCGCACGCCTTTAATCCCAGCACTTGGGAGGCAGAGGCAGGCGGATCTCTGTGAGTTCGAGACCAGCCTGGTCTACAATAGCTAGTTCCAGGACAGGCTCCAAAACCACAGAGGAACCCTGTCTCGAAAAACCAAAAAAAAAAAAAAAATAAAATAAATAAAAATAAAAAAATAAAAATAAAAGAAGACCAGAAACCCTGGTCTCAAGGGAATAGAGCTTTTCTTCTCACAAACTTGCCTGAGATAGCTCAACTTGAACCTGGAAGTCAGAAACCCCCAGCATCTGACTCTATGCCAACCTTGCCACTCTAACCTTTGCTGAGTGTCTTAGTCAGGGTTTCTATTGCTGTGAAGAGACGCCATGAGCTACAGCAACTCTCATAGAGGAAAACATTTCATTGGAGCTGACTTACAGTTCGAAGTTTAGTCCATTTTCAAGGCAGCATACAGGCAGACATGGTGCTGGAGAGGTAGCTGGGAATTCTCTAGCTTACAAGGCAACAGGAAGTAGTCTGAGACATTGGGTGTGACTTGAGCATATGAGACCTCAAAGCCCATCCCCACAGTGACACACTTCCTTCAACAAAGCTACATCTGCTCAGCAAGGCCAAACCTCCTAATACTGACACTACCAAAGGGTCTAGGGGGAACCATCTTCATTTAGACCACCACATGGAGGCATTTGGAGCACACAGCATGAAAGCCCCTCATCTGAACACACCATCTATCACTTCCACCCTGGGGACTAAGGAAAGGCTCCTGGATCTGGGCCGGAGGTGGTTAGATTGTGTTAAGGACAAATTACTGTGACAAATATAGTTGTCACATCCCCCGGAAGGTAAGAGCATTGTGACTTTCTGGGACATTGGAAAGAGGGCAGGTGTGACACCAAGCATTTGGTGAAATGACAGCAGCTGTGACAATGGTTGAGAGCCGCGATGATGACAAAGACCATGGAGCTGGCTGACTTTGGTTAATGGATTTAGAAATCTGGAGAAAAATGAAGACAGTCTCAGATCAATGGGCCATCACTGGCAGCCCCAGCTCTGGCTGCATCCCCAAAGAAAACTACAAGGCTTCTATGATACACACCAGCAGGGACCAGGAACCTAAGAGCCGGGGTGGGGAGGCAGAAGATAAGGGCAGACAAGAGAAATGATTGGCATGAAGGAGTCTCCATGACTCAGGTCTGCATGACAAAGGAGCCAGACGGCTTCTGGGAGTGGACCTGGCAGTGAGGTGACCTAGAGATTCTGGAGCCATCTCATGAGAGTATTAAGAGGTCAGGTGGCTTGGAGTGAAACAGGAAATGCTCACCTTTGATTCCAATTCTCAGGAGGGTCAGGGGATGTGTCTTCCCTAAGGTAGTAAGAAGAGCGTTGCTGAAGGTCCCAAGGTGTTAGGACAGCTCATCAGCAGATACTTTCTGCAGGCCATCAGCGGTATCTCTTTGCTGTCAGCCTGAAAGAGCAGATCCCAGGACCCGACACTAGTGGGCTATAAACAACTCAGGGATGGGCAGTAGCAAACAGCTCTGGAGGCAGCAGTTCCTTGAGGTGAGGTCTGTGGCTACCAGAGCATGGTGCTGCTGGGGGTGGGAGGAGTAGGTGGATGATGAGGGGCTGCCAAGGAAGTACCAAGAACTATCGTGGTGCATCTGACACTGACATCCCAGTGCAAAGTCACAGGGCCTGCTGACTTGGTTCCTAGTTAACCCAGTTCTCACACCAGAGACACATGCTGAAGGGGACCAGGCAGAACTCCACAATGCCCCACATCTCTCTCCCTAGGATCTGGGCATGCCTTCCAGAGAACTGCACCCAGGGAAAAGAGAGATACACACAGGCTCTTTTCAGATGCTGGGATATGTGACTCAAACTGAAAAGCATATTCTGGTAAAACTGACAGATCATCACAGCCATTGGTGTAGTAGGAGCCAGCCATACAGAGACATATGACCCCTGGTCTGAGTCTGTCTTGGAGCAGTTCCAGCACACTCACAGACCTATGCAAAGGTTTCCCCTATGGCCTCTGCACATGCAATCTGCATGAATATACTCAACATCTGACATAACCCACATATGAGATCCTGCCTTGGAAGGGTGTAGGGCACGGCCATGAGACCAGCCCTAGCCCCTGCAAGTCAAGCTTTTGAGACCTCCTCATAAGTCTCCAATTAAGCAGACCATCAGACAAAACTGAAATACTCAAGGAAATGACAAAAATCACACTGTGAATTAAATACTTAATAGAAGAAAGGATGGAGGGTTTTATCACATTCCATCACAGTTCCTGCTCAGTTTGCTACTAGGGACCCTACAGCAGCTAGCAGAGGACTGTGGCTGACTGAAATTTGTCAGAGAAGCCTCCATGCCCTGTCCACAGAGTTTTCTTGCAAGATGATGATGACGAAACACTGCCCATTGCTGGGTACACGGTGCTGGTGTGGCATGTGTGTTCCTTGCAATTCTTGACCATGAAGACTGGCCAGAGCAGCTTTTTCCTACCCAAGAGAGATAGCCAGGCAGGCTGTTGGCAGTCCCTGCTCTGTATTCCAGTAGAGTCCGTGGGGACTTTGGTGGTTGAGATATCCACAGAATACTGTGGTCGTCTCTCAATGTGAGGAAATCCCATTTGCTGAATTGGATGGGAGGAAGAAAGAGGTGCCCTGCACACCCCTTTAAAATAGATGTGGGAGAACGGAGACCCCGAGAAGATGCATGGCTTGCCATGTGTTAAGTGTGAAAAGCCGGACACTTCCTGGAGCAGTGGTTCTCAGCTTCCCTAACATAGTACCCCTTTAACACAGCTCATGCTGTGGTGACCCCCAACCATAAAACTATTTCATTGCTACTCCATAACTGTAATTTTGTTACTGTTATGAATCGTACTGTAAATATCTGGTATGCAGGATATCTGATATGTGACCCTGTGGGGGTCTAGACTACAGGTTGAGAACCACTATCCTAGAGCATCTCCTTAACGTTTAAAGACAAGCTGTCACATGCTGAAACCTTTGCCAAGGGTGGGACACAAAACTCAGTGTCCTCTTCAGATGGTGGAGGCAACACACGTAAATGCCGGGGACAGTGTTCTGCCCCGAGATCCACAAAGGCCACAAGTTCTGGGTAGATCCTAGGGCAAGAGACAGCTCTGAGGCAGGTCCCAGATGCGGTGGAAATTTCCCAGTGGTGTGGGAGAAAAGATGTGTGAATGTCTCAGGCTTGTCTCCACAAGACAGCGCATTCCAGCGGGGGTGAGGTGGGCTGCCCCTTGGGATGAGCTGAATGTGTCATATAGGTCCTCTCCTCGTCCCTTCCCCCTTATCCTCCCCTCCTCCCTCCACTTCTCCTTCTCCTGCTCCTCTTCTCCTCCTGCTACTCCCCTATGTCTCCCTCTCCTCCTGCCTGTATGCGGAAGCTGGCAGTCTGTCCTCTCTCAGCCCTATGGTCACGTTAGCACAGGAGTAGACCTAGGCACGCCACAGACTCAGTACTGCATCCTCACTCAGTGAGCAGGGTAAATACCTGCTCTTCCATCACTGATGTGTTCCTCAACCCTTCCCAGGACTCCTGATGGCCCTGTGTCCTCTGCCACTTGCCAGCTCAGCCACACTGGACTTGGCTTTTATCTTTTCTGTATCACTCTTTCCATCTGTTCCCTAAACACCTCTTCCCTTCCAGCCCGCATTGTAAGCTCCTCTTCGGTGGAGGCAAAATTCTAGACCAGGGCAGCCAAGACTTGAAACTCGGTTTCCTACTCCCGGGGGGGGGGGGAACAGGAGCCCCGCGGGCCTCCTTCCTTGCCTGCCTCTCTAATCATATTTATTAAGCATCGTGAATGTTTCTTGGGTTAAAGGTACTTCTTCTTAATAGCTTAATTAGCAGGTACTTCTGAGTTTAGAAAACAGGAGGGGCTGAGGATCGTCACCCAGGCTCCAACCATCTTGTTGGACTCAAAGGTCCGCAATTAACATTAACACAACTCCTTCCCCTGTGGCAGTGGGTCTGCACTCACCGCAGGCTCCCAGGCCTCCAGTGTCCTCTAGCCAGGGTCCACTCAGTGGTCCGGGGCTGGCTTTAGAAGCTCAGGCAGCTGGCCTGGGTAGAGATCCTGTTCATCAGTCTAGAGCTGCTCCACCTCCACTCGGGCCTAGACCATGCATAGAACAAGTATCCCTTTTCAAGTTTGACTTGAGGACACCCCAGGCCGTTCCCCGAGGCCAAGGCAGAGCTGAGTCCTCGGGCCGATGGGCTGTGTTGTTACCACAGCATCTAAAACAGGACACTTGGAAAGAGACTTTCTTCCCAGAATCCCACATCCCCAGCTCCGTTCCAGTTACAGGTTCTGAGCCAGGCTGTCCCCTATGAGAGGGACATTTCTCAGGTCAGAGTTTCCCTGAAGGGAGCCATTGCCTTGATGGAGAATTTCCTTTGTTCACTGGGGAGCTCTGAGGAATGCTCCCCTCCACCTGAGGCACCATGTCTGGGATCACCCATCCCCTTCCCTCTCTCTGTACCCATCAGCAGCTCCTTCCACAGCACCCAGTCTTACCTACAATGGATGTGTACTTATTTACTTGGTTATATGGGGTGGGGGAGGATGCTCATTCATTTAGTCCCGTCGGTTATCAGCATCCTGACTGACTCTGTTTTAAGATACCACACGCTGTAAACCTGAGACTGTGAGACCCTCAGCCTTCGTGGGCTGGCAGGAAGGTGATGGACCGTCTCTGCAGAAGTTGACATAGCATCTCTCTCCTTATTCTGCTCTTACCCTCCATTCCTTCCCACCACTCCAGGGACACCTTTGTTTATAGTTGATGGAAAATGCCCCAAGACCTCAGTCAGGGTAACCTCAACCAGGCAGACATCACTGGGTGTTGGCTCTCCAGCTGCCTGCCCTACTCTGTGAGCCTCAAGACAGGACTCCAGCACAGACTCTGAGCCCTTCCTTTGTGTCGGGCCAGGCCACTGCCGCCAAGGACCCCAAGGCCCTGACAACCTGGAAGCAGAGTGGATGAGAAAGGGGCAATGCTTGCTGACTGTTTCTCTTCTCTCTCAGGATGACTCCCAGCTGCCAGCTGCTGCCTTCAGGTAATATATTTGAACTCTCATTATGCTATTGGCCTCCTCCTAGAGATGTGGGTACCAATCAGGCAGACCTCAGTAGCTTTCGGTACAGGCACCTGCCTGGCTGGAGCATGTCCTTTCCTAGCAGAGTGGACACCCTGGGGAGATGATAATACCTAAGCCAGGATAATCCCAAGTGGTGCCCTCAAGGTTAGGGACTCTTGGACCTGGCACTGGTCCTTCCTGGGAGCTCTGCCCCCTCTCTCCAGCCCTTTATCTTGTGTTGGTTCCTGGCATGACTCACAAATCCACCTGTCAGGGGTCAGGAGATGTCTCTAAGGCACAAGCCAGTCCCTCTGTGATCCGACACTGTCCAGTCCCCCTGACTGTGTCCGCACATTGCTTTGTACTATTTATACACGGATTTCCCTATCAGTCTGTAACTTCCTGAGACCTCCATGATGGTTGTATATGCAAGGGAGGCCTGCTGAACTAAATTGAACCCTGCTGGGAGTTACAAACTACCCCAGAATTCAATGTCACCTCACAGGCTTGTCTCTCTGATTTCCCAGCCCGAGGACTCACTGCCTTCCCTCCCTTCTCCTTGTTTCCCTTCCTTCTGTGCTCTTTTTTCCCTCCTCTTTCACTTCCTCACCCCTTCTGTACAAGGATAGACCTCTTCTGTATTCTCGGAGCTGGGCACAAGCCCTTGGGTGAAGTATGTGCTCAGTAAAAACCAGCGAGACAGCATCACATAGAGGGTGCACAGTTCACGTCAGCCATAAAAGACGACGTCCACCTGTCTGTGGGGGTGTTTTAGTGCAAAGACTAAGACAGACAAAGGGTGTCTGCCTGACCACAGGCCAGGGCACAAGGAAAGAGACTGAGCCTGGACCCCTCTTGCGGTAACTGAGTGAAGGGCAATGGAAAAAGTCTGCGATCCAGGAGATGAACTGTTTTTTCCTACTCCGCCTCTTTCTCCTGCCTGAGGACTTTCTCCTCTTTCTCTTCCTTTCCCCCCTTCCTTGGGTCACGTGCTGCACCTCTGAGCTATACCCCAGCCCTTATTTAGTGTTTTGACACCAGGTCTCACGATATAGCTCAGACTGGTCTCGGATTCCTGAGCATTCCCTTGCCTCAGCCTTCTGGGTGCTGGGAATGACAGGTGTGCACTGCCGCACCCAGTCAGACCATTCTTTTGCTAATTAAGAAAATAAAACATGTCTTTGACTTTTCCAAGCTAGACCTCTGGTCAGTGCATGCTCGTGACCCAGTCTGCTTTCTCCTCTCTATCTGTAATTATAGAGTCCTCCTAGTTGTAACAGGCTGTCCTACTTTTCTCTTAATGATATTTCAGGTGCCTTCAGCAGCGTGGTCTCCCACCCTCAGGTCCAAGCTGCTGTGTAAGTAGCTTAACCATTACCTGGCCGCAGGATGGGTGGCGGATTGCCAGTGCGGTTTCTTCTACTGCCTTAAATATCCTGGTACTTGAAACTCTCTTCTCTTTTTAAATTAGTTCCTCAACGAGAGGTCCAAGGAGTGGGCTTACAGCGTCAAAGGGCTGTAGTAGTCCTACTTACATTCTGGAGGGTGCACCTCCAAAAGGTGGGGCTGTATGGTACACAGAGGGTCTGTCTGCTCGTACTTGTGTAGCTTGTGCTCAGGTTGGTGGCAGGACATGGGTACAGCCTGGCACTCAACCACAGCTTCCCAGCACTGTCAGAGAGCTGGTGTCAGAGGCTGGCCCTCCCTTCCCAGAATCCCATGGCTCATTCCTGGCCAACACACCCAGGGTTGTGGAGAGAAGGTGGGGAAACACACCTCCAGGCAGGCAGAGAACCCTAATGTGAGCAGGGGTGGAACGGGGGTATGAGATCTGATAGGGTGGAGGGCTGTCACCTCCGTCATGGGGAAACAAGCCTGAATCACGACGCTCCTTCCAGCAACTGCAGCTTGCACTTCTGACCCTGCCGACGCCAGCCCTGCCGCATCTCGCCGACTCACCCTCCAGAACCCGAGCAGGATATGCCAAGCCGGAACTGCTGACCAGCAATGGTAGCAGGAAGGTAAACAAAACGTTCTTTAACCCCAGCTTCCTCCCATAAGAACTTTTGAGATCACAGCAAGCTGACCCTGCCTATTTAGGGAACTAGCTGGAATTTGCTGGTCTTCAGCCCAGGGCATGGGGTATACCTGTCCTGCCTATAGTTGTCAGAGCCCCTGTTACCACCGAGCCAACACCATCTCCTTTTTGGGTCAGGTAGGATGTGGCTGTAGGTGGCCTGACCCAAGATGCCCAGACTCTGGCAAGCCTTGCTTCTCACTGTTGAGTTGAGGTGGAGGTGGTGGTGGGTTCAAAGCCCTGAGCACCCTGGGCAGCTCTCCTGGAGGTCCTGCCATATTCTGCAGTATCTTGCCATTCCTTTCAGCGCTAGCATGTCACTGACTGCTTTTAGAACCTCTGTTGACCCCCACTTCATCCCAGGTTTTCTGTAGACAAGGAGACCTAAGGGGGACAGAAGGGGTCCCTAGTCTCAGGGAGTATCCTTCTAGGCCAGGGGAGTCTAGATGGCCCAAACTCCCGAGTTAGAGTAACCCAGGACCTTGGAAGACAACGTCCCCCACCCCTCCCTCCACCAATCCTGCTGCCTCTGAGGGACTGACCAAGACCAAAGCAATCAGGCCTGCCTCTGCCCCATCACCATGCCAGGGACAAGTCAGCAGAGATAACAGAGTGAAGAGATAGGGTCCCTTTTCTAGGATTATCCTCAGGCCCCACATACCCTTGGGGGTGCTGTTTATGCCCACCCCTCCACCTGTGGAACCTCTGACTTTTCCCCTCCCCTCTTTCACCTTGGCTTGTTCTGTTCAAGGTAGATCCCCTTCCTGTGCCACCCAGGGCCTCTTGTTTTGGGAGTCGAGTCTCATCTCCTTGCCTCCTGCTCTGTGATTTTCTGGTCCCATTTTGGTCCCATTCCCTTTTCCAAATTGCTCACTTTCCCCCATTTGTCCTTAGCATTGCCCAGAGATTGGTATTCAAAGCCATTTGGTTCTTTCATAAGAAAATTCCCATACGACAGTCCTTCCCCGAGGATGTTAGCCATCTTGCCACCGTGGCTTTTGTCTGACTCTTTGGAATCACCAGTGTCCCCAGATTCTAGATTCTGAGTTGTTTCCCTCTTGGGCAGAGAGAGGCAAGTAGGTGGTTGGGGGCTGTCTATGAAAGGTTCAAAGCACCAGCTAGAACCAGGAGGCAGCCCTTCCTCCAGCCCCCAAGAGTTTCTGCCACCGTCCTGGGACTTAGAAATGGCTTCTCCTCGGCCAAAGGCTGGACAGGTCATGTCTATAATGGTATTTCTCGTATTTCTTGTGACTAGGTTTGGATTGTTCAAACAATGGGTTCTTGTTTCCCATGCCTGATGCCTCATGGGAGCTGTCAGATCTCATCACTGTCAATATACTTTTAGGTTCCAGAGATGCCAACCAGCCCCCAAAACTGTTCCCTGGGTACTCCTCCTGGGGGCTGACTGCCAAGAGGCTGCAGCCCCCACAGAGCTGACTAGGCTCTGTGCCTTCCGGGGCTCAGTCCTGCTCACTTGCCCACTTCACCCCTCTTTAATCATGTGAGCACCAGTCTTGGTTTTCCAAGTCCTAATATGCTGCTACCTGATGGATAGTGCCCACCTTTCCAGAGGTGACCAGGAGAAAAACAGAAACAGCGATGCTTTGTTACCGGCATACGTGAACACTTTTGCTTAGTCAAAATCAACCTCAGTTGTGAAGATCATGTAGGAGAGGCAGTCCCCTTGTGGGAGAGACAGGTTTTTGCTTTGACTGGTGAGAAGGCTGGAGATCAGGGCGGCTCTCCTCCAAGGGATGCCAACTGTGAGGGGTGGGACCAGAAGATGCTGCTGCCAGCTCTAACTGGTCAGTGGAGGCAGGACCACAAGAGAGAAGGCAGAGAGGAAGAAGCAGACTGGGGCTGTGGTAGCCACCAGCAAAGAGGGGAGGGAGGGGCAATTTAGAATGGTGAGGTGGGATTTCCTGCTGTCTGTGGGCCCAGGAGATCTGGAACTAGAGGGAGAGCAGGGTCCCCCAGTAGAGTAGCCCCAGGAAACAGCTGCTAAACTTAGTTCCTTATCAGGCTTTTAAAATGCAGACAGGATATTCACATTTAAACAGCTTCCGTTACTCCAGGGCAAACTTTTAAAACATAATATTTATAGAGCACCTCATTCCGCTACCCAGTTTGTTCTTTGTCTCTCCTGCAATCACTGCTAATTTGGTGGCGCTTTCCGCTGGCATCCCCACCCATGGCCAGCCACTCCTGAAGCCAAGCACCAGAAGGGGCGTCAGGGCTAGGCTCCCCACTCCCTACCCCTGTTCACAGACAGAAGAGGACTCTCTCTCTCTCTCTCTCTCTCTCTCTCTCTCTCTCGTCCTTTTCCCCTGTGCTAAGTCCTTTCAGACTTGGGGTCCAGCTCTGAACAAAGCAAGGAGTTGCTAGCTCCCCAGGGCTCCCTGACTGGTTGAAATCCAAGGCACCTGAGGCTGAGCAGTGTGGAGAGTGGAGAAGGATCCTTTGTCTCCTTCACGCTGCAGCCCCACCAACTGTCCAGCTACCCTGGGTTCACTCAGGACCACGCCTAGCAGGAGGAGGCTCTGGGAGGTATTCTGGTCACACAGCAGGCTCCACGACTGGCTAAGCACAAGCCACCATCAGTACCCCCTTCCTCCCTTCTCTCTCTGTTCTACAAGCTTTCACCAAGTCCATCTCCCTTTCTAGACAATGCCGGGAAGACCAAACCTCCCGCCGTCAAAGGCATTCGCATTCTAGTGGCATAGGAGGAGACCCCGGGGACTCAGAAGATCGTCAAAGGCAGGCACCAGATATGCTGGAGGTGAGGTGAGAGGGGAGAATGTCCTGGACACAGGCTGATGAGCCCTGCCCTGAGATGGTGTGTGGGTGCTGGAGTCGAAAGCACTGCCCTTTCCAGCCTCACCTTCCTCTTGCCCAATGGGGAAGTCAAGCAAACCTGGACACAAGAGGCAACGGAGCTGATCAGCACAGTGCTCTGCTGCTGTCCCTAGAGCCACAGGGGAGCCAAGAAAGCACTGTGACGTTAGATTAAGCCACATGGACCTCATCCTAAAGTGATGGAGAAGGCTGGACCTGCACTTTGGTGCGAGTACAACCCCACAGCTGCTCGAGCAGGATAGAGCCGGCAGTGTGGTGTCTCCCGGGAGTCTGCTGGTCACCAGAGGCATCAACTTGGCCAGAAGGCAACATGGCCACCTGGGTGTCTTGGGCATGTAGCTCACTTGAGGACAGGGTGTCCACCCCAGCGAATAAAGAGAAAATGCACAAGGGCTGCAGAGCAGGTAGGGATGGGACTAGCAGGCTGTGCATAGCTGGAGAACCTGGGGTGAGGGGGTTTGGTGAGCAGGAGGGAAGGAGAGACAGTGGTGTTCTCAAGGGGACAGGAAGAAAGCAGAGGAGGAACAGTCCTGGGATGAAACCATCCCAGGTCCCCAAAGGAAGAAGGGTGGGATCCCGTGGATGAGAGCACAGGTCACTGGGCAGAATCCAGGTGAGCCAGGAAAGCGGAAAACCTCATCGCCAGGCCAGACCTGAGAGTGGATGCTCTCTCTTCCATTGCACTGGTCATGATACACGCAAAGCATCCTGCATCTCACCCAGTCTTCGCGATGGCACCACTGCCATTGTACAGAGGAGAGATCCAAGGCTCAGAGACGTCTGGCGACTCTCTCAATGTCATACAGCTGCCGAGTGGCAGAGAAGGATCCTTGCTCAAGTCCGAGGTAGATGACGACGGTCTATTGTTCACACTCAGACGGCACTCTCTCATATCCTATCTCCCCTCCTTGGCGGCAGCCCTCCTGGAGGACACTCCGGGTCTCCAAAGATGGGGATGCTCCCAGAGCATGCAAGGGTCTCTGATGGAAGGCCTTCCTCACAAGGCACTGAGAACTTCTGCACCCTCTCCTACAAGGGGAACTGCCACAGTCATGCCAAGGGACAGGTGTCAGTCCCCCTTCCCACACCCATGCCTAGCTCTGCAGAGCGGAGACCCTGGGCCTTCACTCATCTTTGCACCCACAACAAACAGGGCAGGAACTGCCTACATTGTCAACTTTAAAGTGGAAACATCAATGCCTCGCCTGATTGCCTCTTTTGGGTAGGAAGACATGATCTCCAGGTGACCTTGGTCACAGGGAAGCTGGGGATGGTAGCGCTGGACAGGGCTGGGCGTTATATTGATACTTTGTCTGGGCCTCATCCTGATTCATCCCTTCCATCCATCTATCCATTCATCGATCCATCCATTCTTTTCAGTGTCTGAGGTTCCTGGAACCCTGTCCAAGCAGAGACACAATGTGGCACCAGGAAGAAGAGTGGGATGAGACCTAGTCAGAGGAGTGATGGTTGTAGTCAGGAGAACTTCTTGAAGGTAGGGGCACCTATACTAAAGGCCCCGTCTCCCTTCCTGAGAGCCCCTCCTGAACAAAAGTGGGAGCAGTTAGGGTGGAGTCAGAGAGGGAATGACTTAGGGCCTTAATGATCTATCGAGTGGAACAAGATCCCAGGGTTGAATTGGGTCCTCATTCATAGTTAGACTGGAGCCAGGCAAGCAGAGCTGAGGATGGAGGGGAGAGGAGGGGGCGAGAGAGCAGCAGTAGAGAGAAGAGAGCTCCAGCCTGTAGTCAGGCATGGACCAGAGCTGGGAAGCTGGGCTCAGCAAGTCACAATGATTCCCCAAGAGCTGTGCTGTGTTTTCTGCGAACCATGGGGTAAAAGAAAGGCTTGGTCTTCAGGGATATGATCTGAGTGGGAGAGGAATGCAGAGGTCAGGTGGTTAACAGGCAGTAGGGGTCCCCATGGGGTCTGATGTGGGATTGGCAGCACTGGATGACCTGTTTGGGTGAGGTTGCTCAGGGAGGGAGAGAGGTACTGGGACTTCTATTTCTTTGCAAGGCTCCCAGTGCCAGCCTGAGGGTGGAGCCTCAGTAGGGCCAGTGTATCAGGAAGCCGAGAAGGGAGAGTTTTCCGGTTAGGATCCACCCCTGTCCTAAAATAGCCTGGGCATTTCAGCGAGGGAATACTTAGGACATTCCCCACTGCCTGGCTGAGGGTTACAAGGACAGAGGTCCCTGGCTGGGGGTGGGGGGTCCTGGGAGTAGCATCCAGTTAAGCCAGACCAACCTATGAGGCTGTGTTTACACAACACAGAGCCCTTTCCAGGAAGCCTGTGAGTGGACCCCAGCCTAAGGGAGACACCCTCTGTTCCTGTCTCCAAAAGGGACTCAGGAGTCATGGGAGGGATAAGCCTACTGCCAGATAAGCTCAGGACAGGCAGAGGGAAAAGAATCCACCTTGTCTGAGGGCCTAGTGAGTGTCTGGGAATGGCCTTGACAATCAGAAAGGGTCCAGGGGCCCCACAAGGGGCATTATCAATAGAATCATTAAACTTGTAAGGGTGGGATAGCTCCAAAGACCCAGGAACAACCTGGTGCTGATTCTGCCCCCAAGTGAAAAGAGACCAGGGAGGCTTGGTGGAGGCCAGTCCCGGTAGCACCATTTGTGAGACTGGTCACAACCTCAGACTCCCGGGAGCCATTGCTAGGTCCCTCCTCCAGCTTCCATACCCTCCCTACTGATCTGCCACCCCATAATCTTCTCCTTGGCAAAGAGGCACAGGGCCAGCCAGGAAAGGAGGGGGTGGATGCTGAGTGCGGGTTCTTCCCTTCTCCAGGGTTGACCTCCCAGGTTTCTGGGTTCAGAGAGCTGGGGTGCCGGTTCAGAACACTCTTTTAGATCAATTTTCCCTGTTTCTGCCACTCAAAGGTAGGAGCATGAAGGGAGTGGAAATGGTTGGCTGGGGTGATGTGCTTGGCTTCACCTCAAGCTTGGGATGGGGGTTGCCAGAGGGTTTTCTTTTTCTTTTTTTTTCATATTTATTTATTTATTATGTATACAATATTCTGTGTGTGTGTGTATGTCTGCAGGCCAGAAGAGGGTTTTCTAAAGGCCAGAAATGGTAGACATGGAGAGATGGGTAGGGTAGTGCAGCCTACATCTGTGGGGCACTTCCCAGAGACTGACCCAGTCAGAGATGTTGGGTTCTGCAGCAGTCAGTACTTTCTGTCTGGGGACCCTCTGACCCTGTCACTGCTGCCTGGTCTGGGCTTGGGGGGGGGGTGGAATAGCTATGGGAGACTCAGCTGGGGAGGCGTGTAGGAGTGTATACTCTGCTAGCGTGCTCTCTCTCTCTCTCTCTCTCTCTCTCTCTCTCTCTCTCTCTCTCTCGCTCTTGTTCTCGCTCTCGCTCTCTTTCTCCAACCCTAGACATACCAAGAGCAAAGAAAGCACCACGGTCATCCATTCTTGGTACATACCCAAAAATACACCATCATTTCAGAACCCTGGCTCCTGGGGAGGTAGGAAGAAGACCCAGTCAGGGGAAGGGTGGCGAGGCGGGTTAGCAGCAGGGGCTGCATCCTCTCTGGTGTGCAGGTTTGCTGTCCCCTGCAGCTGTCTTAGGAAGTTTAGATCCTGGTTGGTCCTTCTGGTCCGTCTTCCCTCTCTGCAGCTCAGTCCCATTCTCCGTCACCAGGCTGTGCAGCTCTGAGCCAGCTCCGGGCTCACTATCAAGTCACTGAAGGTCCTGCCTGGCTTTGCCAGTGCTGGTCACTCCTGCCACCTGGCCCTCTGCTCAGAGATGAGCTACAGCATGGCCCAGGTCCAAGTCTGACACATGGCAGGCCCCGAGGAAGGGGGTTCAGGGGCTCCCACACTAGTGGATCTTGAGGACTCTGGAATGGGGAATGGCCAGGAGGAGACTTTATCTGAGTTAAGGGAGTGTGGAGAAAGGAGTGAACGCTTGTGTTCTGGAGAGCTCTCTCTGGGTGGGCAGGGGGTGTGGTGTCTCCAAACTCTGGAATAAGTATCCCATCACCCCCTAGAAACTGCTACCTGGAGGGGGCATCTGTCAGAATGAGCTCCAGGTGCTTCTCTAAAGATCTGTTCTTGGTAGGCACATCTGGGAGATCCAGGGACATGGCTATACACAGCTCTATGCACACACACAGTCCCTACAGGTGGCTCTATACACTCTTGTACACACACAGTCCCTGCGTATGACTCCATGTACGTCTGCAGACACACACACACACACACACACAGCCCCTGCATGCACACATATGCCCAAAGGCACTGATTCCCTTCCTCATGCACTTAACTACATACTCGTCACCACATGCAGTTCCACACACATCTACATACTTACTGCACCCCATACTAATGGTACATACACTGGAGTTAATCCCTAGGGGTATGCTTTTCCCCCCACCTGCCATGGCCAGCAGCTGTGGGTGCCCCCCCACCAGAGCCCTAACATGGGAGCCAGGTAATGCCATTGCCACAGATTCAATCCTCAGCCTTCTAAAACAGTGGCGTAAGAGTGGGGGAGGATGTGTAGCCTTGGCCAGAAGGCTGGCGGTTATGAATAAATTATGCCAGGGAGGGGAGGGCAGGAGGAAGCTCCCCCATTGGGGGGTTCTAGAGAGGACAGCTCAGGTCTGTCACGACCCCCCCTGGACCACAGACACACTCTGAGCTTGGCTGCTATGCCGCAGTACCCCTCCAGCACGGCAATAAAGCACACAGTGCTCTCAATAATTCAGCAGCCAGAGAGGAACGTGGGCAGGAGGATGCACCTCAGCAGTGAGTGGGGTGGGGGACACAGCGTTGTCTGACTGCTGATTTAAAGTGACGGGCAGAGTCTTCCTTTCTTACCAGCACCATGCGGCAGCCACCGAGGTGTGACCTGTTCTTGGGCGGGTACCTGGAACCACCCTGTCTCTTCCCTTTCCTCCTAGGACAATGGAATTCCTGTGCAATGCCTACCTCCAGCTAACACCTCAGGATGAGAGAAATTTCCTCCCCTCTGTAGTCTGACCGCTGCACCTACCCATACCCTGCTGGCTGTACCTGAAGCTGCCTTTCCCTCCTAATACCAGCCAGGTCCCAGTGTTCCAGGGCGAGTCTCTGGCTGCTAAGTCCTGTCCTGCTCTGGGAAACCTTTCTACTACATTTCTGTTGGCGTGCTGGGGGTAAGCCTTCACCTCATTTGTATTCTGGGCTGTGAGGTATCCCCCAGCCGTCATACACACTCAAGAGTGAGCCCACCATCCCCACCGATGTGGCTGAACACAGCTCATGCAGGTCATCCAAGGAAAGTGACCTAGGGTCAGTCACCTGTGTGTGCCCAGGTGACCCCACATGCAGCTTATCTGCACACAATTGGTTTACCACAGAACTGTCAACCATGCCCCAGTGGGGTTGATGGTGTCCGGTGCCACTAATTTGGCTGAACTTTCCATAGTGAGCCCCAAATCTTCCTACGGTATGTTTTTGGACCCACGAAGCAGATTTTGCAACTATTCTTATCACGTTTTAGGAAATTTCATCTCTGCTCCTGTCTTGCCCATGAAATGTTTGCACAATCACTGACATGAATTGTGACCAGGATAGGGCCGCATGCAGAGCCTTGCAGCATACGGTCAAAGACGCCCCAGGCACCAGCCTGTTGCCACGCAAGCAGCTCAGATCACACCCAGCCTGGGAGTCACACAGAGCTGCTAAAGGAGGCGTCAACCAGCCACCCCAGGGCTCTGCGGGATCAACTTGCACTTCAGAAAGCCAGCATCTCTGACCTCGGGTCCCCTCCCAGACATCACGGTTATTGGGCTTCCTTGACGCTGGTGGTGATGGGGGTGCTTGGCCAGTCACCCATGCTGCTGGCTGCCCCTGTGCCCCAAATCTGCCAAGAGAAAGACTGGTGTGCTCATAAGCTCCCATAAACTCCCACTTCCACCAACCTCTCCACCAGTTTTGCAGCGTGTACAGTTTCGTGTGCCACTCCAGATGGTGCCTAGAGCCCTCTGAGTCCAGCGAGTATGAGAGAGGAGAGACCTTCTGTAGGGCTACCCAAATACCCCTGTGGGATGGGGAGGGTGGGGCCTAGGGTTCCCTGAGTCCTTTTCACAGATTGGGCAGTCCCTGGAGGAATCTTTTGAACATAAGCCATGAGCTGGCACTGTCCTGACTGGGAGCCAATGCCACCTGTCCTCTTGGGAGTCACCCTGTATAGGGAGCTGAAATCAGCAAACTAGAGCATGGAAGGACAGAAGACAGGAAGGAGGTCTTTAGAGGAGAGGGGAAGTGATGGGGCATGGGAGGTCAGGGGAGGACTGAGAAGGGGAAGGGGAGGGGAAGAGAGGGCTATAGGTCAGTGACAGGTCCTAGGAAGACAGGGAAAGGGGATGGAAGTATAGGGCAGAGCTGAAGAGGACAGGAAGGGGTAAGGGGACAGGAAGGGGGTGAGAGGACAGGCGAGGGGGAGAGGGGCAGGGGAGGGGGTGAGGGGCTGGGGAGGGGGTGAGGGAACAAGGGAGGGGTGAGAGCACAGAGGAGGGGAGGACAGGAGAGGGGTGAGGGCACAGGGGAGGAGAGGACAGGGGAGGGGTGAGGGCACAGGGGAAGGGGGAAGAGCCATGGTCAGGCTCTCCAAGGGAAGAGAGAGAAGTGCTGCTCATGCAGCCCCCACTGTATGCCCCAGATGCTGGGTCCAGCTCTGCAGGGTTTGGCCTTGCTTTGGTCTCACCTTCCACCATTCCTCCCTGCCCTGCCCAGAGTGAAGATTTTCATTCCGGCACTCTGCGCCAGAAGCACTGGTTTGCAGCTCAGCAGCGTTCGCCCTGACTCTCAGGGGAGACTTGTGACTTTGGCTTTTGTGCACCCCTGGAACTGTTAAAACTTTGGGATTCTTGGAGACAAACAAAATTCATTTTGTACTTCAATGTGACATGAGCCTTTGTGGAGCTGGGAGCAGTTTGATGGATCTGGAATGTTCCTCAAGGGCTGGTGTGGCGAAGGTTTGGCTAAAGCTCCTGGTGTTCTTGGGAGGTGGCCCCTAGCCGTGTGGCTAGAGTGTGCCTTTGGGGGGGTTATATTTCAGCCCTTCTGTCTCCCTCCTTGGTCACTGCAGGGTGAAGCTCTCCTCCAGTACCAGCCTAGGATGCAGGGGCAGCAGCCCAAAGGGGAAAGCAGGTTGCTTAGGCAGCCCCTGACTGTGCTCTGTGATGTTCATATGAGAGAGAGGAGATTCAGTTGTGGGGCTGAGATTGGTTTGACCCCCACAAATGGTGACATCACCACCAGGGAGACCTAAAACACACAACCGTGTTGATCAGTGTGAGTGGGCACTCCGTTGCCCCAGTCACTGGCTGGAGGATGGTGCCTGCTTTGCAGACCTCCCAGGAACAACATCTCACTGAAGGCTGAATGAGCAGGAGGCATGGTGATGGGGCAGCCAGGCTGGCAGGGGCTCACACAGCTTCCTGCCTTTCCCTCCGTGGGGCAGGCGGGCAGCTGTGAGCGTGGTGTCCTGCTCCTGCACCGTGACCCACCCACTGCTCCCGACCGTTATCAATTACTCTGCCCGAGCAGAGCACGCCCTGACAAGCTTAGACTCCAACTGTAATTAATACTCCAGGGAGAACATAGCCTGGGTTTCCAGCCCTCCACATCTGTACAGTCTTATCCTCCTGCTACCCTGGAATCCTGATTCTCATGTTACAGCTCTATTCCTTCTTTGGAAGCACAAACCTCCCAGCTGGGGGCCTGCATGGAGTGTGTGTGTGTGTGTGTGTGTGTGTGTGTGTGTGTGTGTGTGTGTGTGTGAGAGAGAGAGAGAGAGAGAGAGGACCTTCTCCATGTTCTGTGGTGCAGAACTATGGAGCTGGGAGCTGATTATCCAGCCTGAAACATCCAAAGTGTACCCCTGGTATGGCAAGATGGAGGTGGGGAGCTTGGTCAGGCACAGCCAGAGTTGGAGTTAACCCTTTGCCACCCATGTATTTGGAGATCTTCGCCAGAACTGCACCCCTGTCCCCCACCCCCCACACCTAGCAAAGATCTCATACGATTCCAACTAGCAGAAGTCTTGTGTCCCCACCTCCAAAGTGGACACTAACAGCCTGGAGAGAAGAGTTATCTCTCCAAGGGGAAAAGGACAGAACGGTCAGGAAAGCCAACCCCTCCCCCCTCCCGAATCCTTCTGGCCCACCAGTTCCTTCTATGTGGCAGGGTGCAGAAACCCAAGGCAAGAAGTCCACAATCACCATTGCTAAGGGACATGCTTGGCATAAAAATAAGCGTAGGCAGGGTGTCTCTGGGCTGACTCCAAGCCCCTTGTTGGCTGGCAATGCTGTGTCCAGAGAATGTTAAGAGGGAGGCTTCACCCTTATCTAGCTCAGATGAGGTGAGTGTGGGGACCGTGTTGTGAAGGCTGGATGCTTGGCTCTCAGCACAGCCCACTCAGGGATGTTTGTGGCGGTCTGGGGTCACTGACCCTAGCATTCACCAGTCTCTCTCTCTTCTCTTTGCTCTTTCATAGACAAGATTCTTCCAAGAAGACATTACATGATCTGCACTTTGCGAGGTCCTTGCAACTTCTGTGCCCTGATGCTGCAGTGTCCCGTTGCCATACTTATAGTGAAGAAAACGTAGGTGTTGGCTTCCATGTTGGGACCCCAAGCTCCACACTGCGACCTCAAGTTCCAAACCCCCAAATGCTTCTGACAGCCACACGGTCGGTCTTTTCATACATCCTCACTCTTCCCACCCTAGGGGAAATGGAGACCAGGACAGGCACATGTCTGTCACTCCTGGGTCTGTGCACATGCACATGTGTACATATGCACCCATCAAAAGGCCATGCAATCACTTTATGGGTGTATCCAAGAGTAAGAAGAAAACCTGCCATTGCTAGGCAAGGCGAAGAATCAAGGATGCGTGTAGCCTTCCGTATGAACCAATAATCAACCAAAGAACGGTCTTCAACTGTAAAAGGTGAGGTTGAGAGTCAGGAGACCAAGGAGGGGAGAGTCAGGATCCCTATTGTCCTGAGAAAGTTTTCAGGCCATGGTGCAGGGTCCCTGGGGAGAGCCCAGTACCTGGGCTGAGCAAGCAGAACTGTGAGCTAGGCATCGAGGTGCCTAAAGTTGTAGGACATGACCCTGGCAAAGACAGTGCTGACCAGAGGGGGACCCTACAGACAGGCTCCATCCAGCGCCCAACCACGGCTCCCCATGGCTGAGGCGAGAATCACCTGAGAGCGCCCAGCCTTCATGTGGGGCTGGGAGCAGCCAACTGGGAGATAAAGACTTTATAGTCCCCGAGGACCCAGTCACAGGAATGATTAGACAAAGAAGCAGCTCAGAACCTCTGACAATCTGGAAATAAAAACTGCCAGGGTCATGGGACAAGTCGTCTCCTAGTAACTTAACTGCACCTGGAGTGAGGCTCGGGGATATGTATGTACAGGAATACCGTGCCAGGGCTCGGGCAGCAGCGCTGAATTCTTTATACCCATCTCCCAATGATATAAACCTGACAACACCCAACATCCAATAAAAATTTATCAGGCACAGGGATGGATGGATGGCTCAGCAGTTAAGAGCCCTGGTGCTCTTCCAGAGGACCCAGGTTTGACTTCCAGCACCCACACGACAACTCCCAACCATCTAGGACTCCAGTTCTAGGGGATCTGAAGCCCTCTTCTGGATTTCTTGTGTAGTGGGCAGGTATGTGGTGCACAGACATATATGCAAGCAGATCCCCCCCACGCAAAATAAGATATATTTATAAAGTTACCAGGTGTGAAAAGAGGTAGCCCCAGAGATGAGGGGAGCCTGGGGCTGATACATTAGCTGGCGAAGATCTCAAAGCAGGAATTATACACTGTATTCCACATTCCTGGAAGTTAGTTGGGTGAAGAAGTTATTAGAAAAAAAAAACGAAAAACAAAAACCCACGGTTACTTCAACTTTAGCTCTACAAAGTGTATCTAAGAGGGAAAAAATCCCGGATTGGACTAACGGCAGCAAGACACTGTGGAGAGGAGGAAGAGTGCCGGCTCAGAGCGAGACGGAAGGGAGAATGAGCTAAGAGCCGCCTCTCTTTCAGCAGGTGGAGACCATCACAGAAATCCGAACTGGTCCCTACACCGAGAACTGCTGACTGTGGGCTGCCTGGCTCTAGCTGATCTGTCAATAACACAATCCTCACACTTGAGGCTCAGGAAACACCACTGAAGGGGGTAGAAAGAGTGTAAGAGCCAGAGGACCAGGGTGCCCGCACCCAGACAGAGCCCTGGGATGGGAAAACTGCATCATGCAATCTCCACAACATGGTCACCTAACCAAGACCTGCACAATGATAGCAGCGACTGGCAAGCCAACGTGGATGGAGGGGGTCTCGTAAGACCCCCACCGCTAGAAGAAGAGCTACACAGAATTAGTGACTGCAGAGAGAGAGAGAGAGAGAGAGAGAGAGAGAGAGAGAGAGAGAAACCAGTCTTCCCTAGGGACAAGTTCCCTAATTGTTTATCAATTAGGTCGACCCTAAACACATGTACATAGAAGCAACATTAAGTGGACTCAGCAGGTTGTATTTATATGTGTGTGTGTGTGTGTAGCAATAACAATAGAAGAATAAGAGGTCGTGCATTTGAGAGGGAGTTGGGGTCATGGAGGAAGTGGTGGGAGGAGAGACATGATGTAAATATGGTGCTTATATATGAAATTCTAAAAAAATATAGAAAAAAGAACATAAAAAGTCGAGTGGAGTGTTACTGGGCAGGGGCAGTTTCAAGATGCCCAGCACACATCCTTTTATGGGTCTCTGAGAGGGACAGAAAATAAAAAGAATATTTGAGATAAAATGGTGAAAATGTTTGCAAATGTAACAAAAAATGCAAATGCAGGGCTGTTGAGATGGCCGAGATCAAGGGCTTGCTAGGCCTGCCTGGCAACCCGAACCAAGGAGGGAGAAGAGAACAATGCCACAGGGCCCTTCGGCATCCACACAGAGTCGTGGTATGTAGGCCCCCACCACCATCTTTACACACTCTAGCAACAAATAGAGTTAAAGAAATCCAAAGTCATAAACCCAAGAAGCTTCACAAACCAAAGCCCAGGAAACAGGGAGAAAAAGACTTAAGTAAGTCACGATTAAATCACTCTAAACTCCAGTGTGAGATGGGCAGCGAGATGCCTCAGTGGGTAAAGGTGCTTGCTGCTAAACCTAACTACCTGAGTTCAATTCCCAGGACCTACATGGTGGAAGACGTGAACCAGTTCCCACAGTTCACCTCTGACTTCCACATACAAGCTATGGTGCCTCCTCTACCCCGCAAAAACAAACGAACAAACAAATAAATGTTATTAAAATCATTTAGGGTTGGAGATATGGCAAGGTGGCTAAGAGCATTTGCTGCTCTTACAGAGGGATGGGTAGATGTCAGTTCCCAGCACCCACATTGGTCAGCTCTCCAAGGGATCCAACACCCTCTCCTGGCATCTGAAGACACTTGAATATATACGGCATATGCTCATACACATATACATAAAATGGTATTTTTTAAAAGTAGCCAGAGAAAAGAGAAACACTGTATACTAAGGAAATAGTAAGATCATAGTACACCGGTACTTCTGCCAACAGAAGGCCTGGTGGCAGCCTAGAACCACAACCTTGAATGCTGCACTTAGCTACAAAAGACAAAACGAAGGTGTTTTCACACACTCAACAAGACTTTCTCACAGCCAGTCCTAAGAGGGGGACAGCGGCAGAGGAAGCGCGGGTCCACACCACGACCACCCAGAATATGAATACGTGGTTGTCTATGTCCGAGCTACGCCTAGCTCAGACCACTTCCCATTGCCTGGGAGACCAGGATGCCCTTCATTCTCCAGTCTCAGCTCCATGTCTGCCTGCACGCTGCTGTGTCCCACCATGATAAATATGCACTAAACCTCTGAAACTGTGAGCCACCCAATTAAATGCTTTCCTTAATAAGAGTTGCTGTGGTCATGGTGTCTCTTCACAGCGATAGAAACCCTAACTAAGACAACAAGGAAATAAAGAATCTGTGAAGATAAAGACAATAAAATAATGATTTAAAATAAACACACACTAAGATTTGAAGGTCAGCTTATGGAACTCACTGATTTAATAAGCCAAGAAAGAAGCCTGTGTAGGCACAGGGGAGAATCTGACAAAATTCTTCACTTGGTCTCCCAAAAAAGCTCAACAAAATTGGACTGGAGAGATGGTTCATTGTTAAGAGCCCTGATGGTTCTTAGAGAGGACTTAGGTTCAATTCTTAGCACCCATATGGACGGTCATGACTGTTTGCAAATTCAGGGGGGTCTGTCACTCTCTTCCGGCCTTCATGGGCACCAGGCTCACAGATGGTGCACAGACAAACATGAAGGCAAAATACTCATATATATATATAATAGAAATAAATAAGTCTTAAAATCAATCGGCTTAAACAGATGCTCAGTGTGCAAAAGTGGCTCACTTGCAAGCCTGACGACCTGAAGTTAACCCCTGGGAGCCACGTGATGGAGGGAGATAAGTGACTCAAAGTAGTCCTCTGACCTCCATCCACGCATGGATCATAGCATGGACATGCCCTCCACTAAACAAATAAATGTGATAGTAACAAAAATGTTCAGCAAGGCTGTGCGAGGCAGGGAGTAGGGATGGACGTTGAACACCACAACTAACGTAAGGAAAGCAAGGATATCAGCTCTTGCCCTCTGTTCCACTCTATGCTGGCTATAGTCAGTGAAACAAGGCCCTCAGAAGAAATTAGGGATCCCCAGGCCATGAGGGCCACCACCTTCACTCACAGACAATACCACTGTCCACACAGAAAGTCAGGCCGAACCCAGGAATCGGCTTCAGGAGCCAGCGGGCTAGTTCAGCAAGGCTGCAGGACACCAGATCAGTACATGAAGTGAAGAAGAATGTGATTTCTGTTCAGCAGCAACAGCCAGAGCCGGAATGGAAACTGCCATGAAGGTAACATCGAGATGCAAGCCACGGGAATGGGTCTGCTGGACAGCACAGGAGCACCAAGGACTGTCCACCACTGAGGGAGATGGAGGACCAAGTTTCCAATTGTGGAGGCAGACCGTGTGCAGGACAGGGAACCTGCCCATCATCCAGGGTGCGGTGAGCCTGCTTGAAATCCTAGTTGGTCATTTTTTACAAATTCATGTACTAGCTGTACAATTCACATGGCAGTGTGAGGTGTCTAGAATAGCCAATACAGCTTTAAAACTTGTTGGATAGGCTCACACGAGGCTCTTTTCATGCAAACATACAGCATGCTTTGAGCATATGCCACCCCATCGCACCCTGTTATTTTACCACACCCTATTAGTCCCTTTATTTTCTTAATTTCTATATGTAATTTACATCTGGATGTGGTGGCACATGCTTTAATCTCAGCACTTGGGAGGCAGAAGTAGCCAAATCTCTGTGAGTTCCAGGCCAGCTTAGTTTACATAGAGAGTTCTAGGACAACCAAGGCTACATAGTGAGACCTTATATCAAAAAATTATTTTATGCCGGGCAGTGGTGGCATACATCTTTAAGCCCAGCACTCAGGAGCCAAAGGCAGGTGGATCTCTGTGAGTTCGAGGCCAGCCTGATCTACAGAGTGAGTTCCGGGACAGTTAGGACTGTTACACAGAGAAACCTTCTCTGTGTGTGTACATATGTGTGTGCATGTGCTGAGGTCAGAGGACATCTTGCATTGCAGGAGCTGACTCTCTCCTTCCACCATGTAGGTCCCAGCTCTCAGCCTTTCCTGATGAGCCCTCTGGCTGGGCCTTCTGTTTGCTTTCAGATGCCCTGTACATGTGTGATTTAAAATCTAGGACTCAGCACCAAAAGAAAACATGGCATATTTGTCTTTCTGAGACTGGATCTCAGTACTTAGCTCAGTCTGGACTTGAATTTGCCATCCTCCTACCTCAGTCCCGGAAGCACTGAGATGATAGGACTGTGTCACCAGGCCTGGTGCCAATACAACTTCAAAAAAGAACAAAGAGCCAGATTGTGTCTTATACTTAGGACCACTTATAAAGCTCTACCCACCTTGAGAAACCCGAGGCCACAAGAGGAGGCTCCCTGACTCCACACTGATGGAAAGCTGACCAAAGCCAATGAACAGAGCTCAAACAGTAAAGTCCACAGGCGGCTCCCACATGGGACCTCCCCTCCATGGGGTAGGACTACTTTGGGAATGTTGCTTTGGGAACCAGAGACATTGTGGGGCCAACACAGCACCGAAGTAATTACAAGTTTTCAACCTGATGGAACCACTTTTGATTCTGACATACAGAAAACACTGGAGGCATCTGCTGAGCTTGAATGCCCCCTCCTGTGGAAACTAGTTGTTACATGAACAAGGTCAAGAGATGATTAGATGATAAAGGCCCTGCCTCCCCACTATAAAAGGGGGAGTTTGGGGGCTGGGGAGATGGCTCAGTGGGTAAGTGAGTGGCTGCACAAACAGGGGGACCTGAGTGCAGAGCCCTTCAGCACCCACATGAAGGCAGGGTGTGGTGGCAGGTGACTCTAATCCATGTGATGGCCAACCAGTCTAGCCAATCGGTGAGCACAAGGTCCAGTGAGACTATCTCAAGAAATAAAAAGAATGGCCGTCCAAGATGCTGGCTTCCCCCTCCTGCCTCAGGGGTATGGGCTTGCATGTACACATGCACACATATGTATAATACATACAAACACCCCCAAATAAAGGGTCGAGTTGCCTCCTTGTCTCTCTAGCCTTTTGACACGGCAGAAATGGGCTCAACATCGGGTGGCCACCAGAATTGTGAACTGCTAAGTTTGTCTCTTAAAAAAAAGATTTATTTATTTTTATTTTATGTGCGTGAGTGTTTGCTTGTGTGTGTGTATGTGCGTGAGTGTTTGCTTGTGTGTATGTCTGTGCATTGTATGTGTGCCTGGTGCCTGTGGAGGCCAGTAGAGGGCTCTGTCTCTCCTGGATCCGGATTTGCAGACAATTATGGCCTACCACATGCGTGCTGGGAACTGAACCTGGGTCTTGGACAAGAGCAACATGTACTCTGAACTACCAAGCCATCTCTCTAGCCCCTCCCCCTTTATGAGAGAGGGCCTCCTGTAGCCCAGTTTAGCTTCAGACTCACTAAGTAGCAGAGGATGACCTTGGAGCTCTGGTCCTCCTGGCTCCACCCCCAAGTGCTATGATCCCAGGTGTGGACCGATGATGCTAGGGATGGAACCCACGGCCATGTGCATCCCAGGAAAGCAAGCACTCTCCCTACTGAGCTACGTCCCAGCTCTCTGTTCTCCTTTTAAATTGTCCAGCATCAGGTGTTCTGTGAGCGGTACCACAGGCTCAGACCCAACCACAGACCCAGGAGCTTCTCAGCAGGAAGCCCTGCCACCAGGCTGAGGGCTGCAAAGTCCTAGCTCCTAATTTTGTTACAACAAATCTCCATTCTTTGGACAGTACCCCTCCCCCAAGTCGAGTAAAACTTACTTAGGGTGGAGTTGTGGGCGGAGCTGAGGGCGGAGCTGAGGGCGGAGCTGTGGGTGGCGCTGTAGGTTGAATTGCGGGTAGAGAGCAAGCCAAGAAGAGAACCAAGTGACAGGCAGCCTCCAGCAGTGTACAGCCTCAGGTTTCCATAGCTCCCACCTCCAAGAGACTAGGCCAGGGAGAGGAGTTAGACCACGCTGCCTCAGGTGGGAGGACACTCACTGAGTAATTGGGAGGGCACAAGAGTGCCAAGGGCGGGGAGAGAGTGAGGGGCGGAACTAGGAAGGAATTGATGCTATTTCTTGGGCAGGTTGGAGTTGCCTAAGAACAGGATTCTTGGACCATTATCCTGGCATTTTAGGCTTCTCTGCCCTTGAGCCTCCTACCTCGCAAAATTCAAACCCATCTGCCAGGGGATGAGAGAGGAGATGTCAAATTTTCCCACCGTTCTCCAATCTTCCCCTCCCACCAGCGAGTGGGAAACCCCAGCAATTCCTGGCGCTCACCACAAGCAGCTCGTGAGATGTTCAACATGCTCATATCTGTCAAAAACCATTCACGGAGAAAAGAGAAAGTCTTTATACCTTTTATTCTGCAAATTTTCCCCGAGGCGCTCTGGGGTCTCTAAGAAAAGGGAAGGAGAAAGCAGAGAGAATTGCAATCAGCCTGGCTCTCGTGCATCTGGAGCTCAGTGCTGCTGGCTCCGGGGAGAGGGAGGCAGAAGCACCCTCCCAGGGAGGAGGAAGTGGCCCGGTGAGGAGGGTTCCACTGCATTTCACGCTTGGCAGGAAGTCAAGGCATCATCAAACATGCAAAGATGGAGGGACCCAGAACCCGGGGCTTCACCTGCACTTCCTAAGCTTATGTCTCCTGTGATTTGGGGATGGTTCTGTTTTTCCTTTTCTTTTTTGGCCCCCCAGCCCTAAGTCATCCCGAGTATATCCACAAATGCCCACTCTGTGGATGTTTAAATAGGATGTGGAGTCTCAGTTCGGCCTTCCACTGTGAGTCAACTTGTGTGAGTCACTGAAGAGGGTGGTCACTGTGCGTTCATCCTATGCAAATTCATTCTAACACTTATTAAAGGAAAGACAGCTATTACGGTCACACCCACGATCCAGAGCAGCTGTTGTGTGCTGTTTGAAATTAGGTACAAGTTCTGGTAGCTTCCATTCGCAGGAGTGAACTGAAGACAGACCAGCCGGGACCAAGATCATTCATTCACACATGGACCTGTAGCCAGAGAATGCACAGAGGGAATTCAAGGGCTGAGGGTGCCACACCCTGTGCTGGTCCCTAATTCCAGCATCTCAGGAGGCCACATAGAAGCTTAGAAACAAAATGAGTGTGTGGGAGTGTGCATGTGTGTGTGTATGTATATGTATGTATATATGTGTGTATGTATGGGTGTGTGCATGTTTATGTATCTACAAGAGCATACTGGGTTTCTCTGCAGTTAAATGTCTATTTTTTTTGTTTATTTTTGTGAAGTCTCTGAATTCTCTGTGCACACAGTTTTGGAATCCTTCCGGCCATCGTCCTGGATACACAACAGTTGTTGCCATCTCAGTTACTTGACAATGCATGGGTCCGAGCGCCCACAGAGCTACGCTGCTATCTCCATGATCTGCTTCCAGAATGGTCCCATTTTCTCCCAAAACCTATTTGTGAGTGAGGTTTTTTGTTTATTTTTAATTTATGTATGTTGGTGTTTTGTCTGCTTCTCTGCCGTGCACCACATATATGCAAACTCCTGGAAAGCCAGAAGAGGGTGTCAGATCTTCTGACCTGGAGTTCCAGGCTGTGGTAGGCAACTTGGTGTGGCTGCTGGGAACAGAACCCTGACCGGCTGCAAAAGAAGGAAGTGCTTGGGGCCGTAGGGATTGCTCTGCCCTTCCATTGGCTCCAGGTCAGTTCCCAGCGCCCACATGGTGGCTCACAAGCATCCACCACTCCAGTTCCAGGGCACTGGCATCCTCTTCCAACCTTCCGCCGTTCAAGGCACATGAGTGGTACACATATATCCACACAGGCAAAATGCTCATATGCATAAAAGAAAATAAATAAAAACATTAAAAAGCAGCCTGTATTCCTGACTGCCAAGTCAGCTCTCCAGCCCCTACAGGTGAATTCTTTCTTTTTAAAGTGAGCAGAAGCAAGATGAAGGGAAGTGTCCCTGGGCTGGAAGGTAGTCGGACTGGGCATCTTTCATGAGCTCTAGATAAACTACTTTCATTATCTCTGTCTACATTGCCACAAAGAGCAGATGTCTGTGGGCCTCTATTCTGCATAGGCATGCCTCCTCCAGCCCTCTCTGCAGCCCCAGATGGAAGGCCATTTCTACTTCTCATATGAAAAAAAATGAGGTCCTGACACCCCACCCCCAAGCCCTGCAGCCCCTCTTTCGAAGGTGGGAAGAAGCAAGAATCAAAATGGGCTTGGCTGGCTCTCCACTGGAGTCTGTGGATCTCCATGGTAACATCTGCCGGTTTCATAAACAACCTACCTAAGAGCCACAGCAGGGAGGGCCGTGGGCCGATGGGGCAGCTGAAGTAGGCACTGGGAAGGCCGTGGCCGAGGAGGGCCACCCAGGTAAGACAACAGCAAAGGTTGCTTTGGCTAGCAAAATGCTTTCATATTTACGCGACTCGTGGGGCAGGTGTGTTGGAAGGCATTAGGAAGAGAGCCGTTTTGAAACAAGATGGATGGGATGAGGGGCTCACACCAATTGCTGCCTCTTTCAGCTTGGGGGCAAGTACCAGCGCTGACTGACCTCATAAGGGGACTTGTTCTCCCGACTCAGTACGATTTAGTTCCATTCCCACCAACCCTGAAGCACCAACCCACACACCAGAGACCCAGGTCTGCGGTCACATCTTGAGAAAGAAAAGGGCCCTACTGCTCTCTCTGCTGGGGGTGGGTCTGAGGACAGAACTGACAGGAAATCTGGGGGTGCAGGCCCCCTCCTTCCCTGTACCCCTTTCCTTCTACCAGTGTTCCCCTATACCTGAGTCTGATCCCTTGGGGCTCCTCTGGCCCTGGGATTCCCTGTCTCTGGCAGCACTGGCACAGATGAGCGTGGCAAAGTGTCCCACCTTCTTGGTTCTGACTTTCCAGTTCTGAGTCACTCCTCACGACTCTGCCGGGCATGTCACATGGCTCTTACTTAGTCAAAGTCAAATGTTTCAAAGCCAACTACCTGGCATGTGCATCTGGACTCAAGTAACAGTAGCCCAGGCCATGGTGGGAGGCTTGGAGGCCAGGACTCTCCTCCGTCTGCTAAAAGCCTCTGTATTCGAAGAGCAATGGGTCTGGTGGGGTAACAGGGAGGCTGGGGAGCTGAAGGCTTCCACCAAATAGAGCAGCTTGGGTTATTCTCCTAGGTCCTGGAGCCTGTTTATCTTCTGTCTTGTTACCAAGGCTCCAGAGTCATGGCATCTTCCGTGTCTCTCTGGAGGCCATGCCACACAGGCAGGAAGTTGGTCCCATGTAGATCTAGCCTGGGAGCCACATGAGGACAGGTCACCCTGGATTGGGGTCTTGCTGTGCACCATTAGAATAAATGTGGGTTCCTCTATTCATTGACCCTGTGCATGGCATTTTCTATCAATTCATTCTGTCTCCTCGCCCCTCCTTGTCCCCACTTCCTATTCTTGAGAACCAAGAGAACCAGGGTTTAATCCTGTGCCACCTCTCTGATGATGTTCCAGTGTGTGGAGAATGCCACTCTCAGTCACTCACGAGACTGGCGTTTCTGGCCATTTTTGCCTCAGTGAATATGGTCCAGGGAGGGTCATAGGGCTAGCCACTGATTCTCCAAGGGCAGCTGTGGGCACACTGTCCACCAACTTCCAACAGAGCGAGTAAGTTAGCTTTCACGTCTCCACACTCTGTCCATTGCCAGTGCGTCTAGGTCAATCTGGGGGCTACAGACATCCGGCTCTCCTTGGGGGAGCCTGGCCAGGCAGGAGGCTCCCAGGGCTGGCCCTTCAATGAGTTCCTTGGCTTTTCATCTGCATCAGCTGCTGGATTGAGAATGTCCCGCACACAGAGGTCATGCCTTAGAGGCTCCGGTGTCTCCAAAGCCTGGCATGGAGGCTGTGGTAGAAGGGAGGGAGGAAGTGGATATTTGCTGAGTGAATAAGAAAGCCTGGCCAGGCAGGTGAGTGCTCGCCTCTGGAGCCAGAGTCAGTCCCGTGTGTGTGTGTGTGTGTGTGTGTGTGCGCGCGCGCGCGCGCACACGCGTGTTTCTGGTAAGCGGATGTTTCCATCTGCCCCCTCTCCACTCCCATCCAGACTCCAGCTCTGTCCCCACAGGACCCTGCCTGGAAATTCCCCTAGATGCCAGGCCTTGCCTCTCTATGTGACCCAAAGGACAGAGCCTCCGGCCCTCCCAAAGCCTTTCACCCGCCAAGCATTTTGGTCTTTGGAAATTAAGCTGGGACCTGCTTGCACCAGCGTCGGAATGAAAGAACAAGTCTCTATTAGCTAAACCCATTTTCGGCGTGATCACATGAAATGACCCGGCAGATAAAAATCCCCGCAAGTTGCAACACAGAGGAGGCTCACTTACAGGCCTCTAGCTGTCAGCACGGCAGCTCCGGCCCTCTCCTCCCTCCCCACTGTGTGTCCACTTGGTGGATGGAGGGTGCATGTGTGGAGGCCCATATGACTGGGATGCCTCCATTTTTTTCCTTCTGTGTGACTCTGAGGGGTCACCATTTGACCCCCCCCCCCCCCTGTTCTTCCTCACCCTTTGCTCTTAGTCTCTACACCTTCGTAGAGTGGCAGCCTGGGTGCGGCACTGGAGCAGATTTACCTTGTGAGTTACTGCCCTTGGCAAAGAGACCTTCCCGTCGGGCTGTGGGCCCAAGCAGTCCCTGCCTTAACTATCACGGGCTTGTTGGGGGGTTGTCTGCTCAACAGGCCTCACCCTAATAATCCTGAGCTGTTTGAGGAGAAGAAGCTGCCTGGAGGGCACAAGAGGCACTTACAAACCCTCTTTCTTGTGTAGTGCTTTGGATTTTATTAAACGATCCATTTCTGCTTGCTCCCCGAGGGGACCTGGAGGTGAAGGGTGCAGTTTTATAAATAAAAAATTAACCGGGGGTGGCTTAAATACAACTTCCGAGGGTGGTGATCGTGATGGGGGAGCCGCATTGACTTGGGGCAGTTTTCTAAAGAAAATTCACCTGTAGACAGCTAAGAGCTGGTGGGGAAGGGGAGGGGGAGGAGAGCAGAAGGGAAGGGGAGGAATGGGAGGGTTGAGGAGAGAGAAGGGAGGAGGGAAGGGAGGCAGACAGGGAGTAGAGGGGGAGGCGATGGGAGGCCCCCCCCCATTTGTGGCCTGTGCCATTGCCAGGGGTTTTGGGAGGCTTTGAGGGTTCTGGTCACCAGAGGCCACTGGGGCAGCTTTGAGGTGTGAACACACCCCTACATGTAGGTCTATGAGGAGAGAGCCCCTTAGGGAAATCCCGGGCAGCAGGGAAAGAGTGGGAGGCTCTGTGTTTGAGCAGCCCAGATTCCTCTCTCAAAAAGCCTGGACAGGGTTCAACCATCCAGTGCCCCCTCCCCAATTCCACATCCAACCCCCTCCAGGTTCCTCCGGGTCCTCAGCTTTGGTCCTAGAGCCCTGAGGTCTGGGACACTGCTGTGGACCTTGTGATAACAGAACCCATAACGGCACTAGCTGGATGCCATTCAACATGGCCAGTGCCCATTTGGGGCTACGCTACTGATGAAAACACTATGGGTTGGGCACTAGAATCATTTACACTCTACAAACAACAGCTATGAGGTTCAGAGAGGTGAAGCTGCTCCAGCCCAAGTCCCACAACCGATGTGAGCTGGAGCTTGGCTTCTTCCTGTCTAGCAGGCTCACTCTGGGCTGTTGTCTCTGTGCGTGCCTTGCTAATGTGGAGCCTATAGCACCAGCTTGTGTGTGGAGAGCAGGCCTGCCTTCCCTCGGAACAGATGCTGCACTCAGCCTGATCAATACTGGCTTCAGCTCCCACTCGAGGCTAACCTAGGATGTGAGTGGCCTCAGTCCCCAGCGCTAACTCACAGCCTTCTCTCTGTTTGCGACAGCCTGAGCTGTCCCAACTGTGAGCATCTGCCGACGCTAGCTCAGGCTCTGTGAGGCCTGTGGGCTTACATGAGCGGCTGCTGCATAGGCTGGAGGAGCTGGATCCTTTCAACAGCTGCCTAAGAGCTTCTACTGGAGCAATGAGGCCAGCTGGCAGCTTGCTTCCCCTTCTCTATCCACTGAGCAGAGCATAGACCTGTAACTGAAGGAAGCTCACTGATCACAGAGGCAGTTGGGCAGTCTGCAGCTGAAGCGGGCCAGTTTCTAATCTAGACCACGGACGCCACCGTGGGTCATTTCTAAACTTCCCCACCAGGTTCCAGCATTGAGCCATTTCAAGTTACAGACGTCCCCTTGGTCTTCCGCACATGGATGAGATGGATACCAACCAGCTGTGCTGCTCAGGGAGAGTGTCTCTCACACGTTCGTGCTGGTCCAGAACCTCAGATTGTGACCTTGTTTGGAAATGTGGTCTTTGTAGGTATAACTAGTTAAGATGAGGTCATACAGACTTAGGGTGAGCTCCGCTCTAATGGATTTACAAGAGATGACACGGGCAAGCTTGCACAGACAGGAAGGTGGAGGCAGAGCTTGGGCAGATGTCTGTGAACGGAGAGGAAGGGAGGCTGCAGAGTCTAGGAAGGCCCTTCCTTCTGGGTCTGGAACTGGGAAATAAAACACTTCTGCTATTTAGGCCACCCAGTTTCTGCCCATCTATCACGGACAGCCACCCACCATACTTCCTCGTAGGCGTCCCGACAATCCTTATAATGTGGAGCTCCCTAGGAGCTGTTTCCTGTGGAACCAGGGCTGCACATCACAGCAGACATACCCAGCCCAGCCCAAGAGAACAGGGGCTGCACATCACAGCAGACATACCCAGCCCAGCCAAAGAGAACAGGGGCTGCGCATCACAGCAGACATACCCAGCCCAGCCAAAGAGAACAGAGGCTGCGCATCATAGCAGACATACCCAGCCCAACCAAAGAGACCCAGGAAAATTCCCTGGAGGAATGTGTTATGGATTTTTTTCTTATTATGGAATAACACATGTAATGTTTAATGTCTTGCCCATTTCGGGGTGTTTGAAGCCTTGTATAACCACCATCACTATGTCTACAACTTATTATCTTTTAACCTACTCTACATTAATGGCTGCATCCCCTTCTCCTCCCCTGGCTCCCGGCAGCTCCTATTCTCTGTTATTTCTCTTTTTACTCCCATACATTTATTCACTGTGCCTGTGCATGCACACACATTCACGCCCAAGCCACCGTGTGCCCCTTGCACACACATGAAAATCAGAGGATATCTTGAGGGACTCAGCTCTTCTCTCAGTGTGTGTGTGGGTTCTGGGATCAGACTCCACAAGCTCTAACCCTCTGAGCCATCTCACTCGGATCCACTTCCTGTCCTTGAATTTGGGGACAGTAGGACCCCACTTGTTATATCTTGAAGATGACACACTCCCTCTGGGCTCATGTTTGGACATGTGGTCCAGCCTGCTGGAATTGTTTTGCGAGGTTAGGAAATGCCTGAGATATAGGGGCCCAGATCCCCTTCCTCCTTCATCTCATCCTGCTGGTGAACATCGGCCACCAGGGCAGGCCTTGAGAGCTATGTCCTGACCTGCTCTCATCCTCACTCTGTCTCTTCTCTGCTCACGTGTGAGGATCTGGGGTGCACACTCCCCTGCCATGCTGGTTTGTGTTCCTGACTGAAACCATGATCCAACATCCTTCCTCCCCAAGGTGGCTTCTGTCAGGTACTTTGAGAGAGAAAAATGACTGACTCACTCCTGTGACTGGGATCATCTGGACTTCGTTCTTTTGCATCTGGCTTCTGTCACTACCCATGATCCCCTCAGGGTGCGTCATGATGTCATCATCAGGTTTCAATCAGTGCTGCTTCCCTCCTCACAGCCAAACAATCTTTCCTTGTAATAACAACGCCCTTTGTGTGTCCACTCTTCTAAGATAATCTGGGCTTTCAGTTACTCTTTGAGGCAGTTTGTCTGATAAGTGGCCACATTCCCCATCTTGCGTTTGCAACTAGCAAGTTCAGAAAAGAGGAGTGGCTCAAAGTTGTTATCCAAAGCCCCCTCCAGTCTGATTTTAGAGTCCAGTGTTTCCAGTGCTCTGATTTTGACTGCTGACAACTGGCTTCAGGAGGCTATGATGACAGACGCTAAACCCAAGCAGAAAGACAGGCATATACACAGAAAGCCATGCACAGTGTCTGTCTGGGCTCTGCAAAGCATGTTCTCTCCCATTGAGCCAAACCAGCTCAATGCTGGCCACATTTGGGCAGCTGTCCAGTCTCTACTTGGCACACACATCTTGGCTCCCATCCCCTTTGTTTCTTTAAAAACATGCCTCTCTTCAGTGTGGAGGAGCAGCCAGGACAGGGTCCCCAGCTGCTGCTAGGATGCACCTCTATGTCACAGGCCTTTGAGTCCTAGTTGGCATCTCTTGGGAGATGTTTTTTGGGAAGTGGGGTCTATTTATTTCTCACCTTGGGATGGGTACCGCTAAGACACACCTGTGAATGCCTCCACTGGGGGAGACGGAAGTATGGGTGAATGAACGTTCAGGGCAGGGCCTGGGATATAGTTCAGTGGTAGAATGCTTGCTTAGCATGCCTGAGGTTCTAGGTTGAATCCCCAGCACTACAAATAAAGAAATAAACAGTCAAGTCAGCCCACCCCAGCGTCGGGCAGACAGCACCTACAGCACACACCCCACCAGGGTGTGCAGGCTTCTTAGACGAGCATGCTTTGCTGTATTTTTTTTTTTTTGAGACAGGGTTTCTCTGTGTAGTCCTGGCTGCCTTGAAATTCACTCTGTAGCCCAGGCTGGCCTCAGACTCAGATTGCTCTCACCTGCCTCTCCCTCCCAGGTGCCAGGATGGAAGGCATGTACCACTACCCCCCAACACTTCCTGTTTTATTTTGGTTTGTTTTGCTTTTTAGATGAGCATGCTTTGGTATCAATAATTTAGATGTGGCCTTTCTCCTTTTGGGAGACAGGAGACAAATCTCATTTCCTACACAAATCCCCAAAGAAATCCACCTATTCACTCCTCTAAGAGGCCCAGAACTCTGCCTCAGTTGATGAGACCTAAGCAATGAAAGCTGAAAATGGGTTCTGAGAAAACTGTGTGTAGAGACTCTGGGGACTGAGTGAGGTTTTGGGGGGGCAACCCAGGATTAGGCGTGGTCCTCAATCTACCTTGTGTGGTCACTAAAGAATGGTCACAGGGAACATCCCTGAGTTGTTTAAATTTAAACAATTAGACCCCCGCTTGTGGCAGTAGATAAAAGTCAAGTAGAAACTTTTACTTGGAGCCTGCAACTCCTCTAGGTCCTGAGGAGGAGAGAGAAGAGGTACCATGGGGCTGGTACCTCCCTTTAAGTGCCCCCCCCCCAGTCCTGCAGTTCCTCCATCTCCAAGGCTTTTGAGGTATTCATTTGTGCGAGGTTGGGTGGAGGACAGAGGTTTGAATTGGGAAGAGAACAGAGCGGCCCATGGGAGTCAGGGAGATCTGCTCCTGGCCAGAGCAATACCCTTCCTTAGGCTCACCTTGACTCAGTTCACCAAACACACAAGATGAGGCACCAGGAGGGGCCTTGCATAGCCCTGGGGCTCAGGAAATGGGGGGGGGGGATGATGTTAGCCAGAGATCTCTTCACACTCTGTCCTGGCTGCTCATTGTAGTGAGCTGGGTGTGGGGAAGGGGTCAGTCTTCAGAGGTCACATTTGCACTATGATGTCCCCTCTTCCAAGGGTACCCAAGTGGATGCAATGCCACATTCATAAGACAGAGCACACCCCAGCCTTAGCTGGTTTCACTGGAAGTTGAGGACTTTGTGACAGAATGGTGGGCGCCAGCATGTGCCCAGGCTTGCGCGGTTACTGTGGGGTACTCTGTAAATCTTATCCAATCCTGGCGAGCCCTTCCAGGTGGCGCTTTGGTTTTCAGGTGGCCTCTGACCTTAAGCACCCGTCTCCTGGGTGATTTTATTAGCTGATTTTCTAATCGTTGTGACTGAGTGCAAAGGCATCTTAAGGAATTCTCCGTTTAGGTAGAGGCCATCATCGTGGGGAGGTGTGGCAGCCTGAGCTTGTTTGAGGTGGCTGCTCACGTGGCATCTGCCGTCAGGGAGCAGAGAGGTGAAGGCTAGGGCTCAGCTCACCTTCTAGTCAGCCACATTTAGGGGGCCTCTGCACCTCATTTAACCCCATCTAGGAATGCCCGCACAGGCGTGCCCTGAGATTTGTCTCTTAGGCTAAATCCTGCCAAACTGACCATCAGTATTGGCCATCACAGAGACTGAGGCTTGAGGGAGCGCTGTTGTGACCTGCAAAGCAAGCCGGTGGTGTCCTTCCTCTGTGGTTTCCTTTCTGGTCTCAGAGCCCTGCAGACCCAGCAGGCAGCCCAAGGTCTCATGGCTGCGCCCATCTTCTACAGGAAGGCTTTATGGTTCCATAGCCAAAGGAAGGTCTTTGTCAGTGTGGACAGAGCTGCTCAAGCGAGGCGCCCTCTTCAGATCAGCAGTACTTGCCTCTTCCTGCCGCTGACACAGGACTCCAGAGACGCGGCTCCCCACAGCGCCCCCCCCCAAAAAAAAAACTACCGGGCTCTGAAAATCCCTCTCTGAAACTACAGAGGAGCCTGGGGACCAGAGCAGTTTCTGCTGCTGTTGGCTGTCAGTAGCTACAGTGTGCTCAGATCTCCTAGCGACTGTTTGTGCTTGGGTTGCAGACTGAGGCATGGAGAGTTGCTAAACCGCAAACAAAGTTGGGACCTGCGACCTGCTGTTGACCACGCCCCCAGGTCAGTGCATCCTGGCCGCTGGGCTCCAGCCCTGCTGCAGCCGGCCTCTTTGATTTTCTGCTGCTTTGTTTTGGCCTGTGAGTCTTGCTGCCCCCAGAGGGCAGCTCGCCCTGAGCTAGCTCTTTCAAAGACTCCTAACAGCTGGTCGGGGAGTGGGCTTGTTATGTGCAAACCTCCAGTCCAGGGCTCCAATGCTCCAGAGCACTGCTCAATCTTTCCAGAGCCAGACACTGGATACCTTGAGGTAATTGCTGGAGTCAAGAGCCTACTGCAAATATTCAAGCCCGCCAGCCCTTCTTGCCAGGGCTCACCTGTTCTAGGCCTAGAAACATAAGGTAGGCTCCTACCTGTGCCCCCCTCCACCTGCCCCTTATGCTTGCCTGGTACCTCCCTGTGTAGCGCTTACTGTACGATGCTTTCCGAACCCTTCCCACAGTCTGCGCATCTCAGCACACAGAGCAAAAACAAAACAAGAACAAAACCCACTCACACCCCCCACACCCCCAGGACTGAGGAGAAAACTCAGTCAGTAAAGCGCTTATCTCACAAGCAGGAGGGCTGAGTTTGACTCCCAGAACACACACAAAAATGCAGGGTGCAGCGCTCTGAGCTAGCAGTCTCTCACCAGAGAGGTAGAGACAGGAGGATTCCTGGGGCTTGTCGGTTGGCCAAGTTAGCCTCACTGGTGAGCTCCAGGCCAAAGCAGGTAGGTGATATTTTTGAGGACACAAGAGGTTGTCCTCCGGCATCTACAAGTATGTACACATATGTGCACATGCGTTTACATCTGCACTTACAAATGTGAACACGTGAACATACACAGACACACACACACAAGCACACACACACAGAGCTTTTAAAAGCCTGGCTAGTCCTATGTCATTGGGCCACCCCACAACCCCATCATACCAGCCAGTGTGTCTCTAAGGATCTTGGCTCCTGTAAGGCAGAGTCAGCCGTAAGGGATAGCGCTGAGTGCGTCCCTGGGGGTGGAGAACAAGTTAGCTCTTAGCTTAGCTTGGAGTCACTGGCTGGACCTGATTGCCACTGCAGAGCCACCTCAAAAAACCCAATTCCCTTTCAGGATTAACACGTCTGCGCTTATCAGTTTTGGGTCTTCTGCGAAGGGTGTCAGAAGTAAGAGGCAAACATGGATTTTCATCAAACCCACATCCTGGTGCCCGTCTGCCGGCGACTAACCCACACGGACAAGCAGCTAATTTGCAGATGATGCCTGGATTGACAGTTCCGTTTATTTAATAACAGGCAGCTGCTGTCTTCCTGGCTTTTGCTCATATACAAAGTCTTCGCTGGGACGGAAAACATGATAAATTGTGGATGTGTTTACTCTTACAGTCCCGAGGCCCTGGGGCTAATGGTCAGAACTTCAGATAATAATAACAGAAACAGCCGTTCAGGTTGTTCCTTCGGAAGTCTCTAATGAGGACAGTTAAGTAAGCAGCGAGCAGAGTGTAGGTGGCATTGTCCCCGTGGGCAGATTAGGCTTTGGTGGCTGCTCAACACCGGATGGATATTGGCTTCGCTGGATAAATGTGACCGGGTGGGTTTCATACACCCTGCCTCTTGGTTTGGAAAAAGGATGGAGTGGACACACCCCAGGAAAACATTCCTTATGGGGCTCCCCAAGATGAGTTCTCCTGGGTATCTAACACCAGCTCAGCCTCCTTAGCAGCACCCCAAGCCCAGCTCTTCATAGACAATCAGCTTAGTGCCCAGGCTTCACCTCCCCCAATGCACTTTTCAAGAGCACCTACAGGTGTATATTCAGCCCAGTATTTTGGGAACCTCGTACCATGGTCACTGCAGATGGATGTGTGGGGCCGAGGACCAGTACTGACTCCTCCTAAGATAGTCCATAACCCCAGCTTTAGCCAGTGCTATCACTGGCAATGAAGCATCCCGCATTGAGTTTCAAGGCAAGCTCACTTCACACCCCAGTCCCCAGGCCTCCAACACTGTCCCCAGGTTCTATCCATTCTCTCCCCTTAGCACCTTCTGTGCCTGTCAGTGCCCTTCTCTTGCTAGAGTGGTGCCCTGTCTCTGGTCATGATCCCAGCTCAGAGGCACTGCACATCCCTGTCTGTCCCCAGCTCAGCAACCATCATGGACCCATTCTCAATTCCACGCAAGCATCTGCTGATTCCCCACTATGCTTGGTCATGTTTCAGATCTTTCTTCTCCCGGCCCCTTCTACCCAACACACTCTCAACAGCAGAATGAGATGGAGGTGCCTTTGTCTCCCTCTCTCAAAGGCTGTACTGGCTCCCAGGTGCAGTCCTTTCTCTCCTCACTGGGCCACATACATCAGCCTTCCTCCAGCTGCTCCAGCGATCCTTCCCCAACCCTCCACAGCCTCTCCTCCAGTGGGCGTCTCTCCCATGAGACATCTTCAATGGCTGGCATCAGCCCCACCAAGATGTCCATGATGTCTCATATGGAAGCTCCAACTGGGATTCTGAGGACCAGGCTCAACCCTCAGATAACTCCAGCTCAGTTGTGTTCACCTGGGCATCACAGTCCCAACCAAGCCAAAGCCACAGGTCTGGACTACCATCAAGAATATTGAGTTTCTCCACGTGTCAGTTCACAGAGCCGTCTTGGACCTGAGGAACAGATGGCCAGGGGGTTCTTGATCCTGCGTTCCATCACCAACCACCCTGTCCTGGTTCTAGCAGCTTTCCTACAAGGTGCCTCCGAGGCCAGCCTGTGCCCTGGGCCATGATCTCAGCTCAGCGGTACCACTTCCCAGAGCGCCCCCCTGAGGCCATCCCTGGCACACCACGTCTGCCCTGTCTCAGCATGCTAGTACTTTTTTTTTTTTTTTTTTTTTTTAAATTTGCTCTGTATCTTTCTTCCCTTTTCAATGTCGGGATTCGGGAGCAGCAATCTGAACCTTTAGCTCCACTTTTGTCCCTGGCAGTGCCCAGTACAGGATGGCAGAGCCACACACACCTGCTGGGTAGACTTCAGGGCTGTGCAGGGACAGCTGCCTCAGCTGCAGCAGGGCCTTTCCCTCCTCTTGCTGTCAGCAGGCTGATGGCATGGGCAGCACCAAGCTGCTTGTCTGGTGCCCTTCTTGTGATGGCAGGGGCTTGGGTAAGGCATGTTGACTGTCTTAGCACAGCTTATTCAAGTCATGCCAGAGGGGGCAAAGGGTACCACGTCAACAGCTTCCTAGCATCAGGTCAAGGCATGCTTGCTTTTCCACAGCCCTCCACATGGGGTGTTTCCTGGTCTGTGCTCCCCCAAATGCCCATTCCCAGGACCTCCGGAGTACAAGGCACTTGACCCAGAATCTTGGTGATTGTTATCTGTTCTGCCAGATCCCTTCGCCCTGCCTCTAACCCCACATGGAGCCATTCGGCTGCTTCTACTTTGAAGCCTTTGGTGCTCCCAGCTCCTGGACACCCCTAGCTCCCACTTGGGAGAGTCTCTGCTCAACTCTGGTACCTAGCAGAAGCCCTCCTCCTGTGGCAAGACTGTCACTCCGCTCCTCTGGCCCTCACGGATCCAGGGGACACTCCAAGTTTAGCTGTAGGTGGAGGGGGTGACTGTGGCTGCGGTAGCTTCCCTGGGAAGTAAGAAAGAGCAGCACCCCTGTGCTCAGGAAAAGAATGTCCTTACCACCATGCCCTAAGCCTGGAAGCCAGGGCCATGTTAGTATCAGTGCCAAGATGATCAAATGGAGGCAGAATGAGGGTTGCTGGATATCTGACCTTATAGTAGGGTGCCACGTCTGGGTTGTACATTGGCCAGACACCACTGGCTTTGAAGGGGAAGGAAGGGGTCCAAACCCAAAGGGCTTCTAGATGTTGGAATGCCAGGAAGCTACTGCCCCTTAGGGTTTGTAGAAGGCTACAGCCCAGCCAACACTTGGATTACAGTCCTGAGAGATCTGTGATATCTCCGTTATTGTATACTGTTGTAAGCCCACTGTGTGTGTAAGCCTACTGTATGTGTAACCCCATTGTGTGTATAAGCCCACTGTAGGTGTAAGCTCACTGTGTGTGTAAGTACACTGTGTGTGTGTAAGCCCACTGTGTGTTTTCTAAGGCAGCAAGAGAAACCTAACACAGTGCTCTCAGGGGACCAGGAGACCAGAGTCCCACCTCTTCTCCCCACTCAAAGTTCTCATGGTCTGGGAGACGGACGGACGTTTGCACCGCTCTGGACAGAACTGGTCAACAGTAACCTCCCCCCCAGCCCTATTCTTCCCAACCAGTCCTTGGGCCCCTTGGGCATAGGGACTTGTCTCCTCCCTGCTGAAGCAGCCATATGTTCTCTTTAGAGTCCTGAAGCTTTGCCAAGTCTCCTTTGGGAGACCGCGGCTTCTAAGACACCCTGCCCCTCTCTAGGGGGGCAAGGACAACCAAGTCTTGACGTTTTCAGAATCGCCCTTTCACAGCCCCAGCAGAGCCAGCTGGCTAAAGATGACAAGTCTCTTCCTTCCCAGCATGTACCGCATCTCACAGAGAGGCAGAGCTGAAGGAAACCCTTCTCCCCCCTCCTCCGCCCACCCACCCAGACACACGCTGAAAGGCTATGGATTAATTTAACTTCAAATTATAATCACTTACTAAGATTATCCAGAAAGCCTGTATCCCCAACCTCCCCAGTGGGGAAAAAATCCTTCTTTTTATCTATTTATACCCAGTATATACATAAGCAGAAACGGAGATTTCTTTATGGACCATTAAGGATTTAATGTTTAATTTATAGCCACTTTCTCTGGCGGGGTGTCCAGGCACAATGTCAACATTTTTAATTAAATGAAATCTTTTTTTTAATCACAAAAGATATATATTTTAAAAGCCACATTTGGGCCAGTTAACAGCATCCCCAAGCTTGCTGGGTGGAAAGGGTGCTGGGAAGCGAGGCACCCCTAGATTTCCAGTCATAGGCCTCCCCAGATCCATACATCGGAGGTGATGGTACAGCCACGTGATCAGGGAGGACCTTTGGACAGCCAAGCTTATACCTGAGCCTGCCTAAGTGACAAGGGTCAGAGTTGGAGCTTCAGGGACCTGGGCCCCTGAATCTTCAACTGGTAACCAGGGCTGGCACTTAGGGCCACCTGCTTCCTTCCAAGCTATCTCAGGGTCCCATAGACTCATTTCCCAACAGTGTAGTCTGTGGGTCAGGCTGGTGGGTATGAAGTTGGCCACCGCTGTATGGGTTCTTTCTGCTGGGAGAGTAACAGTTAGGCTGGGCCTCAGAGCAGTCCTGGGATATCCGAGGGTGTGGCTCTCTGGTGTTACCACTGCTCAATTTTTCGGGACACAGTGGGCTTGCAAGGTAACATGGGGTAGTGATGACATGCTATACTCTAGCTCCAGGTAGCGCCAGAGCATCAGGGCAGGCTGACCTTTCCTTGGGAGCTGGTGGAGAGGGCTTTGCTGACTTGCTGTGCCCAGGGCGATCTTTGTGATGATCCCCCCAAGATGACCCTGTGACAACTGATCTCTGTCTGACCATGCCTTTCGTGCAAGTGTTGTTCGGGTCCTCGTCATTCCCAGACAGTCTAGTCCTGTCCCAGGACAAGAATTGGGCAGCCAGGTTGCATGTGTGGGTGGGGCATAAAGACACACAGAGCCACTGTGAGAAAAGTCTCTCTGGGGGTAATGTTGCCACAAGGCCATCTCGGCAAGGTCTCATCATGCCTCGGGGCCTGAAAAAAAAGATCTATGGACTCTCCCCACCCATCCTGCTCAAGCCCTTCAAAGCAGCTTCACAGGACACAGTCCCCGTGCCCCAATTTCATTCTGACTTTGTCCCCCTCAGCTGTACCTAGAGCAGAGCAAGGCCATGTCCATTTGAACCCAGAGAAGAAATTAGAATCTGCCCAGAGCCAAGGCCAGCACAAGCCAGCAGCTTTTAATGGGGTACTTCATCTTTCAGGGCGATGCATGGCCCTGGGAAGATGCTGACTCAGCAAATGTGGAAGGGGAGCAGTGGGTGGTCAGTAGTCAATGCCCTACGTGGCCTCCCTGGCTGGCTTTTGAGGATCAGGGTCAGTACTCTTCCCCTGCCTTTCTCCACAAGCTGCAGTTCTTCCCAGAGATGCAGGAGCAGGTGGTTCCTGAAGTGAGACCGTTCACTGCCCAAGGTAATACCCTTCTCACCCCTCATAACCCAGGGATAGGACCCCAGATGCTCCATCATCTGGAGTGAGACCGTTCACTGCCCAAGGTAATACCCTTCACACCCCTCATAACCCAGGGATAGGACCCCAGATGCTCCATCATCTGGAGATTAGAACCAACTCAGATCTCTCTACGGCAGCTTCTCTCTAGCATCTTCCATCTCCTGTCATCTTGCAATCACCTGTTCAGATCCCTCTAGCTGCTTCCAATACCATGCACTTCCATGGTGCCCACGAATGGGACTGGTGGAGTGGCTGCCCATAGCGAAGCCTTGGCTTTATCCACCCATTCCCAACCCTCTGGAGTGCCTCCCCCACAACCTTCATTAGTTGTCGAGGTCAGGATACTTCTCCTCCTCACTCCCACCCCAGCTTGGAGCTTCCCCACAGGGAGGTAAGCACACAGTCTCTGGGGCTTTCGATTCCCATAAACCGGCCCTTCATTTCTCATGTGAAGCCACTTTAATTACGAAGCTAAATAACGAGAAGGAAATATTAAAATTAAAAAAAATCCCTACACAAAGCAAGTTTGCTTGTGCTGGCCAGTGCTCTGAGCGCCAAGGCAGAGTGGGGAAGGCACCATGCCACTCACTAAAAGCATGTGTCACTAAATCAATAATTCATTTACTTTAATGAGATAAGTACTTTGAAAACTAATTGTGAACCTGCTCCATTTACTCCAGCCCTTAATGTAAATCGCAGCCACTGCTGTGGGAAGGAGAGAGTTGAGACGGAAGACATCGACATGTTTCTCCGCTTCATCTGAGAAGTAGAAGGAGGTCCTTTACTGGGGGCAAGTATCTTGGGGAACCTGGAAAGCCCATCACCCATCTGCACGGGACAGGAAGCACAGGGGCACCTTACACCCACACATCACAGCTGAGAGAGGGAGAATCAGGAGGAAGCAGAATAACGCTATGCAAGGACCATTGGTGCTGGGAAGTGACGGTCTTAAGGCCTCCAGAGACTGATGATTTGGGTTTGGTCCCTGTTCAGTGATGCACCAAGAAGCTTCTTCCCCTAGCCCTGAGGCTCAGGAAGAATGCACGATTCTAGAACCAGGGCAGGAGATGAGTGGCTTAGCTTGTAACGTCCCAAAAGGTCTGTCTCAGTTTTGCAGTAACTTCCCAGGCATGTGAAATCAGGAGCAGGACGGTCTCCAGTCGTCGGGTGCTCCGGGCATCAGTGACTGCGTAGCCTCTCAGACCCGAGCCAGAGTCCCTCAGTAGAGCCCTGAATTCTTCACTAACCCAGAGCTGTCAAACCCAAGGTTTGGAGACACCCACATCCTCCTCACGGTCGTCCCCCACCTTGGTTTGGGAGGAGGGACGTTTACATCTTTCTGGAATAGAGCCAGAATCCTTTTTCTTGCTTCCAACAAGCCATGACATAAAGATGAACCCAAGGATTGCTTCTTGCCCTTTTGGAAGGTATGCAAAGTTTAGAGGCCTCTTCCCAAACATTTCTGGAAATGTTGAAGAAACCGCTCTTGCCACATGGTTAGATGCTGGCCTGGGCCTCCATCCTCACCACTGCATGGTGGAGGAAAACCAATACAGTTCTTAGAGATGACCCAGTAGGGAGAATACTATTCTTATAGATCAAGTTGAAGCCCCAGAGAACAGCCTGAGAGCCACAGTCGAGAGTCTGGGTGTCACCAGACACTGACTAGCCCTGGGTCTCATACCCTGTTCCCTGCCTGGCTGAGACAAACACAGAGGGTAAAATCCCACACACTCTGAAGCCACCAGGCTGGTTGCTAAGGACTACTGTCAAGGATGCTGTTACGATTCAGCAACTACCTGCCCTTCTCGCTGGGGTCTCCATAAGCAAAACAAGTCAGATCCAGGGATACAAATGACATTTGGGTCAGATCCTGGACTAAAAGATGTGGAGTCCCAGGGTCATGGAAAATGGGGTGAGGTTCTGAGTTGCTCCCAGCATGAGATAGAAGTGTGGTGCCCAGAGTCACTACATTGTCCAGGAGCAGCCGCCTTCCATCCGGAGTCCGACCTATTCCTCACACAACTCCCTACCTGGTGACTCTGCTTCAGGGGCTGTTGTCCTTCGTGGGGAGGCAGCACAGCATGGACCTGACTCAAGTTCACCCTTCTGGACTCGCATCTGTCCTGTGAGAGGGTGTGTTCGAGAGTGCTTTGTCTACAGGGGCAACTGCCTGGAACAGTGGCCAGCGGGAAGGTGGTGACAGAGTCAGGGCATACAGAGGGGGACATGGGTCTACCAGAAAGAGCCTCCTCCACTCTACTGGGAAGAAGACATGGTGTAAATCCACCTTCCTGGGAACAGTGAGGTGGGTCAGTAAGAAAAGCCTTGGTGCTGCTGGAGAGGCCAGGAGGATGCAGATGGTGCCAGAGGAGCTGGGATGGACCAAGGTATGAGAGCACCTATGCATTCAAAGGCAGGAGACACAGGAAGGCAGCCTGTCTGGGAGCCTGGCAGCCTGGCAGCCAGCTGCTCTGACTGCGCAGATCAGGATCGTTCCTGGGAGACGAGCAACCCTGAGCTTGGATGAACCTAGCAGACCAGCAATGAGGCAGACATCAGTGACCCAGCTTGGAAGACTCCAAGCATGTCAGTCTAAGTGCCCCCAGGGTCCTTCTCAGGTTTGCCAGGCTGGGGTCAAGGTTCAGTAAGGCTGCCGGCCCAAATAGTCACCTTCTTTAGGAGGAAGGAGTGAACCTTCCCAGCTGGGCAGCCCTGGGGCCAATCTACCAGAGTTTTGACCAAATGCCTGCCAGCTCCAAGGGGCTCATTATCAGGATGAAGGCTGCCACGTATAGAGGAGCCAGCTTGGAGAGGGAGGGAGTCACATGATCATCCAGGGCTTCAGCTCAGGCTGGACTGTGGCATCAGAGCACAGGTTTGTACACATAGGTGGTACAGCTCTTCAGCTTCCTCTGTCATCTGAGAAACAGCATGGGAGCAGCGCCGCCCTCGGGGAGGATGGAACTCCACAGTTGGGTTACTGCTAGGAATTGAAGGCACGTCTCTGCCACTTGAGCCCACGCCTGAGGCTGGCTGCGTCTGGGGTCAGCTCCACATGCCGTGGTCATTGTCATCTCAGGACGTTATGTTGGTTACTGTGCTTAGCCCATTGCTGTGCTCTTGACCATTCAAGCCTCAGGGAGCTTCCGAACATTAGGGCTGAGCACCATTCCCGTTTTACACACGAGAGAGCTGAGACTCAGAAGTGTCAACAGTGAGTACAAGGGAGGCATGCACCCCAGAGGGTGATCTTGGCACCAGACGAGGAGCTTCTCCCCTCCTGCTTGCTGTGGGCAGTGAGGACTCTGAGATCTCCACTACACAATTGAACACTGGTGTGAATCCTAGAACTTATAGACCCTGCATTGCATTTGAGCTACCTGGATTTATCATCCAAGGAGGAAGTGCAGGGATGGGAAACAGCTTTGTTCAGTTCTAGTGCCCTTCATCCAACCCCACTCTGCTATCCAGTCAATGGTGGGCTCCTTTCCCCTGCTTGGGCTCACTTGCCACTGTCTCCTCAAATAACCGGGCCAATATTCCTGGTCAACTGTAACCCCCACAATGGTGGATATAGTGTAATCTATGGCCTCAGTACTCACACACTTGGATTTTAGATGGAACCCAGATGGGACCCTGTGGTCTCCCTAGTGCCTCAGAGTTGAGATCCGGGTGAAGGAAGTATGTGATCCCAAAAAGGCCAAGAAAGAGCTGCAAGTATCCTCAGTGATATTGACTAGAGGCAGAGACTCTTCCAGCCCACTTCACAGAAGTAAGCAGCAGCAGCCAGTTCTGGCCCTGACTCTTGGGGGGCAGCTGCCCACTAAAACCAGGGGACTGCTGCCCACTAAGACCAAAGCAAGAACCCTGGGGTCTGGTCATGTGACAATGTGGCCAAGGACACAGCCAACCTGTCAGAGTAAAGCGGCCAGCGGAGGTTCATCTGTTTTATTCACTGATGCGGACACTAGTGTGTGTCTCTGGAGTCTCAGGCAGATACACTCAGTAAGTGTGTTGGAGTCAACAGTGACTAGGAAACTACCCGTGGAGGGTCTCTCCTTCCCCTCCCTCATCACTCATTTCTCACCACCCACCCCTCTCTTTTTCATTCCCTTCCTTTCTTTTTTTCTTCCCAAGACCCAGGATCCATGTTTCTCTGGCTGAAGTTAGTACCACTATGGGCAGGATGGTCCTGAAGGCACAGTTGCAGCCAGCCTGTGCGTGTGATTCCCAGGGGCCTCTTAACCATGTAGATACATACACTGCAGGCTGGGTATGGGGTGATGACCAAACCTATACCTCCTACAGCCTCCTCAGAGATGTGAATTCTCTGAGCAGAAGCCACAGTCTACCAAGGAACCTGGATACAAACACTAGGTAGGCAGCTATCCGGGAGCTGCCCGCTCCTCTGCTGGCTACCACAGGGACTTTGAGCAGCAGGATAAGGGCCTGCGGTCTCGGATTACTCATGATCATCAGAGACGTCCTTATGGTTCTTAGAAAATCTGGAGGGATCCTGAGTGGGAGGGGAGAAGCTCTGGGCCCCAGAGAGCCAGGCAGCTCTGAGGGAAGCAACTAGAAGAGAGAGAGATCAGAACATCCACAGTGAGCACCCAGCTCTGTCTGTGATCCCAGCCCCTTCACAGGCTCAAAGCACCACCATCACTTGCTCATGCCTAGGCTGCATTCTAAACCAAGCAACCACTGGAAGGCTCCTGGGGCAGGACAACTGTCTCATCTCTGAAGCTTCATGATCACCTGGTCAAGTAGCAGCCAGGCTGAGTTCAAGTGTAAGCCCTTGTGTCTCCCTAGGATCCCAAGACACTTAGGCTGGGTTCCCTGACTCGGCCTTTTTCTCTCATGATCTGCTTAGCTTGGGAAGGCTTATATGTCTAGAACGCAGGCTGCAGTGAGAGGGTCCCCCAAAGGTTTCTTTCTCATGATTTTGCCTGCCTCCGCTCTCTAAGCCCAGGATTTGGAGGGGTGGTCTTTCTGGGGAGTCATGGAAGTATCCATTGGTATTTTGCGTGTCTCGTAAGGACAGGAGCACTTTGGATTGACGGTGTTTGTTTGGAACACTGGACAGGTGCACAGTTTCTGCTGATGTCAACATTCTCTCCAGCTCAGCTTTCTACCAGTGGGGCAGCGCTTGGCAGCCGCGCAGGCCGCCGTGAGCAGCTGCTGGAAGGGGCAGGAGGTGGAAGGCCACTAACCCGTCACAGATTGCCTCCTCTGCCCCATGAGACCCGGGACGTTGCTGACTGTTCTGGATACTGACCTGCGGAATGGAGCCAGTGCCCAGCAGGGCATGGTGACTGCTACACACAGTGGATCAAACTGTGTCCCCAAACCATGCTCCTGGAACCTGTGTATGCGGCCTTTGGGAAGGAGTGGATTTTGTAGATATGATTAAATTAATGTTCATAAAAATAAGAAACTCTTGGGTCTATTGTGAGCCCCAAGCCTAGGGTAGTCATTGTAGTCATTTCCTTCAAGAGAGAAGAGAGAGATTTGAGACGCAGATTGAGAGAAGAAGGCGGGCAAAGACAAACATGGGAATGACTGAAGGGACCATAAGCTAAGGATCGTCTGAGCCCTGGCCCTGTAGACATCCTGGCTTCAGACTCTGGCCATTCAGAACTGTAACCTAAGTCCTACTGCTGTAGGCCACCACACTCATGACAATCCGTCAGGACCTCTGAGCCGAGGGTCAGTCCTGGAAAGATCAGCTTCTCTGGGTGTCTTTTGTAGATAAGTGTATTGTGTGCCTCGGAGGAGACCAGCCTGGGGTGCGGCCCAATGGGTGAGAGTTCCACCATGTTACCAAAGGGTGCTGATGCCCATGACACACAGAGCCTCGGACTCCTGGACTCCTGCCCTCTTCTTGATGTGTAATCCCTAGCCTGCATGGCAGATTCCATCCAGGAGGAGGCAGTAGTGAGCAGAACACAGATCAGTGCCCAGCATCTGCAGGCCAGTGTTCACCACGGCCCTGGCAGTCTCCAGTCTCTGGGGAGGCAAATCTATAGCCATTATACAAACAGCACTGAGCCCATGCAGATCAGCCATGTGGCATCTGTTTTGGGCCTACTTGTGGCCACCTTCCCTGCTAGATGCGGTGCTCAGTACGGGAACAGTATATAGACCTTCACAGGTGACGTCCCAAGTTCCCATTTCAAAGGGCAAAGAGACAAAAATAATAATAACGGCTCCTGTGTGCGGACCCCTCACCGCCCTTCACCCCAGGACAGCTCCAGGCAGAGCAGGCTATTAAGTTTTTAAACAAAGCAGCTGCTTCCTCCCTGCAGGTGGCTCTGGGCGTCCACAATTATCACCTGCCTTCGGGCAATTGGGCATGAAGGCCAGGACTCTGGCACCCGCCGTGCCAGGGTGTCCTGCTCCTGTCTTCTCTCCATCATTGCGTCTCTGAGAGGACCTGCTCCCAGGCTTTTGACAATGCAGGTGGATTATGTCCATGGGGCGGCTGGAAGGCTGTCACTTTATTAACGTTTTAGAGTACTCTGGTGGTTAGCAAGCCCGATTTCCTTCTAGACACCGGAGCGGTTTGACCTTATTACCTCCGGGCACAGGCCTGTAATTTCCAGGGTCTCCCGGGCTGATATAGGCGATTTTCCCATTTCCGGAAAGAGCTTAGTCTCCTCGAGCTCTCGAGATCACTGCCATTTTATACTTTCTAATTCCATTACGCGAATCTGCTCCCATCCTGGAGATTTACTGAACCGGGATTTCACAGGTAAGCTTATAAACTGCGTCCCAAGAGCCGGCGGCCAGGAAAGCTGGCCAAGGCAAGCAGGCCATGTCCACCTGAGCTCCAGGTGACTTTGTGCGGATGACTTAGGACCGGCTTGGGATGGGGGCCTCTCATAGCTCATGTCAAGAAGGCTCATGGCTCAGCATCCAGATGGCTTAGGTAGCAAGAATTTAAACTCAGTGTCACCGAACATTGCATAAATCTGTTCCCACTGTAAGCAGCATACGGAGCTAGCTCTCCATGAGGGCTACTCACCCAATATCATCACAGGAGAACCTGTTCACTCTGCCATCCCATGCACACACCCCAGCACCCCGGACTAGGCTCCTCTGCTGTCTTCCTGCAGCATTGATTTTGGTTTCAACATTAGAGGTTTCTAGGTCAGAGCTGCTCTTGGCCCTAAGCAGAAACCACAATTAACAAAGTTAACAGTTGCTTGTATGTCCAGGACTCCACCCCAGTTGATGTACATGGCTGGGACATGCCAGGGTGCCTGTTCTAGAGGATGATCCCATTCAGGAGGAAGCATCCTCACCCTCCGAATCTGGCCAGCATCCCTTCTTTCTTTCTCTAGCTTCTGATTCACCCGCTAGCATCCAACCCTCTCTCCGTCCCTTCCCCTGTGGTATCTACCAGGAGTCAAGCTTTCTCAGGGATTTCTGGGGTGGCTTTACCAGCCTTCGTCATGGTGACTGCTAAGGGGCCGTGGTCCTGGCATTTGGGCTGGCTGCATTGGCTTACCGGGGCTGAGAGTGTGCTGGTTCCTGCATGGAGCTGTGAGGCCATTGGTGACCCCCGAGTACGGCAGAGCCCTCACAAGGCTGCCAAACCTCTAACCAGCTTCAGAATGGGACTGGCCATGAGGAAGACCTATCTGTAGGTAGATAGCTATAACTTACTACTGGTCCAGCCCCTGGACCAGGAAGGGATATAGATCAACCTCAGGATTGATAATTTAGCCAACAATGTTCCTGCCATGAAGGCACAAGAGACCCTGGACAGAGGCTCGGTAGTACATCCTGCTTAGCTAAAACACAGATGTGGGCTGGTCCCAATAGCCCCTTCCCCTGGCAGGAGTCTTAGCGTGGAAAGCTGCAAGTCTTGCTGGACAGGCAACAGGTCCCTTCAGGAAGCGAGGGAAAGAGATGTCTCCACAGCTGTGCATCTCTGGGGTCTGCACATACCCACTCCCAAGGCCCCCAAGCTAAGGAGCACCCATTTCCACCTTCAGTTATAGAATTCTACCTGCATACACCAGAAACACCCTTGGTATCACTGCAGACCCCCTCCCCCACTTCTCTGCGAAGTTTTAACCCCCCTCATTGCCTCTCCCCTTTATCCATCTCCTTCTCTTTTCTAGAAAGTCTAGTAAGGACATCTTGCTTGCTGCCCACTAGATCCTCACAGACTTGAGTTCCATCTGTCACAGGTGTACAGGTGCTCACGGCTGGCAGGGGTTACAGGTCACACAGCCAGACCTTGGCTGACCCCCAAATTGCCTCTGTGGGGACCTCTGGGCTATCTCTTCCCACCTCACCTCACCTCTCATCAAATAACTGAAAACTTCCCTTATTAAAAAGTTCCTTGCGAGAATGACTGACTCGTCTTGTGACGACTTCGCCGTTGCTGAGTGTGGGCTGCGAACCACAAAGGTCAAGAGCAATTCTGTCCTCCATGGCTAACTTCCAGGCAGGGCTGGCCGCCATCTCCCACTATAGGACAGACGTTATGCCTATCTGCTGTGCCCTCCATGAGAGCTAGGCCTCCTTTCATGGGAGCTAAAATCAACCTTTATCTTTGTTGTGCAGCCGTCTGGCCATGGCCTTCTGTACCGTCCCACCCTTGAGCCAAGCGGTGTGCATGTCCTGGATGCCAGCTGCTAGGAGGAGAGCCAAGCCTCTGCCTGCTCTGCTTCTCTAGTTCTCCGTACTGGCATCCTTCTCCTAATAGCCTCCACCAAGAGTCCCTGGATGCTGCTGTCCTCTTCCCCACCACACCCTTCTCCTTTTAACAACTTTATCCTGTCCCTCCATGCTCATGAGGGCAGCATGGCTTCCACTTTCTGAATCATCTGCCCCCCTCCTCCTGGTTTCACCTCTCCCTTCTCCAGTTTAGATGTTGCCCTGGGCTGAACAGAGTTCCCACCCATTAGTTATACGTTTTGGTGCTGTGCGAAAACACCCAGCATAAGAAAATGTCAAGAAGAAATGTTTGTTCCTGGTTACGGTTTTGGAGGATTCGGTCCACGGCAGTGGAGAGGCTCCTGTGTAGCGTCTCACATCATAGTGGGCAGGAAAGAGAGAAAGGATCACAGGAAGAGGCGAAGGCAAGATGGAGCTCCAGGACACATCCCCAGGTATCTGTGTCTTTCCTCTCAGCCCCCCTTTGCTCTTTGCCACCCTTCAATCTGCCATCACGTTACAGCTCCGGTAAGTGATGACCGTGGGTTAGGTGAGATTTCTCAGGATCCACCTGCTTCCCCCAAGCCCATCAGATGGCAACTCAGATCCCCAATGAAGGAGACCGTGGGGACTTTTCACATTTAAAAAACAAGGTCCTTTGCAAGGAGTTAAGGTGCAACCAGCCTGGGTTAGGATGGGCGCTAAGTCCAAAGGTATCCTTCTAAGAAGGGAGGTTCCTATGCAGAGATACACATGCACGCACATGTGCACATATGCATGCACACACACACGCAGACGCACACACAAGCATGCACACACACACACACGCACGCATGCACACACGCACACACATACCCCATATGAGATGGTGAAGGCTGAGACTGGAGCGATGTGGCCACAAGGAAGTGAGAAGCTCTGCTGGGACTCAGCCCTGGAAAGTGTTAGCCTGAGAGAGCAGACAGTGAGAGAAACACAGCAGGCCTGCGCCAGAACATCAATCAAGGCATGTCTGAGAGATGTCCCCATCAAGGAGCCGACTGACAGCCTCACTCCTGTCCTAACCTCAAAACGTGATGGAGCAGCTCAGCAGGTGGACACACGTGGTTAGCGGTGAACGCAAGCTCACAAAACCACAGCAATCACGGCCTTGTTCATCTCACGGCCATGGCAACCTCCACGCACCAAGGGCCATCCCTCAGCCCATTCTGTAGACTGCCCATTGTCCAGTGCCAGGATGTCAGGGCTGAGAGTCACCATTCCTCCTGGACTCTAGAGCCCAGACTGACGATACAAAATAAAAACATGCATTCTATCACTGCCCCTTCCCGCTACCAAACTTCTCCGAAGGGACCCTGGAGTCTCCTCCCTGAGGAGAGAGGACGCCTGACCCAGGATCCGGAGCCTACACTCTCTTGGATTTTCTCCTACCATCCATCCCAGTTGACATTCTGACCCTACAGCCAACTCTGGGCAAAACCGTGAACCCCTGGACCCTGCCTCCTGAATGAGGACAGTGAGGACACACTCCACATGAGGGCTCAGAGCCGCTCAAGATGTGAGCTTCAGAAAGGAGGCCTGGGGATGTAGGATGCCTGCCTACTGTGCGCAAAGCCCTAGCTTCCCTCGCCAGCTGTGTGTAACCCAAATGTGGTGGTATGTGCTGGTGAGCTCAGCGCTGGGGTGGTGGAGGCAGGGGGATCAGAAGTTCAAGGTTACATTGGGCCTCGCAGCAAGTTTCATACCATCTTGGGTTACATAAGACCCTGTCTCAAAATAAAAGAAAAATACACACACACACACACACACACCTCCACACACCAAATTAAATGTAAGAAATGGCAAGGCTCTGACTTCTATAGACGCATCAGGTGGCTGGTCCCAGGGTTCCCAGGACTCCCCAAGGAGTGGCTACAGAAAAAGACTGGCAGCAGCCTCTAGCCAGGGAGGGATGCCTGGGCCAGGAGCTGTGTCAGCCCTTCTCATGTAGCAGCTTCTTCAAACACTCCCAGGGCTGGGATAGGCTCACTGATTTCCTATGAGAACACCGAGGCTCAGAGGTGATAGCACTTGCTGGAGCCACTAGGTCACTGAGGAGTGGGGCTAGAGAGGGCTCAGGTTCTACAGCCAGCCTTGGGGGTGTGAGCGGCTCCCTGTTGGCGAGCAATAGCCCAGGCACACACTCTGAAAATAAACCAGAGGTAGTAGCCTAGACTGGCAACCAAGCACCCCTTAACCACCTCCATTGCTGGCAGGAGGGGCCTGTGGATGAGGGTTGCCCTGGCAAAGGTCCACATGCCCCATCTGAGGATGCCCGCAGTCTGGTCTCTGGCAACAGCTCATTTCTCAGGTGGGTTCAGGCCTAGGTTCCTCAGGTGATATACTATTGAAACCATCATTTACATCATTTATACGGTTATTATTCCATGGTAGCAGATATAAATTACTCGGTAGAACTTTCCATGGGCACCAGGGTCTTCAGATGTCCAAGCCCTCTATGTAAGTTGATATGAGATTTGTAACTGTGGATACCTTCCTGGACACATTAAATCATTGCCTGATTACATATACTACCAATGCCATGACAACACCACATCATGTTTAGATGCACTACCATGTTTGGAGAGTATCAGCAAGGAAAAAAAAAACCTGTGGGGGATGAGGAGATGGCTCAGTGGGTGAGGAAGGACCCTAGTTCTAAACCACAGCATCCATGTGAAAAGACGGGCGTAAGAGCTGGAGAGAGGGCTCAGCAGTAGAGTGTGTACTGTTTCTGCGGAGGACCTGAGTTCAGCTCCCAGCTCACAAAAGCCTGTAACTCCAGTTCTAGGGGGTCCGATGCCCTCTTCTGGCCCCTGTGGGCGCTGTATGCACATATACCATTCCCATTCATATAGACACAATTAAATGTAAAAATAAAATCTTCATTAAAAAGTCAGTATGGCTTGTGCATTCAGGTAGTCCCAGCATTGGGCGGGGGGAAAGGAGGGCTGTGGCAGAACAGGCAGATCCTGAGAGCTTTCTGGCCAGTCAACCTAACAGAAAGGCAGGCTTCTCATTCACTGAGACATGGCTCAAGGCAATAAGGCAGACACGCTAGGGCAGGGTTTTCATATCCTGCATATCAGATATTTACATTACAATTCATACCAGTATCAACATTACAGTTATGAAGTAGCAATGAGACAATTTTACGGCTGGGGGTCACCACAGCACGAGGAACTGTGTTAAAAGGTCACAACACTATGAAGGTTGAGAACACTGCTCTAAATAAAGACACCTGATGTCCAGCTCTAGCCTCCTCGTGTGCATACAAAGGCTTGCACACCTACACACTCACATGCACAACCCCCACAGGCCTGTAGATGCTCATCCTACATGCAGTCACCAAACCCACAGTTTCTGCTTGCTTAGACCACGGACACAGAGCACACAGCTGTGGAGGACTGACTGTATTTGCTCCTCACTGCGGGCTCGGAAATATATTTCCCTCTGCTCGGTGTTGTGCCCAGCTGCTAGTTCGAAGGGCTCATTGTCCTAGCTCACCACCCCCAGGGGCATTTGCCTCTGCCCTCTTCACAGCAAACAGACCTTGCCATCCTTGGGCGCATAGCATGGGTCACCTCCAGAAGGGGACATCGATTCCGGTGACTGTTTCACTCACTCATCTGGCTCTGTGGATGCTGCGGACTGCCAGTTGCCTAAGGCCATCCCTGGGCTAGGGGAAGATGCAGAGGGGGCTCTCGGCTGAAGGAAACAGGGGTTCACATCCTGCCTCAGTCTCTCCCCTCCTGCTGTATTCTTTGGCGATGCCCTTTTCTAGAGACATGTCCTCATAGGCCAGCCTGGTCTACAGGGTGAGTTCTAGGACAGCCAGACTGCTCACAGAGAAACCCTGACTTGAAAAACAACAGCAAGAATAGCATCCATTTGATTGAGTGGTCATAGCCATGATGACAGGATGGCAAACTTGTGTGTGTGCCTGTGTGTCTGTGGCATGTACATATGGGCGCACACACAGAGGCCAGATGACAACTTGGGTGCTGTTGTCGGGTGTTGTCTACTTTGTTTTGAGACAGGCTCGTTCATTGTCCAGGATCTTGCTGATTTAGCAGGTTGGCCAGCCAGCCAGCCCCAGGGATCCCACTGTACCCACCCTGCCCCCAGCATAGCAATCATAGGCATATGCCAGCACCACACCCAGATTTTTATAAGTGTTTGGGGGTCAAAATTTTGCCTTCAAGCTCTAGGTACAAGTACTTCATCCTCCTACCTAACCTGCAAAAATTACAGAGATCAGTGAGTGCCCCACAAGTGAGGATGTTGTGGCTCCTCTCCCCTCAGAGCATCCTGGAGGGACTCCTCTGTAGCTGGATGTGTGGGGTTGTGCCCCTACATGTTGAAGGTAACGTGGGTCTGATCTCTCTCCTACCTATCCCAGATGCAGGCCTTTCCTGCTGCAAGCTCAGGGAGCTGCCACGGTGCTGAGCTGGCCAGTTGACATCTGGAAATGCCCACGTAAGGGGACAATGGCACAGACAATTAACAAGCCCCTCTCCATGTCCCGCTTCTGGCCACTTGGGTCAGAGCCCAGGTCCCTCTCTTCTTTCTCGGTCCTCTCACTTGAACCCTCACAGCTGCCTCTATCCTCCAGTAGAGTTGGGGTGAGAAAGGGAGCTACACTGTTGAGCCTCATGGAAGCACACCTGGGCACCCACAGTGTGCATCTTCCCACCCTTATCTCAGCTGCGCCCAGATGCTTCCAGCCGTGTCCCCAGCCCATCGCCTCTTTCTTTTCTCTCTTTTCCTTTCTCCTCATTCTCTTCCCAGGTTTCTTCTCATCAGTGCGTCTGCTTCCATCTTTGTCTTATCTGTCCCTCTAAACCTCTCCCTCTGTCTCTCCCTTCCTCCCTCCTTCCCTCCCTCCCTCCCCCTCCTTCCCTACCTCCCCACTTCTTCCTAGAGATTCATTCAGCTTGCTCCTTCCAGCTTTGGGCCTTTGTGCCAGATGCCCCTCCACGTAGAAAACTGCCCTATGACCTCTCCAGGTCCTGTAGCTCGCAGAAGGGCTTTCCATCAGCTTTGGAACCATCCCCACCCCGAACTATCTTCTACTGTGTCAGCATCAGGAAGTCCCCTCTAGGGTCTTATTTGTTAACCAGTTGTCTCTCTTCCCCAGACCATCAGTACCTTGAGTTCCGGGACTGAACGGAACGCATGTCTCTTCCTCATGGTGCTATGTTCCCATCACCTGTAGAGAGCAGGAGCTCACAGGAGGTGACAGCTGTCCCCATGGGTCCCCAGGTGTGCTCCTGTGAGGCTCAGCAATGTATCAGGCAGTGCTGTGTATGCCCAGCTCTGCCAGGTAACTCTCTTAACTTATGGCAGATGCCTAGATTCCACCCTTGTCAACACCAGGAAATCTGGGGCACACATTTGTGTTTGGTCTGGAAGAGTCAGGCAGGAACTAATTGTCACCTGAGCTTGGAGAAGCCAGAAAGAATTGAAGCCCTCTCCACTACAGAATGGTCTCGTCACTCTGCTGTCACACGCCTCACGAAGCCGAGAAAGTGGGGCTGTGGCAAGCACAATTGATGCTCTTGGCGTGTTCAACCACATGATGCACATCCCAGTGTGGGAGACCCTTGAACACACAACAGCCAGTGAGAGTCAGAAAAGACCAGAGCGTAGAGTAGATACACACAGAAGCCAGAGGGAGCCAAGTGTTCGCTGGTGTCCACAGTGGGGTCTTGGGAGATGGGTAGCAATGGCTAAGGGCTTTTCTTGAAGATGTCGATAGGACACTAGACTTGTGAGTAGCAGCTTTGTGCCTGGGAGTTCACTGGAGATTACAGCCCCGGTGGTAGGTGGCAACTGTCTTATGGAAAATCCCTTTACACTGTATAAATATATGTCTCTGTGATTGGCTGAATAAAGCAGCTGATTGGCCAATAATTGGACAGGTAGAGGTTAGGCAGAACTTCCAGACAAAAGGACAGCATGGAGAGAAGAGGAGGAGTCTCAGAGTTGCAAGGAGATGAAGAGGAAGCAGATGAACTTGCTGTACCGAGAAAAGGTACTGAGTCACATTGTAGAACATAGATAAGAAATATGGGTTAATTTCAAGTGTAAGAGTTAGCTAGTACCAAGCCTGAGTTATTGTCTGAGCATTTATAATTAATAATAAGTCTGTGTGGTTATTTGGGAACTGGCTGGTGGGAAAGGAAAGTCCACCTACACTGTCTTGAATGTCTATTCCTGTTGCTTTTTTTTTGACACCCTGCCAAAAGCAACTTAAGGGAGAGAGGATTATTCTTGCTCATGGTACAGTCCATCCCAGTGGATAAGTCAAGTGGGTGGGACCATGAGGCAATGAGGCAGCTGATCACGCAGTTAGGTGAATGTGTGTTATATAGTCATTTCCTGTAAGGTTAAAAACTTCCATTTGGAGGAAATTTATCAAGACACAGGATCTTTGATGGAGGAGGGTCATTTGTCTATGTGCTACTTTCATTGGTTAATAGAGAAACTGCCTTGGCTTTTGATAGGACAGCAGCTTAGATAGGCAGAGTAGACAGAACAGAATGCTGGGAGAAAGAAGGCAGTGAGTCAGCAGCCATAGAGCCAGCTGCCAGGTCAGACATGCTGAATCTTTCCCGGTAAGCCACCACCTCATGGTGCTACACAGATTATTAGAAATGGGTTAGTCAAGATGTGAGAGTTAGCCAGTAAGGGGCTAGAGATAATGTGCCAGGCATTGTTTAAAAGAATACAGTTTCCATGTAATTATTTCTGGGACTAAGCTAGCTGTGCAGAGCCGGGCGGGATGAAAAGCAGGCCTGCTCACCTCGTCACTACAGATCTTAAAAGGGGAAGTGGTGAAACTGTCCATCCTGCAGGGAAGCTCCTTAAGCTCAGGAAATAAACAACTCATTAGCTTTAGGAAGTCCCTGAAACTAACCAGATTCACTCGGTTACTTTGCTCCCAAGCCACTTATAAGCAATAAAGACTGTGGAGAGACCTTCTCAGCTGAGGTTTCTGGTAGAAGCAGAGACCAGGACAGCTGCCTAGAAGAGGCTCAGCCCAACGGAGCCACCTGGAGAGGACACTCCAATCTGTTGAGCTGCTTGCAGGTTGTTCAGCATGCTCCAGGTTTTCCAGTTTTATGAACTCTCACTTATGCTAGGTGAACCTTGGTAATGTAGCTTTAAGTCATTTCTGTTCCTGTAAGTAACCCTTCACCAATATTTCTATAAGTAACCATGTAAAACTCATTGATTTACCAAGTCGGATTTTGGTGATCTGCATACACCTGTTGCCAGGTCCCTATCTAAGCAGGCAATTCCTTCACATCTCCCCAGGAATAATGTTACACAATAACATGGCAACCACTGTGCTGTGGAAGCCTACAAGGCTGGCCACAGTGTATCCACGGCCAGGAAGTGGAGGGGTGTCACATAGTAATGTGATAACTACTAGCCTATGGAAGCCTGCAAGGCTGGCCACATTGTATTTACTGTTAGGAAGTGGGGTGGGGTGTCACACAGTACCATGATAACCACTAGCCCTGTAGCCACACTGTATCCACCGTCAGGAAGTGGGGTGGGGTGAACACTTGCTGCTGCTCAGCTACTTTGCTCCATTCCCGTGGTCCAGGATCCCAGTCAGGGAACCGTGCCACCTACAGTGTGTGTCTTTCCATCTCAGTTAAAGCCACCAGGACAACCCCTCACAGACATGCTCAGGTGACTCTAGATTCTATTAAGTGGCGATTAGAGCCAAACACAATCGCATACAAATTAAATCTTCATGAAGTTATTTTTCAAATGTTTGAGATGCTAAATACCCCCTCTTGCCTGTGTGTCTGTGTGCCTCAAGGCTGGCGGAGCCCATTAATGTAATGCCTCCTGCTGTCTTCCGTAGATGTGGAGGCTGAGGTTGGGAAAGCTTCCTGACTAGACATGGGCTATCGAGGACAGAGCAGGTGCCTATCTGGGTCCCTATGCCGGGAACTTGCAGGCCTGCCTACCCCACCTAGGCCAACCTGAGAGGACACCAGCCTTGGTCTTCCATGGGCTCTAGACTTAAAAAGCCCCATGGCTGGGTCTGGATGAGGAGGGCATGGGCTGTTTTAATCCCCCTGAGTCTGTGTGGGCAGCAGGAGGACACACAAAGCTTGAGTATCCCATTTCACCAGGATCAGGTACAACCACACTGCCTGTCCCTTTCTGCCCCATCTGAGGCAGCCTATGCCCCTCCTTTGTACATCACTGGGCCTGGGCTCTCTGCCCTCCAGAAAAACAGCTTGCTTTTGCCCTGCCTGCTTGGCTCTGTTAGAAACTTTCTGAGAATTCTTGGGGGGTGGGGGCAGGGGTTGCCCCGTATCTCCCACTGTAAATACAGATGTGTGTACTACAATTGAGTTTAATATTTAATATAATCGGGTTAATGCACATTCCAAACACCATAAATAATCATTAGCTGAGGGTTCTAATTGTGCTGGTGGGATCTGGCCTCATGACTAATTTAAAGATCAGAAGACGTTCCCATTCACGGCTCCCTGAAACATTGTAAATCAGTCCATAGCCCCATCTCAGCATCACAGCTGCAGGTTCTGCAAACCAAGAGCCCCACTAACCCTGGGCCTTTACCACCAGCATGGCTTGCTGATCGAGCCAGGACTCAAATGCCACTGGGGCTTGAAGACACCACAGGGCCAAGGGTCAAGGGCAGCCATTGGGGGTGGTGCATGAAGACGGCTTTCTGTGGGTGAGGGGTGTTGGCATCATATGAAGGTCACAAGTCACGGGCTGTTTTCTTGGTGTCACTGGGCTGTCCCACTGTGGACGGGATACTTATAGGAGAGGAGGGCTCTTCAGTAGAGCTGTGGGAGCACAGCCCTTGAGGGACCTGAGTTTCTCAGGCAGGCAGAGGAGAGCAGTGCTCTCAATTTGAAATTAGTGCACACAGCTTGCCAGGTGTTATGGCTGAGCAGGAAGCCTAAAAACCACAGCTTAGGCTGTGTCTGTACCTGGTACCCAAGCTCCCATAGGGTAATAAGGTGCTGTACACAGAACCCCAGGCTCCCATGGGGTGATGAGGTGCCATACATGGAACCCCAAGCTCCTATGGGGTGACGAGGTGCTCATCTGGAATGGAGGCCTTTGTTAAAAACCTAGGAACTGGATCTGCTGTAGCCAGGGACTTCCTGTTCTCGCCTTGGAACATCAAGACTCCCAATGTTTTTGCTCCCAAGACCCAATGTGCTTCCCAAGATCTAATGTGCTCTCAGGCCTTGACATGCTCCCCCAAATCTGACAAGATCCCTGGGCTCTGATGTGGTCCTCAAAACCTGACCCCTTCCTCCTAAGCCAATACACTTCTTGAAAACTGATGTGCACCCTGGCGCAGAACTAGCCCCTCTCAGGGGACTGTGAAGCGTCTAAGACTCAGGAAGCTGTGACTGTGGCTGCCCATCCCCAAATGGTACACCTGCAGTACAGAAGAGGGGGAGGGGAGACTGCAAGACCCAGAGGACCAGGACATCGGCTGCAAGACAGTGCCAGGGAAACTGTACCTGGAAACTCTCAACGTTATGCTTGAGCAAGACTGGCATAGTGTCAACACCGGCCGGCGTGACGTTGTGGACAGAGGGAACTCTACGTGGTCCCGTCCCTAGGTGAAGAGCTACACGGGGCCAATGACTGTTGAGAGAGGGAGAATTAGTCTCCTACCATGTAGGTTGCCTAATGCCAAGCGGCCATCGCTGGACACAATACATATGAACAAAACTGAACGGACTCAGTAGGTTTTATATATGCGTGTATGTGCATATGTATATGTGCATATACCAGTAATAAAGAAGGTATGTGTGCATGTGCATATGTTCGTATACATATAATTAAAGATGTGGTCATAAATTTGGGAAAGAGCCTTGGGAGTTGGAGGGGAGGGGGCACTGCTCATGTATGAAGTCCTCAGAAATGAGTCTTAAATTAAAACCCGCTCCAGTCACAAGCAAGAGCAGCTGCCAGAGAGGGGGGGCTCTTCCAGGAAAGCTGACTGCAAAGCATGCAGGGATCTTAAGGCTGTGGCTTCTTGCATTGGTTTTTGGGTGACTGTGCTGCCTTTGAGTCAACCATGCTCCTGTAAGTGACCCCAATAGACTCATCAATTCCCACAGACAAGTGGGAGTAGTCATTTTTATAGGTGCATCTCTAGTTTCTGTGTAGGGTGAATAGGAAAGTCACACAACACCCTGAAGACCTGGTTGTGGGCTGGGGAGATGGTTCAGTGGCTAAAGTACTTGCTGCATAAGAGGGCCTGGGTTCGGATCCCCAGAACCAATGTAGAAGCGGGGACGGGGGAGCTGTAGCATGTGTCTGTAACCCCAGCACTCCTACAGCAAGATGGGAGGACTAGATGGGAGACTCTGGAGGCGCAAGGGCCAGCTAGCCTGGTGCGGGCAATGTAAAGACAACAGGGATGCTGCGTCAGTGAGGTAGAAGGGAAACATAGCACCTAAGGTTTTTCTCAGACCTCTGCAGGTGTGCCATGACACATTCAGGCCTGCACACACCACACACACACCACATGGCACACCACACACACACCACACCACACACACACACATACCACACACACACCACATGCCACACACACACATACCACACACCCACACACCACACACACATACCACACACACACAATATCACACACACACGTCACACACATGCACATACAACACACACATTTTGTATATCAATACAAATTTAAGGTTATTTTTGTTATATTGTATTATATGTTTTTATTTCTTGTTTAAGGTATTGTACCCATACAGCTCATTAAACAATGTAATATAAAGTTCTAGTTCTTGAAAGTTATGATTATGAATTTTTTAGGATAATAAAGAAATCAGGTTAGTGGTTAGTCACCTATAACCTGTGGTCATGTTAGGTGTGTTTTCAAAGTCAAACAGAGGTATATTTGAGATATACAGGAAGTCTTCAAACACTTCAGAGATCTACAGAATGTGGCATTTAAGACATTTCAATAATGTAAGACTTTTCATGACAGTGAGACACATCTGCTCCTGGAAGCACCAATCTACTTCATCAAAGGATGATGGGCACTGAAGAACCTCCATATGGATTTTGTTTTCTTTGTGGCAAAAGCTTGTCATTTGGTCAAGAAACTGCCCTTGCCTTGATTGCTGACAGTGTGATGTCCAAACTGGACAAGCAGGACAGAAGAGACTGCTGAAATTTCCCAAGACAAGGCAGGATAGTTTTTAAAAAATTCCTATTTCACAGAAAATTCTATCAGATATTTTAGGCCTGTAGGCTGAAGATGGGTGCCCCAATGTTACAGAGGGATTTTGGGGTGACTATCCAAGCAGCCAGATGTCTCTGTCATGTCTTAGCTTTGGAAGTTGCTTTCTCTGTACTTCCTCTTTATTCAAGTAATATTATATCCTTCTTGGGTCTCTGATGGGGTTGAAGACTAGATAGTTACAGTTTTACAGTCTTCCTTGTTATCAAATTCAGAAAAGAAACTTATATAAGAGATATAAAGCTTATAAGGTTAGAAAACATAAAAGCTTAAGTTGTTTATCTAAAAAGATGTTTTAAAGTATAAAAGGGTATTTTTTTTAGGATGGCAATACAAGTTATAATAAAAACGGTTTAAGTATAAAACTTTGAATTCATCAAGACAAGATAGATAATGGAGTATTTTCTCCAAATATGCCAACTGTAGATGGACTGGATATTGTGAATATAATCTTTACTTGATAATTGTTCTTATTGTATATAGTTCCATTTGTTAAAGTTAATACCTTTCCTTTATGTTTAGACAATACTTGATAATTGTTCTTATTGTTTATGGTTTTATTATGTTAGAATTAAAACATTTCCTTTTTATTTAGACAAAAGGGGGAAATGTCATGGAATATTTCTTTACACTGTGTGAAGATATGTCACTGTGATTGGTTTAATAAAAAGCTAAAGAGTCAACAACTGGGCAGGATTTCCAGACACAGAGGATGCTGGGAAGAAGAGGTGAGGGGACACCAGGGATGCAGAGCAAGCAGCATGGACATTGCAAAGTAAAGGTAACCATGCCATGTAAAAGGTTATAGATTAAAAAATATGGGTTAATTTAAGTTTCAAGAGCTAGTTGGAAACAAGCTTAAGCTATCGGCCAAGCTTTCATAATTAATAATAAGTCCAGGTCGTGATTTTGGAGCAGGATGGCAGGACAGAGAAAGACTCACTACACACACACAGAGACACACAGACACACAGAGAGACACACAGACACACAAACAGACACACAGACACACACATGCAGACACACACACACACCCATACACACACACACACACACACACACTGCAAAAACAGGAAAGACAGGCTTCTGTCCCTATAGTGCTCAGGAAAGCTGAGTCCCTGCCCTTGATATTCCAGTGTAGGGCCAAGACGCCTGACGCCAAACTGCTAGTCTTATCCTATGTTCTGGGATGGCCCAGGAGTCCACCATGGGCCACCTACCTCTAGATGGAAAATTTGAACCTAGAACTTTGGAGTCTTTTTTTATGGCTGCTTCAGGCAGGTGCCTCCACCCAGCCAGATTCTCCGGGTAAGGGCTTGCCCAGGTAGGGTCACCAGAGAACCTATAGGTACCATCCAGCTTGTGTGCTACTGGCCTTTGCTGTTTACTGATTCCATCCGGAGCTCTGCTCCTGCAGCCCTCTGGGTTCGGTGTCAATGGCCTGGTGTGTGAACTCCAGCAGACCTTAGGACAGGGATGCTGACTCAGCCCTTTTGCTTTGCCCAGCCTGCATTCTGTGGCCACTTGCCAGGATTGGCTCACCCTCTGTTCAGCTGGTGTGACCAGGGCAGATGATGACAGAACAGGAAGGGACCCAGTGGCCACTGGACCTCGGTGGTAGATTAGGAAATAGAATCTGGGAGAGAGGACCAACAAAAGTCACACGTCCCGTGGGTATGGAGCCAGCACCTGCTCCCTTGCTGAGTCCTGGGGAAGCAGTGTTGATGGTCATCCCCGGCTGAGTATTTCCAGGGGTGGCTGCGTGTTCGGCCAGCGGGACCACCTGTCTTTTGCTATGTGACTGTCCTTGCTCCTTAAGACACACGGTTAGCTCACAGGGAAGGCGGTGGAGGTTCACAGAGTGTGTGGTAGAACTGTGTCCGAAACCCTGGCTTGCTGCACTTGGCACTATGATCAGGGAATTGTGTAAAGCAGGGAGATGGGATGGGGTGGGACAGGGACACAGCCTGTGTCTTAGGAATCAGCAGGAGCAACAGATGTACTCAGGCAGGCAAGGCAGCTGCCCCTCCTTCTATAGACTGGCGTGTGAGGACATAATCCTAGCACATAGTAGGTGCTCAACAGTTACTGAGCCCCACCGGTGTGTGGCTGTACGTTCTATAACCTCACAACCTCCCCCACTCACTGTGTCCTAGGACCTCTAAGCTGATGCCGCGGTCCACATGGTGTCAAGAATTTCTTTCTCACCGTAGTCATTGAGTGACAACTGGCCAAATGTAGGAGGTCATCTACTATCCAATCCCAACAATTCATTTACACCAGTTCTAGCCAGGTTTTCCCCACTACCCTCTCTTTCCAGTCAATTCATATTCAGTAAATGCAGACTCACCAGAACCATTGCCTGGCACACTCTCTGCCGCCGGGTGAGGTAAAAACATCAGGCAGAGTACATTCTCTGCCAGAGTGAGGACGCGGGGTTGAACCTGGCCAGAGTGAGGGTGCAGGGTTGAATCTGGCCAGACTGAAGACTTGCGGTTGCATCTGGCCCCATCAACCTTCTCCATCAGAAGGACACTCTCTCAGGAAAGAGAGGACAGGGCAGTCACTGTTGAGAAGTTAAGAAAATGCATCTGTGTCACACAGGGGCTGCTTTAGAGAGGCTTTGCAACCCAGACATCAGTGATGCAGGACGCTGGCTCAATATGTGAGTGTGTGTGTGTGTGTGTCCTCACGTGCATGCACGCATGTGTGCATGCATGTATGTGTGTGCCTAGGGTGGCAGTGGACAGTCTGTTGGAATGAGTACCTGTAACCATGACAACCATCACCAGGTCCGTATGGAAAGACAGAGGCAATATCTACAGGTGTGCACACACTCTAAGGAGGCCATCACTCCATATATATGAAAACATTTTTCTGTTTCCTGTTCTGTTTGGGGTAGCTGTGTGCCTAGGTCAGGAGATGACCCCAGGAGGACACGGAGATTGGACAATCATGACACTTGCGTGAGGAGCATGACACCTTACTCTCAGGGGACATCTGGCTTGCTCCAGACGCCTCACAAGTCATCCCCGTGCCCATGCAGGGGGATATCTTGCTCCTGCAGATTCCCTGAGCAGTAGAGTGTGTGGGGTGAGTGTGTCTTCCAGGGCTCCCTCAGGTGCGGTAGCCCTTGCTCAGGCAGGCATGCGCTTCGAGGGCTGTCACAGTTTGGTCATAGCTGTGTGAGAGCTTTCAGGAACACGGTGCAGGATGGGACCAGGTGCTGTGACGTGTTTCCTCTCAACAGAGCCAGCGGGGAAGGCCAGAGTCCAGTTTATTTCCATGTATCCTTGTGCTCCACAGGCACCTGGCCCCACCTCAGGGACTGTGCAGGAGGCTGAGTGGAGGCCTGGGGGACGGTCTCTCACGTAGACTGGGCACAGCTTTGTTCTTCCCAACAGTTCACACAGAGCATTCTGGGCAGAACCTCCCACCATTCAGGAACGGAAGACCACCTGCTAAGAGCACACCCAGGAGATGAAGCGTTGGCCTCTCCAGACCACCCAAGTCACCCGTGTGGGCAGGTGCCCATACCAGATTTTCTCAGACCTTCAGAACCAGACAGACATTGGCCCTGCCCTCATGCAGACCAGCACTGAGGTCGCGGGAGCTTCGAGTCCTCTTCAAGCCCAAACTTGTTTCTCTGCTCACAGCGAAACCTTGCAGGGAGGAGGGGAGGGCTTGGAGCCATGCCCCAGGAGCTACCAGGCACTGGGGAGCTCAGGAGTGCTGGTCATCTTGGACTGGTCTCACTGCCCTTGGGAAACTTTGGAATGGTTAGTGTGCCCAGCTCAGCTTAAAAACCCATTTACTGATAAAATTGGTGGATCCAGTTAGAATTTGTACCCAACTGTGTGGATGCTCACTGCCTTCCTCAAGGGCTTTTCACGCATCAAAAGGTGTTCAAATCAATACACAGCCTTGAGGCTGGTTGTGCTTTTAAGTAAATCTATGCACTTGGGCAAGCTTTCTGGGCGCCAGGCGGTACAGCGTTGGGTGCTCAGAGACCATAACGAAGGGGGCCGTCACCAGGGAAATAAACATGCTGCCAGGCTGCAAACAGATGTGTCAACACAGGCTTGGCCCATTAATTTGATCATCATTGAGCTGACCCACAGACTTTGCTGAGACAAATATATCTGGAGAGAAAACGCAGAGGGGAAGGGACCCGGGAGAGTTACAGCAGCCTGGTGGTTGCAGATGTGTCCAACAATGCTGACCATTGCAGGTGATTCCTGACCTCAGAAGCTCTAGAGGGGTGGAGAGAAGGGCCTGGGATTCAGGCAGGTGCAGCGACATGTTTAGGCCCCCATCTGTACACGCCAAGCAGAAAACCAACCATGTGGGCAGGGGGAGCCAGAGGAGAGGGCGCCTCTCTGTGTTGGTTGGATAAAGTTCAAGGAAACTTCTGTGTCAAATGCTTCCCCCCTCAGGGACCTGCTGATGCAGTTTCTCCTTAGGAAAGTGATCTTTTCTGCTCTCGGGAGCTTAATTTCATACGGAATGAAAAATGCCGAGAGAGTGAATTGGACCTGCAGCCTGTACCCAGCTTGAACCGCTGGCTCGGTGGGCTGTGTTGATATAGCTGAAAGCCCGGTGGGGAAGTGGCTATATTCATCAAGGCGGAGGGAAGGTACTCTAGGATGGTCGTGAAGGGCTGCTGCAGGACAGAGTGGATGCAAGGTGGGTTGCTGACCTAAGGGGACCTGGAGAACAGGGCTGAACAGGTAAGGCCAGCATCCAAGAATATATAGAGCAACTGCTACCATTCTTAGAGCATCCCTGGAGACCTGGGTCCAACCTGGCATGGCGTCTCTCCCATGCCTAATGTGAGTGTCCAGTACTGGTCCAAAATGTAGCAGCATCTGGTGGGCAGGCCAGCATGGCCTCACAGTTCCCCAATTTGGCTGGGCATGAGCGCCCATCTCCGAAGTGGTTTTCGTGTCCCCACCCTGCAGGGATTTTTCTGCACTTCAATTTATGTGGCGATCAAGACCAACACAAAGCAAAGAAACAGTCTGGTGGTTTTTTTTTTTTTTCTGGGTAGATCTGATGAAATTTCATTTTCAGAAATAAAACAAACCATAGTAAGGAGAAAACCTGCTAAGATCATTGGCCTTTTGTCCACGTGACAGGTGCAGCCACTGTGGGTAGTGTGTGTCCTTCACAGCTCCCTGCTCCATTCCCAGAGTGGATAGAATATAGAAACGCTCCCCATGTTGAGATCTATCTGCCTCGCTGTGGGCTGGCATGCGGGTTTTGATGTTCAGAAAACTCAGCTGAGGTTTCTAGCAGGCACTAGTTACAAGTCTTTAGAGCCCTGGGCTTAGTGGATGTGGCAGGTGGTCCAGAATTGTGTTTCTAAACCTGCTGTCCTAAGACTCCCTCTCAAAACCTGCCCATGTCCCAGCTGATGGGGCAGTGTGACTAGAAAGCAGTGGTTGCTGCAGGGATCTGGCTTCCTCTCATCTTGTGAGTTTTGTCCAACTGTTAGAATGGCCTGGCCACCCCCAAGTCCACATGATCATTCATGGAATGGCATCATTTGCTTCTCAAAGTCAACTGATTCTTTCTTGGGCCACATCTTCGTGGCACTGGTCAGAAGTGGACAATCTGTCAAACCCAGGGTTGCCATGGAGACATGTTTGTAATATCTGTGTGCTGTTTGGGGTTTGGGAACTATTTTGGAAGAGAGAAAGAAAGCCCTGAGTTTATAGTATTTCATAACTTTCTTAAAATTATGTGTTCTGAATTCATATTCCATGTTTTTATTTGGGAAATAAAAACAACAAAAAGGAAGTGATTAAAGAGCATTGCCTGCTCTTCCAAAGGTCCTGAGTTCAATTCCCGGCAACCACATGGTGGCTCACAACCATCTGTAATGATATCTGGTGCCCTCTTCTGGCCTGCAGACATACACATAGACAGAATATTGTATACAAAACAAACAAACAAACAAACAAATAAATAAATGATGGGTGCGATGTGTCCAGTGATGGCATCAGGGCCCCTTGGAGAAGCTGAGGCTCTCAGTGGCCCCTGAGAGACAGCTGGAAATAGGTGTGAAGATGGGGACTTGCCTCTCCTGTGATTGCTGTCCTCTTGAACTTTGGGCTGGAGGATGGCATGCTTGGGATCCTTGATCCTCTTTCAGCCCTGCCACTGAGAGGCAGGGAAGTCCCCAGAGGTCCTGGAGTTTTGTGAAGCCCTACACACACACACACACACACACACACACACACACACACACACACACACACATATCTGATGCTGGATGTGAGGCACACTTACCAAGCCTGGGCTATTCATCTCACCACCCTCAATTAGCAGCATCTCCGCATATTCTGCAAATACAATCTTTTCTGCCCTAAAGCCTCTCCATCAACTAGATAATTCTGTGTAAACAAATACTTCGATGCACCAGGGAAGCTGGGTTCTAAAGGCAGCCCTCTGGAAGTCTGTGTGATTTCTTGACGACCCATCAGTAACAACCAGTTGCACCCTGCATTTTGGGTATTGGGTTCTGTCTGAGTGGACATGTCTGTCCTTCACAGAAAAACAATGAGCAAGAAAGCCGCTCGCAGCTGACCACTCCTCTGGAGCTGGGCACCTTAACACGACACAAGAGGTTGCTTTGATGGGCATTGTGGATTGGACTGGATCCTGTGTCCTAGAGGTTACCCAGAGCTAACAGGAGACTAGCGATTTCTTGCTTCTCAGCATTAAGGCTTAGATTCCCTGTGCCTTCTTTCGGCCAGGCCCCCTACATCCATCCGCCCTACTGTCTCAACAGGAGAGTAGGAGAGAGGCTACCCTTCCGACCCTGTCATGCTGACACCTTAGCTCTGTTCTCCTGCAGCAGACGCTGCTGCCAACACATGTCAGAGTCAATCCCTGGCTTCCTGAGGGGGCCACACCCTTGTGTGATTGGTGTCAACCTCCCCCTGGGAGATTCGTGATTGACTGCTCTTTTTCCCTTGGTATGAGAACATAGAAGGATAGCGTTGGAGAGATCAATCCGGCCTGTCAATGGAGTGGAAGAGGAAGATCCAGCACGGCTGACTGTGACCTGAGGGGAACCGTAGACAGTAGGGACCAGACATCCGGGTCCTCTTCAGACACTGGCCAGAGTCACCAACTGATTATGCTACCCTGTTCTACACACTGCCTCACCTTCTTCTAAGCAGTGCGAGAGCTGTGCGATGCTAGGAACAGCCACCAGGGGGAGCTTTCTTGACGCTAGGAGCCATGGGACCACTGGTGGCTCTGGGGTGAGAGGGGAAGTCACGTGGAAGAAGTCTCCTGTTTGGTAGGCTGATAGCACCAGGGAAGAGCAGGCACACCCTCCATGGAGGCATGGTTGCCTCCTGGCCTTTCATTGCTACCTACACAAAGTTAGAGGGTCTCTTGCCTTTCTGTTCCTGTGAGTTTCTTCTCCCCTCACCCTGCAAATTTGCCCACCACGGAACAAATGCCTATGAAGAGGAAAGGCAGTTGGATTTCCATGGGTCCTTTTCTCTCTGGGTTTGCAGAGGGGGGGGGGGGAAGGAAGAGGGAAGAGAGGAGGAAGGAAAACCAGAAAGGATGCTGAAGATCCTTGTATTCCAACTTCCGGCTCCGCAGCAAGCCTAGTGAGCCCACAAGGGTGTGCAGCAGCCAGAACACAGGGCAGGCGTGCTGGTGAGGTCTTCCCGGCCTCGTCTCTACCAGGAAGATTGGAAACTCTGAGGTAGGCGGTGAGAGATGGGGTTGGGGATTGGGGGTTTGTGGTCAACCTTGGCTCATGCTGACGGCTCAGGACTCACCGTTACCCAGAATAACTGGCTTTGGGGATGCACCTTCTGACCTGTTCACCTTTCTCAGAACTGTCACATTGTAATAATGGTGGACCACCCATCATCCCCCACGGGACGTGGTCTGTGACCAGGACTTGGCTTGACCATTGAGTCGGATCAGGCGAGGATGCTGATGTGCCCTAGGGCGGCACTTTTTTCTCGCTCCAAGCGGAACCAGGTAGTCACCAGGCCCCACCTGATCTGCCGCTGTGTCCTTGTTTCACCTTTGGGTCCCTCCTAAGGTCACCATCACAGCAGTCCCTCGTGAACTCTTGATTTAACCTTGAAGCCCTTTCTCTCCTGTCCTGCCCGACATCTGGCAGCTACTCTCCTGTTCACTGCCATCCCATTTTGTACAGGTGCTCATGGAACATGGCTTGCATCATTTTTAGACAGGTGCTCCCCGTTCACCAGGTGCCAGGGCCACCAGGAGAGGTGACACGTAAGGACATACTTGGGAAGGTAGCAGACCTGTCTGTCTGTCTGTCTAAGGAAATTCCTTCCTCTGCTCCAGCTGCCTTCTAGATCCTTCCATCTCCAGACTCAAAGTCTTGCTGGCACGGCGCCCAATCCTTTCCCATTCTCTCCCAGGCCCCAGCATCTGGCTCCAATCCCTTCATTCTGGGCACTGCCATCCTGAGTTCCCAGCTCAGAAACCTGATGGGCAGCTTCAATCTCCACAGCCCCATTTCTCGCCTCTTACATGATGGCTGTTCCTTCCTTCCTGAAGCGTGGTACCCTGCTCCCTCTCTCCCTAAAGCAGAAATGCCCTTGAGGGGTGCGTAGGATCTACCTCTTGCTTTGCACCCACCGGTGCTATTTTAGGACATGGAACCCATCTGGCAGAAGTCACTACAGAAGGCCCTTGGAGGTTTGCAGCTGCTGGCTCTGGCCTGTGCACTCTGCTTTCCCCAGGAACTACACGAAGCAGTAGTTGCCCCCGTGCCTGTTGTGAACACCACCATGCCTTTCCCACCATGATGGGGTGGAGTCCCTACAAAACCATAAGATACTTCTTCCCCTAAGTAGCTTCTGTCAGTCTTTGTTCAGAACTGAGACGAGTAACACAACCAAGGGTGTCATTGCTTTCTGCACGTGGGATATGAGGAGTCAAAAATAAGGAGGGTGAGCATTACAGGTGTTGGGGGGCTGGGGGACAGCACACAGGGGAGCACTGGGGACAGCACACAGGGCAGATCTGGGGGACATTACACACAGGGAAGGACTGGGGGACATCACACAGGGGAGGACTAGGGACAGCACACAGGGTAGGGCTGAGGGACATCACACAGGGGAGGACTGGGGACAGTACACAGGGGAGGACTGGGGACAGCACACAGGGGAGGACTGGGGACATCACACACAGGGGAGGACTGGGGACAGCACACATAGGGGAGGACTGGAGACATCACACACAGGGGAGGACTGGGGACAGTATACACAGGAGAGGACTGGGGGACGGCCACACTCATCTTCCTAGGACTTTCATACCTGAAAGATTACCACAAAATCTAGAACCAACAGCTGTCTGACATGGCTCGCAACCCTCCCTTCTACAGGCAGAAAGGGCACCTGGCTCCAGGGTGCAGCTCCCGCCTGCTCAGGAGTCTCACAAGTTGGTTGTGTTTATCATCCAGGGAGGGTTGTCCTGAGCCCCCAGCCTCCCCTCAAGGCTATGGAACTGGGGTTTCAGACTAGGGACACGTATTGTATCCTAAACCAGACTTTGTTCCTCACCTGGAGGTCAGCGTGGAGAGTCAGGGCCACTTTTATGAGCAGCCGGCACTGGTACTGGTGGCTTTGTCAGTCCTCAGCCTCTGTCAAGAGTTGGCTCTGCCCTTGACCACCACGCTGAGGCCTTCAGGGAGCATTTTTGAGTCCTCTGCTCCATTCGGTTCCCGTGGGTGCTCCATAGCAGTACTGGGACAGCCCCAGAGCCACCCCTTCCTAAGCGTGACGTCAGCACCAGGGCAGCCTCCTGGATTGCCCCCATCCCTCTCCAGAGTCCTCCTTAATGCTACTTCAAGTGGTCCAAACCACCTCCAGCTCTTGGCCTCTGGTCCAGAACTTCCCTCAGAAAGTGCTGTATTTTATCTTTATGTGTCAAGATTTATATAAAAAGGGGGATAGTTCAACTCTCAGTGTAATGAGTTGGAAGAACAGCTCTCTGGTGGCTTCCTCGGCAATCACGGCATCAATAACATTGATTGCTAAAAATAACTAATGACCCCAGGCAAGGAACGGCCGCGGACCACTCCAGCCCTGCCTGTGACGGGGAGGCAGGTGCTGGACTCAATACACACCAGGCAGAGGGTGGATTCCCAGAGGAGCTCAGACAGAAGGTGGAGCCAAGCCAAAGTATCCTCCACAGTGCTGATATAAGCAAAAGTGGCTTAGAGAGTGATCGCAGACAGTGCGGCCTGCAGCATGGGGGTGGGGGTGAAAGGCCAGCAGGGAAGCCTTCTGAAGGCAGCACCTTGGGAGTGTCCCATGGGTGGTGACTGACATGGAAAGGAGAATGCACCTTAGCCTTCAGAAGCCTTGGCCTCCCTCATCTGGGAAGTGCGGGTTCACGACTCACTGTGTGTCGGGGGTCCTTGTGGAGAAGCAGGGTATGGCCCACATGCAGTCCTGAGCCTCACAGCATAGGGCTGGAGAGTTTAGCCAGCCACGCTTGCATCCCAGTGTGCGTTCTCAGCAGTTAAGGCAGGAACTCATCAGGCAACCAGTTAGCAAGTGGACCAAGAGTCATACACAGAGAAGGCTGGCTAAGGACCCTCTGAGGTCAGGCCTGAGGGACATGAATGTCATTTAGGATGAAGTCTTATGAAAACTAGAGAAGCTATGGCTTTTGACAAGGCAGATGGACAGGCGTGGACCACAGGCATCTCGCTGGGACTCTGACAGTTGCCTGTCTGCTTGGATGACGGTGGGTGGAGATCCAAAAAAATCTCTTCCTCACACGACCTTGGCGCAGCCACTGCGCCCTGGGTGGTGGCGGCTGTCTTCTCCCGGTAACACAGCTGTATAGCTAGAGTTCTTCTCTGGCCAGCGGAGCTGAAGAGCTGCAAGACAGCTCAGCTCACTTGCCTTCCTGAAAAGAGTCTCTCATAGTCTCTCCCAGTCCTTCCCATGCCTCTTCTGGAACTTCCAGAAAGGGGCAGCAGGCTGGAGAGGGGAGGACCATGAAGGAGCATGTTCGGGTGGACAATCAGGAGTCGGGGCGACAGCTGAGTCCGTGAGTGCTAGACCTCAGTCTGCTCCCAGAACCCGTGTAAAAGAGCTGTGTGATGGGGCACACACATGTAAATTCTAGTGCTGGAGACACTAAAACAAGGGTTTCCTGGGGTTCACTAGCCAGCCAGTCTAGCCTACTTGGCTGTCTGGCTCCAGGCTAGTGAGGGAGATCCTGCCTCAAAAAATAAAACACACCCGACAAAGTAAATAGAGCCTGGGTCTTCATACGCATGTGCACACGCATATATGCACACCTGCACATACCTGCACATTGGCACACATGCACATACAGGTGCACATAATAGGGTCCAAGTGCATGGAGGAGAAACAACATGCTTCCCAACTGACTGTATATGCCAGCTCCAAAGGCCAGACAGTGACACACAGTGGTTAGAGCCTGCCTTGTGAAGTCAGTTTTCTCTCCCCCATGTGCCCCGGGATGCGGGAGGTCCACACTTATCAGCAGGGTGAAGCATGGGAGATAAGGAAATTTCTGTGACGGCAAGCCAGCTGCCCGGGTGGATTCCTAATTACATCGAGCAGGTATTATGTGGCGCTCAGCTTCTGGTGTGGGAATTTACGGAAGCACCTTGCACACACTCCTGGCTGGCCATGCTGTCCTACAGCATGACACTCTCGTAGCCCTGAGCCCTGTTCACTCTCTGAGCCACATCGTCTCTCCTACGCCGTCCTTCACAGGGTCCATAGAGTGGGAAGCCTTCCCTGGGGACACAGGAACAAACGAGGGCTCTCTCTGAAGTCCCTCTTATTGTTCGCAGGGGCTGGAATCTGTGCAGGAGAGTTATTGTGTTCACAGAACACAGTCCATGCAACTTTCTAGGTGGCTTCACGGACTTCTCTACACTCGGGAGAAAGAAGGAGGACCCTGCCGGCTGGATATGAGAAACTGGGCCACCATGTGACTTAACCAATTCCGACACAGAGCTGAACCTTGAATTGCACAATGCCTGGAGTGCAGATGTGCCCAGCCTCTACTACCTAATGGGATGCTGTAGCTAAGGCTGCTGGACCAGCCCCTGGAGCTCCATCTTTAATTCCCCTGCTTCCTCTTCCTAAGCCTTTCACTGGTGTTCGATATGTGAGGGTTGCTCTAAACTCCTGTGTGTCTTCCAATAACTATATATAGCCAGGGTAATTAATACCGGGCTTGCTGAGCTCCGGTGACTACGGGATGGGGAGCAGAGACGACACCATCCCTAGCACGACCCCGGCACACAGAAAGTGCTCCATACATACGGCCTGAAAGCCAAAACGATGGCGTTGACTTGTAAGGCGCACATACACTCCTCATATACTCAGCCGCCATGCCATGCCTCCCACCCTACACTGCCCCTGGAAGTGTCCAATGCTGCAGAGAATGCTGGCTGCTCCCTCCACATAAAGAGAGAACAGCGGGATGCCAGGCGCTCAGAGAGATCCTCTGCTCCAGTCTGCCACTAGAGACCTCTGCCTGTCGTATTCTGATTCTACCAACTCAAAACTACATTTGGGGGGAAATCACCCGCTTCCTTTATGTCGGGAAAAGTAAGACACAAGCAGACTTCATTTGGGAGTGTGGCCTTTCTTTGGGGAGTTGGTATTGAATACCAGCCCTCCCTGGAGGCTGTGTCTCGGCTTTTTATACACCCTCTGCCCTCATGAAAAGATTCTTCCTTGGCAGAAACACTAGGGATGGGGGTACGGGAAGCATATCTTCATTTAGAATGTCACACTGCCGATAGCCCATTCCTGTGTTGTATTTCACAGTCTTCCAAAGCCACCTAAAGTTACCTCTTCTGATCAGACATCTGATTTATCAGATGGTTTAATCATCTGAACTGAGCTGGGGAAGAGACTGAGGACTCAGAAGATAAAAGCCAAGTTTATGGAGTGGGGGTCAGGTTCCCTTTCTGAGGCTCATATCAACTCATTCTTCTTTTTAGTTAATCTTCTACTTTGGGGGTGTTACAGACGAGGGCATTGCTACCCTATAGCAATAGAATGTTACAGGTCATTAAAGAACCAGAGGCAGGAGGGGGACTACCAGAAAGTCCTAGTTCTGGCTGCATGGGGAGATTTTGGCTGGCATGGGACCCACTGAGACTTGAGAGGCAAGGACAGAGGCTCACATGGCCATTTGTCTGACCTCCACATGAAAAGCACATGTACACTGTACACAACAGAACGCTTCATCCGTCCCTCCGCGAGCATGTGGATGCTATCTGCGGTCAGAAGAGCCAGGCTGATGTACCCTGCTTTCTACTCCTTTCCAGTGAATGACTGCCTTTTCCTCAACTTGCCTACACTTGAAACATTCAGAGGAACATGGGACCAGGGCCAGTTTATCAGGTTAAACTGGGTATCACCACCATCCATTTGTGGCACCGAGTGGCTGCCAGGAGACACCTGGCTTCTGAGGGAAGCAGGGGCAGCATGGGAGGGACAAGGGTTCAGAACTCCAGAGCCACACATCCTCTGCCCACTCCTGTGGGCATACACCATCAGCATCCCACCTCCCAAATCAGCGAATGACCGTGAAGGCTCACAATGGGGCTGTTGGTTTCATTCAGTCCCAAACCTGACTGTTTGTTCCTTGTTCGAATTCTTTGCTGCCCTCTCAAGAACTTCCTTAATTAAGTCTGTCTACCATGGAATGTGCTTAGATTTGGGGACCTTCCCAGAGGCTGTGGCTTTATCTGGTGCCAGTAGCCAGAGCCCACGAACCATGCAGTATGCAACTGAATCCTGACACGCATGTCCTCGCTCAATCCACCACACTGGAAATGCATTTGGAGGCCATCCCGCCTGCCCACAGCAGATTTTCCAGATCCTGGCAATTGGAGCATGTTAAGGACCAGATATAGCTGTCAGGTCTGATTTCTTAAATCAAGATTTGTTTGGTGGGGCTGTCAGGAGGTAAATGGGAATGCATGGCCCGCAGGGGAGAGGGATGGAAGACACCAGGGCCCTGGCCTCTCTGTGCATGCTGGGCAAGAGCCAGTTCCCACTGAGTCCAGCTCAGGGGAGGGAGGGCCTTCTGGGTAGGCAGCTGGGGAGGGGTAGCACCGGGCAGCGAACTGCATGCTGCAAGGGTCTGTGCGAGCAACGTCAGGTGTTGACTCACTTAGAATGCGTTGCTGCAATTTCATTTCATTTCCCCCGAGTGTTCAGATGCTCCAGCCGCATCACACATAATTCCTCTCCTACTGAGTCCCCGCCTTCCACAGCATAGTTTATCCTACAGAGATACCGGGGCGAGTTTCTGATCGGACATAGCCCTGGGGATACCTGGTACCTCTTTGTAGCTTGCTGCATTTCAGGACAGTCCTAGTGCTCCTGCATGGTAGGTGACATAATCTGTGACAGTTCTGAGGAGTGGGAGTAAGTGTTGGTGCAGTATAGAAGAGAGGCTGTTTGTAAATAATACATCATTAATGAGACCTGCTTAATAGATTGCCACAGAGTCCTCAGCTGTGCATCCTGCTACTTTCAGTCACAGTTGGCGGGGAAGAGACCGGGGGACTCTGAGCAGGGAAAGGAGGAGGGCAGAGGACAGACAGAGGCAGAATCAAGGAAAATTAGAGATTTTTGTTGCGTTTAATATCAATTCACTTCACAGACTGCTGATACGGTACATTTCACAGTGGGAAATGTATGGTGCTCTCAGGCCCCAGACTCAGAAAAGAAAACACAAACAAACTTTCTGGAAAAATAGCCTGCCATCAGCAACATATTAAAAATTTAAGAGCCATACCCCCCACACCCGAGAGAGAGAGAGAGAGAGAGAGAGAGAGAGAGAGAGAGAGAGAGAGAGAGAGAGGTTTTCTGAAGCCAGTGTTCTTTCTCATTTGGTCTGGGGACAGTATCATTATGTAATAATCACACCGAGTGCCACATCGTAACACATTTAGAGACTTTACGTGGTACGTACATGTAAAAGTGGCTTGCATGAGCATACCAGGAAAGTGCAGGGGTTCACTGATTTCACAGGAGTCATCTTCGGTCTGCCTGAACCCCTTTCTCACAAGCTCTGGCTAAACTCCCAGGAAATAGTCCAGTGGAAGATTCCAGCCCCAGATAGGACTTGCTCATCCGCCCTTTCCCTCTGTTCCTCCTCCTCTCCTCCCTCCTCCTTCTCTGCTCCCCCTGCCTCCCCTTCGCACTCTTCTTTTTTCCTTTTATCCCCCCTCTCCTTCCTCCCCAACAGCTGTTTCTGTTTTCCTCTTGATCCTGGCCAGGGTCCTGCTCTGTTTGTGATCTCCTTAACATTCCCGTATCCACAAATCCTTCCTCCGAAACAGCGCGGAGTAGGGGGATGGAGTCACAGGAAGTTCCAAACAGGGATGATCTCTGGGCAGAGGTCTCTCCTTGGTAACGTGAGCCCCTAGAACCATCTCCACAGCGACACTGGGACCCCTCCTCATCACTCCAGAAATTCTAGGACTCTAGAGCCAGGCTGGGAGCCATCACAGAATAGGGTAGCCACAGGCCAAGATGGAAATTATCCACTGTGGGATATGAAGCCAGCTCTAAGTCAAATAACCAGTCACGCAGACCTGCCCATGGAGCCTTGGGGACTGCCTAGAAGCCAAGTCACTGTAGGAACAAACAGGGTGACCCAGAGTCACACATGACTCCAGCTGCTCTTTAGAGATTGGTTTGAACTTGGCAGTGGTGGTGCACATCTTTAATCCCAGTACTTAGGAGGCAGAAGCAGGAGGATCTCTGAGTTCAAGGCCAGCCTGGTCTACAGAGCAAGTTCCAGGACAGTCAGGACTACATAGAGAAACCCTGTCTTCAAAACAAGACAAAACAAAATTGGCCTGCTGTCTTCTATCCAAATGGGCAAAGCAGAAAGCAGCAGCCCAGTCTCTGAACCAGGAAATGAAGCGTGTGTCTGGGAAAGTGGGACGATGGCAGTTCTTAGTCTCGAGGCTCCAGGGGCGGGGCGCCATCAGGTAGATACACAGCGCGCTAGGGTCGGGTGACAGACTTCCCAGTGTGCTGATGCACACACAGTGGAAAGCCAACACAAACGACCCCTACTCCCACCATGCAATTCCAAGAACAATGAAAGTGACTCCAGAAGCCAGGGAAGGTCCCTGGGGGCCACTATCTCTGCCAACACCTTGGTTGGAAGCCATCAGACAATGCCCTTCAGGAAGGAGCCGCCTCCACACAGAGGGGACATGCTGTGGGCATTCATAAGGAATGATATGCCTCCGTGTATTCATTTGGGAGCTGAGTGGCAGGCCCCCAGAGTCAAAGAATAAAAAAACCCAACAGGGCAGAATACTGGGCACCAACAGTAGGCAAAGGTACATTTGAGTCAAGCTCAACCTTGAACTGCAGATTCATCAGGGAGACAGGTCAGGAGTGCTCATCGCCAGTGTGTGCCCAGGCAGAGGAGCAGGAGGTGGGATTTGGGGGCCGTACCCTGGAGTGGTGACTTGGAGTGAGACACTTCTTGCTGACAAGGCCCTTGCAGGTAAGACCTAGGGCAAACAGAACTCAGTGGCCAGTGCCAGCATTTCCCTTGGCAAGGTACTGAGAAAGCTCTGCTGTCACCCGGTTGTCATGTCAACCCCTCCCAGAATGAGATGCGTTCACGGAGCAGAGCCACACCACCATCCTGGATCCTGTTGAAGAAGCCATCTCAGGTCTAAGCTCTCAGAAGTCACCAGCTCCAAGTCCAAGGTGCTCATTGTTGAGACCTCTGTCCCTGGATTCTCTCGAAGCCATCACTTTGTGCGCTCAGTGCTCAGGGTTAGTTATCCAGGCCATTGTTCCCTGACACTGCTGTACTCAAGTACCCGGAGGTGAGGGAGAGCTGGGGGACAAGAGTGGTTTTCCTCAAAGTGGGAGCACACCTGCTAACCCAGCACCGCTGTGATGTGGACTCAGTAGCAAGGACAGACAGAAGTAAGCACATTGTCCCTACACTGGTGTCCCCATCTATAGGGCAGGCTTCTTGCCTGAGCTTCAGGCCGACTAGGAGCTCAGGGATGAGGTAGAGGCAGACTCTTGTAACCGGAGACCTTCATTTGGAGGCAGATACTGCCAAACCCTAGGGTAACAGAGGCAGCTGAACTCAGGAACACGGAACTGGGATGAGAGGGGAGCCTGGAGGCCCGGCTCTGTGTGCACAGACTGACAGAGGTGTCACAGCCATGGGCCAGCCCTAACCCCAGGACTTCAGAGAAGGACTGCCTTTGGAGAAGAAACTCTTTAAGTAGGTGACTGAGTAAAAATGAGGTCAGGCAGAGCAGGTCTGACCCACTGCCATGAGAAGCTATCAAAGCCTAGACACACACCGACGGCCAGTCACGTGAGCACACAGGGAGCTGGCAAGAAGGGAGACTGCCGCTTGCTTGCCCGCGCTCAATATCTACTCAGCAGCCACTTCAAGACTGCACACAGATTTTTATTTATCCAGCCTCGGAGGGAGCCAGCCCTGCTGACACCTCCATCTTGAGCTTCGAGCCTGCAAAACGGAGAAAATAAATGCCCACTGCTTGAGCCACCCAGGCCGGAGCACTCCGTTAAGGCAGCGTAAGATATGGATAGAGTCCCCAGTTGGCTCAATGTGGCTCTGGGGGGGGGGGCTCTGAGAGTCCAGTGGAGCTGGAAAGAATAAGGAAGGAAAACACGCTCCGAGGAGAGAACATAAGTCACTCTGCTGATCCGCAGGCCCAGTAGCTAACAAATGTGTCTTTCCTTTCTTCATAGCAATGAGATAAATGCAGACACACTGGAGGATGGAGAGCCCCTGTATGCATGATAAACTGAAGATGGGGAGAGAGCGAACAAGCAGAGCCAGCCCTGGAAGTAGAGGACAGGGTGTGAGTAGTTGGCTCTGTCTAAACTGATGGAGAGAGTGTCTCCCTCAAAGACCCGTGTCGCCACAGTGATGACTGCGCCCACTGTGGTCAGCTCTCTAGGTGTCTTTCTGGTCTCCAAGATACTGTTTCTAGGCTCCGGGGAAAAATACCAAGACTGACAGCAACCAAGACCTCCATGAACAGGCTGATGCTCAGAGGGACCCCACAAGACTATGGCCCTGTCCATCACGGGCATTCACAGCTGGTTGGCAGGGACCGACTTGATGCAAGAAGAGGGAAAACAGCCATGTACCCCCACGGAGAACACATCTCGAGAACAGCTGTTTTCAGAGAGCCCAGACAGAAGAGCCAACGAAGCCTATATGCTTGGCAGCCCTTCTCTTCACAGTCGTGGGGTGGGAGTGGGGGCCTGGGGGACTGGGTCTGGGGGGGTGAGAGGCTGGGGGTAGGAGGCTGGGGTTGGGGGAACCATATCCATCAGCAGGTGAAGACATAAAGCAGGAATGCCCAACCTGTCGTCCACGGATTGCGAGAGCATACGTGTTTATTTTGTGTGACACTGCCGCATGATGTCATTTATAAAGTTTATACCTAAATGCCGGGTGGATGTGCTGGTCTAGCTGTAATTTAATTGCTTGGAAGACAGAGTTAGGAAAACCTCTGGAGCAAGCTGGCTAGTTAAATTAGCCTTCTTGGTAAGCTCTGGGTTCAGGGAGAGACTCTGCCTAAAAGAGAAAAGTGTGATCAGGGAAGACTCCCTTACACATACACATGTGCACTTGCCCTCACATATACATTCTACTACATACATATGCTTAAAAATCTCAGTGCTTTCACACACGCATACATACATACTACACACATGTGCTAAAAGATCTCAATGTTTTAAGTAAGTTGATGATGTTGTATTGGGCCGCATTGATAGCTACCCTGAGCCGCGTGTGGTTGACAGGCTCCAAGTTGCTGCCACCATCCCAATGGGATACTATCTGCCATTAAAAGGAAAACTTGCTGCTCTCACTAGCTGATTTCACTCTAGAAGATTATGGAGAAGCTGGACTCTCGGAATCTCTGGAATCATCAAGCCAGGTGATTATCAAGGCTGGGGAAAAAAAGGTTTTGGAAGTGGAGAGAGGAGGGGGCACCATGACAGTATGAGTGTGTTGTGCTGAAAAACGCCAAGAGTCCAGCTAGCTATGTGGAGTTGGCCACAGGCTAAAAAATAAAAATCAAATAGCTTGTCTAGGCACTGGGTTCCCCAGGATAAGGCAACAGACAGCAGCCTTCCAGAGCGGTGCCAGCATTCAGTGTTACGGATGAGCAACCAAGGCCAGGTGATTAGAGAAGCTGCTCTTTGGTCAGCGTGGAGTCAGGAGTTTGCCTTTGGTGGTCCCAGCATCCCTCAGGGGCTGGTTATGAAGGAAGGAGGAAATGCTGCCTGCCAGATCCTGAGCTTCCTGGGCTACGGAGGTCACCCTGACTTGCAAAGTGCACTGTAGGAGAGAGGAAAGGGCTGGTGACAGCGAGGGCCACTTTTAAAACAAGGAGGCACTAAAGATCAATTTGTAATTCACCCGAACTCGGGGCCTGGTGGTGTAACTGTGCCAGCTGCACTGACCTTCGCTGAATGGGAGGTTTGCGTCTGTGCTGTATGAATTTCAATTCAGCAAATTATGCTTAAAACACATATGCCCCCCACTGAATGTAAACACACCAGAAACCTGGCTGCTGGCGCCTGCAGGGAGTATGGTTACACAGCCTGCAATGAGGCTTCACTCGGGCAGCAGACTGGGTTTCTGGTCTTCCCTTTGTTTTCACCCGCAGGGCCCTCAGTTGGCCCTGAGGGGTGGTAGATGCTCTCATCCAGAGTGATGATGTCACTCTCTATATGGTAACAGCTATGCGCCAGCAGAAGGCAAAGCTTGCAGATGCTCAGCTTCCAGCTTGAGGTTGGGTGTTTCAGTCAGTGATCCCTTCTGAGGGTTTCCTGTTTTTCTCATTAAATAATAAGTCACACCGGCTGGGGCCACTGACCAGACCAGCGACCTCATCAACATCTATTTCTCTTTATCTCTGAGAAAGAAATGACTGCTCATTCCCTGGGAATGGTTGCTAGGAGCAGAATGTCTGATACACAGATGTGATTAAGAAAGAATTCAATTAACATCACCTTTCAGCTGATGATGGGAACATGTTGCTAAACACTGGGTGTGAGTGCCTGTATGCACATAGGTATGCCTGTGTTTGCATGTATTAGGTTGTATGTGGCTATGTTCATAGGCCTATGTGTATGCACATGTGCATCTGAGAGTATAAGCATGTGGGCAAGTGTTGTGCATGTGTACCTATGTGTGAAGCCATGCTTGCATATGTATGCATGCCTGATCATATGTGTGCATGTTAGTGTATATGAACATACCCCACATCAGCAGCAGCATGTGTACTGAGAAAAGACCTCCATGGAGGATAGGGAAGGCTCTAGAGGTGGACAAACAGGAATGAGAGTAGAGAATTCATATGTCTTTTGAGCACGAATACCTTGGGGGAGGCTACTTTTCAAAAAATTTTAAATGTATCTGAAGACTGCTTCTAAAGTAAACTATCATCTCCTAATTCTTATTTGGAAAAATGCCTCTTCTAGGCTTTTTAAATGTGGCATAGAATTTGGAGACAGGGTCAGTGTCTGATCCTGCCTGTGTACTTCAAAACAGGCCTGGAAGGATTGGCTATAAGATGGCACTTCCGTGCAACAAAGTAACAGAAGCGGTTATCAAGGAGCGGTAAAGCGAAGCAAAGACAGCACGCGGCGGGAAGCTGCTTTGCTGAGATGTCTCAAGAGCTAGGGAGGGGAGAAAATGTCTGGGCCACCACAGCGGCTGTGACAGCTTGCTTCACTTGTCTGCGTTTTCCAAGAAGCACCTCGGTTACTTTTCTTCTTGTGTTGTGATGAAGACATGTGAAGGGTTAACTTTGCTTTAAAGAGAGTAATCCTCAGAGCTAAAGAGATGGCTCAGCAGCTAAGAGCGTGTACTGCTCTTGGGGAAACCCTGGGTTTGGTTCCCAACAACCATGGAGCCTCACGAACGCCTGTAACTCCAGCTCCGGGGGATCTGACACTTCTGGTCTCTGCAGGCACATGCATCCATGTGCATACTAACTACGCACAGATTCATAGACACACACAGATGCACATGTACTTAAAATAATAAACATAAATATTCGTAGTGATATTTTGTTTATGATCTAACAAATAAAGCTTGTCCGAAGATCAGAGCAGGGAGCTAGCCACACTAGTTAGCCATAGAGGCCAGGTAGTAGTGGTACACACCCTTAATCCCAGCACTTGGGAGACAGAGGCAGATGGATCTCTGTGAGTTCAAGGCCACCCTGGGCTACATGAGATTGAATCACTCTAAAAGAGAAACAGAACCAAGCAGTGGTAGCTCACACCTTTATTTCCAATACTTGGGAGTCACACACTTTTAATCCCAGCACCATGGAGGTAAAGCCAGGAGTGATATGGCTGGGCAGGGAGAGGAACATAAAATAGGAGGAGATGGGAGCTCAGGATTCCGTCTGAGGTTTCATAGAGATGGCCTTTAGTCTGAGGACTGGTAGAGACAGAATACCCCATGCAGTATGAGGATTTAGTAGAGGTAAGAACTAGTGGCTGGCTGTTCTGCTTCTCTGGTCCGTTCGCTTTCACCCCCTGATATCTGACTCTGGGTTTTTATTAATAGGAAAAATTAAAATTTGTGCAACAATCTTAAGAATTAAAAATAAAGAGAGGCGTGGCCATGATGCCTCTAAACCTAGCCCTCAGGAGGCAGAGGCAAGCATAAATAACAAAGAAATAATGATTAGAAAAAAAAGCTAGCAATCCTGTCAGTGGTCTCTGGATCTCTGGGCTCCAGGGAGGCTGGTTTAAGATCATCAGGAGAGAACGAGGGATACCTACTGAAGGTCCAACCACTCCCAGCTACACACTACAGTTCTTGGGCTCCAATGATACCCGATGACAACCAGAAAAGTCACCTACAATGGGAACCACATTCTGGAACAAGAACACTGCTATTGATGTCTGCATGAGAATTCAACTCCTTCCCATGCCTGCGGTTGAGGCATCTAGCAGCTCTGGCACACTGTCCAGAGCCCTTGGTCTTAGGGTGTTGGGGACAGCTCAGCACAGCTCCGCTCTCAGATCCTGTCTGGGGAAAAGCAGTGGCTCCTCCAGGACAGGAAACATCACTCTAGCTGCTTGTCATCAGTGAGTTATCACCCCCTTCCTAATGTTGGTCCTGGTGGCTCAGACGTATGAGGCAGGAGCTGATGTAGGGCTCTTGTCAGTGTGTTGGGGAGGGGATGGTTATCCTGGCTATCGTGAAGAGTGGCACCCAGGGATCAGTTTGAGCCTTTCTTTCTTTTCTTTTCTTCTTTTTTTTTTTTCTCTTGCCATCCATACAGCTCCACAAAGCAGAGACAGATAGAAAATGCTAAGACTATTTGTAACGGAATAAGAAAAGCCAGTAATTTGATGCTGCCCAGAGGGACTCAGATAGGGTTTTAGGAAGCTGAACTCTGCTGCTGCTCTCTAAGGAATGGCTGGGGTCGCACAAGAGGTTTGATCCAGACAACTAAGGCTTGGTGACCAGACAGCATGATCCTTAACATAGGAAGAGGTAGTCAAAAGCCTCCCGTGAACTCTGTCTCCTTTCCCTGGTCCTGGCACCTTCCCACTCAGTCGGTGTGGGCTAGGCAAGACCCAGGGCGACTGCAAAGCTCTGAACTAAACAAACTCTTAAAAGGGCAGGGAACCTCCAATGAGCCATTTTTCAGACTTTAATTCTACCGAGTGGAACTTAAAAGGCCTCTCCATTTGCTCGGCTTGCATTCCCTCTGCCCAGGGCAAACAGCCTCCCTCCAAGGAGTCAAGAACAGTCAGCAGAGAGTGTACACCCAGCTCACCATCCAGTGCCAATCTGCTGCAGAAACCAGGGTTCGTTCAGCCCTACACAGTGGCGGTACAGGCCAGCAACTGGAAGACATCTGGATTTTACCATCAAGAAAGCACCCTCTGAGAGCTCAGCCGGGGCCCCGTTTGATCGGAGCAATGGCATCTACAGCCTGACTTCACTTCCGGGAACAAAATCTAGGAAGGATCCGAGCGACACAGCTTCATGCTCTGCAGAGCATCCCCTGACATGGGGCCTGCAGGATAGGGGCTTTGGGCCCAGGGAACTCTGGTGTGAGCGCTGCTCTGTCAGTCATGGGCAACCATGACCTTGCTGAGCGCAGGGAGAGTGTCTGGGCACCTGAGCATCTACAAGACAGAGATACAAGACATTCCCTTGGCCAGAGCATGGGCGTGAAGAGATTACACCTAGGTGGGGGAGCCTGTGCTCCCCACAGACACCTTCGACAGGCACACGTTCCCAGCTCTTGACACTGGGCCGGTCATAAGAACGGATGCAATCAAGGCAGCCCTGTGCATGCCCGAGCTCAGAGAGTGTTTCCCTGGCCCATGCTCAGCTCCTGGCCCTCTGTTCCCGCTGCATTAGTGTTTCAATCCAAGTTACCCCGACTATAGAAGGAGGATAGGACCAGAGTAAGCCTTGCTAGGGCCACCCAGGTCCTCCCAATGCATTTTCCTGCATGCCGATGGGGAGACATCAGCACTGATGAACTAGCAAGATGGAAAGAGTACATGAGGAAGATTCCCAAGGAAAGACGTCCCTCCTCACGGTACCGTCATTTGAGGAAGGCCCCACCTGAGCCAGCCTCCCTCCAGCACCTCTCTGACGCTCAGCTCCGTGGGAACCAGGCACACACTTGCCACCACAGTTCCCAAGACCCACTAACCAAGGCCAGGGTATCTGGGGAGGAGGAGGAGGAGTGGCCTGGTTTCCCACCAGCCACACCTCTGGGATAGCCTGGGAGAGTCTGGCCCTGATCTTCTGTAGGAGCTTTACTTTATGTTTAGCAACCTGCATTCTCTCCTGGCATTCAGAGCACCGAGGAAACCTCAGCCAGGTCTATTCATAGGCCAAGGGCATCCCTGGGGAGAAGAATGAATTCATAGCCACAGCACAGGTGCCAAGTGTAACCAAGGCTCCCAGTTGGCCCAAGCCACACCGGGGAGTAAGGGCTGGAGCTCCCGGGCTACGCTGAGCCCGTGTTCCCTCCCGCTGTCTAACCTGGCCACTTGGGCAAAGCTTTCTCCCTCCTTGGGACCCAGACCCTGCTAGAAGCAGAGCCTGTGGTCACGCGGTGGGATGCCACCCTAGGTCAGACCTGGAGGGAGCCAGGGAGGAGGAAGGGAGGAGAGTTTGGCACGGCGACACGGAATATAAATGACTCTTGTAAACAGAGTTTAATAAAACGGCAGTGAGGGAATTTATGAGCAACCCAAGGATAATTAAAATTATTTATCTACTTACCTCCCTTGCTGGCTGATCAGTCTATTAATTATCTATTATGTACATACTGATTTGCATTTTAGTGAGGGGAGGGGTAAGGGCAGGTGAACAACACAGGGGCAAGGGGGCGGGGGATTCACATGGTGGGAACAGTGCGAACACTCTTTTGGGCAGAGCATGGCTCCCCTCTATTGACCCCTGTTCTCACAGCACTTGACCCCCCTCCCCTGCCCACATGGGTCATCCTTGGTCACTGAGAACCAGCCACGGCAGAGTAGAAAACACACACCTGTTTGCAGAATGGGCCACTCCTAGGACAGGTTCCCGCCGAAGAGGCCTGTGGGCCAGCTCCGGGGAAGGCTGGCCGGTTCCCCTTGGTCCTTCTGACTTCGCGCTGCATTTGAAAAGGAAAACAAGAGAATGAAATCATTTTCAATCTCCTCTCATGTCGGGGAGACATCAGACGCATATTGTCCTGTGTTCTTGATTAGAAATATCACAGGATATAATGCAGTGTCTTTGAACACTGTGAAGGAGGAAATATTGCAGAGCAGAGGGGGGCGGGGATAACTAGGTGCTCGCTGGCTAGTCATGGCTCTGAAAGGGGAAGGTGACAATGGCAAGGTGAGAAGACATCGTGGATTAGAGGGAGGGTGTCGGTGGGGGACAAGGTGACAAAGGAGGACCACTGAGGATGGCCCCTCTGATCTGTCTCCCACAAGGGGCCTTTTTGCCTTTCCAGCCAGCACAGCCTTTATGTGGCTGTGTCCTTAATGTCACTTCCACTGCCAGCCTCTCAAGCACTGGGCTCAACCTCAGTGACAATGTCCTACCCCAAGGGGCCTGTAATGATGCCTTGGAGCTCAGTTAGGCTGCCCTTCCATCCCAACCTGCTAGAGTTCCTCCAAGCTACTAGCCACAGGCATCCTTTCTTTATCCTGAGCTGTCTCTCACAGCATACAACATGGTGCTTCTCACAGTGGCTCTCAGCCAGATGTTAGAGCGTGTGGCCAAGTCCAGGGAGCTCTAGGTCCTGCATCTCTGCTGGACCATGTCAGCAACGGGTAGATCCAGGGCCACATGGTGAATTACCAACACCCAACTTGAAAACATTTGGAGAGGGGCCTGGTAGATGACTAGCTGCGAGGATGGCACCTTTCTACGAGGGTTAGGTCCTCTGTGAGCAGCCTCTCCTCTCCTGCATGTTGTGATAAGGTTGAGACGAGGTTTGCCCGCATCTTGACCTTGGGTTTCCAGTCTCTCTTACTCTGAGAAGCGAATGTGTGACATGGCACATGCCCATAGCCGCTCAGCAGAGCAGTCCGCATCCACCTTCCTAAAAGCGGCTGCTTATGGGTTAGACACTTGCGGTTGGGAAGGGATTCTGCACAGCGAGCAAACTCACCCAAATTAAGGACTCTTTCTTACTCCACCCCTCCAGAACCTTCCTCACCTGACCTACACAGCCTCACCCTTCTCCTTCTACATCCTCCTCCTTCCTGACCTCTGCCCTCCTCTCTGAGAACTCTTCCAACAAGTCAACCTGACCTCAGGGCTAGATGCTCTTCCCTGAGATCTCTAAATGTTGGGCAGTGTCTCCTCTCTGACTTTGCACCCTGAAGTTTTCCTCTGTCCTTTTCCACCCTGTCCTCTCGTGGCCATGTGACCATGGCAGGTTAGCATCATCTGTGGAGTCATTCGCATGGGCCCCGATGGCTTCCTGACAGCACACCAGGTGACCCCATGTATGCAGTGCCCAGACCAACACCCACATGCGGTAGCACTCAACATGTGGTGAACACGTGTTCATTCATAACAGCACAACTGTCCTCGGGCTCCCGTCTCAGCTCCCACCTGCGGTCTCTCGTGTGTCACGCGTGTTCCAGCTCACTTCTTTCAAAAAGCAAAAGTTGGGGACTGAGGAGATGCCTTAGTGGATAAAGGGCCAGCCACACAAGCGTGAGGACATGAGTCTGGTCCCCACCACCAACATAAAAAGCTGGGTGCTGTAACACACACCTGTAATCCCAGCACTGGGGAGACAGAGATAGGAAGAGACCATGGGCTGACCGGACGGTCAGTCTAGACCAATCAGGTGAGCCCAGGGGCCCCGTGAGAGACTGCCTCAAAAAGTCAGACTCAGGAAGACCCTGAATGTAGACCTTTGGCCTCCACATGCGTTTGCACACATGTGCATATGCACACACAAATGTACCACACACACGCACACAAAAGAAGGGCGGGCGAGTTTCTAGATATCTTGGTGGTGTTTTCAAGGCTTCCAAATTAAGTCCACATTCTCAAGGAGCTAGGCTCTTCACAGTCAGCCATACCACTTTCCTTCAGGACTCCCAGCTTCCCACCTTTTGCACAGCTGGGTCCTTGCAAGTTTCCAAAACCCCCTTGCTGGCTAGCCTGCATAGAACCCCAGCTGTGCTCCTGGAGAAGGTTGTTACCATCTCAAAGCTTCTGCCAGTCTTCTCCCATCTATACCCTAGGGATGGTTCCTGCATTCCTGTCTCTTCTGTATTTCCAGCATTCCCGTGGGGACAGCTCACCAGTGGCTACCTTTTTCCACCTGTTGAGGTCCACACAACATAGGATTGGGGCTCCGAATGAGTTCTGAATTAAAAGCCCCTCCTCCACCTCCCCCATTCCTTGTGGCTTCTGCCCAGGCCTGCAGCTCTCTGCTGAGGGAATGTTCTCTGCTCTCCTAGGTAGAGTGATACTCTACCCTCATGCTGCCTCGGCTTCTACAACCTCATGAGAGCTAGCAGCCTGGATCTAAAACACACATGCAGGGCAGGGTTCTGTTACAGGAGCTCACTGCCTGGCCCATCTGGCCAGATTACAGGACTGTGGAACTTTTGGTGGTCAGCTTTTGTGTCTCCCTGGCAGGGTCCCAGCCATGCATCCCAACATAATCTAGGTTTTCCTTGACTGATTTGACATCTACCATCTGTCCCCTCACGGGAGATGAATCCCAGGGTGTGGGTGGGCCTCACTCTTAAAATGAAGAGTGAGGTGGGCTTGGCTTGAGACTGGGCTGGCAACTCCCAATGGAGCCAGCCTGCCCTGTAGACGCTGGACAGACAGGTCACCTTCTCCTGAGAGCCATGAGATCAGTCATCAATCTATCTGGCCACCTGGCCAGCCTGCTCCCATTGGTTCTGTTCACTGGGCCTCTGGAGTTCTCTTCTAGATTGGACTCCTGGGAAGGCTGTTTCTGCCAAGAGACTAGAAGAGCCCCATACATCCCTGCAGGAGTTGGGGGTATGCCTCAGTAGTAGAGTAAAGACACTGAAAAAGCCACCATGGGGATAAGAACTTCACAGTCATAAGTCTAGAACCTGCTGGCCGTCTTGACTCTGCAAAGTTGGGCAAGGCTACAGTGAGGATGCCCAGCCTGAGCGTCAGCCCCAGCCCCAAGACCATCACTTTTGCACCAGGCTCCCTAGCGGTGTCTCCCTAACCCTCTTCTGGTCCCAGCACTCTTCCCCACTTCCTGACTATTGCTTCTCAATTCTTACGATGTGCCAACAGCTGCAACACAGCAATGCCACACCGAGCACCGTGTACTAGGGCTAACTGTGTTCAGAATCAATTCTCAGGGCTGTGGGTACCAAGGTGAGGTGGAGCTGCTGAGAATGAGACATACCAGGGAAGATCCAAGAGCCAAAGAGGAGGGCTGGACTGAAAGGGGGCTGGGAAGGTTTTCCAAAAAGAAATAAAAAAGAGACAGCCAACAGAACAAGCAATAGGTGTAATCATATGTCCTGTTCCTTTAAGAGACAAGCCCCGCCTCTACCCCTACCCCTTTCTCTCCCTCCCTCTCTCTCTCTCTCTCTCTCTCTCTCTCTCTCTCTCTCTCTCTCTCTCTCTCACACACACACACACACACACACATACACACACACACACACAGTCCACCACTGAGGAAGGCAGAGCAGATCTTCCTTCTGCTTGCAGTCCCTCCTTTTCCATCTCCTTCCCAAAGAGGCAGTTTCTGCCTCTCTCCATTCTCCCCTCCTCCCATTTCTCTCTCTCCTTCCTTCTCCCCTTCCCCCTTTCCCTTTCCCCTCCATAACCCACTAAATAAATATCCAACTTCACTCTGCATGGCCTGTGCCTATCCATGTCTCTGTTTCTCACCCACCACGTGGCTCGCTGCCTGGGACCCGGCTGCTTTTGTGGCTTGCCATGGTCTCATGCCCACTGTTGACACTTGGGGACCTGCAGCATTTTGTTTTCACCATAACAGTGTGCCCCCTCTTCCTGGCAGGAGTATGAGTAGGTGGTACATGACTAGATCATGCAAGGGGAAGGGACAAGTCTCTCTGTGTGTTCAAGTCAGGATGACAGGCTAACAGAACAGTGTCCCAAGGTGGGCACAGATAGTACAGCTTGCTCTCAGGTGACAGGTGTCTTCCTAGGCTGGGGACACTGGAATGGTAGAACAAAAGATCTCAGGCTGGGAAATCCTTGACCCCTGCAGGAAGTAAACAAATCCCAGGGGTCTCTGGAACTTGTATACTTGAGATTTTATTGGCTCAATAAACTGCCCATGCTCCCTCGAGTCTTCTCTGGGTAGAGCTTAGGTGAAGACAGGGGAAAGGGGGGTGACTTCTCTGTGACCTCTGCAGCCTCTACAGTGTGACGTGGTAGCCATCACAGTGGTCCCAGGAGGCAACCTCAGCAGAATGGTGGGAGGCTCACCACAAAACACACAATCCGCACTTTGGTAGCACTTGAGAGTCTAGAATGGATGAGCCCGCCCCCCTGCTCTTGCTGGCGCTGGCCAGTTTGCTACAGCCCACTCCCCATGGTTCCTTCTCCCACTTCTGAAACCCATTTGTCTGGCTCTTACATGGTCACACTGGCTGTCAGCGGTGGGGCAGCAGGGTGACAGAGGCTTCTGCTGACTGCAAGCAAGGGCTTGCTTAGTGTAGTATCAGGCCAGGGGTATTCAGAAAGAGAAACCTCCCAGGCACAGGTCTGGCCACAGAGCACTAAAGTTTAGTGTGAAGGGTTCCATGTAGCATGGCTTCCTTGGTCACTCATCTCTCTGTCACCCCACCCTGCAGGCCCCAGGTGGAGCCATCCCTAGGCTGCGATCAGGGCTGTCTTGTCTGGATGTAGGGGAATAGAGAGGGAGCCTCTATGGTTCCCAAAGGGTCTGGGGACAGCCTTGAGGAAGGGGGGAGGGACAGGGCAGGTGCGGTCCTGTCTGCCTGCTGTATAAGGACTTGGATTGCTAACTACTGTAAATCACAGGAGGCCAGACCTGCAGTTTTGCTGATCCAGAACCCTGACTCCTACCACCGTGAGCTGCAAAGGGATTGGCGGTCTTAGGCTCCCAACAAAGCTACCTGGAGAGCAGGGTTTGCGCTCAAGTTCCTGAGCATACCAGAAGCCCTTGGCAATAAACCCTGCCCATCCTCCCATGGTCACATGCAAAGCCAGGTGCCCTGGTCTCTTGGGAGGCACTGACTCCAGGATCTCCATGGATATCAGAATCCAAAGATGCTCAAAAGCCCAAGATACAGTGGTGAAATATTTGCATAAAACCTATGCAAATACCCCATATATACATATAGGTCAATTTTCACTACATTTTATTTATTATATGTGGATGCGGCTATGGATATGTGGGTCACGGCATGCCTGCGGAAGTCAGAGGAGAACTTGTGGGGGTCAGGTCTCTCCTTCCACAATGATGGCTTGGGAAATGGACTCAAGTCATTGGGTTTGGTGATCCTTGGTGACAAAGCCCTTAATCACAGAATCATCTTGCTCTCCCTCTCTCTCAAATACTTATTTACTTAAACTGTCTCATTCATGTATTTATTATTTATTTACTTGGTGTGTGTGGAGGCACACGTGTGTGTAGTGTATGTGAATCCACTTTCCGAAGAATGCCCATGCAGAGATGGGGTGACAGAAAGTGTCCCCTATAGTTTTTGATATGGGGTCTCTTACTGAACTTGGAGCATTTTTGCCTTTGGCTAGATGGATGGAACAGTGAACCCCTGGGCTCCCGTTTGCCTCTTCTAGCCCTGGGGTTACAGGCATGTACCCCACATTCAGTTTTTTACATCAGTGCTGGAGATCTGAATTCAGGTCCTTATGCTACATAGCCGGTGTTTTTCCTGCTGAACCATCTCCCCATCCCCCCAACAGACAAGGAACCCTTACCAGGCTACTCAAGAAACTGGTCAAGTGTCACACCTGTAATTGGCTGAGCTCTGCATTGTTAGGGACTGGTGACGAGGAAGAAAGAAGTCTTGGCACACTCAGGGCAGGGGCAATGATTTTTCCTGAATATTTCCATCTGTGGTTGGTTGAACTCACAGAGGTGGAGGCCACAGATAGAGAAGCCCGGGTCCTCTCCGTGGATTGTTCCTGACAAACCGAGTTGAGGGCTCAGGTGGTCAGGCCGTCTTGGAGGTCAGTGAGAGGTCATAGCCCCTAAGTGGCATCTCAGTCATAACCACAGAGACTTGCATGGGTGCCACAGGTAAGCGGGTTAACAGGAAATCCCCAGAGAGAATGTGTGCACGTGTGTGTTTTAAGGCAGGATCTCTCGCGTCTCAGGCTAGCTTTGAACTTATGCAGCCAACAGTGATTCTGAACTTCTGATCTTCCTGCCCCCACCTGCCATGTGTTGGCATCAGTAAGACTATCTTATGCATTATCTTAAATGTTTTCCTAGGACAGGCTGCTTTCAGGAGTGACAGGGAAGCAGATGGGGTGACCAAGAGTCCCCAGGAGCAGGTAGGACCACTGAGCCTCCCCTCAACCGATGAACTAGCAGAAGTCAGGTCATAGCCCCTCTCAGCAGGTTGTCCTCCTTGCTCCTGAATACACACATGTGGGCATGACTGACGGCAGCCGAGTGCAGATGAAGGCAGAGCAAGGCAGAGATGAGCACTGCCAGGTCCACAGTGTTGGAGGGTGGGGCAGGATCTGGTGCGTGCTGAGACCAATTGCTCACTGCCTGGTGCACAGGGAGCCAAGCACCTAGCGTCTCAGGGTCGCTCTCCAAAAGAGCTCCCCAATGCAAGAGCCGAAAGACAGGTGTTAGAGGCGTAGCCTTGAAAAAGACATAGCCAGGTCATCTATCATTCATGTAGGGGAAGGTTTCTCTCTGTGCGTGTGTGTGTATGGGTGTGTGCGTGTGTGTTTGTGTGTATGTGTGTGTGCATGTGTGTGTTACACTTATGTGCGCATATGTACACACAGGTGTGTGGCCCCCGCATGCATGTGTGGCAGTCAGTGGTCAACACAAGTGCCTTCCTCTGTGGGTCTTCACCTCATTACTTGAGTCAGGGTCTCTCACTGAACCTGGAGCTTGTTGACATCAAGGATAACTGCACAGTGGTCCCTGGGAATCGTCCTGTCTCCACCTCCAGTGCTAGGACTATAGGCACAAGCCACCGCCCCGTGCCTATTTGTTTGTTTTATAAATGGGTTCTGGTGGTTCTAACTCAGGGTCTCACGAGTGCTCTGCAAGCCCGTTAGCCCCTGAGCCACTTTTTCACACCTAGGAAGGCTTAAGGTTTTCTTTTCTTTTTTTGTTTTTCCTTTTTTTTTTTTTTTTTTTGTTCAAGGATAAAAAGCAGTTACCAAATGGCCGCTCAGAGCTGTTCTTGGTTGTGGGGGACTGTGAAGCTGGATGTGCTCAGAGGGCACTAAGGTTTATCTGGGACTCTTTATTTCTTTTTTATGACTCGGCAAACTGACCATGGTACCCCATGTCTGTGATGTCAGTATTTGGGATGCCGGGAAAAAGCTGAAAGGTAAAGTCCAGTCTGGGATATGTAGGGAAACCCTTCGGTAACACCTCCCACCTCTGTAGGAAAGGCAGCAGGGCTGGACAGTGTCATGTTAACCACCATGGGTAGCTCGTGTGACACGTCTGAGGCTTGTCTTAGTTATCCAATTCCCCCACTTTTTTTTTTTTTTGGCTGTGTAGCTATACCACAAGCCTTTGGGGGAAGGTGTCGGGCTTGCTTATCTGCATGAGATGACAATGGCCAGAAGCATGAGGTTTTGTGCACCCAGAAGCACAGGAGGGCCAGGTGGTGGACTGCAACTCTAATCCTAGTACTCAGGAGGCAGAAATTTCTGTAAGCTTGAGGCCAGTCTGGTCTACATATCAAATTCTAGACTAGCCAGGACTACACAGTGAGATTCTTCCATATAAACAAATAAACACATAGATAGATAGATGATGGATGGATGGATAGATACAGATAGATAGATAGATAGATAGATAGATAGATAGATAGATGATAGATAGATAGATATGATACATAGGTAGATGATAGATGGATGGATGGATAGATAGAGATGATAGATTGATGGATAGATAGATTAGATAGATAGATAGATAGATAGATAGATAGATAGATAGATAGATAGATAGATAGATGGATAGATGGATGGATGGATGGATGGATGGATGGATGGATGGATGGATGGATAGATAGATAGATAGATAGATAGATAGATAGATAGATAGATAGATAGATAGATAGATAGATAGATAGATAAACAGAGCTTAGGGTCTGGCTAGTGGTTTAGTGGACAAGCAACTGGAGAATGGATTTGACAGCGAGATTTCAGGCAGAATCAGGTGATTTTACCCAAGAAGACCTACTCTACCTGTTCCAAATGACAATCTCTAGACTACGACCATTCCTGCTCCCAGGAGCCCAGGCCTCCCTGTCATCTTCCAGGTAGGAGAACTGGCCTCAGTCCTCTGGGCAGCCCCACCCCTCACGAAGGCCACTAGAGAGGGCTGGGTTTCTGGCTACTTTTCCTTGTCAAGCAGAGCTCCTCAAGTTTATAAGGAACACCAGCACTCTTACAAAGTGACTTCTCCTCCACCGCATGAAGAGGGGTGGGGGGGCATGAGCATCCTGGGGTCCTCTGCAGAGTGACCTGTCCCAGGAGGCTCCCTGGTGAGGGCTCTCCCGGGATCTCCCATCTTTAATGGTGGACTGTCCTCACACCATTAAGTCTAGGACAACAGGCAGCTGCTGGAAACTCGCTCCGTAGCGCCCCCTCCTGGCTGTGCCTCTAACCAGCTAGGTCTTTTACAGCTAGACTTGGCATGAGCCACAGCCTGCAACATGCGTGGCTTTGATCTCACACAGCTGTACTTCCAGTGTTACAAACTCACAAAAAGCCTCGTGATCAAATTCCAGGTCATTACTCAAGGAAAGGGACCCCTCTGTGGTCGACAGCAGCAGTTTCAAACCAATTAAAATCAGCCCCGCATTCCTGCAGGCCGCCGCTGTGCCGCCACCCCAAAGGTCTCCCAGGGCCCATGCTTGCAATGAGCAAGACGCAGGAAATGTTAATGGAGATGCTTAAATGGCATGCCGAGGGGATTCTGGTAAATAAGGCCACTCTACGAGGCTGGGGGAGACGTCTCCCAAGCTTACCCTGGAGGGAACTTCAATAAACACGAGATTGGATTGGAAACAATTCACGCTGCAAGGGGTGGGTCTACCGGCAGAGCAGGGAGGGGTCTTCGGAGGAGAAAAGCTATTTCATTTCCTATTAGTTCCTCTTTGCAAGTGTCTTTGCCCCCTGCTGCTGGCTCCTGAACCTGCCAGGGCCTGACACCACCCACTGAGCAGCCAGGGAAGACCAGGGTGTAATTTGCCAAGTAAAAATGGAAGGGGGTAGGATGGGGCTGAAGAGATAAGGGAGGGGGCACTCTAGGGACAGCAGCGGCTGGGAAAGAACTGCGGCGGATCCTGGGGGCAGAGCAAGGCTGAAGGAACTTCTCTGAGGAGGGGTTGTGTCTGGGAGCCTTGACTAGACACGCTGTGGGGTACTGTTTAAGGAAGATCAAATGTTTGCTTGTTTTAAAAGCTTTTATTGTGTTTATCAAGTATGGGGAGGGGGCTTCCATATACTATGCTGAGTGTGGAGGTCGGAGGACAACTTGTAGGAGTCAGTTTTCTCCTTCTACCATGTGTGCCATATTGAACTCAGGAATTAGGCTTGGCAGCAGACGCCTTAACTTTCTGGTCCACCATCTATCTATCTATCTATCTATCTATCTATCTATCTATCTATCTATCTATCTATCTATCTATCTATCTATCTACCTACCTACCTATCTATCTATGTATCAACATGGCTTACCATTGTGGCCCAAGAGTCCTGCTTCAGCTTCCTAAGGGTTGGTATTACAGGTGTGTGTTACCACACCTGACTTGGCGAAGATCAAATATGACCCAGGAGCCAAATCAATAGTGTTCTAGAGACTACAGCCCAGTGAGCAAGTAGAGCCAGGGATGAGTTGCCAGAATGGCCCCTGAGTCAATGCTGTAGCTACTGCCTTGGTTTCCAGCCTGGGATCATGGCCAGGGTGTGGGCAGCTCAGTGGTCTGCTCCCTGCAACCACAGGGCTTTCCGACATTAGAAAGAAAAGAGATTTTAGCTATGAGGTCAAACCACGGCTTGGGGAACCCGGACTTTCTAAAGCTGGGCCAGGAAGCAGGGCCGCGACAGCCCTCTGTGCACCTGCATTTGATTTAGCTCTGAAAGTGAAATGATAGGCCTTGGTGCAACAGTTCAGCAGTAAAACTATCAGACATCCAGCTAAATGTGAAATTTCAGATAAACAAAAATGATAGTTTTAAGTTATGAACCACACAGCCTTTGGTATACACTTATAGCAATATATAAATACACCTACAGGTATACATACACATGTATATTTGTATATATGCACACACACATGCACACATGCACATATGCACACACAGAGACATGAGCTCACACATCTTAAAGAAAAGAGCTAACACTTGCCCCAAGAACTGGCAGGGGACCCAGCTCTTTCTCCAGGCTCATTGAGCCTTCTGCACAGCACATCATCCCCAGAACCACCGGCTCATCACTCAGACAGGAAGGCTGGCTGTAAATTGCCACTTGTTCAAGGCCACACAGTCAGCATGTGGCCTGGCTTAAACTGCAGACCCAGGTTGTTCGAATCCCAAAGTCTGCATACTCTCCCAACCAGACCCAATGCATCAAATGTTGAAGCATTTTGCAAACAGGGCCGTGAGGAAGTCTCTGTTGATTCGGTGTTCTGAGCACTGCCCTTGGCTCAAGCCCTTTGAACCGCCACCTCTGGTGGAGACTCTGTCATCAGGGTTGCTGTGATAGCTCCATGGCTGCACCAAGTCCTGAGCAAGGATGACATCATGGCACAGAGAAGTAGCCCTTGTGCCTCCTTGTGTGCTGAGCACCCTTAACCTTCTGCTCCTAGGGAACCAGTCAGTGTTTACCACACAGTTAGAATGGTGCTCTTTGATGAAGCTAAGCAAGTCTCCTGATCCCTGGGGCCAGCTCCTTGGTAGTCAGGAGCTGATAACAGCCTGCAGCAGACCCTGCTCTGACAGGGGCCAGTCCCCAAGCGTTACCATCAACTCCCTCACCTTCTACCATTAGCTCTGTGAAGATTTTTCTAGCATACAAGTTAAGCTTGGCACTTTGCCTTTTTCTAGAAGTGTCTTTTTTTTTTTAATCCCTCTTTCTAAAACAATCGTCGCGGGGATTGGGACAAAGCCTCCAGCAGGTCTTTAGCCAGCCCATCTCTAGAGCTGCCTGCCTGCTGCTGTAAGCTTATGCCTTCTCCACGCTTCGCTCTGTCTCTGCACTGTCAGCTGGAGCCCTTTCGGCAACTAAGCCCAATTCGCGCCCTGAGTGGAGTAAACACACTCCAAGCACGACGATCCTGAGGCTCCAGGTGCTATTTGCTTAACCAGCGGCCAGGAAGGAGCCTGGGACATGGCAGTCAGAAGCAGGGCCAGCGTGGGTCATCAAAACTCCAACACAGAGGGGGCTGCTAATCAACTGTTAAAATCCAGGACGCCGAACTGCTGAGGGCGTGCGCCGGGAAGTCCCGCTGAACAAAAACAGCAAACACTCCATTCTAGGTTTGTAATCAGGGCCTCCACGCTCAGCCTCCTCTCTCCGTGAGGGTTGAGAGACGGCGTGCACACCCCAATGTGGGATGTTTTCGTTGTTTGCCTATGAGCTTTCACTGGGAGGTTTCACACGAATCGTCGTATTTTGGAACCTGGCCCTGGAAAAAAGGGAAGGGGTGGGGTGGGAGTACGGGAGAGAAGCTACCCACTGGATTTCGGCTCTTCCAGGGACAAAGCAGCAGATTTAATTACAGGCAGGTTGTTGATTTCCAGGTGACCTACTTCCCACATGGCTTCCCCTGCTTTTCTTCCCTAACACAAAGTTTTGACATATATAAGCCAGAAAGGAAGAAAAGTCACACAATGTCACCAAAGAAGAAAGAGGCTCAGGCTCTGCCATCCTTGGCAGGAGGGGGAAGAAGTAGAAGGCTGTGAGATGCTGCATGGATAAAGAGGAGAGGGAGCGGAGAGGAGGGACATGGGAAGATGGTGGCTGAGTGGGACCCTGCTCAGTGAGGTCCTCTTTGTCAGCTTAAGGAAGACTGGTCCAAGACACCCACATGCAAGCACACACATATACATGTATAGACATAAGACATATATATATATATATATATATATATACATACCTCCACATACACACGTAAACACACATACATATAATGTATACATGCACATATGTTATACAGGCTTGCAAACATATGTGAACATAAACACCTCCACATCTATACCTAACAAATACACATATATATGCACACACGTATGCTCATGTACACAAACAACTCTTGGACCTACTGCTTCTGCTTAGCCTGAGGACCCCATCAGACCTGAGGGTCCCAAGGTGGTTTGGGTTGGCTGGTAATGTCTTGTGTCCTGCCAGATCATTTGAGAGCTTGTGGCCCCTGAGAGGCAATGGACTTCCCAGAACACTGTGGTAGACCAGCTCCTGATCGCTGATTATGGGGCTGTGACCCTTTAGAAGAAACTGTGGGACTTCTTGAGACAGGAAAGGCCTGCCCCTCCCTCGGTACTCATGGGCAGAGGTCAGGATTTAGTAGGATTTGGGCTCTCGCTGCTCTCAGGATGGACAGAAGGCATGCTTTCTCCTGTTCTCAGGCTTCCATTAGGAGGGTGAGCTACACTTCCCAGTAGCTCACCATGTTCTCCTTCCCTTGGCAGACCTTCCCCAAGTTTGAACAAACTTATTGCCAGGAAAAGTCCTTCCTGGGATCTCTTCAAAGTGCTTCTTGCTGCATATAGTTCCTTCTCCACATCTTGCCCATGGGCTGGGGATCAGCTGCTTGCCACCCTCTACGTGGTGGCCAGGAGAGCCCTGGACCTATGGTGGCACGACCTACAGCTGTGCCCTCTGCTGCCTGTTGTCGCTGCCTCTGAGCCTGCCCCTCAAAGCCTCCAGAACAGAAGCCTACTTCTCCCAGAAAAGTTGGCCTCAGGGATCCAGCTGAGGTCTCACAAACATAGCCTAAGTCACCCCATGACTGAGAAATGGACAAATAACGTCTTCCATCTTCCAGGCGGCCGCCACCTCCACAGGAGAGGCTCAAGTACATTCTGCATGAAGGCAAGGTGGATACTGCGGTAACTGTGCCCCAGTTGTGGGGAGATCGTGCGCAGATGCTCGAGGGACAGGAAACCCCGAGCTGGCACTGCCCCACTACCACCAAACACTGTCAGAGAATTGATGCATAGCCAGAAACACAGGCCAGCTTCAAACTCTACAGCCTGAAGGCATGGGTGCCTTAGTCTTTGAATGTTGGGCTTCCATCTACAGTGTCAGGGGGCCTTGGAGCCTCTCTGGTCTTGTATCTTCTCCCTAAGAGACACAAGCTTCATACTCTCGGGAGGAGGAGGCAAGTGAACTTGAGGGCATTCCCGTGTGATCAGAAAGTCTTAGGGAAGAGCTCCGGCTTAGAGACTCTCCCTGTACCTCTGTCAGATCCTGCCCAGCCCATGCCCACTCTGAGCACCAGGGACAGACAAGCACTTCAAAGCATGACCATCTACGGCCAGTTTCTCTACAGAGTACAGACATGATGGTTCCAATCAAAGCCATAGGTCATGCATGATCACCACTGTAGCCAGTGTGCTGGTGGGAGGGGGGATAAGATGGCAAAGGGAAGGGGGTAGAGAGGGGACACAGAGGGAAGGGAGCAGAGAGGGGACAGGGAGGGGACAGAGAGGGGACAGGGAGGGGGCAGAGAGGGGACAGGGAGGGGGCAGAGAGGGGACACAGAGGGAAGGGAGCAGAGAGGGGACAGGGAGGGGACAGAGAGGGGGCAGAGAGAGAAGGGGACAGAGAGGGGACAGAGAGTGAGAGAGGACAGAGGAAAGTGGTCACTGCTGCTTGTATCTACAGGTTTCAGGGAGCACCAGAGATAGGTGACCGTGAGTTTCTGGTGGTGGTGGTGGGGCTGCCTGCTCTCTGAGCTGCTGTCAATGGCGCCTGCACCTGTAGGATAATAAAATCAAACCTGACAAGTTGCAGAGAAAAATGGCAGAGCGAGGAACAAGAAGGCATAAATAGAAGGAGCCAGGAAGGCTCTGCTGGGTTAGAAACAGTGAGGTGAGGAAGATGGGGTGATAGAGGGTACCCCACAAACAACGGAGAACAAGGGCAGCTGTGCAGAACCAGGGGGTGTGGCACTGGGTGGGGAGGCCGTGGTCTCATGGAGACTGGGCTGTTGGTGGTGGGAGGGCATTTACAGGCACTGAGTTAGTGGGCACAAGCCGGAGCACAGAGCTGTCTGGCAGCAAGACCTCAGTGGAGGTCGGGTCTGGTCCTTCCCATGCAGGCGACATCCTCCAGAAATCTCAGGAATACTTGGTGCCCAGTTGGTGGCTGTTTGGAGGAGGATTGGGAGGTGTAGCCTTGCTGGAGGAGGTGTGCCATTCAGAATGGGCTTTGAGAGTTCAAGATTCCCACCCTTTCAAGCGTGTTGTCTGCCTCCTGCTTGCCCTGAGATGTGTGCTCCTGCTACCGTGGTCCGCTCCACTCTCATGGACTATAACCTCTTAGAACTGAAGGCCCAAGTAAACACTGTCTTTTCTAAGTTGTCCTGGTCATAGTGTTTTATCACAGCCATAGTAACTAAGTTACTTAGAAAGGAACTAAGACACAGGCTGAGGTAGGCTCAGGGCAGTGACTTAAGAGCTGAGGATCTAGCTGGAGAAGCTTGTGTCCCCTATGCATGCCATACTGTGTCCTACAATGAGGAGGACCCCCAAGGTTGAAATGAGGAAGAGACAAGGCCTGATACTCAGCCACCAAGACAGGAATTCTCAGGGCAGGGGCTGAGGAGCATGTGGGGCAATCTGAGATCCATTGAATTTGCAAATTATCAAGGCTTGTCTCTAGGAGGGGCTGAATCATTGTAGGACTTTTGTGGTTTTGGGATGTGGCCTGTGTAAGTGCCTCAGAGGATGCTCACATGTTGCCCCTCAAGATCCTCTGTCTGGGAGCGAGTTGAAGCCACAAGGCGGAGCAGGTCTCTAAGCTGCATCTTCTTTGTCAAGAGGAACTGCCCCCTCCCCTCTCTCCTGGAGAGGGTGGAAGGAGGAGGAGGAAGCTACTCATCAGTCTGCAGAGAGTCTCAAAGGAGATGCCTTGGGGGGCTTTGGTCACTGCAGAGAGCACATCTCTTCCTCTAGGCTCTCAGAAGAGCGCACCGTGTACCCGTGCCACCGTGCAGCAGCTGGCACACAGCAAGAGAGTGCGAGAATTCAGCTGGGTGGCATTCATGTGTATATCGTGTGCTCTGCTCTGGAGTATCCCAGAAAGATGCTGAGGTGAATTCTATTTCCAAGGGTTAGCGATGGGCCACAGTGGGTCCTGGACCTGCCCCTGGCAGTGTCCCTTCCAGGAGGGAGGGCACGGGGCTGGCCTCTGGCATCTTCCAGGCAGCCTCTCTGGTGTGTGCACAGGTAGCTAGTGCTGACAGGCTTTCTTGCAGATGGATCTGCAGGTGTCTGGCCTGTGACCCCTCAGCCCTACTGATCTGCAATCACCCTCTGTCCCCTGCCTAGAGCTCTGCTGTGTGGGGAGAGCAGGAGTCGAAGGAGGGAGGGCTGCTGCCTCTCTCTGCAGTGCAGCTACTGGCACCACCGGGCAGAGTGACCGGCACTTGTAGGAGGCACCCTCAGGGCAGAGATTGGGGTTCAGAGCATCATCGCCATCCAGCGACTGTCCTCTGCCATTTAGTTATAACTCTCTCTCATCCAAGAGCTGCAGGGTGCTTGGCAGCTGAGCCTTTTGGGGAGCCCAACCCCAGACAGAGCCACCTCTGCTCCCATTCGAAGTGCCAGCTCTGATTAGGGGGGCAGTGGGATGAACAAACACTGTCCGCATGTGAGCTCCCCTCTTCCTGTGCCCGGCTTCCCCGGGAAGATGGCAAGATAGGAAACTATGGGTGGGGAGTCAGCAGCTCTGGGGACGAAACAGTGGACCGGGACAGGTGAGGTGGCACAGGGTCTCCTTATCTCCAAACATCAATAACAGGGAATCTACATTTCCTGCTGCCAAATGGCCCCTTGACCTCCATCCTCCTTGGGATGGCAGGAGAAGGTGCTTAGAGGGGGCTTCCTGAAAAAGTCACCCGAGAGACACCTCTTCCTGGGACCATACCACCTGTTCTCCCTCGAAATAATTATATAAAAAGCAATCCACAATCTAAGTACACCAGAGCATCTCCTCCCTCTCCTCAGTACCGCGACCTCCTCCGCTGCCTGCTGGCTTTGAGCTCCAACCTCTTGGATATTTATTGGTCGTCCCCTCTTAAATCATTCCCGACGGCTGATATGCTCACACTCCATTACAGGGAGAGGCTGCGTGGAGTCGCAGTTCCGTTTAGCTTGCAGAAAAAGATCCTCAGAGGAAAAACCCGCCCGGGAGCTGTCCGGTGCTGAACTCCACATGATGGACGATTATGGACCATCTGCACTTTCAGAGGGGGATAGATTTATGAGCAAGGGAGACAGCTAGGAGAGTGTCCGTTGCCATAACTCACTGCCCTCTTCAGAGATATTCCAATCAGGCACCTTCCCTACGACCCAAAAGCCTATGTTGGAAACTAGCATGAGGGGAAATCAATTATGTATTTCTAGGCTGTTGTTTCTTTTTTCTTTTCTTTTTTCTCTCCAGAACCTGCTGCCTCTGGTGCTGAGGGGGAGGCTGGAGCGGGAGCAGTTGGTGGAGGAACCCTTGGCTTGACAAAGCAGATTCCCATCAGCCTTTCCTACTGTCTCTGCTTGTACTGTGACTCTTGATTTCTTGCAACTGGTGTTGAGAAAAATAAGAGGTGCCAGGATGCTGCAGGGATCTAGTTGAGATTTACCGACAGCCTGAAGTAAGGCAAAGAATGCGGTGACATCTGGGGCTCTCTGGCCACCCGTTCACTTTGATTTTTATGTGCGCAGCAGTGGGGAGGCAGCAAATCTCTAGTCGTGAGCTGAGCTGATGCTCCATATGCTACTCCTATGATATGGGTGAGACAAGCCCATGGAGGTGCAGGCTTGCAGCCAGGTCTGTCTGCAGCACTCAACCTAACTGTTTACCATCAACCCAGGTAACCACGCAGAGACAGCAGTACCTGCTCCCCATGGCAGCACCCACTCCCCCACGGGCTCTCTGCAGCCCGTCAGCACCTCATGATGTGTGTGTGTGTGTGTGTATGCATGCATGTGTGTTGTACATACATGTGTGTGCGTGTGTATGTCTGCTTACATGTAGAGGCCAGAGGTAGACATCACTGTCTTCCTCACATTGATGCTCTCCATATATATATATATTTGAGTCGGAGTCTCTCATTGAACCTGGAACTCACTGACTGGCTGGACTAACAGTTCAGTGAGCTCCAGGGCCTGCATCCTTACCACTCCCTCCTCCCAGCTCCATCTGACTATGTGGGTGCTGGAGATCCAAACTCAGGGCTTCTACTTACTGACTCTCATTTCCATAGCCCTCCTGATACTGCTTCTGGCTCCCCACTCTCAGACATGGCCATGGTGTGCCAATGTGACATGGGGATCCCCAGGCCCTGCCCCCCCCTTGGGCCCTGGTCTCCTAGAAAAGATCCCTTCAGACAAATCCACACAAGTGAACAGATCCTCTCCTTTCTACAGCATGTTAAGCGCTCCAGGTGTTCAGCACTGGCCACTCTGGACAGAGCACATCGCAGAAAGTGAAGGTGGGGTATTTATTTCCACTTCAGAGGTAAGGGCACCAAGACCTACAGAGGTCAAACTGGGGTCAAGCCCATGCCTCCTGGCTCTGCACCCAGGGCCCTCCTAGCCTCCGTGTTGGCTCACCATGGGCTATTGTAAACATTGTCACCCCAGCTCATTCCTCCCGGGGGACTAATCTACTTTTTCTATGCTCCCAGATTCCACTTCCTCCAAGCCAGAGCAGAGATGTGAGAATTTAAGTCAAAGAAAGCAGGGACCATAGTCTGAAGGGCTTCTTGCCTCCACCCTCCTCCATGGAAAGGAATCTATCCAGTTCCTTGCAGGACTTTGGATTTCCCTAGCTCAAGTTCCAAGACTCCAGTACAAAATCTTGATAGGAAACGTGGCCCCCACTCTGGTCTCCCACATGGACCCCGACGTTCTCCAAGACAGGGTATCAGGTGGGGACATGGTAGCAGGGACAGGGACTGCTGAGAGAGTTTTAGAGCCCCGTCCTCCTCTGAGTGGGACAAGGCTGCCCCTGGAAACAGCTTTTTCTGGTTCAGTTTGCTTACGTAGTCACCCATTTCTGCGGGCATTCACTTGTGACTTGCCCCACCCCTGCCATTTGTTACACTTCTGATCCTTCTACACACACACACACACTGCACGTTAAGAAGGGAACCCATCTGGGTAGTGGGAAAGTCTCACCCTAAGAGGCCCAGCCCAATGGAGCAAAGGATAAGAACAGGGGAAGGGTGTCAGGAAGAAGGAGATGGGCGTGCCCAGCCTTGTGGAGCTGAGGCGCAGCAAGCTATTCCATGCGCTAGGTTCAGAGCAGAGAGAAAGCTCTGCAGGGCTCACTCAGGGTGTTTCTATGACCGTGTCTGCAGCCTCTGGTTGCAGAATAGGATATCACTTGCCAGTACCCAGCCACAGGGGCATCCCTGGGCTGACTACCCACTGTCCATCACTGCATGGAGAGGCTGTGTCTTCCTCTCATGAGCACTCCCGATAGACGGTGGAACCAGCCCACAACCCAACATAGCCCCCCAGCTAAACCCATATGGATTCTGAACACTGTATGCCTGAAGAGCAGAATTTACAATCACGTTCCCTGTTAGCTCACTGGCATGGAACTGGCTGCTCATGGCTGCACTGGAACGGCACACTCTGGGTAGCAGCGGCCCTAGAAGCCTTGGGGGTCTCATACCGCCTGACCCAGTGTGCACTAGTGAGATGTGGGTCTTGACAGGACCCTGGGGCTCCAGAGCTTGGAGACACGGGCAAGCTGTTGGCAGCAAGCAAGGGGAGGGGAGAAAGCAGCTTTGTATCCTGAGATGCTTGGCTTCAGCTTGATGAATGGCCGGTTCTTTCACTTTAAGAAATTAAATCCTCCATGGCTGCCTAGGGATTGAGACTGGGCAGTCAAGGGCTTTAGCTTAGGTCCTGGCATCTGCCTCCCACCGGGGGGGCCAGTGGACAGAAAACTACATCCACAGGCTGCCGGAGCAGGCAAGGACTGAGCGGGGACTGAGAAGGTGAGGAGGGACAAGAAAGAAAGGCGCTATCCAGTAGGAAGCAGGAGGTCAGGACACCCATTTCCCATCCTAAGCTCCCCGCCTGTCCCTCGGGACATGGGAGGGTCTCTCTAGAGCAGACTGTGGGTCATGACCCACTGGGGGTGGAATGACCCTTCACAGGGCTCGCCTGTCAGGTAGCCTGCATATCAGATATCTATACCGTAATTCATAGTAGTAGAAAAGTTACAGTTATGAAGTATCAGAGAAAATAACTGTATGGTTGGTTAAAGGACTGCAGGTTAGGAAGGTTGAGAACCCCTGCTCTAGAGAGCCATGCATCTTCTCTGACCTTTCCAGGAGCTTCTCTGGCTCGGACATGGGGAATTTCAGATCTCTATTAATTCCAGGCTAACTCTGCTCTCTGCAGGCGAGTTCCCCTCCCGCCTTCTTAGTATTATTACCTTCATTAGCGTGTGATCTAGTGTGTAGCCCATTATGGCCTTCCCAGGGCTCCCCAGCACCGCCCTCTCACACCACGGGGGAGGAAGGTATGCAAGTGTCTCACCTGGGGCCACTTTTCCTGTGGTGACAATTTCTGCTGACAGTGTTTTTATGGCCACACCATCAACTCCAATCACCTCAGAACTTCCTTCAGCTCTATTAGCTGAGTCAGCAGTTATTCCAAACCCCGCCCCTCCCATTTCCTCTGGAGAGGCGCTGCGGACCAGCCTCTGCGTCACACCCTCTCACCCACCATGTCTGTCCTGAATGGGCACTGCCCTCTCAGTGAGCCTTGTGCGCCATGAACGGGAACGAATGCAGACTCCCAGGCCCGGATCACCCAGGACTGGACTCTCCATAGTTCTCCCCTTCACCCATGCAACTTTTCCTCTTAAAAGGTACTTGCACAGGTGGCTGGAGAGATGGCTCAGAGGAATAGAGCACTGGCTGCTCTTCCAGAGGTCCTGAGTTCAATTCCCAGGAACCACATGGTGGCTCACAACCATCTGTAATAAGATCTGGTGTCCTCTTCTGTACTGCAGGATACATGAAGGAAGAAACCTATATACATAATAAATAAAAATCTTTAAAAAAAAGGTACTTGCACAGGCTCCTGCAGGACTCCAACTCCTTCTGAGATCCTTCCAGACCCTGCAGCCTGACCCCTCCTGACTACCTCACCGGTGTTCACACCCTGAACCAGAGACCAACAACAACAACAACAAAAATCCACCTCAATCGACCAGGGTGAGTCTGTGTCTATCCGTCTGTCCTTTCTCCTTATACAGCTAAGTTGTCCCCATACTGATAAGTGCTTGAACCCCAAAACTCTAGTATGTGAGAAAGCACATGTGTGAATGTGACTGTGTGTGCATACATATGTCTGTATGTGCAGGTATGAGCACATGCTTGTGGGCACAGGTGTGTGCCTGTATACACACATGTACATTTATGCACACGAATCTGTTAGAGGTCATTGTGATACCCATCTGAGGCTGACCCCACTTTAAGACAGAAATAGCCCTTCTCTTTCTTGCAAGACCCTAATTCACAATAGAGGTTCACATCTGACCCTCATTTAGGTAAAAACGAGAACTTTGGACAAGGGCTTCCTCCTTGGATTCCCCTAGGAGCTCCCAGAAGTTCCTGGGCTCTGCCTAGCTTCCCCATGTAGACCCCAGCTGTCTACCAGTGATGCCACCTGCCATGGTTTCCTTTTCATATCGAACAATCTCCCTTGGCTTCATAGGTCCTGTATGTAGCCTGGGAAAGAACAGGTTTCATGTATTTCCCCATTCACCATGAGCAAAAGCTTGGCGCTGATAGAGGATCTGAGAGCTGTCCCGTTCCAACCTGCCATTCTCGTTACTTCCTGATTCTGGACGGCCAATCTTCCATAGCCTGCCCACCGAGGCCACTGTGGCCAACCTAAATGGCCTGCCCATTATGGCCAAACCTCAGTGGACTCCTGAATGTGGCCTACCTTCAATGGCCCATGTACCATAGCCAACTTGAAATGATCTTGCCATGAGCAAAGAGGCCATCATGCAGGCTGCAGAGCCATAGGTCAAGTGTGAGGTGTGCCTATGGGGTCCTCTAAGGCCTGCAGGCCCTGAAGCCACTGTCAGTGCTGGCCTCCACGGTCAGCCTGCGCTTTTGTTCAAGCTTGCCGCCTGACAGTCTGGGTACACCAGCCACTCTCTCCTGCTTTGATTATTGCTGTGCTATGGGTCTCTTCATTGCTGCCCTTTAACCTTGATTTTTGTTTTCCCATGGGTATGTGGCATTATCTGATCCGCATGTCCACATCCACAAACACCCGCTTCTGCCTCCACCTGGGGTGCCAAACAGCCTGTCCAACTAACCTCTGATGTGGCGATGTGGATGGGACTTCTGTCTGATATTCCCAGGTGGTCCAGCTTACCTCAGGAGAGAAGCAAGAGCTGTGTTGAGGTGTCTGTTAGTGTGCCAAGCCCTGAGCTCCTTGGATAGAAGATCTGTCTGTCACCATGCTACCCCTCCAGAGTTCAGACAGGAAGTCAGTTCCAAGCACCTCTACCTCCCTGTTTATCCCCACCCTCTTCCTTATAGACTCTGTCCCCTTGGGGCCTACCCTGACTCTCTTGTCTCATGACTCTTCACCTGATCCACTCTGCCTACCATACCACAACAAGACATTTCCTGTTTCCAAGGTCTCTAGTGTGTATCACACTCAAAATGAACTTGAATCCATTTGGCCATGAACTCACAGACCTCCTGGGATTCCTGGAGCTTCTCCTTCCTGAAGTTCCCCATGCCAAGTCCTGCTCAAAATCACGTGATACATATCTGCACATCAGGTCATGGGCCTCCAAAGAGAGCAGAAGCTCCCAGAAGACAGGCACCACGCCAAAGTCCTGTTCTTTACCATGTCCTTCCAGGGGCTGGCTATAACTAATGTGGGTGACTACTCTCTGAGCTAATGTTTTGCATGTCCTACCTACCATGGCCAGCCTTCAGTGACCTTTTCACCACGGCCAACCTACTGTAGGCAACCTTAGATGGCCTGCCCACTACTGTCAACATCAGATGCCCTGCCCATCATGGCCAAACCTCATTGGACTACTTACTGTGACCTGCCTTCAATGGCCTGCCTACCATAGTCAGCTTTAAATGATCTGGCCACCATGGCGAACCCTCAATGGCCTGCCTACAGTGGCCTTACCTTCAGTGGGCTGTCAGCCACACATACAGCTTAGGAGTACAGCACAGGAAATCAGAGACCCCCATCTCAGCTGAGGTCCCTGGCAGATGCTTCAGGGGACAGTGTGGGTTCCAATTCACTTGGACCAGTTTTTCTGATGCTCATGAAACCACAGGGTCGACTTTAGACTCACCAGAGAGCCCACTGCAAACCGATGATCAACCTCCTCTGCCCTGTTTCGCTGTTTTCCAGCTCCATCACAAGCCCAGACAGGGTTCTGGGAGACTATCTGATGTCTCCACCCCTAGCCAGTCACCACCCACAGAGTCACCTGAGGGCCAGAGAAGCTGCCTCTGGCTCCCTCCCAGTGGCCAGTCCTCACTGTCATCTGCTGACTGGTAGAGGAGGATCTCCTGGCTCCTAGGCCTGAACAGCAGCCAGGGGTGGGGTCAAGGAGCCACGTGCTGCTCTTCTTTTCTTTCTGCTGCTGAGCACAGCTGGCAGGGAGGAGTTCCGTGACAAATCAATACACTGCCCAGGGTGGGAGACTGACGGGCTAGATAGGGAGCCCTGGGGTACCCGCAAGATGTCAGATATGGAACCCACATGAGCTCCTGAGTCAATAAGGAAGGATGGGAAGAGGGGTTGGGGGGAAAGGGGAATTGGGGAGACACGTGGTGGGGGTGGAAGGGGAGAGGGGAAGAAGAAGGGAGGGTGAGAGGAAGGGTGGGAGGGGGACTGGGCTGTGAACCTTCTCTAGAGAAGACATGACCCTCAAAACCTGAATTAACACAAAGAAGAGTACCCCATAGCCTCAGCACGGGCTGCACCCATCAAAGAGTCCTACAGTGTTTTTATCAAAGAACGGGAGGCTGCCCGCACTGGCTCTGCCGCTGCAGCCTCCCGGGCATCGTGCATGGTGATCGCTTCACTTTCTTTTGTTCCAGAGACACAGAACTGTTTAATTCTCATCCTTAAATCAATACCTGGTGTCATGTCATCTGAAGCCATTATCTTCACTTCAGAAAAAAAAAAGAGAGAGACGGAGGACGGTCTAAAGAAGAGAGATACTGCAGAAATCCTCACTTAGGAGGCTGCAAGCAAACCTCTCGCTCTGCTCAGAACCACTCGACACCAGCTGGCAGTGTGCCACCAGCTCAGTAGGTTCCTGCATCTACAGAAAGGCTTTGAGGCGAACTCGGTGAAGAGGGGGAAGGTCTCCAGGGAAGGATATGCCATAACTCCAGAGGGTTGATCTGACAGTAAACATTTTCCCCAAGTCGTACAGCACAGCCCCATTGGTGAGCAGAGGATCCCAGCCTTGACCCACTCTCTGGAGCCTATCTTGTCCCCAACCCCTGCACTCTCCTTCTCCCCAGCTACTTCATGATCAGCCTCTGCAGATCCCCTGTCCCCTCCAGAGGCCAAAGCACCCTTTCCTACGAATCAGAGTCCATCTCTCACTGGATGTCCCTATCCTGATCACCAGCGGCTCCCCGTGGACCACCCATCCTGCTGTCCTTTCCTGTTGCTTCCTGCTTACAGAGAGTTTTTCCCACCATGTCTTCCTGTTTCCTCCAGTGCTCCTCTTCTGGGGTTCCTTTACACACAACCCGACTACTTCTGAAATTGCAGTCTAAGTAAGCCCAGCTGCAGTTTCTATACTAGACTACCCAGCAGGAGCACAGAGAATGGCCAGGTGGTCACATCGTGCCCGATGCTGCTCCTGCTTCACAGTATCCACCCATTGTGGCACTAACATGCTCCTGGCATTAGCATACCCATGAGTCACTTTTTTAGCTGGGTTTTGAAGCTCGCTTTATCTCCCTCTCATTTCCCTCTGCCTCTTGAAGTCACCTGTGCTGTGTCTGCTGTGCCTGGAGTTCTGGATTGGTGTCCTTCTTGCCCAGCTCTGTGCCTACTGTTTAGGAATCTTCCACCTCTTAATTTTGAGAGACCCTAAAAAGTTCTGCCCCCAGAGGCACAGCTGTGCACATACGCTGCGTTTTGCAACCATCCCACAAGGCTCCAAAACAGACAGGAAGTAATCTGTGGATCCCAGGTCTGCAGGACACAGACTGTAGGAAATTCTGCTTTCCAGAGCACCCAGGCCACTCTCGGATCCCCTTCTCCTTCAAGCCTCTGTTCCCTCTATAAAGAGGGAACAGGAAGAGGCCATCTCAAAGGTGTGTGTGGGCTTAGCGATGCATGAGTCCTCCCTGGCCTGGCACACAGCAAACACATCTCCTTCCCTACAGCCCACTCCACATAGATGCACACAGTGGACTCTTTTGCCCAACACCAGGCCTTGAGCAGTCCATCTTGTCCATCTAGAATGTTCTCTGTGGTGACCTTTGCTTGTCCTTCCAAACTCTTTGATGCCAGCTCCTCATCTACACAATGTTGGCCTTCGAGGTTCTTGCCCCATCCCTCTGTGGACTTCTGGAATTATCGACATCACCACGTCTGCCCTACTACAAGCCTCTCCCAGAGTGGGTAGGGCTACTGGAGGACAGGACAGATGGCCACAGCACCACAGCCCTGATAGTCAGGGACTGCACACAGTGAGTGTTATCTGTGGGTGACCAAGGGCATGTCTAACAAGGAGCCATGGACACTGCGTGTGAATTCTTTTGCAGTGAGGCAGGGGATTGGTAAAAACCATCTTTTGCACTGATAAAAGCATGTTTTTTCAGACATGTGAACATAAGTCTGTATATTTTCAGGAATATGGGCATGCACCTGCATGCTTTGGGGTATGTATACTTTCAAATACGCATAAACATGTCTACATGTTTTGGATACGTGTGTGTGCAATTGTGTATTTTGGAGTGTGCATGCATATGCTCACATGTTTAAATTGTGTATGCACACGTTCATATGTTTCAGAGCATGTGTGCATATTTCCATGTGTTTGGGGGTATGCATACACATGTATGCACATGTTTGCATATGTGTGTATGTATGTACATGTTTTCAGGTGTGTCCATATGTCTTCAGGTGTGTGAATGTGTCCATTTGTCTTTGTATGTGTTTGGAAGTCATTTCTTTCATGTGTGTACCTATGTCCATGTGTTTTCAGTGTGTCCACATGTTTTTAGATCTGTGGCCTGCTGCTCTTATCTAGTTCTCCAGTGGCCCTGACCTGAGCCCACTCTTGTGTTACTGTTTCTGTTCTCACTCATTTCACAATGGGAAGACAGAGCTCCTGGGGCACTAAGACCTGATGGTGTGATCTCACAGTCAGGACTCCCGGGGCACCCAGACCTGGTGGTGTGATCTCACAGTCAGAACCCTGGGAGCACCCAGACCTGGTGGTGTGATCTCACAGTCAGGACTCCCGGGAGCACCCAGACCTGGTGGTGTGATCTCACAGTCAGAACCCTGGGAGCACCCAGACCTGGTTGTGTGATCTCACAGTCAGGACTCCTGGGGCACCCAGACCTGGTGGTGTGATCTCACAGTCAGGACTCCTGGGAGCACCCAGACCTGGTGGTGTGATCTCACAGTCAGGACTCTGGGGGCACCCAGACCTGATGGTGTGATCTCACAGTCAGGACTCCTGGGGCACCCAGACCTGGTGGTGTGATCTCACAGTCAGGACTCCTGGGAGCACCCAGACCTGGTGGTGTGATCTCACAGTCAGGACTCCCGGGGCACCCAGACCTGGAGGTGTGATCTCACAGACAGGACTCCCGGGACACCCAGACCTGGTGGTGTGATCTCACAGTCAGGACTCTGGGGGCACCCAGACCTGGTGGTGTGATCTCACAGTCAGGACTCTGGGAGCACCCAGACCTGGTGGTGTGATCTCACAGTCAGGACTCTGGGGGCACCCAGACCTGATGGTGTGATCTCACAGTCAGGACTCTGGGGGCACCCAGACCTGGTGGTGTGATCTCACAGTCAGGACTCCCGGGGCACCCAGACCTGGTGGTGTGATCTCACAGTCAGGACTCCCTCCAATCTTCCCTCCTGAGTTCCATGCCCTCCAGATGCAGGAATGTGCTGTCCTCCAGGTGCTTCCACCCCTGCTGGAAGATTCCATGCTGTGCCTCAGTCTTGTCTCCTGTGACCACCGTCACTGAGTGCTCTCACAGGTCCAGCAGCTCTTAGCCCGAGTCCCCTGCTCCTGGGATGTCCTGTCTGCCTTCAGGTGGCAGGTCCCCAGAGATGTCCTGTCTGCCTTCAGGTGGCAGGTCCCCAGAGCCACCCCATTTCTGCAACTCAGACGTTTCCATCCCCCCCTGGGCACCCATAATTCCCTCAGTTTCTCATCCTTATCCTGATCTTACAAATACAGGAACTCTCTGCTTCTCACAACCGTGGCTCTCCCTGCCTGGTGTTCTGAGGACACCCCCACTCCATCAGTCTCTTCCATTGAGCCAGGATGCTTTTCCCACAATGCTCTGTAATAACTCCACTTTTCAGAACCCAGAATGGGAACACGGGATACGAGACCAAGCAAGGTGAGGTGTTCCTCAGGTGGAGATTCCCACATGACCCCAGGTCCCGCATCTTTCCAGCGCCACTTTGGGCTCTCCCACCAGAGCCAGGATAAGGGGTGCCTTTGAAGGACTAGACACACACAGTGAATAACAATGGGGACTCTCCTGAGCTCAGGGGCTTTTATTGGTGGCTGACAGCCTTCAGGAGGCAATTAAAAGGTGCAATAAAAAAGTGAAGTGCTCGTATTTCAAGCAGCTCACACCTCAGGCCTGAGCTGCACCCTCCTGCGTCTCCCCAGACCTGCTCCGGGCTAGGACTTTTCCAAGGAAAGACTGCTTACTTGACAGAGAAAAGAGCAACAGCTGGTGCGGACAAGTCCCCAGGAGCTTCCTGCACATGTGTGGCTCCAGCTCGTTCCCAGAACCCTGGTCGCTATCCACATGGAGCCAACACGTTTTTTGCACTCTCGGGAGTTCACAACGGAGTGCAGATTTTGTGCGTCTTTGTGTGTGTTCAAGGACACTGTGCCCAGAGAAAACAACCAAGATTATGTACAAAGCCTCCTTCCATGGCTACACACACACACACACACTCCTCACTCAGAGCCCATCTCTCGGCGAAAAACCAAAAACCAAAACATCAACCCAGCCAGTATATTTCTCCCTCCCACTCTTGTTTCTACCTGTTCCCGGTTACCCCACGGACACCTTCCAGTGCCCAGAAGGGGTGGGGGTGGGGTAAAGGGTTCTTTCTGATGTCCTAGTTACAGCCTACAGTGATAGGACAAGGGATGGAGTGGCCCAGCCATGTGTGTGGCTGCTGTCTGTGGTTCTATAGTCCATAGGGGCTCTCTTACATAGACAGACAGTCAAGATACTTCTCTATTCCCAGAGTTGGGGAGGCTCCTCCACTCAGAGGAGTTCCCCAGAGACCGCGATGAGCCTCCCTCTGCCCAGTTACTCGCTGGAGACCCTGGCCTCCATGTGGCTACCTGAGAACTTAATCTATGGGAGACTCTCTCGCTCCATCTGCCCTGGCTTTGCCCAGACTCTGCTCCCCTGGGGATGTGACATCTATCACCTAGAGGAGGATTGAGGGGTGCTCTATCTATCCACCATTGTCTCTGAACTAATGGCTGCAGAGTTTCAGAGTATTTGCATAAGCCCGAGAGGAGAAGAGGAAAAAGAAGCATTTATTCCGTGCTGGGGAGAGGAGTTCCCTGTGGCTGTCACTCTCCTCCTCTGCCCTGGGGAGGAATAAGGAGCCAGCAGGAGTTGGCTTCCCACTGTATCTCTTGGGCTAGTCTAGCTTTTGGTGGTACCATTCGAATTGGCAGCAGAATTGCTGGTTAAGAGGAAACTGGGGTCCAGCCCCTGAGTCCACCAACTCTGAGTTTCTGGAGAGGTATAATCTATCTTACACCCAGGCTGGAGAATCCGTTTGCATGAAAACTTGCAAAGGTGCTGGCCTGGAGTCGCGGTTCTCAGTGAGCACCAACTGCAGCTGGAGCACAGAGGCCTCAGCACCAACCAAGTTCATGCTTGCCCCAAGGCCCTGTGGGAGTTCTGGGAGACCCCTTAAATGACAGCCTCTGGCTGTACCTGGAACTGTTGACTCCTAGGCCTGGGGTTGGGAGTGGGGATTTGCTTTTTGAAGAAGTTTCCAGATGTCTCTCATGCTGCCACTGTAGAAGCTAGGCTTCGAGAAGGAAGTCCCAGGTGGAGGCTCCACCCACCTCAGCACATCCCTTCCCAGAGTTTCCCAGTGCTGAGGGTGGACACACAGCTTCTTGTTTGCTAGGGGAACATTCCATCTCTGGTCCACGCCCACGCAGCCCTTTAGTGGGAGCCTAAATAAGTAACCCAAGCCCCTTCCCTTCCTTGACTCATGCCTACTGCATCTATAATAAGATTGATTTGAACAAGCATAGGGGGCTCTCCCAGCAGCTGCTTCCTCAGGGTCCAGCAAGGCTGAAAAGAGGGAAACCTGTCACACCAGGACAGGCAGCCAGCAGGCTACTCCTGCTACTAAACTTATTAGCATGCTGGAATATTCTAGGGAGCTGGACAGCCAGTGTCTTCCATAAGCCCCCTTTTCTGGAACCAATCTTGCACTTGCTTCCTCCTGGGTGGGGTCTCACTGAAGGGCAGCCTGGACCTCCCCAGGGCCATGACCTTCAGCGTCTGTGTGAAGCTGGAATGAGTAACCTCAGCTCCACTCCCCCCATTGGAAAAAATGACTCCAATGTGCCTTCATGTGTGGGGGAAATAACAGGCGCAGGGCGACTGAAGGCAAACCCGGTTTTGATGCAGGCATGGCTAGCTACTGCTTCCTGACCCAGTGTCCCTGAGATACAAGCTCTTGCATTTTTTTGTGACAGCCTGACTTGATTTGATGAATGGAACACCCCCCCCGCGCGCCCCCCCAAAAAGAAAAAGATGAAAACATCTGTAAGGAACATCTGGATTCTGCCGTGAATCCCAACAGTCAATCCCTCAGAGTCAGCAGGCTGGGGAGGGCTGGGGAAGGGGTATTCATAACCGACTGCAGAATTCAAATGGGAAGATGCCCCTGGCACCTCTGCCTCCTGCAACAGAGGCATTCAGAATGGTGAAGCCTCAATTTCCTCAGGAAGGCTGAGCAGCAGGGGACAGCTTCACTAGAGTAACTACAGCTTCTGGGCTTTGTCCAGTCGTTCCCGAAAAAGTCACTTAGAGAAAGTGGTCAATATAGCCAAGCATCAATGGGGGTGTGGCATACCCACAGAAACATAGCTACAGTTGCACAGACAACACTGGCATACAACATGTACACACCCATGCTGTTTGTGCAACCTGGACCCTCACACAGGGGTGTGGACACATGTTCACAGTCATGCATGTCTGTTTGGAGGCATGATACACAGACGCAAAGGCATGAACTTACATATGTGTGAAGCCTCACACGCACACACACATACTGTCATGGGCTTACATGTGTGTAAACATTCTCACATGCACACACATACAGCCAGGGGCTCACATGTATGTACATTCATGGAAACATCGGTGCAGAAATCCCTAGATCTGCAGCCTGCTTTCCATCAACTTTCTTTTCTCCTTCTTCGGCCTGTGAAACACTGAGTACTCCATACTATTACTGAGTGTTCCACACCATCACAGAGTGAGTGCTCCACACCATCATAGAGTGAGTGCTCCACACCATCACCGAGTGAGTGCTCCACACCATCATAAAGTGAGTGCTCCATACCATCACTGGGTGCTCCACACCATCACTGAATGAGTGCTCCACACCTTCACTCTATTACTTCTGCTTGTTCTGTGTATACTCAGTGATTCGGGGAGGGGTGCTAGGTATCAGTTTATAAGGATAAGGTAGTGGGTTGTGCTGTAGGGAACTTAATTTGGGTGGTGCGACTTTCCTAAGGCTCCCGCTGGCTATCTTACACCTCATATTAGTTGTGTCCCCCATTAGATCCATCTCTATGCCGAAGAGAGCCTAGAAACATCACTGCCATAGGTTTGTGCCAGGTGTAGAGCCAAGGGTGCCTCTCGCTCCATCCCCTCTGAGTTCTGGCTTCTTTGCACAGTCATTTTAGTAGGTTGTGGGAAGGAGGGCCTGTCTGTGCTCACAATGACCTCCTTAAGATTGTACCCCCAGGGCATGACCCCCAGACTGCACCCCCAAGTCATGACTCCCTGAGACTGTACCCCCGGGGTATGACCCTAGACTGCACCCCCAGGTCATGACCCCATGAGACTGTACCCCCGGGGCATGACCCCAGATGGCACCCCCAGGTCATAAGCCCCAGACAGCACCCCCAGGTCATGACCCCAGGAGACTGTACCCCCAGGTCATGACCCCAGACAGCACTCCCAGGTCGTAAGCCCCAGACTACACCCCAGATGGCACCACCCGGGCACAAGAAAACTGCTCCCATCTCGACGCTCCCTGCACGTGTAGCATCTCTACCTCCGACCCAGGTGGCATCTTTTTCAATCATTTCATTTTATTAGTTTGTTATGTGCTCACAGTATCTTTCTCTCTCTCCAGCAGCAAAATTAAGAATAAGACATACAAGGAAAATAATAAATCAGGTGTCTTCCCAGCTTCAGGTCATCTACCGAACTATTGTTTTGGGGATCCCATGAAAGGGAGTCAGCGACCCCTCACACTGACTAATTTTGGCTAGCGTGTGGAGGATTGCACTTCTAGGTGGGCAGAGATGGGGGATGAGCGGTGATGTGACTGATAAAGACACTGAAGTCCTGAGGCCATTTGGCTGCTCCCCGTACCTCTTCCTCCAGGTTGTCCTCCAGGAAGTGGGGCTCTGAGAATCTGAGGAAGGAAGCTTGCCCCTCCCCTTCCAGAAGAAGGGACTTGTGACCTCAGGGTAGAGGAGAGCTATCCCACCCATCCTTCCTCGGTGGGGAGACCCCACCCCTCGCTGAGGCACCCACCAAGGCAGTCAGCCACCCACCATCGAGGACTGCCAGGAACATCGCTTTCCTAACCTCTCTGTGCATTCTGTGTTTAGGGCCCTTGCTTTATCAGTTTTTATTTTGTATAATATTCATCACACTGGTTTATTTATGGGGCCCTCGTCGGGAAGGCATTTTTCAGGCCTGGTGAATAAAACATTAGACTTTGCTTCTTGACAGGGCAAGTGCGGGGCTCCTGATGTCAGCCTGACAAACCACCTTTTTCTTTTTCCCAATGACTGCATTTTTAGAGAAATTTATTTGTATTTTGTTGGGCATTTATTGTTGTTCTCTCTCTCTCTCTCTCCCTCTCTCTCTCTCTCTCTCTCTCTCTCTCCCTCCCTCCCTCCCTCCCTCCCTTTTTCCCTCCCTCCTTTGGCTGGAGGGTGCTGGTCACAGTAGACTTGTTTCTGCTGAATGTGGAGCTGCCACTTGCTGAGAAGGGAGACAGAGAACTGGGGTCCTGGGCCCCAGGAGAAGAGCCGAGAGCCCTAGGGTGAGCAGCATGGGTCTCGCTCTCAGGTCTGGGGTCTGACAGGTGGGCACTCACTTGCCAGAGAGTAAGGCCCTCCCATCACATGAGTAAATGAAATTACCTGAACTGGAAGGCAAAGGTGCTGATGGCTTGGTGGGCAAAGGTGATAAATGAGGCGGGGGGGGGGGAGACAGAGAGACAAAGAGAGAGAGACAGAGAGAGAGAGAGAGAAAGAGAGAGAGAGAGAGAGAGAGAGAGAGAGAGAGAGAGAGAGAGAGAGGCCCAGCAAAGGAAAATAAAGAATGCAGGTATTGGCTTCAATCAGAAAACCCACATTCACCGTCTGGAAGAGAGCAGAGTGCCTCAGTTTACACAGACTACTTTGTCCCAGTCATCCTGGGTGCAGCTGAGTGTGGAGTCCTTTATGTGAACTTGGAAGTTTTATTACAGGGCTGGAGAGATGGCTCAGTGGTTAAGAGCTCTGTCTGTTCTTCCAGAGGAACCTGGGTTCAATTCCCAGCACCCACATGGCAGCTCACCACTCTCTGTAACTTCAAGATCAGACAAACATGCAGGCAAAACACCAATGCACATAAAATAAAAATAAATTTATTTTTTTAAAAGTTTTATTATATAAAAGAAAGAAAAGGAGAGAGAGAAATTGGACAGAGAAAAGAGGAAGGGGGAGGGAGGGAGGACAAAAGGGGGGGACGGGAAGAGGGAGGTCATTCCCACCACAAGGTACATATCCAATAATCACCCAACGAACATGCTGAGACATCAGCACCCCAACCCCATTGCAGCTAGGATGCGGAACCCACCAAGATGCCCTTCAACTAAAGAGTAGATGAACATCTACTAAGACAGTATGTTTGCACAACAGAGTACTAGTCAGCCATGGAAAAGAACCGGGTCCTATCATTTTCTGCAACATGGGTGGACAGAATCCGAGGCCATTGTGTCTGCTGAGATTATTCAGTATCATGAAGATAAAACCGTGTGGTCTCACCTCCTAAAAAGTTCATCTCAAATAAGTGAAGTTGAGAACAGGCTTGGGAAGGGTGTGGGAGAAAGGGAAAGATGGAGAAAGGGTGGTTAATGATGACAGCAGAGCCTGGGAGAGGGGAAATAATGAACGTTTCCCGTACAATGGTAACGAGGTGCCACACCAATTAGCTGTACATTTCAAAATGGCCTGAAAGAAGAATCTTGAACTTTTCCAACACAAAAAGATGCTAATGTCTCGGACATGCTGGCTACCCAAATGATTGCTACATGCTATGGACAAGTGTCCAAATGTCACACTGTGCCCCCATGTCAACTAGAAGTAAAAATAAATAAATAGTAGGGTAGAGGGAGGAAGAGAAGGGAGGGGAGGGAGGGAGAAGGCATCAGGGTGCTCACACTGACAAGTACTCAAACCTTGGGGCTGGGACATGGCTGTCGGGGTGAAAGAGCTTGCCCTGCAAGCACAGGGGCCTGAGTCTGGATCCTCAGCACCCATATTTAAAACAATAGTTACTGTAACTCCAGCTTCTGGCTGAAGGAGGCAGAGACAGGAGGATTGCTGGGGATTGCTGGCTGCCTGGCTAGCTGAGAACCTACAAACTGCAGGTTTGTATCTCAAGGGAATAAGGCAGAGATCAAGAGAGGCAAAAACGCAATGTCCTCCTCTGGCCTCCACACTCATGGGCATCTGCACTACATGTGTAGACATGTGCATGCAACACACATGTACTCAATCTTTTTATCTTTCTAGAAATTAAGGAAAGAACTTCAAGAAATATTTTTTTCAATAAGACTCCAGAGAGATGGCTCAGAGTTAAAAGCACTGGCTGTTCTTGGAAGAAGCCAGGATGAAGAGTTCCCAGTACCCGCATGGAGGCTCCCGACTATCTGTGAGCCAGTTCTAGAAGATTCACTGCCCTCTTCCAACCTCTGAGAACACCAGGGATGCACATGATGTAGACATATAAATATACATACGTAAAATATTTTAAAACGACTCTATCCAGTGTGACCTGTGTGGTGGTGACTCCCTGTGGCTTGTCCTTTGTTAAAGAGACTGAATGCAAAGCCCTGTGCGATTGCTTCCCATGGGAGCACCCTCTCCACCCCATGTGAGTCTTACCAGCAGCAGGAAAGCCCAGCACTCTCTCCAGAGTGAGAGGAAAATGTGTCACCTAGCTTCCTATGCATAATCAGCGCTGGTTCCAGAGCTCCTGTCTCCATCCTTGGATTCTCCAGGAGACCCGGAGCCACTTGGGTTTGTCACACATCAGCAAGACTCCCCTGGGTGACTTTGGAGCAATAGAACTGACAGCTCTTTTCACGGAACTTGTCCAGAGCAGCAATTTCCTAACTCCTTCTTTTTGGAGTCCCAGCTGCTCATCTGCTGGTGTGAAGATCGCCCTCCCTTCATCCCTCCTATGCCCAGTGCACAAGCAAAGCCAGGAGGTGCACCTTGGCTCCCTGTCATCACAGCACCCACAGCCGGCACCCTCCACTCTGGGGACAGCAGGCTTCCAGTCCTCCCCACCTCTAACACACTGTCCCTGACCAGCAGCTGTCTCCCCAGCAGTGCCTGCCCATTCCCCACTTTGGCACTATGGGCTAATGAACTAAAAGGAAGAAAGAGGAATCAGTGGCCTGTTGGCACTCTTGCTTTCTGGTGGGCCATGAAGTGAACAACTGCCCACCACAGGTCCACTGCCATGATGTTCTGTGCAAACATGTGAAGGCAAGTGACCGTGGTCTGAAGAGCTCTGAAAACATCAGCCAAAAGGACTCTGTCCTTCCTTGAGAGGTCCTGTGGGCATCTGTCCCAGAAGAGAGAAATCTAGCTGGTAGAGCAACAGACGATATCACATAGGTCGGGTTTGGGCAGGGATCCAGTGACATGTAAACACTGTCACATTGTCATGTAGAGCAGGTATGCCACCCTGAACATCTGGTGTGCCACCTATCAAACACGCCTCCCGCGATCCTGGTCGCCATAGATCCCTTGGCTGTCTCTGCATCTCGACCATTCATATCAATGTGCTTCTGTTTTTAGGGCTGGTTGGCAGATTCTCCTGAGTCCCTGGAGGCACCTCTCTGCTCCAGGGTGATGGGGGAAGGGCTTAGGAAGGGCTCAGAAGCATAGACAGCTAGGGTGGTGCCTGGATGGTGCAGCCCATATTCCTGAGTCTGCCTTAGTCACATGGGTAGCCCCGAGACAGCTGCTATTCCCACTGTTCCCAGATGTGCAGCGGTCCCCCTCCCCACGATGGGGTTAATGTCTGCATGTCACTGCTAATCATTAGTATAATTATTTTTAGCTCTGTGGACGTGCCCCGTGTTTCTGCAAGGTATCCTTGATCCTCGGAAAGTAAAATTAAAGGATGTAATTATCTCATTTCAGAAAGAACTGGGCCTGGCTCATCATCACCTCGTGGTCCTCTCCCCTCCCCTACAGCGGGATTATTAATGAGTGCTGTTGTTAATAGACCACCCCTTTAATAAGGGCTCTTCCTGTCCCACGTCACGCCTTGTGTCTCCAAACAGGGTCCTTTTGACTCAGGGATCCCACTGTCTCTGTCATCTGGAACATCTCCTATGATCCACTTCACTCTTCTTTTTTTTTTTTTTTAAAGGGAAAATATACCAGTGATGGGCACAAGGTACATTGGGGAAAGGTGATATGATATGATATGATGGCTAACCCTCTTGGTCAATTTGGTAGGATTTGGAATTACCATGGAAGCACACCAGCCTGTGTGTCTATGAAGGTGTTCCCTGAGAGGTTTGGCTGAGGAGAGAAGACCCATCCCAAATGTGGGCCGCATCCCACGGGCCAGCGTCCCTAACAGAATAAAAGGCAAGAGTGAGCTGAGAGTCATTTCAGGTAGAGAGTAAAAAGAGGGATGGGGCATGCTCAATTGGCAGAGTGTTTGTCTGGTACACACAAGGCCCTGGGAGCAGTTTCCAGTAAGGCAACAAAATGAACCCAAAATTACCCTGAATTCAGCAGTAGGATTATAACTGTTTGGAAAACCCAGTTTTCTTCCTGAAATGTTACAGAAGGTAAGATTATAATAAACAAACACACAGCGAGAGAATGTGTTAGGAAGAGTAAAGACAGTTTCACAGCCCAGGCAAAAGCATTCGAGGATCCTCCCTGCAGTCCCCCTCCCCGTCACTCCTGTCTGGGTGACGCCCCACTGCATCAAAAGGGAACCTTGGCTACTGGCTTGTTGCGTGAGAAGCTAGTGTCTAAAGTGCTCACCCAACATTTGTGACGGAGACACAATAATGGCATCTGGGGGGGGGATGCCCACCCCGGGGGGGATGCCCACCCCATCCCCATGGCGCTTGCACTCTGACCCAGTCCCACACTGGTCCCAGATACTCCACACCTGCTGGTCATAAGTGTCCTGCAGAGGTGACATTTTTGCTGCTTTACAAAATTTATGTTCATATTTCCTAAAACTCAAAGACAAGCTGGCTCTCATGCACTCCCAGTGTGTGTGTGTGAAGGTATGTGTATGTAGTATGTGTGTATGTGTATGTGATATGTATGAATATGTGTATAAACATGTGTGCATGTGTATATGCAATATGAGTGTGTATAATGTGTATGTATATGTGTGTAAGGTATGTGCATGTATATAAAGGTGTGTGTATGTGTGTGTGCACATGTGAAGGTGTACAGAAAGGAGGGTTGTGTGAAATTGCTCCAAATGTAGCAAAGCAAACATTAAGCAGGTATTAAAGAAAAATTTGATCCTAGCATTTAAATAGCTAAAAATATATCATTCCACAGGTGCAAAAGGACACAAGCTGAAAGGGAAGGAAGGAAAGAGGGCAGAGCCCATGGTGGTCAATCTTCAGTGTTAACCTGAAGGAATCCAGAATCCCCAAGGAGGCACATGGATAGGTATGTGTCTGTATGAGAAATCTTAGGTTGAAGATCCATCCCGAATGCAGGTAGCTCCATCCCACAGATGGGAATCTCCAACGAGATGAGAAGCAGAGTGCAAGCTGAGCACCACCGTTTCCGTCTCTCCACTTCCCGAGTGTAGCTGCAGTGTGCACAGCTCTACAGGCTTTGGCGGCTATGATTCCCTGTCACGGACTGTATCCTTGAACTGTGAGCCAAGGCAAACTATGATGGACTGTATCCTCGAACTGTGAGCCAAGGCAAACCTCCCTTTCTTTAGGTTGCATTTGCCAAGCATTTAGTCACAACGGCAAAAAATACAGCAACTTGCCAGCCATGGTGACGCACACCTTTAATCCCAGCACTTGGGAGGCGGAGGCAGCCTGATCTACATAGTGAATTCCAGACTAGTCAAGTCTACATAGGGAGACCCCTGTCTCAAAGGAGAGAAAGAGAAAAAAAATAATGAATAGAAAGTGCTTGTTGTGTATTTTAAAACACATAAAGAGGAATACTTAACACAACAGGGTCTTAGGATTTAACTCTTTTAACTCTGCTTTTTTAACTCTCAGATTTCCAGATCAATAAAAGTGTGATCAAGGAACTTTATTTTCAAATCGTTACGTTCCATTTCTCTGTATATTACTTTTCTTTGCAATGCCCATAGGCCATCTCTTAGAAAAGATAGAGTTTCATGAGGATGGATGGTCAGGATGGGGGGAAGGGGTCTAAGCTAGATATGCTCACCCCTCCCAGTGCCTCCCTAAACATCTGGCCACCCAGCCTTTACCTTTTCCTCCTCTTCTCACAGCCGGTGGATCCTTCTTCCCCCACACTCCTTCAGCCCCCTTGTTGTCTCTCTATTCTCCAGCTCCAGGTACACCATGTTCCCACAACCCCTTTGTGTCCCTGTGTGCTACAACTGCACCATGTTCCTGCCACCCCTTTGACCATTTGGTTACACTTCGGGCTCTCTATTCTCACGTGACTATTCTCACGTGACTCTACTGTACTGTTCACCCTTAGCAAGGACTAGTTGGGGACCAGGGGAAAAGATTGTCCTTGGTTCTTGTCCCCAGGTGTCCCCTGGGTCATCTTCCCTCCTGCTCCAATAATATGCGCAGCTGGGTAGCTGCAGAATTTGGCTGCTCCCACAGGTGGCCTTGCTACTTATTTTCCCAGTTGCTTCTCTTGTTGCAACAAAGTAACTTGTTGGTGGAGGCTGCTAGTTCATTTCCCAATTGCCCTGACTCAAAATAATCACATAGAAACTATATTAATTGCAATACTGTTTGGCTAATAACTTAAGCCTACTTCTGGCTAACTCTTATATCTTAAATTAACCCATTTCTATTAATCTGTGTATTGTCACGTGGCTGTGGCTTACTGGCAAGTTTCGGGTCCATCTGTCTCCTGTGGGCAGCTACATGACTTCTCTCTGACTCTGCCTTCTCTCTCTCTCTCTCTCTCTCTCTCTCTCTCTCTCTCTCTCTCTCTCTCTCTGGTTATATTCTGTTAAGCCATTGGCTGAAAGCAACTTTATTCATTAACCAATAAAAGCAACACATATACAGAAGAACTTCCCACACCATTTCCCCTTTTCTGTTTAAATAAAAGGGAAGGTTTTAACTTTAACATAGTAAAATTACAAATAACAAAATAGGTATCAAGCAAGAATTACAGTTACAACATTTAAATCTACTTTATCTTTTATAATACCTAAGGAAAAGTATAACTATCTATTCTTCAACTCCATCAAAGACCACAGAAGATATAATATTACCTAAGTAAACAGGAAGTGCATTGTAAGCAACTTCCAAAACTCTAGAACTGACAGAGACATCTTGCTGCCTGGACAGTCACCCAAAGTTCTGTAACACTGGGGCATCCAATCTTTAGCCTCAGGCCCATAGTATCCAGCAGACTTTTCCATGAAGCATGAAATTGTTCTGCTTTGTAATGGCAAAGTCCATCAGTTGTTTTCTTCTATGTCCTGTAGAATGTCTGGTGGACTCTTTCACAAAACAGGAACCCCAAAGGACCATCTCACCTTTAGGCAAGTTCAGCACTCATTTTTCTGTGGCTCCTGCAAGTCCAGGCAAGAGGAGTTTCTTGCCCAGATGACTAACCAACTCCATGAGGAGACTCTTTGATGCCCATCATCCTCTTGTAGTAGATTGGTGCTGCCAGAAGCAGATGTGTCTCACTGTCATTAAAAGTCCTAAGTTCTTAAAGCATTTTAAATATTATATTCTGTTAGTCTTTGAGCGACTTGAAGATTAACTATCCATCTGAAATACACAGAAGGAGTAAAGAAAAAGAACTTTGGGTGACTATTCAGGCAGCAAGATGTCTCTGTCAATTCTAGAGTTTTGTAAGTTGCTTACAGTGCACTTCCTGTTAACTTAGGTAATATTATATCCTTCTGGAGTCTTTGATGGAGTTGAAGATTGTCTATCTAACTGAAATATATCTCTATATATCTAGAAAACTAACATGACTACAAGCTTGACTATTATAGGTGACTCTCAACCTATGTTTCTTAATTATACATTACATTTTTAAATGAGCTGCACAAACAGATTCCCTTAATGAAGAGCAGAAATATGCATATAACAAAATTGACTCTAAATTTGTATTGATAGACCAAGGTCCATACCAATGCAAAGTATTCATCTCTACAGCAGTAACTGATCAAAGTGGGTGAAGGAAGAAAGGGTTTATTAAGGCTCACAGCTGGAGGGTACATTCCCTCCCTGTAAGATCAAGGTGGCAGACCCATGAGACAGCTGGTCATGCCGCATTCAGTCAGGAGCAGAGCAATAAGAACCGCAGCATTCAGCTCCCTTCCCTCTTTACATTCAGTCCAGGACCTCAGCCTGAATGGAATGGTGACACTCACATTTCAAGTGGCTCTTCTCAGTTAACGTAATCTAGATAGTCCTTCAGAGGCACAGCTAGAGGCTCGTCTCCTGGGTGACAATATTAACCATCTCAGGACATCTTTTGGCCCTTTTAATGACTTTGTTTCTGGGGTTGGGGTGAGGGAAGTGGGATGCATATGGGTCAGATAGATTTAAGCTTGTCCGGTTTTACTTCACAGGGATCCCCGGAGGCTGGGGCAGGAGAGAAAAGTGACTTGGCTAAATGCCCAAGGCCACCCTGCTCACCTGGAGGCTGCCACCCTGAGTTAGCAAATAAAAGTGCAAGATGTTGAGCTAAATTTTGATTTGCTGTATAAACAAATAATTCAGTTCCAGTATATCCTGTAGAGGGCATACTTAAGCTAAAAACTACTGGTGGCTTGCTGGGCAGTGGTGGCACAGGTCACCTTTAACCCCAGCCCTCAGGAGGCAGAGGCAGGTGAATCTCTGTGAGTTTGAGGTCAGCTTGGTCTAAAAGAGCTAGTTTCCAGGACAGGCTCCAAAGCTACAGAGAAACCCTGTCTTGAAAAACCAAACCAAAAAAACCCCAAAAAAAATCAAAAACAGCAACAGCACAACACAACAAACTAACTAACTAACTAGTGGTGGCTCATCTGAACGTCATGGTTGTCAAGGTGTGTATATTTTATGAAGTAATCCAGTCTCCTGGGGCCCCGCAAATTCCTAAGAACATGCTTGGTTTCAGGTCAGGAGCCAACCCCGAGGACAGAGATGGTGTGCATTGTGAGAATTTCTTCCCTGGGAATTCTATATAATATATAAACAATATTTACCCTCAGCTCCTAAGGTCCCAATGACAGACTGAAGTAGGATTCCATGAGAGTCCACTCTAGGGACAAAGAATGGGGTAAGCTTCTTTACCGAGCATGGGTGCCTCTTGCATTCACCTTCCCCAGCCCATGGGTCTGGCCCTTCTAGAAATACCACAGCGATGTGCTGTTAGGGCAGAAATGAATCTAAATAGCTGGGATTGTGGCTGGAAACTCAGGTGAGGGTCCAGTGGTCCTCCCCACCCCTTCTTCTATGATAAGTGTCAACACTGTGGTGGTTAAACGAGAATGGCCCCCACAGGCACCTATGTTTGACTGTCCTTAGTCACCAGGGAGTAGAACTGTTTTGGAAGGATTAGTAGCGTTGACCTTGTTGCAAGAGCTGCATCACTGGGGTGGGTTAGGATGCAAAGCTCTCAGCTACTTCTACAGCATTAAGCCTACCGGCATGCTGGCACACCCACTGCCATGATGGGCATTGTCTAACCCTCTCAATTTGTAAGCCAGCTTCCAATTAAATGCTTTCTTCTGTAAGAGTTTCCTTGGCTGTGGCATCTCTTCACAGCAATAGAACAGGGACTAAGATAACAGTCAAAAAGCCCAGCAGTCAGTGACTTCTACATCTGATGACAACGGTGGCTATTTTACAACAGTGTGTGGCCACCTCCTGCCTTGCTGGCTTCAGTTACAATTGCACAGTGTGGCCAAGACTTCATAGAGAAGGCACACCACAATCCCCAGCCTGGATCGAGGCAGGTCAAAGACAGGATCCCCGCTCTAGCAGCTGGCACCAGATCCCCCTTGCTTGTTTTGGTCACGTGTCTCTGTGACTGTGCTCTACCTTCCCTGCCTGTCTGGCCTCAGGGTACCTTAGCTACTAAGATGTTCCAAGCACACAGGGTAGAAGGAGTGGGACACCGCACTGGGAAACCAAGAGATGCGTGCAAGGACTCAGAAGGTCTCAAGCTCTGAGGACTTTCAGCTCCGTTCTGTAGGACGCTGTGTTTACAAATAACTGCCCGTTTCTCCTGTGTGCTTTCAATCAGTGCAGACACTCTGAGGATAGTTGTTATTTGTGTGCTCTTTGGAGCATAGCAAATGGGCCCAGTTCATGCCGTTTGGGTATTTCTGATCCATGTTTGGTTCACTCTGTGGATGTGGGAATCTGTGAGTGCAGAAGGCTCACTGTATTTAGGGTTACTGGGGAGTCGTGGGGTGCGCTTATACATGCTTCCATTTTCTAGTGCATGAGATCATGTCAACTTTAAGTACAGTCCGACAAAAGCCAAGCGAGGGTTGACAGGAGCTCAGAGGCTGAGAATCCCTGCCAGCCTTGGACAGGACGGAACCGGATGTCAGCTAGTGCACTTGTCCCAGCTACCATCTCTATCCCAGGCTCTGGATAGGTACTGGCTGCACGCTCCCTCTCAGCCTAGGATCTAAGCAGAGACGGCTTGGCTAGCAAAGTGCTTGCCATGAAAGCTTGCGGACCTGATTCTGATCTGTACACACATTAAAATATCCAGACATTGGCTGGCACTTGTCATTCAAGTACTCAAGAAGTGGGGACAGATGGACCCTTGGGCTTACCTGCTGGTTAGGCTAACCTAAAGAACAAGCTTCAGGTCTCGGTTAGAAACATGATGGACGGATCCTGAGGAACAACACCCAAAGTTGAACTCAGGTCTCTACACACACAGACACACAGAGACACACACACAGGCTCACACAGGCGCACGTGCACACACAGGAACACACAGACTCACACAGGCACACACACACACACAGGAACACACAGACTCACACAGGCACACACACACTCACACAAACACACACACACCAGTCTAACGTCAGAATCTGCAAAGGTGTTTGCACTGGGCAAGGGACAGGGACATTGTTCTTGAATCTATGGCCTCCTTGGGTGGAAATCCACATGGCCGGTTTCAAAAACAGCAAGATGGGATAAGCTCTCAAGTGGCCGGTGGAGGAGCTCCTGGCTTGGACTCAACGCTCTTATTATAAAATCAAACCATTAAAACACAGCAAGGAAGAAGCCAGGAGATCTCCCCGCACCATCTGTTAATTTATAGGGCGACTGGTGTCGGCCATTTAGGAAGAGTTCAATTATACGCCAGCCCCACTCAGAGCTCAGCCTCGGAAGCATAGAAATGTAATCACAAATTTTAATTGAGAAAAATGGCCCTAGATCAGATTCCTTGATTTTTTTTCGAGGAAGCAGATTAAATCATGCAGGGGGAGGGGGTGGCAATATGAGTTTTAAATTAGTTGTAATAAAGCAGAGGTGTGATTGTAAACCGATTTGTGCATTGAGTACCGGGAGTCGTTCCTGGGAACGTGCATGTGTTCGACGGGTTCCACGGAATATGGCACTCACTGTGCATGGGGGAAAAGTCAGCTCGCTTCCCTCAAACAGAAGGAAAATCCTCAAGTCAGCAAAGTGTACATCTGGGCTAGGATGTGGCTTGGTTGACAACACTCTGTTAGCCTTCACAAAGCCCTAAGTTCAGTGCCCAGCATGATGTAATACCAGGGGTAGTGGGACAGCCCGTCATCCTCGCCCTTGGAAGGCAGAGGCAGAAAACACAGACACTCAGTTATCCTTGGCTACACAGAGACTCTGAGGCCAGCCTGGGCTACATGAGACCCTGTCTCAAAAACAAGTGAACAAATAGAACTCCATCAGAGCCCAAAGGTACAGAAGAGGGTGACTGACATCTGTCCCGCTGCCCCATCCCCTGACCCCTTTCATTGAGATCTCTAGAGCACATTGGTCCTCAGCTTGATACAGCCCCACCTATCCTCTGCCCCCTCACGGAACACTGCCTGTTGGTCTACACAAACCCTCCTGTCAGGTAGGCTGGGTTCAGTTAAGCATTGTTTATCCACACACATTGAACTCTGTGCCCCTAACAGAGATGCACCTCCCCACCGTATTCCCTGTACCCCAGATGTCTCTCTGTGCCTTCACTGAGAGTGGAGGAACCGGTGATGTTGCCAGCACCTCCCTTGGCCACCATTTTCTCCCCTAAGCACAGGAGGCTCCTGGTACCTCTGTGCAGAAGATGCCTGCCTGCTCGCCACCGCAGCTGGCACTATCCATGGCTTCTTTGGGAACTTGTCAGTGGTCCGTGGTGGTTCCGTCTCCCCTCAGTCTCACCGTGTTCTGGAAAGGCTCTTCATGTCTCCCTCTATCCCTTGCCCTCTGAGTTCAGAGCATGTGTGTCCGTAGGCACAGTAGCCTGCACTTTGTCATTTGGAAAAGCACGGAAGCTGAGGTGTTGCTGGTTCCTGCATTTCATCTTGATTTAGTCATTTTTATATGGCTCGCAAGGCGTATGCAGATTTCCCTGTTTCTTTATTTGTTCATTAAAACTTCAATAAAAATGTTATAAAAATGTCTTATTTTGGTAGTTAATTGCCATCTTCATTTTAATATGCAAGCGGTGTGCCGGCCCTCCCTGAGCTGCTCCGAAGCTCCCTGTAAATAATCCTGCAGATCTGGATGGATGTTCCTGCCTCCTCTGTGTGTCCTCAGTCATCCAAGCAAAGCACAGCAGGGAATCGGCACCCCTGCCAGAGGACCGGCTCCATCTTCCTCTGTACCGAGGCCCTCAGCACGAGGCAAGCACCCAGAGAGCTGTCTCTGGCTCTTGGATATTTTCCTATAGTCTGGAAAATGAGTGTGCCCCCCCAACACACACTCTATGAAGTCAGCATTGTGTGCTCAATATCAATTGAAGACAGGACAGGTAGGACTCGGCTGGGATCCCCGCTCATGGTTGGATTAGTTCGGTGCATGGCCGAGGGCAGTGGCTCCAGGAGCCAAACAGGGCCCTGGACTCCCAGGCATGGGAAGAGATGGCAGCCAGGATGTCAGGTCTAGGGAGGGGCAGGTGTGGGCGGCACCTGTGCTGGCCCTGAAGCTGGGCTTGGAGATGTTGCCAGCTGGCTCGGCTGCTGTACACAGCAGGCTGTGGAGCCTTTTACGACCTGCATGTAGTGATGTCCAGAGGCCTCTTGGCAAGGCTTGAAATACCTGGCACATGAGCGTGGCCACCACATCATATGACTGAAACTTTCCCGGCAGGTCACCTTCCAGGTTCCGAGCAGCGCAATTCCGTGGCTCCCAGAAGTAACCGGTGCTGGGGTATCACTGATGTCCTAAGAGGAACGTAGAACCTCCAACAGAGCTGTGACCCAGGAAGTGAGTTCCAGACTATGAGATGCAGAGAAACAAGGCGTCCACTGCCCTGTTCCCTGCTAGGCTCCAATAGAGTGGATAGGTGGGCATCAGGGGTGCCGCTGAAGCCAGAGTACCTGCCCCAGACACAGAGTCATGTGTGAACAAAATCCCAGAGTGCAGCTGTGACAGATACACCAGGATCAGGGGACGCAGAGGGAGATGGCTGGAAGAGGAGCATCTGCTTCATCGTGAGTAACACAGCAAATGCCACTCAGTCTCCCTCTGGGAGGCTCTGGGGTGATGAGAGGCTCCTCTGAGGTGGGCATACACAAAAGGAACCAGGCCCCTGGCTAACATTTCAGGTGTGTACACAGGAGACCCAAGGTACTCCCACAAGGGCAGATGTGCTATGACCAGAGAAGCCCAAGATGGGAGCTATTACAGTATCCAGGTGTGGACTGGCGTTTGCCAGATTTTTCTAGAAGACACTGCCTCTGTGTATAGAAATGGCGGCATGCCTCCATCTCATTTCACCTGGGTCTGGCTTAGCCCCTCTCCAGGTGCTGTTCCAGGGCACCTCTTCTCCTCTCTGCCCCGAGCTCAGACTCCACACTGGGGTTCGTCTGCCTAGCTACCTTTCTGGGCTTTTCCTCGAAACGCAATGGGTACAGCATGCCCGACTGAGGCTCAGTCTCGCACACACTTCCTGTTCCTGCTCTCCCTTTCCTTGGAGGGGGAGGCGCTTTGCAAACAGCATCCCTTCACACAGACACTCAGCTGAAGATCTGGGAGTCACTAATCTGTTTCCCTTGTTACTAGCAATTCAAACGCCAATAGGGCCCCTGGGTTTCTGCAGCACCTCTGTAATAAAAACCACAGCAGAATGGAAAGTAGCAAACAGGGTAAGTTAAATAAAACCAACAGGTTTGGACAGACTGAGTAGGTTTGGGCTTGTCTGTAGGTTCTGTGGAGGGCCCTCACCAACCTCCCCCTTCCTTCTTTGGTCCATGCACACATATATCATTTCTGGAGGAATTTTAGCCCCCCGGATCTTTTTTTAAACCCCTTCCAAAGCAATCACATTAGCTCGTGCCACTTTCCTTCTGATGTGAGCAAACTCATAGCTCCAGCGGAAGTTCAAGGCCACCATCGCTCCCGGGAAGCAGAGAGAACGTTATCCGCTTGGAAGGTAAGTAACAGGACGAACTCTGCGCACAGATCTACCGGGAGGAAATGAAATAGGGAGCTGCCTGGGCATCGAGAATCACAAAACGAAACCGTTAAAGAATAAAACTCATTAAATGCTTGTGATAACACTTTATTTTAATGGTACATTTAATTCATACTTAATTCCAGTGGCGCTCTAGCGCGGCCCCGGCGCTCCCACACGCATGCCAGATAAATGGATTATAGCAAGCCAGGAGACAATGAGTGCCCGCCGCAGCCAGCTCGGCAGCAGGTGAAAAACGTCTTAGCGGAATATATTTCCCATGTATGAACCAGTGGCACATTTGACAACACCTTCTGCAGAAATAAAACTAAAGGAACAGATCTTCCCAACCCCTGACAATGTGGATTAAACATTTTTACCCCACGCTCGGTGCTTATGGCTTGGAGCTGATTGAGAACTCCTTGGACTCTCTGGATAGGGGGCAGGAGAAATGGGCTGCAGCCTGCCAAGGCAAACACAGAGAGCTAGAGAGAGCTCTGTAGCCTCACCTCCAGGAGCCCCGTCACCATGGAGACAGGCGCCCCTCCTGGCTACCACCCTCTTGCACCAGAGAGATCCTCAGCATCACTGAGTGTCACAGTTCTGCACAGCGCAACTCTGGTCAGAACCAACGTGAGGAGGGCAGCACTCAGGGCACCCCCATCTCTCAGTAACACCCCCAGGTGCTTGGCTGTTCTGCTCGGTTTGTAAAGGAGCCAGGCTGAATGAGAGCCCCTCTGCCAAATCGGCATTGTGGAAAGCACTGCCATACAAGCCTAGAGGCCCATGAGGTAGCATGATAGACCACTAACCACACCAGCTAGACAGCTGATGGGCAGGCAACCCTACAACCAGTCTGCTGCCCAAGGAGTGATCAGGTGCAGCACTAGTTGCCCCGTGGTTGTGTCGGTACTGTGTCACAAGTGACTGCATCACGAAGTGTACTGCCCGGCCAATGCCTCTCTGTTGACAGCAGATTTCAGCTCTTCTCCTAAGATCCCCTCCCGTACCTTTGAAGTATTTATTTGATTTTAAAGGACTGGGTGGGCTCTGGTGGCTAGCACCTGCTCTGAAAGGGAGCTATTCTTGTGTGCTATATAGCGCCAACGTCACATCTCAATCTTTCCAAGTCAGGGTCCCCAGAGCCTGAGAAATCAAAGAAAGCATCACGGAGAGAGTCCCACTCTCCAGCTTCAGCCGTCTGTGGGGGCAGAGCCAGGCCCTAGCACACAAAGCTTTATTGATGTCTCCCTCACAAGCAGTCAATGCTGGCCTGCCACACCACGGCCTTGGCATCTGCTCGATTCGAGGAGGACGGATGCAGAGACCCAGAAAGACAGGGTAAATATGCAAGGAGCCGACACCAGTGGGCTTGGGTCACTGCCTCAGGGACAGCTTCGCTCTCATGGACAGCATGGCTACCCTCCCAGATCCCCTCACGGAGGAACACTCCACTCCAGCAGTGGGGACCCGTGTGGGTCAGCATTTCTAGCTGAGTTCTTCCTTGGCCATTATGATGGCGAAAGGCCACTCCCTTACAACTCTTGGTTGACCACATCCCACGGGAGTTGAGTGAGGGTCTACGAAGGCTGAACCCTCCTGTCTTCCGTCTCCAGAGCGCCCCACAAGCCAGCTGAGATGTCACATTTTGCAATTTCTTCTTGATTCTGCTGCCTGACAGGCACGGGCCCAGGCCAACTTCTGTGAAGCACGTGGTCACGGCCCTTTCTCAGAGCAGCTTCCCGTAGGAACCAAATCCACACACTCGGTCCCCCTCCTCTCCGTCATTCCTCTCCTCTCCCTGTTCCTCTCCTCTGGCCTGAGTTTCACCTCCTGCTTGACCCCTGTCCTTGTTCCTGTTGACCAAATCCATGCACTTGTCAGCCAGCATCTAAGGAGCCCCCCTAGGGTGCTAGGGGGTGGGGACACAAAGATTCATGCCACATAGAAGGCAGCCCTTTGCCTGGCTCAGGGCTCAGGCCCTGTTGGATTTACCCAGCATGCAAATGCAGGTCGTCTACCTACCTGCCCTGAGATCTGAAACTGAGTCTTCTCACCTTCTTGTTCCACAGATGGAGGTAGGATCGATGCATATGTGGTCAGGTGGGCCAAGGCACTCTCCCCAGGGGTCTCAGCAGCACCCTAGACTCTCCTGGGCAGCACACAATGCGGGATTGGCTCACCGGGGGGACACTCAGCTGTCAGCCATCCCCGTGAAATCAGGCCCCTGTGAGCTGCAAATGCACATCCGCTGCAGGTGGCTTCCCGCTGCCCACTGCTGGCACTTAGGGACCTGGCTTCCATACAGGGGGAGGAAAAATTACCCACAGTCTCTCTCACACAGCACAGGTGCAGGGATGCCTGGAATTCCTGTAGGAGCGTCTCAGCTCAGAGAGACTGGTGCCCGATGCAATCTGCTCTCATTTCCTATGAACGAGACTGAGGAGGGGGGAGCAAAACCCTCCTCTGCGAGCTATGCTTGCAGCAACTCTGCTTGTCCGCTGAGGTCCAGCATGTCTGCTTTCATTTTATTATTATTTTTAACTTTTCACTTTATTTTTTAAATTTGTGTTAATGAATGTTTTGCATAGATGCATGCAAATGCTCGGAGGTCAGAAGATGGTGTCAGATCTCCTGGACCTGGAGTTACAGATAACTGTGATGTGCCCTGTGGGTGCGAGGCACCAAGCTAGGGTTCTCTTCAAGAGTAGAAAGTGCTCTTAACCATCAAGCTATTCTAGCACTCATGGCTACTGTGGTAGAACGCATGTGCTCGTGGATAATATCCCTTTCCCATGCCTGTCTTGGCCTCCAGAACTGTTGACTCTTATGTAATCAAGGAAAGCCACAGAGAAGGAAGGGGCCCAGCAAAGAGAAGGATCCTTTCCTTTGCCCGGGGCTTCACGAAGCACAGCCTGCCAGTCGGTCTGAGGACCAGGAAGCAAGCAAACTTGAAGTCACACGGCTCTGCTCTGGGCTTCCCTGTGCAACTTCTCTGTGCCTTTGAACTAACGGTTTCCTAGTCAAGCCCGTGCTTACAGAAAGGAAGAAGGGGATCCCGTGTTTGAGTTTATGCGTATGTGATCTCCGATTCTTGTATTCTGGCTCCAACGCCCATGCAGAATAGTTCAGGAGCCTGCCCACAGGTCACTTCGCATCATGGAATGAATGGCACCATATTCCTATCTAAGATGCTGCTGGAACTGGTCCAGCTCAGCTGCAAGCAGCAGCCCACCATGAGTCCTCTGGTCAGCCCAGCAACCCTCAGCTGCTCACCAGGTTAGGCATGCTAACCTCTAAAACCATAGGACAATAATAAAACCTCAGGGCCAGGCGTGTTCTCATCTACCCACTGTCATGTTAAACTTCAGCTAATATTTTAAAGGAGCACGGGGCTCACAAAGGTTGGGATACAGCAGCGTCATGGCCACAGTAGTAATAGTGAGATGTGCCTTCTTGGTGGCCCATCTGCACACAGCCGTGCTCACGTGCTTTCCAAGAACAGTCTCCACATATATGCATGCTCACACAGACGTGCATGCACAGCCTCTCCTCATGAATGCAGAAGCCACATGTTTGGGATTGTGACCCACAGGATGGAGGGAGATAATGAAAGAGATGAAAGTATTCTGCAGAGACACGTGTCCCTCGGTCTGTGTTCTGGCTGGTTTTATGTCAACTTGACATAGGCTAGAGCCATCAAAGAGTTGGGAATCTCAACTGACAAAATGACTCCATAAGACTGGGCTATAGGCAAGCATGTAGGGAATTTTCTTCATTAGTTATTGTTGGGGGAGGACCCAGCACTTTGTGGATGCTGTCACCCCTGGACTGGTGGTCCTGATAGCTATAGAAAGCAGGTTGAGCAAGTCATAAAGAGCAAGTCAGTATGTAGCACCCTTCACGGTCTCTGCATCAGTTCCTGCCTCCAAGTTCCTACCCTGCTTGAGTTCCTGTCCCAGGTTCCTTTCACTGATGCACTAAGATGTGGAAGTGTATGCCAAATAAACCCTTCCCTCCAAAACTGCTTTTATTACAGTGTTTCATCATGGCAATAGAAACCCTGACTAGTACAATCTGACTATCAGACTATTGAAACAATAGTCCCCAAGAAAGTGGAATCCTCCAGGAATCTCATGCTAGCTGAAGCATGGTGCCAGTCAGATGAGGAGTTTGCCTCCCTTGAAGAGATTTTGTTCGAACAGTGTTGGTAACTTATCTAGCACCTTGCAGCGAGTTGCAGAGAGCACTGGCGCCCGGACAATGAGGGGCTTTTGTCTGGCGGGATCCCACCTTGACTAGGACATTTCTTGCTTGCTGTTTAAACCCTACCCTCATGGTAGGACCCTGATGGTGGCTGTCTTCACCCCTCCTCCCTGTGTGGCCACATTAAATACATTTCATTTTCTGCTTTTTACTACTAATTTGGCTGGTTTTAACTGCTTCTAGAGGATGGGTGGCTGAGCTTGACTTCTTGGGGTACAGACTGTGACCTCAAGTTCAGTAACAATGGGCCTCAAGTTACTGCTGTGAGAAAAAATACCTGGAATACGTGACTTAAAGGAAGATTTGTGCTGGGTCATGGTTCAAGCGGGTATAATCCATCATGGCTTGCCTCCCTGGCAAAGGCACAGTGCCAGTTGTTAAGGTCATGTAGCCAATAGGCTTAGATATTTGACTAGTTGGTCCCCATTTGGTGGCCCTGATTGGGTAAATTCAGGAGGCATGGCCTTGCTGGAGGAAGTATGTCACTGGGGGTGGGCTTTTTCAAAAGCTCACTCTATTCCCAGTGTGTTCTCTGTTTCCTGCTTGCAGTTCAAGGTCTGGCTTCTCAGCTGCTGCTCCAGGCACCACGTCTTGCCTCCACCATCACGGATGCTAGCCCTCTAGAACCTTTCGTCTAAATAAGCTCTTTCTTCTATACGTTGCCTTGTTCATGGCATTCTAGCATGGTGTTACTACGGCCTAGGCAGTGATGCAGGCTCAGTGGTACTCATGACTACTGTGGTAGCAGGAGTGTGTGGTTGGTCACCTAAATCTCACCAGTGTAGGAAGCAGAGACGTTGGGAGGGGGAGAAGGGCAGGGTTATGAACCATAAAGTCCACTTCCTCCAGTTAGGTCCCATGTCTCAAAGGTTCCACAATCTCCCAAGACAGTGCCACCAGCTGGGGACCAAGTGTCCAAACAAACATGTCACACTCATCCCATAGCAAAAGGCTCTCCTGGGGACCATGTGGTGAGTGACACACACACTTGTACTGTAGATTTGGGAGTGTGGTTCTCTCAGCATTGTCTCAGTTAATAGTGGGGAGTCAAAACCCTTGAGTTGGCCTGTGAAAGGCAAGATCGACCAAAGGCACAATGGACCATGTGGATGCACCCAGCACACAACACATGCTCCCTGCTTGCAACGCACCATCGCTATTATATTAGTAGAGTAATTAGTATAATCATATATATAATTAGTATTTTACTAATATGACTATATTATAATACCTCTCTGGGTCATAAAAGGCTGTCCCACAGCCTCCCCAGATCTGATGGTTTCACCTTAATCCCTGTCCCTATATACAGAGGCTTGTCCCTATATACCAAGCCCTTTGTCACCTGATGTCAGTGGGATGAACATCCCATTCAGCATAGCCTTCCTGAGGAAGCCCCTGGTCTCCTGGTTGAGCCCCACCTTCTTGGAGACTTGCTCCAGCTTACAGGGTCCAAGTGGGAAGGAAGTGACCAGTTATATCAGCTCACACCATCTCCTGCCCCAGAGAAAGGAGGCACTTGGGAGGCATCGGCCACTCTCACATGGGCATCAAAGGAACAGATCAGGCCTGAGCCACCATGAGTCCCTAATAAACCAGGAGTGTGGGAGATGCGTGGTGGATACAGCCTGGAGTCTGTTCCTTGGTTGAAGGTGTCTGGAATCAATAATGCAGACAGGTGCTGTGTGGGGACGGTTGGTGTACCAACTTGCAGACTTGGAAGTCAGCAAGAGAAGATGAAGGGGTCAGCCTGGCCGGAAGACCCACAGGTCAGAGCCCGGGTTTGGTGGTAGACTGCTGCTGCCAATATGGCTGCAAGGAAACAACTCTGGTTCCAGAAGTTTCCATCTCTGGCCATGTGGCCCCATTATTCATGGCAACAGGGGTGTGTGGAAGAGGACAGTTCGCAACACAGAGGACAGGAAGCAGAATGGATCCGTAACAGGAAGGGGCCGGGATGAGATGCAGCCCCTAAGGATATACCCTTAGAGACCTTCTTCCTGCCATGCGGCCTTACCGTCTCCGGTTCCACTGCCGCTCAACAGGCCCTGAAATCTGAACCCAGCAATGGATCCAACCATGGATTAGGTCAGAGAGTTCCTGATCTAATGGGCTTTGGAAACACGTCTCACCTCACGGGTCCACCTAGGGACGCATTTTGATAGTCTCCTGGGTGCCCCTCAATCCAGTCAAGCTGACAGTCAAGATGGATCACTGTAATGGGCAGCTGGCTCGGAATTTGCTGCTCGTTTGAAAGAGAAGTGGAGTTGTAGCTACGAACATGGGTGTGGAGTGTGGCTCACCAGATAGTCAGAGACCCAGCTCTCATGGCGGCAGATCCCAGCCACAAGAGGAAAGGATTCTGAGCTCACTTCTATGTGGGCCTGAAACCCCAGTGCTCCTCTCTCACCTCCACGGCCTGGACACACCCTCCCAAAGAGACCGAGTCAACCCTCTCATAGACTTCTTCCATTACAGAGAAAAAGACAGAAAGAAGAGGCTGCCAACGGCCCAGCACCCCACCCAACACACCATAGTCCCCAGAATATCCATGTAGGTAGCCACGGGCCCAAAACCTCAGAGTGAAGGCCAGGAATGTTGCTTGCATTCCTTGGCACCGTCTCTCCTGATGGCTTCTTTAGTGTTATCAATGGACCAGGCCAGCGGCTTGGAGGGGCCAGAGTCTGAAGCCACCAAGCCCTTCAACAAGGCCCCACGTGAGGCTTCTAGAACCTGTTCCCCTGAATCTGTCTGGGGCCACTTAGATAAGGAAGTTCCCTACAGGGAACACTCTTGGCCAAGACTCCTGAAGGGAGCAGGCCTCTTCTGCTGAGCACACTGGAGGGCACGGCCGGGAGTGGCCACCCCTCTTCCCCCAGGGCACCTGTTTCCTACCTTGCCAACTTCCTGGGTCTCTCTACGGATTTGTGTTTAAGGTGTGGTGGGGTTGCATGGTTTGAGTTGGGGATGGAGAATGTTCTGTGTTTGGCCAGAACAATGTCAAGTCCCAGTCGTCTAGAAAGGACCGGCTCTCCCTGCAGAAGCAGGGGTTTCCACTAGCTGAGAATTAAGAGAAGTCATTAAGCTAATTACTTGCTACTGAGGACATAGGCTAGCAAACACAACCTGCTTTTCATTTGACTGAACCGGAACAAGGAGAAGCATGCCAGCGACTGCACCCAGGCGCCTAAGGCGAGGGCTCACGCAGCATGCGTGCAGACGGTGGCACACACACCTTGCAGGATCGATTGTCACTGTTGACTGTTTTTCCCTGTTTCAGCGTGTGCTGCCTGGAGAAACTTCCATACACAAACAGAGGCGGCTGAGATGTTTACAGTGAGCAGAAAGGCAGAGGATCTTCACAGACCCAGCCTCCCATGGCTCACTTGAAATAGGATTTGATTTAAAGAAGCTTTGTTTACATATGCCATTCTTACACCCTCCTGCTTCCTCAGCCCACTGAGCTGCCGTCCAGTCCCCTAGGGCCCCGCCTGGTACTGCTCTGATCTGCCAGCTCCTTCAATCCATCCTGTGCCAGCCTCAGCGCTTCCACTCACATCTCTTCAGCTGAAGTCACCCTCTGTCCTCACCAGTTCCCAGTGCCCCCGGGGCCCCATAGGGCCAGCGCACCATCTCTGCCCCCGAGGAACACCTCATAGACCTGTAACAAGGTGTTTGCGCTGAGCACTAGGGTACAGTCCTCTCGGTCCTGGGCATTTGGGCGTTTCCCCAGAACATCCTAGAGACAGTGGAGGAAGATTGTTCCCCGACCGTTGCTCAGCAAGCATTGATTAGGGATTGACCCGCTGCAGGGGATTGACCCGCTGCAGGGGATTGACCCGCTGCAGGGGATTGACCCGCTGCAGGGGATAGTGGGAGGTTGTAGCAGAGAGGTGAGGCAGGGGTGATCTCTGTGGCCCTCCCTAAGAGCAGCTCTGGGCCCAAGCAGAGCATGGCACCTGTATATCCCAGGAGCTAGCACAGAGGAACTCTCGTGTTGGGGCACAAAGCGCCTTGGGGGTGCGAAGGCTAACTGGGTACCGTCAGAGGGTGAGGTACTAGGCTGTGGGCGGGGTCAACCCTAATCCATTACTACTGTCCACACAGCACCCAGAATGTAGCGGCAGGCAGTGTAAGCCTCCAGCCGTCATTCCTATTTGTGCAAGTAGACGCGGAGACGGGGTGGGGTGGCAGAGGCTGAGGGAAGCCACAAGAATAACGGAAGACCCACAGGTGAGCTTTCTTCTCAGGATACTCCTCCTTAGACCAAAGGGACATCCCTCCATCCTGTCTCATGATGGCCTCTACACACAGGACTGGCCCTGTCTCCTTGGCGGTGTGATCTCATTCAAGCTGCTCAACCTCTCTGTGTAGCCTCTCTCAGCTATACAGCATGTGATCTATTCTCTTCTAGTAAAGGTCTGCACTTGCAATACCCAAATCGGGGTCGGTGCCTACCTCAGTAACCATCACGCCTTCAGCTACAGTAGCTGAATATGGTGTCTGGAGGATCAGGCCTGGCTCTCCTGCACAGCAGGGTAGCTCAGTCCCTGCTCTCCTCCAGCACCGAGGAGGGCTGCTCACCTTCCTAAGGTCCTTCTCTGTCCCCTAATCCTGAGGCGCTCCTTTGGGGACCAGTCATTCACAGCATTTTGCTTTTTGTCCATAGCTGTACATGGACAACAGGATACCACTTTACTTTCCTAGTGTAAGAAACAAAACAAAACAAAAACAAACAACAACAAAACTGTCCAGTTTCAAAACACCATGAGCCAGCCTAGGTCCAGTTACAAGAGAATAGAGAACATGGGACCCCTGCCAGTGTCCACTGGTTTATCCATCCACCTCCAAACTGCCGGCCACCCCTACCCAAACTAGGGGTTTAGAGTAGAAAATTACTAACAATCGAACTTGCTTGTAGATGTGGCGAGGTCACGAGCCTGATAAACTCTAAACAGACAGGATGCAAAACACAGCGATGAACCCACGCACGGTCCTTGTTAAGAAACAGACAACACAAGCATCAGGGGTCAAGATAAGAACTGGACGACGTGTAAGATTGAACCCTCCTGATTCTCAGGCAATGGGAGGGGAGGAAGGACCGACATTCAGGGTTATAAACACTGCTCGATCAGCGAGTCCACCATTCTGGGCTGATGCCCGACTTTCACTACTGAGTCTCCAGTACTTGTTATTAAACGTGGGGCCACCATGGCACTAGGGACTCAGTTGAGAGATGGAAGAGGTTCCCTGGACCCTAGCAGCACCCTCCCTTTATAGTCTTGGGGAAACTGGAACAGCAAAGTGGACAGCAGCAGACACCAGGTAGCGGGGCACCAACATCACACACAGCTGAGGTCGGCTCAGTCCCTCTTGGGACTCGGGACTCAGTAAACTCACATCAAGGGAGCAGCACCCTGGCCACTCCTACTCCAGCCTCCTTGAAGGTGGGGAGAGTGACATTTGGCTTGAGGAGGAGGCTCAGGTGGGGACAGAGAACTCTCCTATCCCCCCACCATGGGCCACTGAGGACTGTGTGAGGCTGCCACAGGCTCCTTTAACATCTGGGCATTCAATGGCGGGGATTTTCAGAGCCCCTAAATCCTCTCACTCAGAGCCCTCCTCTGGCCTCCAGCCTGGGTTCTTTCTACACCATCCTGGCAGATGTGTGAGGCCCTGGCCTCCCAGAGGGGCTGCAGACTGAGGCCAGGGCCTCATGAGGCCTATCAGGCTAAGGAGGCTGTGGGCAGAGTCGTTGATGGGAAAAATTTTCTCCTCTCAATGTGTGCCACATGTTAGGCTCTTTCTGGGGCTTTTCTCGGGGCCTAAACCACCCGGCTGGCTTTATGGATGTGTGTGCAGAGATGTGAATATACACATGTGTGTGTACACAGATATGCCCACTTTCACCCAGACAGACATGAACATGCAGAAACACATGTAAACTAAAACAGAACATACAGTCACACGTGCACACAGAACCACATGTCCACACGTGTGCTCCCACACACACACACGTGCTCAGCAAACATTCTCTACTCTCTGACACCTTCCATGCTCTGATGCCCATGCCACAGACGAGACTGTGAGTCCCCCATAGACAATGGAGATGGGCTTAGGACGCAGGCCGAACTCAGCCGCAGGTGGGCTGACTTTGCACACCCAAGCAGGATGCTTCAAACGAGATGGTGATCTGGGCGAAGGGGCTGCCAGTGTTCAGGGCTGGTGTGATTGAAGGGGTGTAGGTCTGTGTGGTTGCCCTCCTGTCTCCCTTCTCCTCTTCCTGCTGAACCCCTCAGGGGAAGCACACCCTTCCTTGGGGTGCACATCACATATGAACCTCCCCAGTACAGGCATCTCCACCAGAGGTCAACAGTCAGAACAAGGACTCCTTCCTAGGGTCATCTGGTCCCTCAGGTCATGACCTCGCACCAGGACAGGGATTCAGAAGTGTGGCTGTCTCTGTCACTGAGATCTCCAGCCTTCCCACAAGAGGGCATGCCATATCTTCCCCGTGACAAGAATCCATGAAAATCTTTTGTGAACAGAGGAGGGAATGTGTGCACGTGTGTGTATGCACGTGTGTGTGTGTGTGTGTTTGCTTGTGTATGCGCACATGGAAGTCAGGGGGCAATATCGGGGTCTTCCCCTTTGCTTTCCACTTAATTTTTGAGACAATGTTTCTCACTGATTAACCAGGCTGGCAGGCCAGTGAGTCTCTGGAACTCCCCTGTCTCCACTTCTCAGAGCCAGGCTACATGACACCACCGTTGATTTCTGTGAAGGCGTCAGGGATCTGAACCCAGGCCCCCATGCCTCTGTAGTACACACCATGTTCACTGAGTCATCTCTCAAGCCCCACTTTTTTTTTCAAAGAAACTTCCAGATGGAGGAAAATGCACCGATAGATAATATTCAGTTGCCTTTATGCAAGTGTCTGGTGGCGCCAAGGCTTCTAACATGGCCCTGATGCACATGAGTGTAGGGGACTCATTAGAGCCCCTTCCCGGGTTCCATGAGCCCCAGAGCCTAGAAAGCATCTCCTCCCCCGAAAGTGTCTTTTCTCCACCTGTAGGACTTCAGATCTTCTCATTCTCAGCACCAGTCCAAGGTACTGGGAATGCAATGGAGGGGCCATCCCCTTCTGAGTGTGCCAGGAAGGGGGAGGCCTAAGCGATCCCTGGGGGGGGTGTCACTCTGTTAAGTCAGGACGGGGGGGGTGGGATTCCCCAGACCTGCCCATGCCCACAACATCTCTCCTCAGAGCAAGCAGGAGCATTATGAAGCGTGATGGGGGAGTCTCAGGGGACTGCGCCTACTCGCTCCCAGGCAGGCGAGATGGGGCTGGGGGGTCCACCACGGGCTGTGTGGGGCCTAGGAAGCTGCTCTCCTCTGCACCCTCTGTCACGGGCCCCTTGGGTCCAGGCTGGGCAGTGAAGCTAAAAAGCAGACACTTGCACAATGACCCTGGCTTCGAGGCTGGGTATAACAGAAAACATTTACTAATTACTAATTACAGAACATCGATCTCTGCCTTGCGGGCCATAACCTCTGCCCTGCTGGAGTGTTGGCGGTAATCTGGAATGTTCCTCACCACAGTACAGCAGGCCCGTGAGGAGTAGAAAGGGGACTGGCAAGCCTGTGGTGGGCTTCGGGGCACAGGGGCCCTTCTCCAGCCTACTCTAGTCCAGGTCCCAGCTCCAGTCCTGCCGAGCTACATGGGAGGGGCAGTTGAGGACAGCATCTCAACCTAACTGATGTCACCTCTCCTACTACTTCAGACTGCCACCCTCTCCAGATACGACCCACACAAGAATGACCTGCCTACTTTTGGAACTGACAGAGTCTCCCATTAGGAATACAGCGGTGCCTCCCCTGCCCCTCTGCTTTGCTTCGTGTGGTCCCATCTTCACCCTCACTATAGTGCTCAGTATTCCCATAGCAAATCCGTGAACTCTGTAGCCATCCCCACTCTCACGGGGTGTGACTAGCCTCAGACCAGCTCTCCTTGGCCTTACTGTCTCCCTTCTACTTCTCTGCCCTCCGTCCTTCAGATTCTGAGAGTCCCTTCAGCTCCCACAGCACAGATTAACATAGCGTGTTCCCTGCTCAGACCTGATCCAAGGGTATTTCACAATTTTAGAAAGCCGCCGTGTGTCGCAAAACCAGGTGCCCCCAGATTTTCCCTCTGGGAAACACAAGCCTTTAAGTCTACGTGAATCCAATCCGCATCCTGCCCCGGATTCCTGGAAGTGACCTCCCTCTTCTTGGAAAGGGTCTCTGCCCTGCCCGTCCTCTGTCACTCGACTTCTATATTCAAATTCTGTCCAAGATGCTCTGCTCGCTCTTTCGCAACTGTGATAGCCCCTTCCTCTGCGGCTGAGACCTCATATGTCATCATTTCCATTGGCCCCCCCCAAAATCCCCACGCCACTCCCCTTCTCAGCCCCACCCCCACATGACAGTCCTCAGCACCATACCCCGCCCCAGGCTGCCAAGCCCTTCTCCAGCGCGAGGGGCAGATCATATAGCAGAAGGGTTTAATTGCATGTCAAAATTAAATCTCTTTTGATGAAGAACAATTCAACTATGGCTCTGCCTAATCAAATTAACAAAGTCTTTTTTGATTTTCAATTATCTTCTTCATAGGGACACTTTATCCGAGGCTCATGCCATGGTACCCAACAGCCCACGCATTCACAATGAGAACCTCCTCTGGATGCTGGATGCGCGGACCAGGTCTCAAGCTGTCCACCCTGGACCAGCCGAAGGTTTTCACAGAGTCTCAGCCTCCCAAACCCAGAGGTGTCACTGCTCTGGGGAGGGGCGGCAAGGAGGCCTGGGGGCTGTGAGGGGAGAATCTGTCCGTGGAAAGGTGGAGAGAACCGAGTGAGGATGGAAGCCAGGAATGGGTTGCAACACCTGAGTTTTAGAACTGCAGAGCCCCGTCCCCCCATAGATTTCAACAGAACCAAAATCCCTGCTCTGCTCACATGCTAAGACACCTCAGCATTCCCATCCCCGCCATGTTCTAGCATCCCTATTGAACGTCTGCCTATTACATCAGTCACGCAGGCACTGTGGCTATCAGCAGGCACCTGTGCTCTGAGACCAGCAGTATCTAGGAGGAATACCATGCAAGGTAGACATACAAGGGTGCGTCCCCAGAAGCCACACTGGAAGGCAAAACAGAAGCTGGTGCCATGGCACGTGCCAGTGAGCTCAGCACTCAGGATGCTGAGGCAGAACAACAAAGAGTTCAAGCCTGGCCTATGGCGTGAGACTCTCTCAAAAACGACAGAAAGAGAGGAGAACGAGGCTAATAAATGATTTTACTTAACCCGATATGCACAATCGGTATAGACACTGAGTGAGGTCTCTGACAGGCTCTCTGTTGCGGGATATTTGATTGCCCTGTGAAACTTCGAGACTGTGTTAATAAAATTAACCTTGGATCAGGGGGGTGGAGCCAGTGAGTGGTTGACAGGAGTTAGCCTTAGAGAGGAGGGAGGAGTCAGGAAACAGTAGGGAGGGACTTAGAGATTCATGGTCCTTTTGCTTTGGGACCTGTGGAGAGACACTTCTCTTGCTGGGTCTCTAGCCAAAAAGGAAGGTTGCTTCTAAGCTTCTCTGACCTAGCAGGTCTTCACCCCCACCTCTGACTCTCAGGCTTAAGTGATAAACAGAACTAAAGAGACATTTGTCTTCAGCCACCGAGCCAGTGGCCGTGGGACTGGAAATCTCACCAGGGCGCCATCTGAGCTGTCGGGTGCTGACTGTGGGGCCACAGGACACAGATGACAGGTAAAATATCAGTAGATTCAGGTGTGGCCACTAAGCAGACAGAAAAACAACAACACCCTTCTCAGCAGAGTCTGGGAAGACAGTGTGGATTGCCTGTGCACAGGCTTCTTGCTGTACGGGAGCCTCAGCTGCTCCTGTGGGGCTTGTGGCTGCCACAGTGAGTGGAGCGTCCCAGGCTAAGAGTGTGAACTGGAGGCTGAGAGGGCTCTCTATGGCTTCCAGTTCCATCAGCTGTCACAGGCTTGGGGTGCCTATGACATGCATAAAAAGGGGGTATTATGTGGATGTGGCCCAACACTAAACGGTTGTCAGGGGCAGGTGTGGGGGATAAGACTGTCCCTAGAGAGTTGGTTCTCTTTATGGGCTTCTAAACTCCTGGGTCTCCTGACGATCAGAAGTCTCTCCCAGGCAGGTTTCAATGACTTCCTGTCCAGATGTCTCCAGATTTTACTTCTCCTTTGCCAGACTCCTCAGCCTCTGGGAGAGGTGATTTGGGAAGCACCTGGGAGAGAAGGAGACCCTAAGGAGGGCCCACAGGGGCCCCAAGGGAGGTAACAAACTCGGTTTTGTCACCATCGCTAAAATATATAAAACATCTCCTCTTCCTTTTTCTTTTTTCTTTTCGTAGTGCTGAGGTTGAACCCAGGGCACTGGGCATGACGGGCAAGCACCCTACCTCTGAGCTCTATCTGCAGCTTAGCAGGTCCTTTCTTCTCTCTGTGTGTCCCATCTGGACTCTGTCAAGCAGGGTGTGAAGCAGTGGCCACCAACAAATGCACTCAAAGAGACCCAGCAAGATTCCAGAAGGATTCCACTCACACACAATAAGGATCAACAAAACCAGAGATCTATCTGGGGTTTTCAACACAGTTCTCTGGTCATCCATCCACACTTGGCTACATCTGGCCTCCCAGACTTGGTTCTTTTGAAGCTGGATGCTGCCAGAAGCTGGAGTCAATGCTAGACAACAAGCCCCCAGATACCCACTGTCAACATCCGGACAAACCTGGCCCCACCGCTTGAGGGCTTGACAGAGTCCATCATGCCCTGTGTCACGCCCGTGTGCAGGTAAGCAGTGTCCTGTCTCTCTAAGAGGCGAAACTTCACCCACTTCTCTCTCTTCTTCCTCTTCCCTTTTCTCTCTCTGCAGCTCTCTGTCTCTCTTCCCTCCCCCACTCCCTTTTTCTCAATAAACTCCCCACTTAAGCTCTGTCTGCATGGTGTATTTGTCTGTACCTCACCTGCCCTGGGCTGTCCCCTCTCTCGTACAGAATCATAACACCCACTGAGGATGGGAACCAGTCACCCAAACAATAAGCCTTCTCTTATGTCCTGGGGAGAGACATCTAGAGGACTTAGCCTGTCTGTGTGTACCAGCTAGAGTTCTGCTGCTGGGACAAGGCACCACGACCAGGGCAGTTCACAAAAGGCAGGGTTCAACTGAGCCTAGAGTCTCAGAGGGCTAAAGTCTATGATGGAAAAACAAAGGCATGGACGGCAATGGGAACAGCACAAGCAGGGGACGGAAAGCACATTGGGAATGATTTGAGTCTATTGAAACCTGAAAGCCCACCCCCAGTGCACACCTCCTCCAACAAGGCCATACTTCCTAACCTTCCCAAACATTTCCACCAACTGAGGACCAAATAGTCAAACACGAGATTCTCTGGAGGCTGTTCCCATTCGTATTAACACACTGAGTCTCACTGCTTGACTAAGAAGCTTCATTTTTATGACATTGGCAAGAGAGATGGTCTTTCCCAAGAGCACACACACACAATACAGGTCTGCTGCCCCACAGGTCTTCCTCTATTCCGCTTCCCACATACCTACAGCAGGAACCCGGGCTTGGCTAACGTGAGCGGGCATTCCTGCTATAGTGCCCTCACGCCTGTCCTGCTGACCTTCCTGGCAAACAACTGTTATAGCTGCTATCCTAGCGGTTTCTGACAGTGTCCATCCTTCCTGGGTTCCCCCGTACCCCCGAGACATCTGGAAACCCCATGTAGCTGGAACATTCCCTGTGAACACTGAGTTGGGACCATCAGGAGCCCAGGAGAGAGTCTTCAGCATGAAGGTGACTGGGAAGGCCATGCTGGTGAAGAGAGGCTTCACCATCTGGGCCGTGGTGCATGTTTCTGAGTTGCTCAATTGTTTGTCACATGCCCACAGGGTCACACTTAGTGTAGATCCCAGCCTCCCCCATCTTTTTACTGTTGGCCATGGAGCATATGTCTGACTTTGTTGGTGACACTGAGTCGTGGAGTCCCGAGTGGTCCATCTCCTTCCCCAACCTTCTCACCAAAGCCCTGGTTTCCCAATTTAGAGAACTGATGTCCAGAGAGCCCAAGACAGCCACCCCAAAGGAAGGCAGAGGTGCCACTCCCTGTCCCCTCAGCCATCACAGCATACACACTCTCTGAACAAAGGTCGTGTCACCTTCTCCCCCTCCCAGCACCAAAACTCGGGCTTGTCTGACAAAGAATTAATTGCTGCTGACTCAGTTTCATTGGTGAGCGGGGTCAGTAGGTAAAGGCGCTTGTCACCAAGTCCAGTGACCTATATTTGACCCTCAGAGCACACATGGTGGAAGAAGGGGACTGACTCCTGCAGGCTGTCCCCCAACCACCATGTGTGTGCCACAGCATATGCACCCGCAAAAGGAACACATCTCCTTAGGGGGTCCCTCTGCAAGTGACTGGCTCCTTCCAAGTCCTGGACAACATTTCTTGAGGGGCCTGGAACGGCAACCCAGGGTTTATGGGGACTTTCCGTGGGCATTCAGCAGGAAAGCACAATTGTGTGGTTAGAATCAAAACCATGAAGGTCATCGAGAGTGAGGGTCAGTCACCCATAGATGGTATAGACCCAAGGGTTCAGCCCTACCTGTGTCTCTCTCCTCAAGGGACACTCAGGCTGCTCCAGGCCTCTTCCTGAGTCTCAGAGGACAGAGACTGGCTTATGAGTCAACTGTGGATGTCAGCACCCCTCACCCCTTGCCTCATTCTGCTTGTGTGGGGAGTGAGGGGAACCGGGGTCACATGAGGGAATGGGGTGAGCGCCTCCCACCCAACAGCTAGGATGACGCTCAGCCCACACCCAGAGCAGGACACGGGGATTAAAGTGTTAAAGTGAGCCTGCTCACCTTCACTTCTAACTCCCTCAGCAAAGCTGGGCTTGGTAACTTCTCTGTCGCCAGTGAGGATGGGGCACCTTGAGAACAGCTCCTAGACGGGGATTTTAGTCAGGTCCTGATGGTCAGGGGGAGGAGGTAGTACTCACAGGGACAACAGGGGACAGAGAGAGTCTTTCCGTTGCAGGGCACCTTAGCTTGGCGTTCACAGACAGGAGGAGAGAGAGGAGGACCTCCCTGGTGGTAGCTTTAGCCGGTACTGGCTGTAGGTCTGCAAACATCACTCACTGGAGATGCAGGCAGGCCTTTTTGTCTGCCCAAAGCAAACTTCTTTGCTTGGAGCAGTGCGGTCCACCTACCAGGGTGTGTTTAGCTCCAGAGAATGTTCATGAAGGAAGACCACATGGGGTGCCAGCAGGTTGGACTGTGTGACCTCAAGGTTCACTTCTGCCCTCTATGTCGCCCCCTCTGTGGAATGTGAAAGGCTGGCCCCACAGCCTGTGCAAACGAACGGAAAGGAGAAAACTTGATGGACAGGGCTCTGAGTGCTTCCTCTCCAGGCTCACCCCGGGGCCTGCCGGTCCCAGGACTGAAAGGACTGCAGCTGGTCAGGGACTGGGCCCAGCATGGCTGCAGCCACACAGTCCACACCAGCTCCGCCATTAGCTATGTGCATCTTGCTACAGGAAGAGACTGAGGGCGGGCTGCACTGTCAGCCATGAGCGCTAACATGACACCCGACAGCCTATCAGGATGTCATCAGTCAGTTCTCAGCCGAGAACAGTGGCCAAGGGCCTTTCTGGACACATTTGGAAGCAGACTTGGAGCTAAGGGGAACAACTGTACAGAGCTGCAGCTATGTTATTCCTCAGCCTGAGCCCCCAGCATCTCAAGGGGAAAGAACAAGGCCACAGCGTATTCCAGGGACCTATACAGGATCCCCTTCCCTGTCCTGGGGGTCCTGCATTAGGATCAATACCTTCAGGCCCTTGTAAACTCCTCAGGGGCCAGGGATGCCCGTCTCACGGGTGCTCATGGTTCAAGCATCAACAGCTTTGCCCCAGATGAAGAACATATGTGTGAGTGAGGGCACAGGTCTGAGCCTGAGAGGGGAGTCGTCCTGAGCCCTATGGAGGGAAATTGAGCCCAGTGCCGGGCACTCAGTGGGCCAAACCAGAGCGTGCAGCAAAGGGGCGGGGGCACAAAGCCTGTGCTGGGCCAGTATCCACAGCAGCTCTTCAGCAGCTGGGTCTGACATGTGAGGTCCCTGCAGGAAGAGAGGGGGTTCCAGACATCTGGAAAAGGAGGGATGTCAAGACGCCTCATGGAGACAGTGGCCTTGTCCAGCCAGGGCAGGCAGGTGGGGCCACACTGTGCCCACACACTTGTCTGGAACACTAGCGGCCACACCATGCCCCACGTCACATGGAGGTGTCCCCTGGAATCTCTGTCAACTAACCCTCCAGGCATGCTCTGTCACTTTTGGCCACTGATAAGCAACAAAGCTATTAGTCTCGTCAAGAGCCAGAGAGAGGGCAGAGCCAGGTCTAAAAAGGTCTGTGCAAAGTCAGAACTTCGTGATGTTCCCAAGACGAGCGACAGGCATGGTACCTGGGAGTCAGCAGAGAAAGGACCCGGGTGTGTATTCTCCATAGGATCCGGATAGAAAAGCCCCGAGCCCTCTCCAGAGTCCAGACGACACCTTCCTTCTGTCCCTATCCTAAGGCTTCCTGGTTTACTGCTGTCCTAAGCCTGGCCCAGCCTCTCCTCTCAGAAGCCCAGTTCTCTCTCTACAAAAAGGCTGAGTTCTTGTCTCTACCAACCCTGGAAGGTGACAGTACTCTCTGCCTATACCAGTGTTCAACCGTAACACGGTAGAGTCCCTGTTCTGACTCTCATCTGCTTGGAAACCAAGGACATCAGAGACAGCAGGTGGGGAGGAGGAAGGGTGGCTGGGGGAAGGGTGGGCTGGAGGAGGGGTGGGCAGGCAGAAGAGAGGGTGGAATTAAAATTCCCATTTCACAACTTCTTTTTATTATTTCTTGAACTATTTTTTCCACCCCATTCACAGGCTGAGGCCTCTAGTCTGTCCAGGGTGAGGGAGGTAGGAAACAAGAGCTCAGAATTCCTTGTCTCCCAGGCCCCTCTTGAGATCTAAAAGATTCCATCCAAACATAGACTCTGGTTACATCCATGTGAACACACAGCATTTGCACCGGACCACATCAATAATAAACTCTGTCCCTGTATAAACCTGAGTTGATCTGGCCTGCAAAAGCAACCCACATTCATGGTCAGACCCACGCTCACTATGTTAACCGGCCATTGCCGGCATCCCATAGGCATGAGTCAGAACGCGAGGCAGCAAAACAACCCAGGTACATGCTGTTGGGACCCCCAAACACGGATCTGCTGTCCACAGCCACCAGCCTTACCCACACCTACTGTACCACTGACTCAGCTGTCAGGGTCATTGCACGTAGGTTTCAGGGAGGGGACGGGCACCTGGGCCTGGTTAGAACCAAGTGAAGGGTCATCCGTGTCCTCTTTTGTACTTGGACATCTACCCTTATGCTATGCACTCAGAGTCAGGCACTGACCCAACCAACCCAAGCTGACTTCTCTGCTAACAGAAAAAGTGATGCTTTTGTCCCTAAAAACATACTAATGGGGACCTAGGCCTAGTCCTTGTTAGCCTGCACCTCACTGACCCACATGCATACATGTGTATGTGTGTGTGCAAAGTATGTGCTGTACCATGAGGCTGTGTATATACAATGTGTGTTTGTACACTCCACGTGTTTATGTTCTATACAGTTTTGAGAGAACAGTTGGCTCCCGCTTCAGGGAGCCAGTGGTCCTGATTAACACTACACTCAACCGGTTTCAGCCAGATCCAGCTCTGCCTGCAGTCCTTCCTTAGCCACCAAAGCCAGGCGCTTTCTGAAAGAGATTTATTTCAGACGCTCCTCCCTTCAGACCTGCAGGATTTGGCTGATTGCAGGTGTCTCGCCCCTGCTGGCCCAGCAGAGAAGTCAGCGCCCTCATCCTCCACTTACAGCTGCGCAGCCCTAGTGTGTCCACACTGAGACAGCCAGTGTCCTCAGACAAGCCTCAAGGCAAATACCCAGTAGCAGGCGACCGGCATTCATCTTTGGATGGCATCTTCTGCCTGGTGCCCAGAGACTGCCCGGGCTTTGCCTCCACAGAGGTTTCTGAAGGCACCCCCTCACCCCCGCTCATAATTTCTCTCTCCTCTTATCTGTCAGCTGCTGTCACCTGACCCACCTTAATCTCCTTCTTCTAGGCCTCGGGGAGAGCCTTCTCCTCGCTCTTCCCAGCAGCCAGGCCCTCTAATCCTTTTAGTAGTGAACCTCACAGTCTCTTTCCTTGCTTCTTGCATTTCAAAGGAGCCCGGGCCTGGGCTGTGCTGCCCGTGTGTGTCTGTGCAGGGCCCCCATGTCCACACAGACCAGAGGAGACACAGCCCCCAGCAACCCCAGTCACCTCTCAAGCAGGCTGCCAGGAAGTTCTGACTTTGCAACTTTGCAAACAAGATGCTTCCCCAGGCAGGTGGTTGGGTGAACGGTTCCACTCCAGTCCAAGAGCGACCTCTCTCATGGCCAGTCAGCCCTGGTCCTCCTCTGAGGACCTGTGGCCCTGAGGGAGAGGCAACTCTGCCTCCCTCTCCATTTCCTTCTCAAGGCCATCGTCACACCTCTGCCACCACTGTCTGCACAGCATCTGCCCCTCCACAGGCTGACACTCCAACTCCTTCTGGCCTTCCTGAGAGAGGGGCACAGGGCTGGATTTCTGACCAAGCCTCAGGCTGGGGTTGAGGGAGGAGAGGAAGGATCAGGCTTCACAGAGATGGAGAACAACTCCCCCCACCCCACAGAGTGGGGTCAGGAGAGATGCAAGAGTCAGAGCCACCATCCACGTGACTGCCACCTGCACTCAGGGCTCTCTGTGTCTTGCCATCCACATTCTGCCTGCCCCCCGACCCTGTGTCTTTCCCACCAGCCACCAGCTCCCCCCTCCGAGTCAGGGACCTGCTTTCCAGACTCAACTCAAGAATGGCATAGGTACCAACTCTCCTAGTCTAGAAGCTTCTCTGACCCTCACTTTGTATGGAGATCAAAAGGCTTCTGCCCACAGTGGAGAGAGGCAGTCACTCTAGCCCCTGCCGATGGCCTTTTGGGTAACATATTCTTTAGCCCGACCACACAAAAAGACAGACAGACAGACATACAGACAGACAGACACAGAAGGGGGCTCTGAACTCTGAGGCCGAGAGGACGATGTGAATGTGTGAGGTGTCTGTCCTATCCCAGGCCGGGTCAACGATATGGTGACCCTCCCCTCCCCCAGCACCACTCAGCTTCTAGGGGTCCAGTAAGAGTAAGCAGATCCGCAACGATGGAGAAACTGGAGTGAGAGAGACGATGGTTTGGGGACCCTGGAGTCGAGATGCCCATACTCACATAACCAAGGCCGAATTTTTTTTTTTTCTAATACAACCCCTTGCTCCTGTAGGCTTCGGCCCCCATTCTGCACTTGAGGCTTCCTTTGTTGGTTGTGTGAAGATACGGATCTACAGCCTATGGCCCTGGAGGGAGAAACCTACACCACGGAACCGGTAGATAAACATGTCAGCGGATACACTCAGAGTGTTTCTCACCTTTGGAAGAGGCTGACATTAATACACATATGTCCTGATGCCCCTGCTTGACTCTCAGGCCTCCATCCCCAGCGGGTTGCCATCCAAGCCGCTGGCCTCACTCCCAGGGAGTCAATCTCACTGCTGGCCAGAGACACAGGGTTCACATCTCTCAGAGTTCCTTGGTAGGACAATGCAGGCTTGGGACCACTCTTGGGTATCTTCCACCTGCATTGAACGAACTGGCTGGTTCAAGGATGAAGAGAAGAACTTCAAAGGGGAGAGTGGGGATGGGACAGGAGGCCAGCTTTGATCCCGAAGGGCTGAGAACTCATCTATCTGTGTTTCCAGGACGTAGCCGCTTATAACGGAAGGGAAAGTGGTCGTGGTCATTAGAACCTGTGGTAGCTGGAGTTGATGGCAGCAGCATGGGCTTAGGGTAGGGAGACATCCATCTAGAGGGTGATAGAGTCTATGGGCTTTGGAGTTCTGTGCCCAGAGACCTCACCAGGAACATATCCCTCAGTCCCTCAGCCTGTGGTCTATCCTTCAGTCCCTCAGCCTGTGGTCTATCCTTCAGCCCCTCAGCCTGTGGTCTATCTCTCAGTCCCTCAGCCTGTGGTCTATCCTTCAGTCCCTCAGCCTGTGGTCTATCCTTCAGCCCCTCAGCCTGTGGTCTATCTCTCAGTCCCTCAGCCTGTGGTCTATCCTTCAGCCCCTCAGCCTGTGGTCTATCCCACACCAGGCTCCATGTGAGATTCTTGCCTGGGCTGTGTGGTTGGATGTTCTCACTGTTGATGCTATTCCATTGTCTGTGGCTGTCCTCTCCCCCGCCCCATACACCTGCTGGAGTGTCTCCGAGACTCCCCGGATCACTGACCTTCCCTGGTTTTACAGGGCACACATCCCACTCACCCCAGCATGGGCCCTCTAACCTGCCAGGGACTAACTTGGGGTGCGCCCAGACAGTGGGGAGCTACTGAGGTGTATGGAGTGTTAGACCTCTTCCCATTCAGATGCCAGGGCTGAGACACTCCATCTCTAGCTGGGGGGGGGGGTGTCTTCAGATCTCAGAGGCCCCAACCAACTCCACGCCCCCCTCCATCCCTCCCTCCCTGACTCCCTCCCTCCCTCCCTTCTTCCCCTCCTCAGTGTACTCTGGGCAGGCTCCTCCATAGCCTTTGGACCTGGTGGCCAGTGGGGAGTGGTCTGTTACTCCTCCGCTAGTTTCGGCCTTCTTTTTCTCAGACTGACCCTGGTTGGTTTCCCTGGAAGTCAATCTTCAAATCCCACCCCACTCAATCTTTCACACTGTCTTCCTCCTGACAACTACATTCCCCAGCACAGTCACTGGGTGGCGCCACAGCGAGCTCCTCCCGTTCTGTACCTACTGACAAAGGTGACAAGGTGTCTGGAAGAAAAGCCTTGGAGGGGAAGAGAGGACGCGATTTAGACCTAGCATACCCAGACTAGGGTTCTGGCTCCATGACTGAGGAAAATGTGGAAGGTGATCTAACTTCCTTGAGCCTCACTTTCCTCTTATTAATAATGGTGCCATACGTAGCCCCCTTGTATCATATTTTTAATCTGACTCAAATATGGGTGGGCTGATTTAGAACTGAGGTCAAAACAGACACAGGAGGCTGTACACATGTCTGTGTATCCGTGTGTGTGTGTGTTGGAGCGGTGGCACATGGAGACACCAGGTCTCACGTGGCGATCATTATGCAAGTGTTTGAGGTGGCACATCGTGCTGTGCATCGCAGACTCAGGAGCGAGACCTAATCTAGTCCGTAAATTCTTGGATCCCCAACTCGCTTGCGGTGGTTTGTAGAGGATGCCTGCTGCCCCCTGGTGGAAGTAAATTCGCATAGCAATGTCCCCATCAAGACTGCTAGGGGGCAGGCTTCCTGCTTGTTCTCTCTGATTTCTACCTCCGCACTCCGAGACAGCAACCCTTGTAAGGATGGGACGGGAGCCTGGAGAGACAAATGGGGACATGACAACTTCTGGCCCCGTCGTCTCTCCCACCCCTGTTAAAAGCAGCTATTACTCAGACAGTTCACCCTGGCAGTGTAGGCAAAGGTTTGTTTTCCCGACTCAGCATCCTAGCCTTGACCCCATCACCGAATTGAACCCTCAGATCGTCGCAGGGCTCTGACCATTTGTGAACTGACCCCTGCTCGGATTATTAAACCGAGCCCAGGACTCTGCCGCGGGCAGGTACGTGGACCCACGAATCAGCTGGTGTTTTGTGGCTAGTAGCCTTGCCAATCTTCCTGCCACTTCTGGGACAAAGCAGGCTACCCTTCAAATCCATTTCTGGCCGGGCACTGTCATGTGACTCGCTTTGGCCAATGCCGTGGCAGTGGGCGTGTTCTATTTCTGGCAGAAATTTGCCGAACCAGCGTGTGGGGTAAACACAGTCTCTTCTATCAACTGCCAGGCAGTTGCTTCATGAGCTTGGGCACCGGAGTATGGTCACAGCCGACCTGGCTGAGTCCAGCAAGCCACAACGCCACGAGCCAGATATGAACTTATGCTTATGAAACTTTGATTTGAGGTTGTTATTGAGCACCTCGGGGAAGCTGCTGACAGACGCCCAGCTCCTTCTGAGCAAAGCCCCATTCTTCCTCAGTTAACATATACTTATTATATAATTTGAAACACATCTCATGCGAGCTGAAAGTGCTTTCCTGAAACGTTTGGAACCTTTAAGGAAATGGACTTGGGGTTCATAGTCACCTGGTATGAGACGGGGGTCACTCCTCTTTCTCTAATAATGCTCCTCCCCACCCCTACTTCTGTCTAACTTGTGTATCAGAAGGCAAGACCAGATGAGGCTTGTCAAGAAAGGAAGCTGAACCAGCTAGCACCTGCTGGGGTGCCTGCGGCTGTACGGTCCCTGGCGCCACCTGGTGGTACTAACTGGCACCGCTCGGTGCCCTGGCCATCTGCTGGTGTCTGGCAGGGTCAGAGCAGAGACTCAGACTGACTCCTTAGCTGGGGCCTGGACCCCAGAAGAGAGGATAGAAGGCATTGGGCGGAGGGTCAGCAGGGGCCAGAGGTTAACGTCACTCAGAACTGTGTGAGTAGCCCACACAAGCCAGTCTCGGCTGTCGCTGTGACAGGAAGCCAGTGCCTAGGGTATCCTGGGATCAAGACAGATTCCATCATTGTGCGGTGGGTCCCAAAGCACAAGAGGAAGTCACTGTTGGGGAATTAGATCCGCACTCACTCCCACCCCAGGTGGGTACCTCTGCTAGGCTGAGAAGGGAGAAAGCTGGGGCAGTCCTGTCTGTTTCTGTGTGCACTTCAGGCCTGTGAGGTAGCATACAGACCTCTCAGCAGGACACGGAAATAAAAAAAAAAATACACCAAATACATGTTCACAGCACAGAGCGGCCCGACCCGGCCTGAGAGGCCTGGTCAGAGCTTTGGACTACACTGCCACAGTCATTCTCCAAGTCGCTTGGCACACAACTACCATGTGGCCTTTGACGCTCTCCACCAGCTCCCCAAAGTGAGTCACACCCCCATTGCTGGGCTGTTCGGAGCACCAGGCTGCCACGTGCTAAGGCAGTGAGCAGTTGAGGAAGAAGAATTAAAAAAAAAGAAAGAAAGAAAGAAAGAAAGAAAGAAAGAAAGAAAGAAAGACAGAACAAGGAGCCCGGAGCTTCGTGCTGGTGCTCAGATGAGAACCCGGAAAGGAGCGTGGAGATGGCGCGGTCTATGCACGAGTTCGAGGGAGGAGGTAAGATCTTAGGGGCTGCTACAGAGAGGAGATGGGGCTCCAGAGCCGAGAATAACTTTCTAGAACATCCTCAAGGATCAACAACCTAGCCTAAGGAGCATCATGGCCACAGACTCTCACTGGGCCAACTGACGGGCCGGAGGCTCACAGCAGACTCATGTCTGAGCCTCTCACAGGCTTAGCTGGACCACAGCTTTGCAAAGACTGGAGGATGAAGTTGGCTGTTGGTCTGTCTTATCTCTAACCTCAAGGGTTGCCCCAGATGTCACATGGCCCTTACCTCACAGGACACAACTCCTGATCCTGTTCAGCGAGACAGGTCCAACATACCCAGTGGATGTCTGCCCACCTGGATGACACAGCAATGGCAAATTCCTTGGAAAGCTCCAGAAGCATATCGTGTGCCCATCCCTAGCTAATGACTGACAGGAACCAGCTCTGAGATGCCCTGGGGTAAGCTGAGTCCTGATTGGGCACTTTGCCTGAGTAAGCACCGAACTGGCAGGCGAACCCCCTGGATGGGTATTACTTGGATACTTATTCTTGGAGTGGCAGGAGTTGGTTATGCATCTGCACATCTGGAGACCCTGCACCTGTGCCAAGTGGGGGCAGCAGAGAGCTGTTGAGAACGAGCTGGGGTGGGGGAGGGGAGGTATCCTGACTATTCTTTTTTTTTTTTTTTTTTTTTTTTTTTTTGGTTTTTTCGAGACAGGGTTTCTCTGTGGTTTTGGAGCCTGTCCTGGAACTAGCTCTTGTAGACCAGGCTGGTCTCGAACTCACAGAGATCCGCCTGCCTCTGCCTCCCGAGTGCTGGGATTAAAGGCGTGCGCCACCACCGCCCGGCTGACTATTCTTTTTTTGTCAACTTGACACAGGCTAGAGTCAACTGAAAAGAGGGAACCTCAACCAAGAATATGCCCCACAGGCCAAGGAAATGCCTTCATCACATTGGCGTGTGGGACATTTTCTGAATTGATGCTTGACATGGGAGGGCCCAGCCCATTGTGGGTGGGCTGCCCTTGGGCAGGCGGTCCTGGGGTGTCAGCCAGTAAGCAGCATGCCCTGCTGGTCTCTGCGCCAGTTCCTGCCCTGAGCTCCTGCTCTGAACTTCCTTTATGACGGCCTGGCCTGTAAGCAGCTGAAGTAGCCTTTCCTCTCCCAGTTGCTTTGGGTCGTGGCCTTTGTCATCGTGATAGCAAACAGCTAGGCCTGGAGGGTACGGTTAGAGAAGGGGAGGAAAGGGGACACTGCCTCTCCTTTGCCCTGGCTCTTCTGGCAAAGGTAGGGCGACAACATATACAGAACCAAATGGCTAAAGGAGCCCAGATTCTGCGGGCAGACGGTGTCCCCGAGTAGGTGCATTCTGCTTCCCCTAGGATGGGCTGTGGTGAGGGGTGAAGCTAGGGGACCTAGCGATCTGGTGCACAGAGGATGAGACCTGGGAACACCTAGGGCTTCTGCCAGGAATGTGTTGAGGCTCTGGCTTGAGCAGATGTCTTGGTCCCCTGCCCTGGGGACCACACCTGAGGGGCAGGACACTCCATGCTGGAAGAAACATCTCGTGGCCACATCCCTTCAGTGATTGTAGGAACTGAACTTTCTGGAAACCTGCGGCCCACTGGGTATCACCCAACCTGTCACAGCACATATGTGTGAACACGCATGTAAGTGGCACTGCCCAGTAGTTTTGTGGAGGTGGAATGGGTCCTTAGGACTGTGCTCAGTGCTCATGCCAGAGGTCACGGCGTGTGGTAGAGGGCAAGGACCATTGTTTTCCCATGCCACAGAGGACGACTTAGAGGCACAGGACACAAGCACCTGTCCAATGCCAAAGTAGAAGGCAAAGGAACTGGCAAATGAACACACAAAGACATAAAGCAAGACACGCAGGAGAACATGGACAAAAACTCTGATTTTCTGAGGGGAGACTGGGGCATATGTTCAAGTTTGAAACTCAGGCCAAATCCCTCTGAATAAGAGCTACACACGGCAGGCAGCCCCCAGTGCTCTTTTAGGATCATGTCAGTAAGTCAAGGGAGATCATTTTTTAGGTGGAAGAGCGTGAACAGAAGGTCAGCACTTGGGTATTTTTCCACTGGATGGTTCTGCCACACCCAACATTTTGGTACCCAACCCTCACTCATTGGTTGCTTGTGAGCTCCACCCAGTGGTGAGAGCTGGGCACTACAACCTTCAAAGAGGCCAACTCCAGCCAGGAAAAGGTCAGCAAAAGAGCTAGTCACAAACCATGGGCTCAATCATCAATCAATCAGTCAGGCAATCAATCAATCAGTCGGTCAAACAATCATTCAGTCAGCCAATAACACGACCTTGAGAGGATCCTAAAATGCAAACACTTCATTCCACTTTCTGGTGTGCCCCAGCATCCTGAGACAGTGTTTGATTATACATGGGAGAGAAGCAAGAAAATGGGAGAAAAGATCTCAGCTCCATTGTTTATTTAAAGGGGATGGATCACCCCAACACACCCTACTTGTTCTAGGTCCCCCTTCATCACAATCCCACGCTGAGCCTTCTCTAAGATAGGTCTGTGAGTCCCTCTGGAGCCCCACAGCATTCTAGAGCACCCCCTCCCTACACCACACCTGCCCCATAGTAGACAGCATTACAGATGGATGGCCAGGCCCAAATACTATGGCTTGACACAGCAGCCCCAGCCCACTGACCTTCCCACATTGCAATGAGGCACCTTAGAACACAAGGCGGATTGTGGGAGGGGGTGCTAAATCTGGATAAGGGGCATTTGGAGATCACAGATCAAACAGAAAACCCCTCTGATGGGCTGCATTGTGCTAATGTAGACCTTTCCTAGAAAGAGAATCTTCACAGATGTGTGGTCATTCTCTTATCCATGGAGACACGACCCAGGATGCCCACCGGCTGGGGTCACATCCAAGACCCCTGGTGGATGACTGAGATACGAGGTGAGATTGAGCCTTCTGCTCGTTCACTAGGTTTTTCCCGCACGTATGTTCATCCCTGTGGGTTTCATCTATGAATTAAGTCCAGTGAAAGATAATAATCAACAATAAATAATGGTAATAAAATGGAGCAGTTCTGATGGTGCACCCTATAATAAGACTTATTGGAAAATTATAAACGGTTTGTTTCTGGAATTTTCCGCTTAATCATGTCAGAGTCACATTAACTGGACTGTGGGAAGCAGAGTTGGTAAGGCGGGAACTGTTGCCGTGAAGCTAAAGCAAGGGTAGGGTCGGGATGTGGCGAGAGGGACAGAGAAAAGGAGGCTTAACCCCGGGACACATAGGACACATGGGAAGGAAGGCTGTGGGATGCCCGAGGCGAATCCTGGAGCGATGTGTCTACGAGTCAAAGAACTCCGAAAGTTCTGGGAGTCCCAGGTCTGGAAGGAGCCCGGGGATGCTCCCCTGGGCTGCAGCCAACCTTGTTCCTAGATTTCTGGTTCCAGGCTGTAAGAGATGACAGAGGAGAGCCTCTGTATCCCAAAGCTGAGGCCCCTGGCGGCGGCACCGTGGGATCCTACATCAGTTCCTCTACAGGTCGCGCCTACTATGCTCCAGAAAGCAGCTTGGCGAGCAGAAGCAGGTGACCTCTGTGGCTGGGCGCCGGGAACCAAAGTGAGATTTCAGGTCCTCGGAGCACCGCTGCCACACCCCCACACCCCCAGCCAAGAGGGGGAGGGGCTCCCCAGTGAGGGATGAAGGGAAGGGATGAGGGACGTGGCAGTTGCTGAAACTGAGTTCACACCTCCTTTGCCAGAATGGAGGAATACAAATGACCCGCTACAAACGGAAAACACTGATTCATTACCCTGAGGTGTGCTGATGGGGTAATTACTTTTCTAACCGAGGAGAGCCGCCTTCCGACAGCAGGTGGAAATGAATTCGCCACTGTTTTAAGGGCTGATTGGCCCAGGACAGGCGAAAAACTGGAAAACCTAATTAAATCGGGAGGCTCATGAAATAAATGGAGCGGGGAGTTTGTTTGCTTGCTGCTGACGGGGATTAACGAGGAGGACTCAAGAAAGAAATGGGAGGGCTCCTGCGATGGGCGTGGCCCAGGGAGGTGGAGAAAGGAGGAGCCACCTGACGGTGGGCGGTCCCAACGAACACAATGCGTGGAGGCCTGGGGGCTACTCAGTGGGCTTCAGGCTTCCTTAGGCTCCACTAAATATCAGTTTGGCGTTTGTGAATGGGAGTCAGGGCAATCAGTTGGCAGGTGACGGCTCCCACAGGCTATGCGGTCTAGCCTTGGAACACATGGTTGAGTTAGCCACAGGATACCTTCTGGCGCTGCTCTGGTTGGTGTGTGGCCTTTCTGAGGTTCAACTGTTCTTTCTGCAGCCTTTCTCCAAGATGTCTGACCCTGTCCCATTCTCAGGAAGAGCAGTTCTCGCTGGACATGTACAGCAGAGAGAGGCTAAAACGGACCTTTGGACTTCGCTATGGCAAATGCTTCTCAGGTGCTCTGTAGGCTAAAAGACTACCCCTTCACCCAGGATGTCCTCTTTGCATGAGAGAGAGAGAGAGAGAGAGAGAGAGAGAGAGAGAGAGAGAGAGAGAGAGAGAGAGAGAGAGAGAGAGAGAGAGCGAGCTTATTGCTTGCTGGGAGAGATTGCAGCTGGTCCCTCTTTCTTTGGAGCCTGATCCTATTCCTCCCTGGATCCCGGCATGGGCAGTTTGCCTATCACCTCTCAGAGAGACGGACCTCATTCCCCATCTGTGAGAGTGGGCCCTCTGCTCCGCAGACCCATGCTGCTTGGACTGATGGCTGGCTCATAGCCTGCCAGACCGTCCCAGGAGGCTTTCAGTGGGAAGGCTGCCTCCACCACCCGCACCTGCCCCTCTGTGTGGAGTTGTGCCCCCAGAGGGCTGCCACGGGTAATCAGGCCTCGGTGCAAACTAGACGGTGCCCCCAGTGAGGTGCCTATGCTGCCTTCCGCCGCTTCTCCCCTGGTCCTGAAACTCAGCCTGGACTCCAGAAAGTCTGCTAGTGGAAGCTGTGGTTTTCCCTAACCCACAGAGAAGAGCACAAAGTAGCAGATTCACACCACCCCTGCCTACCACACAGAGCCTCCAGTCTTCCCGGAAGAGCCCACTGCATGCTTATTCTGCGACTCCTTTCTCAGCGGTGTTTTGTGGCAAACGTTTCCAATGACGCTGTGGATCCACATCCCCAGAAGCTTCCCTGGGCACCCTTGCTCTGCTTGCTCCCTGTCCGTCTCCTCTCAGCACGTTTACCAACTGCGTTTATCACCTTTGATGCGTGTAAAGGTCAGCTACCAGCTCGAAGCTCTACACCAGCCTGCTACTTAGTAGCTAGGACTCTACAATTATTAACAACCCTTTTATTTTCCTTCCAAGGGAAAAACTACATATCCAGACACAGACAAAACTACCTGCCTATAACCCGTGCAGCCTGCACCCCACTGGATGTAGACCCTAGCCCCAGTCCAGAAGCCTCTTCATTAGCTTCCCGGTCTGTACATCAGACCCCCAGGGCAACTGTGGTTTCTGATCTCTCCACGGTTGATTATGTTTCCTGTTCTAGTAGTGGAATCGTGTCCTCTCCATCTGGTTGTCTGTGGAGGTTCTAGCCTCAGCCCTCTCTCACACATGTGCTCGTTGCCCCTTGGTCATTTCTGTGCACTTCTCCTTAAAAGACAATAATCCCATGGCTTCCTTCCCCAAGACCCTGCTGGACATTGGGTGGTTTCCCTCTGGGCTCTTACTCATCCAACCACACCAACATCTTTAGGTTTGGATCCGTATTAGAAACTATGTTCTTTAGCCTTTGTGCAGTTCCTCTCAAGGACAGAACTGAGTGGAGAAAAGAAGGCTCCCACGCCTTCTCCCCAGCTGCCGCCGACATCAGGAACAGAGACAGAATCAGCATAGGGTCTGAGCCCCCGGCTCCCGACTGCAGCTCTGACGGGGTGTCCTGATTCTGCCCAGGACAGGCAGCCCTCCGAGGTCTGCTACAGCTCCTGGACCTGTCCAGGATGGCATCTACCTCCTCCTGGACCACGGAGATGCTGCCTCTTCTCATCTTGTTTTCATCTCCCTCCTTCCCCATGAGATCCCACCTTACAGCCAACCACTGGGAATGGGGACAAGCCAGGGCACAAAGACCATGAACAGTGGTGCCCAGGGCACTGTCACACCTGCAAACTGTGTTGTTTTCCCATCCTATCTTTTTTTAAAAAAATATTTATTTAAATATTCTGTCTGTGTGTATGCCTGCAGGCCAGAAGAGGGCACCAGATCTCATTACAGATGGTTGTGAGCCACCATGTGGTTGCTGGGAATTGAACTCAGGACCTTTGGAAGAGCAGGCAATGCTCTTAACTTCTGAGCCATCTCTCCAGCCCCCCATCCTATCTTTTTTTTTTAAAAAAGTGTGACTCTCTCTCTCTCTCTCCATCCATCCATCCGTCTATTTATCTAATCTATCTATCTATCTATCTATCTATCTATCTATCTATCATCTATCTATTTAATTTTTATGTTGAGAGAGAGGGAGGGAGGGAGGGAGAGAGAGAGAGAATGTGTGTGTGTGTGTGTGTGTACATGTGCTCCATGGCATACATGTGGAGGTCAGAGGACCACTTACAGGTTCTATCCTTCCATCATGTAGGTTCCAGGAATCACACACGGGTGGTCAAGCTTGGCAACAGCTACCTTTTTATTCCGTTAGCTATCTTGCTAGCCCCCCCCCCCCCACACACACACCTTCTGATGGCCACTGGGCAAACTTCATGGACGGGCGCTTAGGTGATAAAATCCCACTTAACTACATTTAGGAGTCCTCTGTCTGCTTAAGGAGCTTGTCTTGCCCTTGAGGGGAAAGGCTGATACCATGTAGCCATCACGACTGTATCCCCGGCATAGAAGGATACAAAGAAACCTAAGATGCTGCATGCTCTATATTGGGTGTGAGGAGGGGATGTAGGTCTGTGTGAACTTCCAGGAAGGATGCTGAGGGGCCACTACCAAGGGGAAGTAGGGTACAGATTCACTTCCCTTGCCTGAGTCAGAGTGTATTTACATGTTTTTAGTAAGAGCAGCAGCAAGCCACACAAAGGCCGTGAATGAAAAAACAAGCCCCCCCCCCCATTGGACAGAGCCTGAGAGATTTGTCCTCATTGTTAAGTGAAGTCCTCACTGAAGGGTAGGGAGGAAAGACTGGGGCACGTGCTTCCAGCTGATGAACTCTGGGCAAGCCACTTGCTCCCCACCGCAGTCTCACCTACTTCTGCAGAAACAAGCAATCTGATTGAGGATCTAGAAAGGAACAACCCAGTCAAAACCCCACACTGGGGCCCCCATTCACTGTAAAGAGGAGACTTGTTCAGCAGAGGGATCTCTCAGGACAGGGAACACGCAGCCTGTGGGAATTCTTTTTTTTTTTTTTTTTTTTGGTTTTTTGAGACAGGGTTTCTCTGTAGTTTTGGAGCCTGTCCTGGAACTAGCTCTGTAGACCAGGCTGGTCTCGAACTCACAGAGATCCGCCTGCCTCTGCCTCCCAAGTGCTGGGATTAAAGGTGTGCGCCACCACCGCCCAGCCAGTGGGAATTCTTCAAAATTACAAGAGTGGGGGAGGAAGCAAGGGATCCTGTACTCTCACAGGACAGGGACCGTGTTCATTCATTTATTTAGTAACATGAACCAGGCCTGGGCTAGAGTCAGTACCCAAAGACAAAGTCACACCTTTCCTCCCAGACCCTTGGGGCTCAGGAGATGAGGTCCTGTCTAGGCTTGTCACCGGGAGGACACTAAAGTCAGTCGGTTATGTGTCTGGTCCTGCCTCCACCCTTTGCCAGATGGGAGACCTCAGCAGCGTTGCTTCTGTCTGAGTCCAATTTCCTCACCTGTGAAATGAGGGTGCCACCTCCCAGGCCACTCTAGGATTCATAGCAATGCCACCTGAGATGGTGGCAGGATACCTGGTCCAGGCAAATGCCCCATGACCTACAGTGCAGCTATTACTACATAGTCTCTGTGCAGAGGGAGCCATACCTTGACAGAGGACAGAGGGCGACCTCACTGGCAAGATGGACATAGACTCCCATGTGGTTTTAAGCTACAGATAGGGAAGCTGGTCTATGAGGTGGGAGCATCAGGAAACTTTACACAGAAGTTAAGAGCCTTTTGGTCCAGGCAGGCAGCGAGTGGCCAAGGCTTTGCCAGGACCAGGAACATGGGCTCAGGTTCCAGGGCCACCCAGGAAGCTGAGATCCCCATGAATTCAAAGATACCCAGATCAAGGGATCTAGATGTGGCCTCTAGGAGGCGCTAGATCACAGGAGCTTCGATGATGTTCTATGAATAGGAGGTGTGCAGTCAATGAGATTCCTAAGCTTGAATTAACACCAAATTTATCTACACAACAACAACACAATTATAACAACAGGTAAGTCCAAATATGTTAGAATTATCATCATTTTCCTTGAGTTAGAGGCCTCCCCCAACAAGTAATTCTATTATTAACATTTTCATTATTTTTTATTTATGGAGGTGAAGTTAATATAACACAGAATTAGCCCTTTTCGTGTTCCTGACTCCTACCAGTCATGTAGGAGGACTCCAGTTTCTCTCTACCAAAACTTGATATTTTCTGTTTCTAAAAAAACAAAAGCCTAGTGGTGTATGAATAAAGTGGCGACCAGGTACTTCTTCATAGGCTTGACCTCCTGGGACCCTTTGGTGGCTTGCGGAGGGAAACTGGCTCCATTCCTCTTGTCCATATGGAACATTCCAGGCAAGAAGTGAAAGAGGCAACTAGGCCTTGATGTGCCTGAGAGCCCAGAACAGGTGTGCCGTGCTTTGGAGTTGGCAGCAGGTTCTCACACGGCACTAAGGTGCCAGGAGTCCTGCCTTGTGGCTTTGGACAGAGGCATGTGTCCTGGTATGGCCGCATATGGTCTGCCGCGAGGATGCTAGAGGACTCCTGAGAACCCCTCGCCCTGACACCTCTGGAATCTGCTGATGGAGCAAATGGCATCCTGGGAGGGCATGCCAGCCTGCTGCTATCCTGAGTGCTTTTTAATGCCACCAGACAGATGCCTGATAACTTCTCCTGGAACAGAAGCTTTCCTCTTTTCTTCTTGCCTGCCCTCTCCCCTGGAAACCTCCACTCTTCCACATGCCAACAGCTGTCCTTTTGCAGTGTTTGGAGTGTCAGACAAGTGTCCTGGAGGATGAGGCCCTCAGAACCTGGCTGCCGGGGACAACCTCAATCCCCCACCCCCAGCCTTGTCCGCAGAATCACCTGCCACAGTGAGAGCCCCCTCCCCACCGTTAGTTTCCAACTCTGTGCGGTGGTACACAGCCTTGACTTCCTAGTGGTGAGACCTGAGCCAGCCACTTGGTGGTTCTTTATCTCCATTTCCTCCTCTGTTAAAGGAAAACAGAGTCCTCCTTGAGCAGGTGTCTGCACTGGGCTCGTGCTCGGTGTACAGGTTAGGGGGGCTCCCTGAAGGCCTCGCGCGCACCCTCATCTCCTGTCTATACCGCTCTGCATACTGTGCTCTTGCTTCTGGACACATATGTCTGAAAGCACACCACAGTGCATCAGGGGTTAAAATGCAAACAAAATGCCCCTCGACCTCTGGTGGTAAGTTGAAAACAACCTATGTCAGCACATGTCACACCCCTCACCCATCCTGCACTCAAGCTTGGCACACACACTCTGGGACGAGCATGCTGGCTTTTCCCTCAGCTGGGCTCGCTCAGCATCATAGGAGTGACGGCGCTGCCTGTGGCCAGCCTGGCCAGGGAAAGAGCAGAGTTCAGAACTAGAGGTAAGGCTTCCGAAGACCTTATAAGGGGAGAGGGCTTAAAGAGAACTATTGCTAGTTGGGGACCATCCACACCAAAGCCACCAAACCTGCTCTTGAGTCAGCAGTGGTTCTGGGGAACAGGGACTGACTCAGGACCAGCTCTCTCCAGTGCACCCCTCCATATGGACTTCCCCACAGAACAGCACAGCCTGCAGCCCCCACCCAGGCATCTCCCACTTCTCCAGCCTTCCTCATGTCAGAGCGGGTGTCCCTCCTTCTGCTCCCCAGACTCAGACTCCCCTCTGTGGGCCGCCTCCCTCCAAGCCTCTGCCTATCTGTGGCTCCCACACCTCCACTTGCCCAATGAGATGGCAAACCTACGGCAGCAGCCCTAGGGTCTCACTTGCGGGTCCTAACACGCAACATTCATCCATCCCCTCATTCATTCAGGCAGCCGACAGGCACAGCACCTTCCATGTGTGAGCCGAGAGAAAGCCCCCACTTGGGGCTCACAGAGCTGGACGAGCCCTTAGCATGGGACCAGTGAAATATGACATATAAAGATGCATGTGTGCTGTGTATATGTACGTGTGTGGATGTGTGATGTGCACATGGGTGGCTGTATATGCATGCAAATGTGCATGGTAGCATGTTTATGTTTATGTAAAGGTATTAGTATGTGGCATAGTACATGTGTGGTGTATATTTGCATGAATATTTGTAGTGTATATGCAGAATGAATACTTACATATATGTGAATATGCGAGTATGTACATGTTAAAGTGTATGTGAATGAAGGTATTACTGCATGGACATATATGTGTATGAATGTGTGTAGTATGTTAAATGTGTGTTTTATAAGAACATATGTGGTGCATGTGAATGTTCATACATATTTCTTGTCCAGTCTTTCTACTTCATGCTCCTGGTTGAGATGTGAGCTTTCAGCTTCCAGCTCCTCCTGCCATGCCCTCCAGTTGCTGCCATGATGGACTCTTATCCTCTGGAGCCATGTGCCCAAACAGTCCCTTATGAAGTTACCTTGGTCATGCTGCTCTATCACAGCAACAGAAGGGTAAAACAATGGGAGTGAACATGCACGTACATATATGTTAACATGTGTTTGTGTTAAGGTATGTGCTCCATGGATGTATATGTTGTGAATGTGAGTGACATGGTGCACATTTGTATACATGGTCCAAATGCTTGCACATATGGGAACATGCATGTAGACTTACATTAATATGCATGTGTGTGAAGGTGTGTGTTGCCTGGGTTTATGTGCATGTGAATGTGAGTAGTACATGACATGTGTTGTATGTATTTGGTATGAATGTGTGTGTCCTGCATGCATGGGTTGGATCAAACATGTGAACATGTGTGTATAAGTATATAAATTGTGAAGATGTGTGCTGTACTGCTGTGTGGTTGTGGGTATGGACGTTTAATATACATATATGTGGTATACATACATATATGTGCTGTGTAGATTTTGTCTGAGTTTGTGAGGGGATGCTTGGCCAAGTGTTTACAAATATGTGAACATGCATATATACATGAAACGTGGGTCTATGATTACACGTGTATAAACATATGTGGAATATATCTGTGTATACTTTGTTTGAGTATTGTGATAATTGTATATAGGCTGAATGCATGATAAATATATGAGCACTATTGTGAGCATGTATGTGGATGTTCATGCTTACATGGATGCATGAGTGCATGAATGTGCAGATATAAATGCATGCAGTGCATATGCACATGTTGAATGCTTATGTATATGCATATGTGTATGAATTTCTGTGGCACATATACATATGTTGAATGTATGCATGTACATGAGTCTGTGGTAGTTAGGTGTGTGCACATGCATATAAAAGTATATGTGTGTGATATATATGCATATATGAACATGTGGTATGTGTACACCCATTGTGCACGTGTGTGTTGGAGTTCACATGTGTAAATGTGTTGATAGTGTGTTGCGGGTGTACATGTGATGCTTGTGTTTGCACACGTGTTGAATGTGTGTATGTGATACATGTATGTACACATACTACATGTGTGATATGATCCCTGTGACAAACAAGGAGAGCAGGCGTTTCCTAGGCTCTGCAGGTTTGAGAGGTGTGAAGGGATCCCGAGTTCGTCACCAGTACCATGTGAGAGACTGAACAGGAAGCCTAAGAGGCACGGGGTACCCTCCCAACCGAGGGAAACCATTCCGCCCTCCTTGGCAGTTCCTGTGCCCTGAGGGAAGCTGCATGGGGCTGTGATGGCCGCAAGTCCCCACTCTCCTCACAGGCCCCTGAAGGAAGGGAGTTAAGCTTCTGAGTGGATGGCGTGGGTGGCAGACAAAGCCACCCCCTTACTGGCTGCTGTAGCCAAAGGCTTTTTGGACTTTGTCTTATAGAAGTCTTGGTATAGTGGGACTTGGGGAGGCATGGTCATTCAAGCTGATGCCTGGTCTTTGGGCACGGGTGCTTCAGGAGCTGTGGGAGCTTGCCCAGTGCACCTGCCATCAGGTAGAGGCATCCAGGCAGCAGGCTTTCTCCCAAGGGTGGCCAGTCTAGAGCCAAGGCCAGTGGGGACAACCAATGGGGACAGGCAGCCAGTGATGGCCGAGCTGCAACTCCAGGGAGAGACGCCTCGGTGCGTCCACACCTAGATGAGGTCAAAGGGCAGATGCTGGGAGGCAGCCGGCTGAGCAGTGCAGTCAGGTACTGAGGCCTCGGCCCAGGGAGCACGCACACCTGCACGCCTAGTCTGCACCGTTCTTCTTGGACCTGGCTCACCTGAAACAGCACGCATTGGCTTCCCCAGGGCAGACTGCTGCCAGCCATCTGCCCCTCAGCTGGTGGCCTGGGCTCTGTGCCAGGAGCCCCCACATTCCTGTCCCAGCAGGAGATGGAGACGATGGGAACCTGACCAGCGGCCCGAGCAGGTGGTAAGGGTCTCTGTAGAGCAGGGACAGTGGGCACGGAGGGCAGGGCAGTGCCCCCCACAGGACAGGGGTGGACAGGGAAATAAGGTGGTCCAGGCAGCTGGAGGGAAGCTTCCCACAGGCCCACTCGGATTTGCAGTTTCTCCAAGTCCTGAAGTGCCACACGAGGCTCTAGCCACATCCTGGGATGGGAAAGGGGCTCCCTAGATCTTAGGAACCCTTGCCCACATCAGGGACTTGCAAGGTACATTTTCCAATAAAATGTAAATCAGCAATTGCCTTACTGGAGAATGAGGGAGGAAAAAAAAATCAGTGTAAACAAAATCTCTGTTGCCATGGAGACCATTAAAAATAGACTGCCTGCCCTCCCCCTTCTTTCTGGGTAATGTGCTGCCGAGTTCCTTCACAACACATTATTATTACTTTTTAATTATGAATAATTTCTCTCCTTCCTCGTGAAGATGGATTAACACAGAGAACTTCCCTAAGGATGCCTCCTGGAATGGACCCATGCCAACATGTTCACACAGGTGCATCCCGTGTTTGCGCACGGGGTGAAGGTCCAGACGCATCCACGCTCGTCCCACCTGCTGTCTCTCCTCTTCCTCTTGGCCCCATGCCTATGTGTCAGTCGGTCTGCTTTCTGCCTGTCTGTCTGCCAGCTGCTCCAATTCAGATCACGATTATGAAACACGCAAGAGCAGGCCAGGAGAAAGCCTTCAGGTGGTACATGGGGAAGGAGGCAAGCCCAGCGGAGAGTGCCCCACCCTGGGGAAAGAACCTAGCATCCGTAGACTCCCACCAGCTGGGAAGAGCAGGGTCCCATGACATGATGCACAGTCTTGGCGGCTCATGGTCGGCATCTGTGTTTTCAGCAGAGGCAGCTGCTGATTGCCTGTGGCTAGGAGCAACCGTTTAGCCACAGCCTGGCAGTGGGCTGGAAACAGTCAAGGTGGCCATCACTCAGCTCCACAAGGACAAGAATGGCAGACATAGGAGGGGGCATCATGGTCTAGCACTCTGTCCCCAGGGGTTCCCGACCCCTGATCTGCCAGCAGCCAGCACGCAGGCCTGTTAGCCTGAAGAGGAGGAACAGTGACTCCTACTGCGCATGGAGGACGGAAACCCACCCACCTCAGAGTTCTGAGTCTTCAGGGTTCAAATGGCTGTTCCTTCTACACCGTAAGAAGAACTAAGCTGGCCAGGCAGAGAGAGGTGGACGGGGCTGGGCCAATGACACACGGTGTCTCCCAAGTCTCTGAGGCAAACACTACTCAGTTCAAATCTGCAGCTCAAAGAGGCATGGCTGCCCTAACATAACACGAGGGGGCATGCTGTGCTGGGCAGGCAAGGGCAGCACAACTGGTTCCCTGGATACAGGCAGCAGTGAATCTGGGACCCCGGCAGGGCTTTGGAGGGGCAGGTTGATGGGGATCTGCACCCTTCTTCCCTTGCTAACTTGGATCGGGTCATGACCCAGCCAGAAATGCGTCTTTATTTAATTTACAGCAATTATACTCACATTCTGCTAGACAAATAGATTTTACAAGCTCTCGGTTAAATGTGGATAATTATGGCTGCTGGTGCCTTGGGACCGTATGTCCAAGTACCGGAGGAGAAATCGCAGCCCAAGTCCTCATAACGCCGTAAATTAGCAGGGAACATCCCTGTGGCAGCTAAGCAATTACCCACGATTTCATTTTCTCTCAAGCCGCCTCCCTGCCTGCATGCTGCCCTCCACGCATGGGCATGTGTGCATGTGTGTGCATGCGTGGCATATGCTGCTCTCTGTGGTTCTGTCACTCAGAGTTGCTTGTTTTATCCCCCGCCACGCCCCCGCCCCTGTTTTAAGTCTGTCCCTGGGTTGGAATGCAGCCCTGCCTATACCTGGAACCATCCCGGTGAGAGCAGCTATGTATGCACTCCACAAAGCACAACATACCGTTGGCTACCCTCCCCCCACTCCCACTGCCCTGTGTCAACCCTCCTCCCACCAATGGCCACCTCAGAGAAGGTTCTGGAAAGCTGAGAACAGACCAAATCCTGAGACCTGCCAAGACCAGTACGTGTGCACATTTCATGTGGCTGTAGACAAAACAGAAATTCCAGGAAGCAGCAACTGCTGGACAGATGATAACAATAGGCACCTCCATGCATGTATGTATGTGGGTATGAATGGTACATGTGTGCCCAGGCAAGTAGAAATGTGTGCATGTATGTGCATGCGTGTGCACATGTCTCTGAACTCCGGAGGCTTCCAGGGTCCTGAGGCTCACAGATGCATGAGGCAGAATAGTCTTGGAGTGACCTCATCACCTCCAGAGCTCAACATCCCCACCTCCGTGTGGGAAGAAAAGACACCTTCCTCTGCCGAACTCTTGGCTTACAAATGTGAGGGTCTGCACGGAACAGCACCAATCACGGCTGCTCTGTGGGATCCCAGGCTGCCGGGAGTCTCATGTCCCTTCCTCTTGGAGGATCGGGGAAGATAGGGGATGCTTAGCAGGTGTGCCTCCTCTTAGGCAAACCCGATATTTAAAACCCAGAAATAAACCAGTGAGTCACTTCCCCAGAGGTCCTCTCCACATAGAAGCAGGTTATCTGAGTCCATCTTAAAGACGGTTGTTAAAGACTGTGTCTACGAGTCTCTCAGAACATATGGGTGGCACCCAGTCAGCTAGGGACTCCCCATGAGAACACTTTCCCACAAGGGAGACCCAGGAAGAAATGAGGGTGGGTCTCCCAGGGCAGGTGCTGGCAGATGATGTCCTAACAGGATGTCAAGGGTCCTCATAGGTTTTCTACCTCCGGGACCATGCCCTGTCTCTGTGTAGCACTTCTGTCCCTTAGGGGCAGACTGCGGAAAAATGGCCTGGCATTCCAAAGATGCCTCTCTATGGTGATCCCAGCCCAGCCCAGGGAGCAGAAGGGCACAGGGCTCCTCTTGCTCCCTAGCTTCTGCCCTGCAGGTCAAGGTCATGTAGCTTTGGGAAGTAGGGGCTGCACACTGTGGAACGTATCCTGCCTGAAGGGAGGGGACCAGCCTTTTGCTCTTGTCTTATGCCAGGTAGACAGTCCTCTGGTCTTGATGGCCCTGGGGAGGGTCTTCGAGCCATATGGACAAGGTAACATGAAGTAGGGCTTAATCATGGCTGGAGACTGAGATTAGGCATACGGGTTCCCCTATGCCTCTGTGCAGGACCCCAGAAGATCATAGACCCTGTGGCTAGGGGTATCTCTAGCTGGTAGTCCATGACCGTTGTCACCATGTCATGAAAATGAGATACCAACTCCATGGGGAAGGGCCTAGGAACCCCTCCCCCCCACTCTCTCCACCACCTCTTGGGTCTTTCCCTCTGGTAACCTCAAATCTGCGCTGTCTTATAGTAATAACGTAACCAGGGACAATTGACTTGTTGGGGTCTGTGTCCTTCCAAGCGGCGGGAGGCCCAATGATGGCTGTGGAGCCCTCTAAACTGAAGGCTGATGCCGGAAAGAGGGGTCCTTCTTGGATGGCTCCCTTTGACACTGAAGGAAGGCAGGGCGGGCCAAGCATGCGAGGACCCCTATGGTATCACCTCCCTGCCTCTCTGCTCTGAAGAAAACACGTAGTAAATGGGCCATGGGGAAGGGGGCACACAGGCATTACTGGCACAAGAAACAAGAGGCTCAAAACTACTAGTTGTTGGGTAAGGGAACAGGGCCCGTGTGGCAGTCGGGAGACACAGGAATGTGGGTATATCACCCCATTGTGGTTTTACAAGCTACATTTTGGCTCCTGAAGATCCAGTGTGATAGTGCGGACCCCTGCAAGGCTGGGACTGGACACTGGCAGTGCTGCTGCCATCACAGACAAAGGGGAGGGCCCTGTGATCAGGAAGTCAATTCTGCAGGTGTCCCTACCGGTCTGTCCTTCTGTAGCCTGGCCCTCAGCACCAGCCCCATCTGCAAGTGTCCCTCCACTGTGGCCTCAGAACCTCTGGTTCTCTGGACAGAACCTCAGGTACACGTTCCTCACCCCTTAGGCAGGGACAGGGTAAGCGGAAGGACATAAATGGGAGTTGCTCGTATAGGAGCCTGACTGCACAATCTTCTTTCCTTGGGGCTGTGTCGTGAGAGAGGCTCTCTGGCAGCTCCTGCCCGTTTCCAGGCTTCCTATTCTCCATGGTGGTGTGTGTGGGGATACTGTGTGTGTGTGTGTGTGTCTGTGTCTGTGTATGTGTGTGTCTATATGTGTGTGTGTGTGTGTGTGAGGCCTATTGTGCAGCCATGGGAGACCACACCATCATCCAGGTTGAGCAGTGATGGGTGGAACCTGCTGGGCCCCAAGGGGCTGCTACTGCCTCCCCTAGCACAGTGATGTAGCAAAACAGGAGGGGTGGAGGCAGAGGCTGGAGGGAGCCATCGTATGCTGCAGTCTTCGGATCGTTCTGCGAGAGGCAGGAATTGGAGTCTGGGAGACATGGGGGAGAAGAAGGGAGGCAAGGCGGATAGGAGACCCATGAGGAGCCCTTGTGAGAAGAGCAGAGTCCTGGAGAGACAGAAGGAATGAAGGAAGCCACAGAAGCCAAGGGTCCTAGCAGTTGAGCATGTGTGCAAGGTCACCAGCCCAGGCTGCCCCCAACTACACAGCAATCACCATCTCTTATGACATCAGCAGACCCCCTCAGTTCCAGCCAGGATCAAGAAGTCCAGTGCCTCCATCCTGATTCTGTAGTGCATATCCTATCTACCCAGGCAGTTCTGGCTGAGCCTGCAGAGGGTGACCCCACATTCACGTTGCTGTCTCCTGCCCATGCCAGCTGTACGGGGCTCTGTGTGGCACCTAGCCTGATTCCTGCCCCAGGTTTCCTGGTTGGGCTGCAAGCTCTACACCTGTCCCGTACCCTCATTCTGTGGCTGGGGAAGGGACCTTAGGGTACAGGAGAAGCAAGTCTGTACCAGCCCAGGCTGGTGAGCACTGGAGTCGCCACCTATTTCAGAACCATCTGCTGTCAAGATCTGTGTGCACCCCCACCTGCCTGTGTGCTCAAGCTAGGACCATGGGATGTTGTGAAGCCCTCTCCCATTCTCTAGTGAGATGCTTGGGGTGGGGTAGGGGCTCTACGTAGGAGATTATGCTCCAGTGAGGTCTAACACAGGGCTCTCTTCTGATGAGTTAGTGCGCCTCTCTCTGGGAAATCACAGAAGCAAGGTCACGTGGGGACACAGCGGGAAGACAGCATCTGCCATCCGGAAGATGCCTTCTCCAGATACTCCAATACTTGACTTGAAATATTATTGTATCCCATGCTGCTAACTCCCCTTTTTCTACAACATGGATTCTGTGCACACACCTCCAGAACCAAAGCTCCAGCTGCCAAAAGACCATTCACCCATTCATTCTCCTGGCCAGGTTCAAAGACACCCCGAATCTCACACATCTGAAGTCAATCCCCGCCCTCCACTCCAGCTCCAGCCTTCCCACAGAAATAGCATTTTGCAATCTCTCTCAGGCAAAAGTACTTGGCGTGGTTCTCGATGTGAGTTCCCACCCACGTTCCATCACCAGGACAGCCTGTCAATCCTACCACGGTATGGATCCAGAATCCCCCACTCCAACCCACAGCCAGCACCACCCTCAGGGCCCTCGGTGTGTATCTCTGCCTCCTGCAGTCCCCTCAACCCAGCAGCATCCAGGATCTCTTTAAAATGGAAATCACAGTGTCACCTGGCACTCAGGATCAGGGTCACCCATACCTCTCTCCTCTCTATTGCTTTCCCCCTGGAACACGCAGTCCCCTCTAACCCAGCAATGCAAGCTTACACTGTCATGTAAGGGTTATTTATGAAGTGTCCCACACAAAGGCTCTTCCCATTCTGAGGCGACTGGGTCATGAGGAGACTCTATGGACTGCCAAGCAGGTACATAAGTTCATTGTCGAATGGCCTTTCATGGATGAGGTCTGGCTGGAGGAAGTGGGCCACTGAGGTGTGTCTTATCCTGGCCCCTTCCTCTCCCCTGAGGCAAGCCACTCTGCCATGCCTAAGGCAAAGAGAAAAAACCAAACCAAAGTGGGTGGAGTCTTCAAAGATGTGGAGAGCTACCGGGCACTCTGAGGAGGGAGCCCGCCTGCCCTCTCCATAAGGATAGGTATTTGGGCCTGCTGTTCTGACACTGAAGACATTTTCAACTTCATTTGCACCTGTTCAACAATTAAGCCAAGAACAAACCAAGTCTAGGTCAGTCTTCTCCTCAGCCTCACTAACAGAACACCTCTTGTTTCTCCAGAAGCCCACAGGCTTTTACTGACCCCAGCCTGACATCTCTCCCACCTTAACCCTCTCTCTGCTCTGTCACACTGAGTCAAAGTGGCTCCCCTCAGCTCCTAGACCTTGGTACCTGCCCTGTCCTCCTGGCCGGCCCCGACAGTACTGTGACTTCATCTAGGGAGTGCTGCTCATACGAGCAGGGTTAAAAGCCCGCCTCCTGCCCCTTTAAACACTCCATGTTCTCATCACTAGCCATTGCATGACTTGCTGGCTTCCCATCTCTCTTCAGAGCACAGAATTCTGTAGAGTTGGGTCTTATTCCCCACTTTCCTGGGGAAATATCAAGACAGAATCTTTTATTGTACATCCCTGTGATAATGAATGAATGAATGAATGAATGAATGAATGAATGAAAATGAACCATCCCAGGATGGAGATGGACACAGGAGAAGTCAGAGCCCATCCAAGCCCTGCACTGACTTCTGGAAGGGAGGAGAGAGATGAACAGAGGTGAATACGGTCAGTAGCCAGGGAGCCCCTGGCTCTCTCTGCCAAGGCTGGGACTCAAGGGGACAAAGCGAGCACGGAGATGCAGAGGCCACCTCCACGGCCCAACTAGCCCAGCACAGGGTGCCCAGCCACCACCAGTATGGCCACCACGCTCCTGCTGTGCCTCCTTAAACCCGTGTTTACTGTGCTTGGCTATAAAGCTCCCAGCACAACCCACCAAAGGTTACCTTCAGGGTTCCAACAAGGATAACCTGCTGACATCCATCTTAGCACCCCCATGTGCACTCATCCGTCTCATGCACACACGTGTGCACATATGTATGCACACAAGCACACACAGAGACAAAGCATCTTCGCTTGTCTCCAACTGTTCCTTTTGCACAGGCAGCTGGCAGGAGGGAGGCCCTGGCAGATGGTGTTCAGCCTGCGGTTCTGGCCGACAACTCACCCTGATGTGGCTGCCACGAAATCGCTGTGCCAGGCAAGGTCTCCAGCAGCCGGTTCCTCACCATCCCCTCCTTCTATTAGACCAGGTGTCAGGGTCACTTCTGCTCAGCCCTAAGCGAGGCCTTGCCAAGGGACTGTTTCCACACACAGACATATGCCCACCTGCAGGGAGGGCCTCCATCCCCCTTCTCCTCTGAGCGCTTCCCTGCCTCTACCATTCCCGCTATCCCAGGTGTCTGTTCCTGCCTTGACACTCCTTTCTCCACAGCAGAACTCAGGAGCCCCTCTGGGGCCCTGCCAGCAGGGGGAGGAGACAATGGCCTCATTTGAGGTGTGGGCCAGCCTGGCTCCCTCTCACAAGTTTGTAGATAGAATGAAGCCGCTGGGCATAAGCTAACGTCAGCACCAGCATCCAGAAGTCCCACGCTGGTTTCAGCTCTCTCATTTGTCTTGGTGTGGTGACATGTGACCCTTGAGTTGCCCATGGGCCTCTCTGCTTTCCCACTGAGGTTGTTTGAATGAGAATGCAATACCACCCCTCCCCTAAGCTCATGTGTTTGAATGTTCAGTTCCCAGTTGGTGAACTGTTTAGAATGGATTAAGATGTATGGCCTTGCCAGAAGAGATGTGGAGATGTGTCACTGGGGGGTGAGCTCTGAGATCTCAAAAGCCCACACCAGGCCCAGCCTGGCCTCTCTCTCTCTCTCTCTCTCTCTCTCTCTCTCTCTCTCTCTCTCTCTCTCTCTCTCACCTATGGATCACATGTAAGCTTTCCACTACTGTGCCAGGGCCACGCCTGCCTGCATGCTGCTATAACCCCTGCCGTGATGGTCACAGACTCTGAAGATGTTCACAAGCCTTCAATTAAATGCTTTCATTTAGAGGGGACCCTGGTAGTGGTGTCTCTTCACAGTAACAGCAAAGCAGCGAAGATGCGCACCATGGCTGACCCCTGTCTTAGAGAGGACCTCCCATAGGAAGTCTCAGAGGGTCTTGATCAACAAACACACTTAGTCAACACTATCATAACACTTACCTAGCCCCACTCTGCCGGGACGCACAATGAAGACAGTGCCTGAGACACACAGTATCCCCAGCAGAGAGAGGCTCTGTCCATCCCCAGACCAGTGGAAAAAACACGGCAGGCGACACCTCCCGTCCTTCCCAGTTTGCTCCTAAGACTAAGATGGCACTTGCTCTTGCTGACCGCCCAGAGCTCTCAGTCAGGGTTCCTCCTGCCCTTCTGTCCCCTGCTGTCCCATCTGCCTCTCAGCTACTCCCCTGCCTCACCATGATTAATGGCAACGATACCTCTGCTAAAGCAGTCTCAGGGTCTAAACACCATCCTACACATAGGCTCGTGCACACACACGCTGTGTGACCACTGAGCACAAGCCCCAGCATGCTCAGGTACAGGGATGCCACCAGCGGCTTGTCCACACACATCATGGGGACACCCAGGACTTGGCACGGCTCTTCTGGGTGGTGGTCCAGAGAGCCTGACAAGTTTTCTTGTCCTGAGAGGAAGAGACAGGAATAATTGTCACAGAGAGTTCTGCAGACCTAGGTCTGGCCAGCCCATGTTCTGTCCCAGAATCTCCACCTTCCCTGGGAGCCTGGATCAGGTAACTCCAGGAAGGAAGGTGGGATAGGGCGTGGGCCTGAAACACAACAAAAGGACCACTAGGAGGCTGCGGAGCCTGGCTCCTTGCTGCATATGGTCCATCTGGCTCCACCACTAAGCTCTCCCCAGTACCTCATCCATCCAACCCAGGGCTAACGTGGCTTTAGGATATCTCAGAGAGATTGGCTCTGTGTCAATCACAGTCAGGCCCTGGGAGACCACTGTGCATACAGGAGGGGGAAGGGATCTTTCGCAGGAAGCCTTCGGAAACATCTTTCAAGGGGAAGAAACAGAAGTGGGGTGGAAAATGAAGATTAAATTATATCATGGCCAGAAACACTTCGACACCAGGATACATGGACCATGTCTACACAGGAGTCTTCCTGGCTTGAAGTTGATTTAACTGTCCTTCTGGGGGCCTCTTTCCATCAGAAAGGTGATTTCCAAACCAAATATACTTTTGAAAATGCCTGTGCTCCTGAAGGGATGTATAAACTCAGAGACCCCACAGCAGGCTCAGCAAATATTATTTTTCATCTGCCAGCAGACTCTCTCATAAGATCATCGGGCAGGAGGTCAAACTCAACCAACAAGCCAACACATGCACCAGGCACTAAACTCAGACCGCCATCTGCAGATACCAGCAGCCTGTCAACGCCCTTCTCCGGATGCGTTCCTGCTGGGCACGAATGATTGGAAATGTGCTGATACGTGTGGCCAGAAAAACCACTTGATATTTCCCAGATATGATCAGAGAATCTTTTGTCTGGCACCGATGGAAGCCAGTCCTCCAGCATGCCAGGCAGCCAGAGACCCAGTCTTTAAGGTGAAGTGCATGAATCTAAGTTAGGTCAAGAGTGAGAACCCAGTGAATGACTGCACATGTTGGCATGTGACTGGGGAACAAGAGACCAGATGACCAACACCACAAAAAAATCACGCTGATATCGGCCCCCTATTGTGAGACACGAGCAGTGTGAACAGAGACATTCCTACAGGAGAGACAGGGTGGGTCCCAACACGCTTGTCACCCATTCATTAATCCACATCCCAGCTACCCGCGATCCTCTTCATCACTCAAGGGCGTAGTCTGGTATCAGTAAGCGACTTCACACTGCTGCGCGGCCGTCCCCACCAGCCATCTTCAGAACTCTCCCAACCATTCCGAACTGAAATCCTGGGGCCACTCAACAATTCCATTCCCCTCCCCTTTTCACTCTGTCTCCGCACTAGGGACCTCATTTGAGTGGAACCACACAGTATTTGTGTTCTGGCGATTGGCACAAAGCTTTCAAGGTTCACCTACGTCGTAGAATGTGTCAGGGTTTCTTCCCTTTTCAGGCTGAGTAATATTCCACTATATGGGCATACCACATTGTGCTCATCCATTCAGCTGTTCCTCGATACTTGGGTCAGTTCCGCCTTTCAGCTGTCGTGAACACACTGCCATGAACGTGAACGTGCAGACATCTTGCTGAGAGTCTCGCAAAGGCACCCAGCTGTGGATTGCTGGCGTAGCTCCCTGTCCTTTCCTTCCAGGAAAAATACATCCACACAGAGTGGTAGCCTAGGTTAGGCTGCAAGGTTCCAGGTCTTAGAGAAGATAATAGGGTCATCAGATGTCTGGGGTGTTGGGAAGTCTATGAATGTCCACTTGCCTATTGGATGCCTAGGCTCGTTTTTGAAAACGGTCATTAATGGCCTTTTATTCAAGCCCCATCTGATCCATTAAAAAATTACCTTATTTGTTTGAAGTGGAAATAAAGGACAATTAATCAATTTGTTAACTATTCCCTCCTCCTTCCAGTGTACGCTGATATCAAAGGCCCTAGGAAGGGATGTGAGGGAAACAGACTCCTTTGCTGATGAGAAGCCAGGGAGATGCCCTAAGGCAAAGTAGGGTAGCTGGGGCACAGCTTTCGAAAGAGGCTGCCTAATTGGAGCGAGCTTGGAATCTGCAGCCCCTCTTCCTAGACAGCTGGAAGTTGCAACCAAGTGCAAGCCTGGCCCTTAGACCTGCCTGAGCGTTCAATGATCAAAGTGCAAGAGCTGTCCACAAGACAAGTGTTCAAAACACCCAGCTTCGCTTCTCTCCTGCTCCATACACCTAGTGTCAACTCTCCAGCTCACTCTCCCCGTCAGCACAGTGTGAGCCAGCGCTCTTTCTCCTTTCCTAGCCTTTAGTCAGCCTGGGACCCCAGCCTGTCTGAGGGTGCTGCCCACATTGAAACTACTCCCCCAGGAACACACGTCACCTCATCCCCAACACCAGCTTGGTAGAAGACTGAGACCAGCAGGTGTCAGTTAGGGAGGTGCGGCTGAGTCCCCCACTGCCAGCCCCTCCTGCCTCTGTGGGGCTGGGAGAAGAATGGTCCCAGGGGCTGCTATTCTTTCCTGGACTCAGATTAATCCCACAGAGAGGTTAAAGCTGGGTCCAGGAAGGAGTTGCCCCCTGCCAGTCTCCCAGCTCAAAGCAGTGGTGACCGACCAGATCAGCTGCCACCCTGCTGACTGGAAGACACAGCTGCCAGCTATAGCTGCTCTCAGGTCAGGGAAATGGCTCAGCAGGTAAAGGTATTGCCACCAAGCCTAACAACTCGAGTTCAGAACCTACGTGATATAAGGAGTGAGCCGACCTTCTCTGAGTGACATGCACACCATGACATGCATGTCACCACCCCTTACTACACACACACACTAAATAAAAACATACAGATAAAGAAAGACACAGTTGCATTTGCTATTCACCTAGTTCACTTGGAGTTCCATCCCAGGGAATAGTGAGTTAACAGACCCTGAACTGACCTCCTGGGGAGATACAGAGGACACTGTGAGTCACTGGTCACATGGTCCATCCATTAACCCATTCCCGGCCTTATCCTAAGGGCATCCCTTCACAGACACCTTATTCAATGTAATTGCTGCTGAAACTTCATATACATGTGGCCAATACACACACATAAGGCATCCATCACAGCCTTTGCGCTTTGAAACATGAGACAGCCCTTCCTCACAAGGGGGGTGGCATTTCAAACGGTGGTATCACCCCTAAAACGGGGCATAAAAATGTAAAAAGTGAAGCAAAAATCAACCTCACAAGGACACTTCTCTACGATACTGTGGGGACAGAAACAGGAAGAGGGCAGACTTTACCTAGGAACTTGTATGTCACGTGACTTAATTTTGTGCCGCTCCACCACGCCCATGAATGGCCACAGAGATGATGCTGACATTAGGAATGACAAACTTTGACCAACAAGGCAACTGAAAAAGACAGGATTCATGAATGAGGAGGGAACGTGAGCCTGTGCAGCCATTTGCCGGTAGGGTTGTTTGTTACACAGCAAGAGCTAATTGTTAAAATTTGCAAAGCCCCTCCAGGCCCAGAGCCCCTTAACTTCCAAGAGGGAATCGTCCATAGTTGTGGAAACTCCAGAACAGGCTGAAATGAGTTGTGTGCTCCATGTCCTGCAATGATCAAGCACCCAGTGTTTAGACCACAGTAGGAGAGAAGGCCCTGGAGCCCTCCCCAGACAGCTGGAGATGTAACTCAGGTCACATACACCAAGCGATGCTCTGCTGATGTCCATGCCCCCCTAGCAGGTCAGAACTTTCACCTCACCTCAGCGGCTGTACTGCAAAGGATCCCAGGTCTCCTGGAAGCTCACCTTTAGAGCCCCAGGCCAGTGACTTCCCTCTTATTGCCTCAGTTTACCTCTCTGTAAAAGGATAAGAATAACACCCTGTGCTTCAACAGAGGGTATGGGAGGCATGAATGGGTCAGCATAGGGAAAGGAGAGCTCTCAGCCAGGTCAGCACCAGACACTGGCCAGGGGCTCAGCTGGGCTCCCAGTCCGTGAGGCCTGTGCTCTCTTTGCTGCTCTCCCACATGAGGTGTGCAAGCCCCACCTCACCTCACCCCCGTTTGTTTACCAGGCTCCGCACAGGCAATTCTTGATTACCAGCGTGTGGCTTATCCGTGACAGCCTTTAAATCCTCGCGTCTTCTCTCTGCCACCTTGCACATCCCCAGCTGCCTCCTCCCATGGCCTGGCTCTGTGTACTCAGGGAACGCAAAAACAATTTTAACATTGTTCTAAGCCAAACATAATTAGGAAGGTAAACCACAGCAGCAGCTAAGTGGCAAAATGCACTCCACAGCCGAGGTGCATGCTCACTGGGGGCCGCAGGGGGTCCTGGGAGCTAAGCACACCACTGGGGAATCTGCTTCCCTGGATTCCCCGTATGCGCATCACTTCCTGCAGCCCGTTACCTACAGGAAAGCTCTTGCCTTCGAGACATGGCAAATGGGTGCTTCTGGAAGCACCAGCAACTACTCCCCTCATAAGGCTCTACAAACAAGCACAAAGATTCACATGGGGCAAGGGATACCCAGTCTCATGGAACAGGCAGACACATCTGATAGCACAGAGCAGGGAGTTAGGTCATGCTGAAGCATGCATGTGCAAATGGATAGGCATATACACTAGCTGAGGGTCACGTGACAGGGCAGAGAGGGAGCCACGCAACGGCACACAGGCCTGGCGGCCGAGGCTAGTGCAGGAGTCCAGCCCTGGGACAGGATCCACGGACACAGGTGAAATAAAAAACTGGTGAGAGTTGGACAGTGATGAGCAAGACTCCTAAGAAGGAGTGGGGCCTGTGGGTCAGAGGGTAGCTGGGGTTGGGACAGGTGGGTTCTTGTTAAGAAGGAGCATAGGCTGCACCTGCGATACCCCGAGTTGTCCTAGGAAGAGGATGCTGGGAGCTAGACACACAGAGGGAGCCGACTGGCCAGTCCAAAGAATGAGATGCCCATGTGAAGCCTTGCGCACAGATAGCTTCCTATCTGCAAGGGGCAGAGAGGCTGGGGGAGGCGGCTCTGTGGATGAAGTGTTTGCATAAGGACAGGACTTTGGATCCCCAACCTCCACGTAAAACCCCGTTGTAGTGGTATGTGCCTATCACACTGGGGAAAGGGGGAGATGGAGACAGGCGCCCCTGGAGCTCACTGGCCAGCCAGACTAACTTCAAGGGTGAGTGAGTTCCAGGTTCAGCGAAAGACCCTGTCTCTAGAGGGGAAGTGTGAGTGAGGAAGACACCTGATGCCAACTTGTGGTCTCCACACGCTGGTGTATGGGCACAGGCACAGAGTGGGGAGGAGAGGGGAGGAGAGAGACAGAGATAGAGACAGAGAATGCAGAGGGAAGAAAACCATGATGGCATGTGTTCCTGTGTGGCCTTCCAAGAAGTCAAAATCAAGACCAACCTGGCTGTCTCAAAGCTGAAGATCCATTTTGAAAAGTGAAGAGTCTTCATCTACCCAGACTCTCTCTACACACCTGATCCCTAGAGCAAAGGGTGGGAGAGCCCCCCTTCTTCCCACTTCTCCTCTAGAAGTGATTCTGTCAGGAGCCAAGGGCCCAAGGGTAGAGTACACAGGGAGAATGACTATGTTTCTATTGTGGCTATGTGTGTCTCCCCCAAGCCATCAGACACCCACCTCAATCCCTTGCACGGGCTTGGGCAGTTTGGGGGCTCCACTCCTCAGGAATGCCCCATGGCCAGGCCTGAAAGCTAGTCTGCCTCCTAAACTGGGGCACGCAGAGTCTTGAACCCCATAAGTGTTCCAGACGTCTCTTCTAGTCCAGGACAAGCTAGCCTCGATTGACAGTCACTCATTTCCACAGAGTCTCTCCGCTGCCCCTGCTTCTACAACACTTACGGAGCAGGACACAGAGCGACTACTTCCACTGTCAGGAAGGAAGGGCAGCACCCTGGATGCTGGCGTTGAAGATCATAGCCTGCTGTCCCACTGTCTAACACTGGGGTTTTCAGGTCAGGCCCCGGCTTCCTCTGAGACACTCAGAGGAAGGAAGCCATGTTCCTGACTTCCAAATCCTGAACTCCCACCCAAGCAGGCACCAGGATTTGGGAGGTCCCCACCTGCTGGCTTTAGGAGACCCCCACCTGCTGGCTTTGGAGGCCCCCACCTGCTGGCTTTGGCCTTTGGAAAGTCATTTGTTCCCTGTCTGCCGTGGCACAGACACTTGTGAGTGCATGTGTGCATGTACACATGTGCGCGCGCGCACACACACACACACACACACGCATGCACACACCACATCACTGCAAGAGCTCTACATGAAACAGATAAAGGACCCTCTTCCCTGCCAGAAGGCAGGTGCTACCAGGTTCCCATGTACACTGGCCACAGCTTGGCCCCATAGTCCACAGACCTGCTGTTTTCTGACTTGTCTCCCCAGATGGCTCTCCCACAATAGGAGTAAACATTAAATAGCCCCACTCTGCTGCTCACAGGAAGATCTAGAAGTTACCCACCCCCCTCTACTTCAGTGTCAGCTGAAAGACTGCAGTCTGTGTCAGGTCTGGCTCAGGCTTGGGCTCACAAGCAGTTGGACAGCCATCCTGGGAATGAGCATCCATGGTCTTCTCCCCTCCAGACCCCACAGGACACGTGAGTGTGGAGGAACAGGGGCTCCCCATCTGCAGACTGGGGAGCCCACTTCCTGCCATCCTCTTGTTTGCAGCGTGCTCTCACGAGCGGGCCCTCCAGAATGAAGGACCCCAGCTCTGGAATGGGGGCCTCGGCCTCAGAACCCATCTGCAGTTCAGCAGTGGAAAGAAGCGTGTTCCAGGGGTGAAGCCCGAGCCACTAGGGTCTTGCTCTGTTGTGTGTGGGACAGGAAGCTGGGGGAATCTTTGTCTTCCTTCCTTCCTTCCTTCCTTCCTTCCTTCCTTCCTTCCCTCCCTCCCTCCCTCCCTCCCTCCCTCCCTCCCTCCCTCCTTCCTTCCTCAGCCCCAGCTTCTTTGCCAACTCCCCAGTTCCCATGGTTTTAATTTTACGGTTCACATTTTCTCCCAGCAGAATCCTGGGATGACAAGGTAGAAAGTCTGCCTTGATTAACTGTCCCTCTGGCACTGAGGCAGGGCCCAGCGTGATAAATAGCAGGAATGAAACCGAGAGAGGCGCGTGGCAGGCAATCGGCAGGCCTGGCAGTAAATCCCGGCTCTGATGGGGCTGAGAGGAGCTGGTTATTTCGTGGAGGGGGAGTGGGGATGGGGGTAGAGGCAGCTTGCAGGGCCGGGGCCCCAATCCAGTGCGGTGAATATTGTTTAAGTAAGACAGAGCAGAATCGCTCTATCGTGCCATTGATTTTTAATAAAAACAGGTAACACACTGCAAATCTCCCAGCTCTTTCATCTCGCCTCTCCTTCACCCACACGTCCGGTAACTTTACCCAAGGGTTCCATCCAATGGGCAACAGTCATGACTGCTGGGTCTGGCAGGTTTGGAGAGGCTTCCAGAAGGTGCAGGCTCTCTCCTTTCTGTGTATACGCATGCATGCACATACATACACACACATGCATACATGTAACACAGACACATGTGCACATGAACACACACAGTTATCATGTGTATCCATTGAGACGTTGGAGCTCACAGTGTATATGTGTGCGTGAGCACGATCACCTGTACCCACACATGCATCATGCATGTTCTGCATGCATGTGCATGTTTACATACATGTACATGCACACCCATACATGCCCCCCTCCAGCCTGGTCAATGAGGAGGGACAAGGCAGTCCCTGCTCTTGATTCTGACATGAATAAGCCAGAACATCCCAGAGGTAACAAAAGGCACGCGGGTGAGGACAGAAAAACAGGTGAGGAAAAGGGAGGGCTGTGCCCACTCTAGATTCTGAGACAGTCTGAGACCCACATAGCCGAGATGGTGACTCAGGATGAGTGGGCTGAACAGCACCAATGACACCAGTCACCAGAGAGCCGGGCTATCTCAGGCAGGTGCCCATCAGTTCCCCCAGAATTACTGGCCCAAGGTGACACTCCGCTAATTCCCGGCCGCAGCAACCTGCTGCGTGCCTGTTATCACCAGCTAATAGCATCCGTCTGAACCGAGGGAACCATCATGGCCTGTGGACGTGCCCGGCGTCTCCACGGTGCTTGTGTTTTCAGAAGCAGTGCTGCCTCCCTTCACAGGCCGACTGTCCCTGTGAGGGCAGAGCAGGTTCTACCACCACTTGCCTGCAGGGTTCCATCTACTGTACCTGGGACTCTCCGCCCCTGTGGGGGTCAGGCCTCCCTGCCCTGAGCGCCCCCCACCCCAGTCTCCATCCATCCATCAGCTCCCTCTGCGGTGGTTATTGTTGTCCTTCTCCATCAGGCATTATCTTAACCAAGGGAGTCTGTAGCAAAATCTCATGGGGAACTTCAAACACATCCCTACCCCTACCTACCCTGATCATTGAGATAGCAGGATTCATGCTCATTCCAGGGGGACACCCAGACTTGTCTCTGCATCATTGCTCTGGTTCCCCAATACAACCCCTGCTAAAGACATTTCACCCTGAAACCCATTCTTTTTTCATTTATTTATTTTACATACCAACCTCCCTTCTCTCCTTGTATCCCCCCTCTCCCATCTACCCACCTCCCCACCCACTCCTCCTCCACCTCCACTCAGAGAGGGGCAGGCCTCCCATGGGCGTCAACAAAACATGGTACATCAAGTTGAGGCAGGACCAAGCTCCTCCCCCTGCATCAAGGCTGGGTGAGGTAATCCAGCATGGCCGCAATAGGTTCCCAAAGGCCAGCTTCTGATCTATTTACTCTTATGCACACTGCTCTCTACCCTCCAGCACTGTGTTGGCCCAAACAAGCCACAGCCGTCCCCAGAACTACACTCAAATCCCTGTCTGTTCACTGTCCCGTGTACACATGCCTCCTGGGCTCCCCACCCTCGGAAGAGATCTGTACAATCCTAGATCCAGCAGCTCCGTGCAGGAGCAGTTGAGGCCAGATTTGAGACATCATGGCTGGGCCTATGTTGACTCTAGCCTCGGACAGGTCGATGCCCTGGGGACTCAGGGGGATGAATGCCAAGAGGATGAGGAAGTAGAGGAGCTTGTGGGAAGAGAAGACAAGAGGATAGGCCCCAGGGAAGGGAGGCAGAAAGGGCTGGTGATGGAGCCAGGCATGGGAGCGGCTGAGTGTGCTGGGCTGCAAGTCTGGTCCAGCGTGCAGTCCTCAGGCAGAGGCCCAGTAGCCTTGGGTGAATCACCTGCATCTCAGGGCTTTGAGTCCCCTAGGAGTTAAGAGTGATCATTCAAACCCTCTCCTGTGAACAGTCCTGTTCAGCTCAGGGGCATTCTCCAAACTTTTAGAGTTCAATTAGGCTGAGAATGTACACACTTCACCAAAAGACCCACCCATAACCTCCCCTCACTGCTCACAAGAGAGCTATGCTAACAGCCTAAGTCAAGAGTCAGCCAGAGCCCCACACTGTCACCTCTGAACTACACAGTTACAGCCCTCTGCACCTGTCCCTCATCTCCCCAGCTCCCCATGATGCTAGTGATGGTGAATCTTGATTGTCAATTTGATTGGATCCGGAACCAACTAAAAGACAAGCCTCAGGGGTGCGTCTGTAAGAGAATTTCCAGGAAGGATTCACTGAGAAGGGAAACCATCCCCAGAGTGGGCAGTGCCACCTGGTGGTGGCCCAGATATGAAGGGCTCCAAGGGTAGCAGAACTGCTTGCTTCTGTCTTTGCTCCTTGCTAGTAAGTGTGCCTATCCTGCTGCTGCTGCTGCTGCTGCTATCCTCAGTTGATGTCAGAAACCAGTTTCTTCAACATTCCAATGTGGACTGAAGACTAGCGGCTCTCCAGGAATCCTCCTGGAGGCAGAAGCCAGTCTGGGGCTGCTGAGGCAGCCAGCCTTGAGCCACGCAGCTACCAGGTTGGGGGTTATAAGATCCCCTTTTAATTCACAGCACCAGCTCTGTGTCTCTAGAGGATTCTGACTAACACAGAGCCCAAGGCAACACGCCACCCTCCACGTATCGTTATGTCCCTTCTCAGTGCACCGTGGAGACCCAGCTTCCCTTGGGCCTGGATCTGGATGGTGGGTTACAAGCTTTTTCTACGCCTAGCTGCACAGCGAGTTCTCCACACAGAGCTCCAGATCATACAAGCCACGCTTCCACCTCTCACTCCAGACGTGTTCTGCCCTCCTCTGCCTGCCACTGCCCCGGTAGCCTGGGATTTACTGGTACAGGACAGCCCGTGTAGGAAGACTCATCCGTGTCTGGACTCTCACTGACACAGGTCTCCATGGCTCACCCATTCTGCAGGGCATCTCAGAGCTTCACACCTGCCCCAACCACACCGTATTCCTGTGTCTCGTGTACACAACCAGCTCAGCCTTTCCCAGTTGGTATAGGTTGCCTCTACTCCGGGGTTGTTGCTATTGGTGACTCTATGATCTAGGCTCGATATGTTTTTTGTTTGGACATGTCTGCTGGTCTTACTATGGCAGGGAGAGCATTTTCCTGCCAGGCAGGCTCACTCTTCAGTGGACGCAAAATGTGTTTCTAAATGACAGTGGCCTCGGAAAGGGATGTCCAGGGGCTTGCAGAGTCCCAGATTCCTGGAAGTAGAGGCCTGTTTTTCTACTGGTACATCACCATGTCCTGGGGGAGGGGGCTCCGTCTCCGAGGCTGAGGAACTCATCCAGGACTGCCAGCCCCTAGCATGATGATCCCTAGAACCTCCAGATACCTCAGGGCCAGCTCCCTCGACACCCTGTCTTCACAGTACCCCGTGGGAGCCCACCGAAAGCACCCTCCCAGCACTGTGTGTCTCACCGCTCTCTCGTATTGGCACAAAGTGGGCAATGACACGTATTTCCATATTCCAGAAGGGGCGGCTAAGGAACAGAGATCATATGTCTAGAGGTGGGGGGCAGAAGACACCCACAAACTGATAGTCTTGGACTACAAACATATATATACGCAAGGCCTGGCTCTTGGCTATATTTAGGATAAGGGACTCTGCAAGAGTTATCTTTTTCCATTTTCATGTGTGTCCAAAGTGTATACTTGAATTTGTGAGCATGTCTGCATGTATGGGGGCACACATGTGTGGAGGTGCACGTGGACACATGTGCATGTCAAGCCTGGAGGCTGGTGTGGGAAATTATCCTCTATTGTTCTTTTACCCTATTATTTGATGCAGGGTCTGTCAATTAAACCCAGAGCTCACTCATCCCATACAGTCAGTCCTCTTGCCAGCTCTGGGGATCTCCTGACACCCCCGAGGCTGGAATTACAGGAGGGGTCACACTCACCCAGGATCTCTGTAGGTTCTGGGAGCCCAAACTCCAGTCCTCCCACTTGGACAGCAAGCACTTTACCCACTCAGCCCCCTTAGCAGGTGTTTGTGAGGCAAAAATCTGGAGATAAAATTGTCCTGGATTAGAGTAGGTTCCAAATTAACAATTACCACCCTGGTAAGAAGCCGGAGGGGCAGGGGATGGTACGATGACTCAGTGAGTGAAGGTGATTGTCACCCGTGCCCGAGGACCTGAATAGTCTCTGGGTCACATCATGGGGAAAGCAGCAACTCCAAACAGATGTCCTCTGACCTTCACATGTGAGCCATGGCATGCCTGCGTCTGCAGTCACACACACACACACACACACACAGAGAGAGAGAGAGAGAGAGAGAGAGAGAGAGAGAGAGAGAGTGTGTTCTAATAAAAAAAAAAGACATAGATTTAAAACACTCAAGCAAGCTGGGCAGTGGTGGCACATGCCTTTAATCCCAGCAATTGGAAGGCAGAGGCAGGTGAATCTGTGAGTTTGAGGCCAGCCTGGTTTACAGAGTTAATTCTCCATAGGCTCCAAAGATACAGAGAAACCCTGTCTCAAACAAACAAACAAACAAACAAAAATCCCCAAAAAAACAAAAACAAAAAACCACTCAAGTAGACCATGTGAGGACAGGGTAGGGAAGAGGAATAGGGCCATTGGCCAAGAAGTATCTAAGCCAGAAAGCCAGGAGTGGGCAGGACCTCTTCCAGAGCCAGAGAGAGAGAGAGACAGACAGACAGACAGACAGACAGACAGAGACAGAGAGACAGAGATCTATGATATCTAACCTCTGACCTCTGGCTTCTGGAACTGTGAGATGGTTTGCCTGTGTGTTTTAAGCTATGCTTTGTGGAGCTTCATCCCACAGCCCCTGGAGTCCCATACAATTGTCTGCAAAGGCCAGAGTCACAGGTCTCCATGAAGGGCGTTCCCTGGGTGTGGCCTCTGCCTGCTCTTATTAGAGGCCAGAGAACAGCTCCTTCCTCGCCTGAAGTAGCCTGTGGCTGAGGAGAATAGCCCCAAGACAGTCCTCTTGGAGCTCCAAGAGACAAGGAGGAAGGTGGCTGGGATGTACTGGGTCAGGTAAGCATCCTGCCAGGATTCTACTAGCATACTCCATGGTGGCCTGGCTTCAGCTAAAGACTGGGCGGGGGCCACTAGTCTAGACTTGAGAGGCAGAGGCAGGTAGACCTCTGAGTTTGAGGCCAGCCTGGTCTACAGAGAAAATTCCAGGACAACCAGTACTATATGGAGAAACTCTACTGTGAAAAACCCAAATAAATAAATAAATTCGTTTCCATCATTAATGATGGCAGACTATTCCTCTGTGTCTGCTTGAAACGTGCACAGGAACACACACACACACACACACACACACACTGAATGTGAGCGCCAACAGAAACTCAGCGTATGTCCCTTGACAGATATTGTTTACCAGATGCTGGGCAGGCATGGGGCGCTGCATGCCCTGCGCCAGGGCACACATGTGCACAGATGTAACCTCAGCACTTCTGCACAAAGAAAGGCGAGTGTGCCTCGTGCAGAGCAGATGCAAGGGTTAAAGTCACACGAGCTGCACCACTGGGCATTGCTGGCCACGTCCCTCCTGGCCACCGTTCAGTAGGGTCAGCATATTCCCATTATCTAGGCAGCCTGCTCGCTAATTAATCACTCATTAGACTAATCACAGCTATCTCACTTCCCACTAGGGGGGAAGATGTTAGCATAGTGGAGCACGGGGCCCAAGAGCAGCTAATGGGTCTGCTCGGAGGCAGGAAGGATTGTTGCAGAATATCCAGTGTTTCTCACACAAGAAGTATGCACCCACCCGTGCATGTACACACGTGCAATGCCACAGCGAGCGTGGAAACCGACTGAACAGAACTGCTCAGACCCTAGGGTCTCAGAATTGCCCGTGGGTGGTACTGGAACTTAGCCCCATCCTCTTCTGAGTGTAAGGCTGGTGGGGGAAGGAAGAGGCAGATCCAGTTTCCCTTCCAAAGGGTTCCCTCTCAGGCTGGGAATCCAGGATTGACTCAGAACAGGAGCAACTCTGAACATAGGAAAATCAAAAGAGAAAGAGAGGAACCCTGCAGAGACTAGAGGGAACTCTCCCTGCTAGTCCAAAGAGACCAAGTCCAAGACGTTGACGGAATGTCCCCACTTAGAGAGATGCTGGGTTGGGGATGCCAAGAGGAATTATAGGAATTAAAGTTCGTTCAAATCTATGGCTCTGAGGAAAACCAGCAACTCAGCATTAAAGAGAAGAATGGGTCGTGGGGGGCAGGGAGCTGGCTTGGGAGGTAAAGGTTCCTGCCACCAAACGTGATGATCTTAGTTTGATGTCTAGGACTTGCATGGTGGAAAAAGAGTCAACACTTGCACATGGTCCTCTGACTTCTCCACACATTCATACATGCTCCCCCCACACACTCATACATACACATAACATCCATATATGCCCCTACACACACACACACACGTGTGCGTGCACACACACACAATAAATAAGTGTTTAGAAGATACAAAGAACAGAACAACGCACTTGGACATAGCTCGGTTGGCACAGTGCCCACCTATCATGTATAATGCCCTGAATCAAACACCCTGTAAACAGAGGGCTGGCGTCCTAATGCACTAGGGGACTGAGGCAGGAAGATGGCCCCAAGTTCCAGGCTAGTCTAGGCTATTGCATGAGACCCTATCTCAAACAGAACAAAAGAAATAAAACAAAATAGAAACAGACAGAAATGAAATAATTGTTCTTGTTTTCTTGTCTGTGACAAGGTAGCCTGGACTCATGGCGTGACCCTTCTATCTGTGACTCCCCAGGGCTTACAGGGGTGCACCACCAGCACCCTAGCATGCTGGCTAGTCGTCTTTGTGTCGCTTTGAGTCTAACCCCAGGATAGCGGCACAGATCTGATAATTCCATCACTTGGGAAGTAGAACCCAAAGGATCGGGAGTTCAAGGTCATCCTTAGCTACACGGTTAGTTCGAAGCCAGCCTGAGCCACGCCAAAGCCAGTTTCAACAAAACAGCTGGAGGCTGAGGGGAGGAGTCAGCGGATGATAGGACTTGTCGTGAAGCATGAGGAGCCAAGTTCATGTGCCTAGTACTTAGGTAAAATTTCAGCACCGTCTGGGAAGTGGAGACAGGCAGATCCTGGGAACTCACTAGTTATACAGCCCAGACAAAACAGCCAGCTTCGTGTTCAGTGACAGATCCTGCCTCAAGGAAATAAGAAAAGAGGGAAAAAAAGAGGGAGGGAGAGGTGCGGACATCTTCCTCTGGCGTCCACGTGGGTACACACACACATGCAAACACACACTCACTCACATACAAACACACACAAGGGAGACCTTGGAACAGAGCCATAGCAGATGGAAAATTCAAGGCCCCCCAACTTTGGGAAACAACAGAGAACATGGTGCTTTTATATTATAACAAAGACTTGTTCTAAGTGGCCACGTCCGAGAAGACTGACCCTCAGAAGGCAGGGCAAACAGAGCCCTGGCTGAAGAGACAAGCTTGAGAAGGAAAAACCCTCTGTAAGAGGCGCGTGTCACAAGCTTCGCTAAATCAGGCCAGCAGCCTTCAATTAGAAGCTGGTGGAACGGCAATGTCTCTCAGAACCCCAACTCCCCATCACCGCCTCCTCAAAGGCCCCATGGCTCACCCAAGGCTGCGATTTCTCCACAGAAGTTTCAACCTGCCTGCCTCTATTCATTAGGGTTGTTTGCCATCAAAACACACAATTATTAGGACATAATGATGTTTAGGGATATCATTTGGAAGAAATTAAATCTAAACACCTGGGTAGTAAATGAGAAAGAAACTACATTAGGAAATTGGGTTTTACATGTTTTATGCTAATTTATTCGGCTCAGTCAAGTGTAGTCAACCTTGAACCCCAGGGACTGTCAGTATGGGTAACAATCACAGAGGTTGACGGGCTGCAAAGAAGTTGTCACCTCCACCATGCTCTGAGCCTGGCAGACAAGCGCGTCAAATGTCGCCGAGGCATCATCCCGGGGACAGAAAAGAAAGCTGGGGAAGTGTGTTCAAACCCTCCCCGGAGACAAATCTTTTCACCTTGACGGCAATTCAATCCTTCAGCCTGAATCGTGGCACTCGGCACAACCTGAATCAAAACTGGCAAGGAGGAAAAACACCGTTTACCCGTCGGGGAGAGCCCATGAGTCGTCATGTCACCGTAAGTCACACTCAACCCAGGTATCTGGGAGCGCTGCAGGGCCCCTAGGGTCGAATCTCAGCTGTCACTCACTGACAGTGAGATCTGGACAGGCTGACTGATCTCCCAGGCTTCCCACTGAATCCTCTGAAAAGTGGTGACGATAATGGTACCCGCACCGACAGAGAGCCCTGAGGACAGTGGCGGTACGTCAACATGTGAAGTCTAAGCGTCATTCCTGTGTGAAGTATGAGCATTGTTCCCAGTAGGTAGAAGATGCTTGCACAGTTACCCCCTCCCATTGCCATCTGGCGTCAGGACCCTGTTCTTGCAGACCCCGTGGCGGGGGGTGTGAGCATCAGCTCTCCTGGGATCTTTTTGGAACCACAGAACAAAGAGGCTGCATACCAAGTCCCTAAAGGATATGAGGACCGTTTTAGGGTAAAGTCCGGCTGACAATTAAACAGGGATGGAATTCTGATTGAAACAAAGGCAGTTGTGCCGGTGCCCCGGTGTCCTTGGCAGGAGAGGTAGGACTGGAAGGGAGGAAGGAACTTGGGCTACATGAGTGTGCGCCTCCGGAGCAGCGGGGTCCTGACACTCAGCAGTTGGGAGCTCAGAGACTCATGGGATAGGACCATGCTGTAAGCTGCCTTGGCTAGAGAGGAAGGCCACGAGCCATGCTGGCTCAGCCTTTTTGGTACATCCACCTCTGAAAGAGCTGTAGCAGCCCCTGGCCCTTCGGTCTCAGAGGAGACAGGTGGCTACTCAGAACCGGATGTAGGTTTAGCATTGCCCATGCAGTGTCTATGGGCTCTGCCTTCTGGTGGGAGTCATCACCTCCCCTCTTGGTGTCTGGCACTGGGGAAACTGCGCATGATGCCCTTTTCTGACCTCTGCAATCACCAGACATACAAGTGGTATACATACATTCACGTAGGTAAACACACATATACATCCTTTTTCTTAAGATGGAGAAAAGAGCCCCTGAGATCAGCCTGAGTACCATGAAAGAAATCAGGACCACCTAGGGTGATGGGGGAATGTTTGGAGTCAGAGGGGGTGAGAGCTTCCAGCTGGAGAGCATGGCAGACACTCAGAGTCCCCGGCTTCTGCCTGAAGTGCCCGCCTAGGTAACAAAGGCCGGTGTGTGTGTGTGTGTGTGTGTGTGTGTGTGTGTGTGTGCAGCATGTTTCCTGGCCCCTAAAGGAGGGGTGGCTGCAGTCTAGGGCATATGCAGAAGGCTTAAGATCTTCAGATCAAGAGACCCACAGAGGGAAACAGCACGGTCTTCTAGCTACCTCACGACCCTGTCACCTGCAGAAGTGACACGTGACAGCAAGTCATGCCTTGACTTCCACGTCTCTGGACTCCAGGTTTCTTAATGTGCATAGGAACCAAAACACGTCCATGTCATCCCAGGAAGTAGCTCCATCTCAGGAGCATACCCAGCACGCTTGGCTGCTTGGCATCAATACTGCATGCACCTAGAAGTACCACTCCCTCATGTCCCAACCAGAGCATGGCTTTCTCCCCACCTCCCCCTCTTTCCCTGGCCTTTCTACATAGTCATTTACTGGGACTGGGAAGCAGATGTCACCTCCTGTGACTACCTGTCCACTAATTCGATCTTTCTTCAGGGGATACCACCATTGGCTCCTACACAAACCCCATTCGCACCAGCATTATTGAGGCTGGGCCATTCCCTGTGGGGGACTGGAGAGATGGATCAGTGGTTAAGAGCACTGCCTGCTCTTCCAAAGGTCCTGAGTTCAATTCCCAGCAGCTACATGGTGGCTCACAACCATCTGTAACGCAATCTGGTGTCCTCTTGAGGAAGAGACCTGGTCAGTCGTCCTCATCAACTTTGAACATGGAACCCAACATGGACAAGTTCAATAGAACGGCCGTATACGGGCTGCTCATGCATGCTTCAGCATTGCCAGAGCGTAAATTTCATTTTCATTCATTCCCTAGAGAGGGGTCATCCAGCAATCTCAGACACTGCCATGAGGTGGGAACCAGCCCTCAGCTGAGCCCAGCGCTGCTGACCCAGGCCACCCACGGCTTCCTCACTCTGTCTGCTGATCTGGTTTCTTCTGAGCATTTACCTTGAGTTTCAGAGATGCCATTATTTTACGGATGCATGCCTCGTGTAAGCATTGATGCTAAATGTGTATAAGAAGAACCTTCCCTGTGTGCAAAACCGGAGCCTACCACCCCCCTGCTGAACAACCAGAAAGTTCCCACAGTACCTTGACTCAAGCTCTCCCTTTACCCATCACAGTCCGGCTCTGTCCATACCTTGGCAGTCCTCCTTAGCCTCTCAGGTCCCACAGCAAAGCTCTGGGATTCAAGGTCCAAACAGAACCCGGCACTTCACTGGCACATAGCAGCCTCCACTGCCCAGTCATTCTGTATCAGTCCTTGTCCGTCACCTCGGGGCCTTCCCAACAACTTACAGACAGTGTACTTTAGACACAAGTCTAAATGTAGCTATGGATGGTGCAGATCCAGGCTCTACACAGCCCTCCCTGGCATCCACGAGGGCTCGGCTCCCAAGATGCACAGGGACTCAAATTCCTTGTATAAAGTGACTCAGTATTTACTAAGAACTTCTCATGACCTACCATGCCCTTTCTTTGTGTGTGTGTGTGTGTGTACAATGTCTATATTTACATATGTATGAGAATAGACCCACACCAACACCATGCCACACAGGTAGAGGGCAGAGACAATCTCAGTTGTTGGTCCTCACCTTCCATCTTGCTTTGAAGTGGGTCTCTTGTTTTCTGCCTGGCTAGCTGGCCCACACCCTCCCAGAGAGGTGTGCTACCATATCCAGTTTTATTTGGGTTTGGGGGAAATCTGAACTCAGGTTCTTATGCTTGTGGATAAGTTATTTACCTGCTGAGCCATCTCCCCAGAGCTCCTCAAATCATTTAAATCATTACTAGGACACATTAGCCCTGGTACCAGGTAGTCACTGCACGGAGAGCTGCTGTTATACCTGGGTGGGACAGTTTCATGACAACCTGACACAAGCCACAGTCATCCAAGAGGAGAGAACCTCAATTAAGAAAATGCCTCCCTAAGCTCGGGCTGTAGGCAATCCAGTAGGACTTGTTGTTAGTGATTGATGGAGGCAGGCCCAGGCAATTGTGGCCAGGTGGTCCTGGGTTCTGTAAGAAAGCAGGTTGAACAAGTCACGAGGACCAAGCCAGTAAGCAGCGCCCCTCCATGGCCTCTGCATCAGCTCCTGTCTCCAGGTTCCTGTCCTGCTTGTCTTCTTTGAGGATGAACAGTGATGTGGAAACATAACCCTTTCCTCACCAACTTGCTTTTGAGTCCTGGTGTTTCCTTGCAGCAAGGGAAACTCTGACTAAGACAGTACTCTTCAGGGAACGAGACCGACCGTCTGCATAGTGCCTTGTCTTCAGTGTTTTCTGTCTATGATTGGCTGAATTTATAGACTCGGGTCCCCTGGATATAGAGAGCTGGATGTGCCTGTAGGTACAAGTGTTGATGGACGCACACAGATGCTCCATCTTGTGCAGCTACCCATGTCCCGGGATGATCTGTCTCTTATGGAAGTGGCCAGATTTACTTCCGGAGTTAGACCCCTGCCACGTTTTTGGAATGAGTTGGAGTAGCTCTAGATTCTCTAGCGGTGAGGACATAACCAATGGCTACCACATAAAATGAGTATCTCTCACTGTGTGAGCACTGTGTCTTTTTGCTGGGTGTCTCCAGGCAGGGGTGGTTTTGATACGGCTCATGATGGCGGGGGGATGCCCTTTCTAATCTCTGCAAATGTCACTGACTTCCAGAGAACTGTGAAATCGCCCAGCTGAGACACATGGCTGCTAACTTGCTCAGCATCCTGTCCAACATTACAGTGGCTCTTCCCCATGAGGCTGCTGTTGGGCCTCTGCACATGGTGCCTGTTCCCTCACCCCTGAACAGTAGCGGTACCCATCCAGGGGCAGCCCCCAAACAAGAGGCATTACACAGACACACTGGAGCCCAAGAATGACATGGCCACTGCCTCTAGGCAGTGCCATTCAGCGTGTAGAGACAGTGGGAGCGTAATGGACAGAATGTCATTCTGAAAGCTGGGGCCACCTAGAGAAATCCTTGTAGGGTGACACACCCAGAGCGTCTGGAAAGGAGGGCTAGCTATGGTTACCACGGGACCCTCCAGACACTTTAGTTGCTATAGGGCACAGAGATGGGGTTCCACTATGAGGTAGTTAGGACACAGTAGGAGTTGCATTGCCAAAAGCAGCATAAATGCCTGAAAGCCCATGTCTTCATACTCATGGGATGACATCCTGACATTTCTGCATAGCACCTCCCCAGTGCTGTGCCTCCTGGGAAGAAAAGGGAGCATTGTCTCTTTAAGAAAGCCAGGGTGCACCATCACCATCGTCCCTCCCTAGCCTTTACCACCCAGCTCCAATACCCTGAATCCATTTTATTTATAAATAAGAGAATCTACCAGCTGTGTGGGAGGAACCAGGAAGCGGGAAGCTTTGAGTGCTTAGGACACCGTCCTTCACTTACTCTCCAATGACAGACTTCATGCTTCCTGGGCAAGCAGGTCCTGGGTATCCCAGGGTGACCAGATGGCACAGGCTCTGTGGGGTGGTGGCACAGGAAAGTGCCCTGCCCTGGATAGGAAAGGGATGCCAGGGAGCAGATGGTACCTAACAGGAGGATACAGGTGAAAACAGGCAATCGGAAAGCAGGTCTGTGTTCCCATGGAGGTCACATCTACTGGTCCCAGCACCAGGTCCCATGGCTTTCCAGACTGCCTTTGACGCAGAACACACACACAAAGGTAAAGGATTAAGTCCCTCCACACAGTGTTGGGTATTGGGATACTTGGTTCTTCAAAGGCGTCGTCAAGATAATTCCAGTGGAGTTGATGGTAAGAGTACGTGAGGGTGAGGATGATGGGATTTATGATTATAATAATTTTGTTTCTGTAGCCCATAAATATGATAGTGGAAGTAGGAATCACCCTTGGAAGACTTGCCCTTTTTAATAGTCAGATGCCCATCAAGTAACTGAACGGGATTATCGAAGGTGGTATATCCACGTAATGGAATATTACTCAGGGTTGAAGAAAGAGCTAGGCTATTATACATGTTATGATGTACTGCTAAAGGCTAGGTTTGATTCCATATGTGTGAAACAAGCAGAAGGGGCCAATCCATCCAGACAGAGAGTGGATTGAAGCTCACTGGGGGCTAGGAAGGGTAAAAAGTAGCTTCTAGGGGTGAAGGGGCCTTTTAGGGTGAGAAAAAAACGTTCTGGAATGAGAAGTTGTAACTAGAGGTTTCCCTTTAATTTCCTGGCTGCCCAGCCCTGAGTAACCACACAGAAACTTATACTAATTACAAACTGTTTGGCCATTAGCTCAGGTTTACTACTAACTAGCTTTTACTTTTAAATGAACCCATTTTCTTATTTTATATTTTACCATGAGGCTCATGGCTTGTTACCTCACACCTTGCTTTTTCAGAAGCTACTGGCATCTCCCTGACTCTGCATTCCTTTCCCTCTGTATCTCTGTTTGGATATACTGCCTAACTTATATTCTTCCCCGCCATAGGCCAAGTCAGCTTCTTTAGTAGTCCATGGTAATAAAACAGTCACAGCAGACAGAACGGTCTTCGGCATCCAGAAATGATGGCTGGTCAGTGTAGTGACTACACCATGATTGATGGTTTCCATGTAAAGTTTGGTCCCTTGCCACCTCCCCTGCCAGCTGAGTCCAGAGCCTTCTCCATCCCCGGACTCACAACAACTCTCTAAAGGGTACCCGGTCCGAGGGCCACTTTTCCGTTGCCATCAGCTCCATAAACCAGCTTCCTCGGCTCCCCAGAGCCAAGCCTTGTGCCTGATAGAAAAGTGGCTAGAATATCCGGGCCCCTAAGAAAGGGAGGAAAGAGGACATAGGCCAAGTGCCTTGCACTGTGGGCTCTGGCGGGACAACCTTGCTCCAGTGGATGGCCCCACACCCAGGAGTGTATGGGCAGCCTAAACTAGACTTGATGGTTTACAAAACAATTGAAAAGGAGGCCTTGAAATTGGAAGGGGGTGGGATGGGGGCAATTTGGGAGGAGTAAAGGAGTCGATGATAAAGAATATCGTATGCCTATGTGAAATTCTCAAAGAATTAATAAAATACCGAAAGAAAAGGCTACCGCCCAAGCCGTCAATTCTTCCTGAACCCAGAAGCGGGGAAAGGAGGGTGAAGAAGGGGCCCGCCCTTGCAGTCACCTCTCTGCGATTGTACCATTGTCAACTGTATACCGTCTGTATCTTCACTTCCACAATGTGACATGTTCCAACCCTACCTCCAGAGGCCCCGGAAGATGGAAATGGGTACGACCCAGGGTGTCTGAGAATGTATAAGGGATTGTCTTAGTTGTGTTAGTTAATGTGGGAAGAGTCACGCACTGTGAGCAGTCCCATGCCCCGAGTTTGGCATTCTAGACTGGAGGAGAAGGAGGAATTTGAGCACCATCCGTACCCACTAGTTCATTGCTCTCTGCTCTTGGCTACAGATGACGACTAGCTGCTACAGGTTCCTGCCTCGACCTCCCCACAGTGATGAACTGTGCCCTGGAACCCAGAGGCAAACAAACCCCCCCTTTTTTTTCTATTCTGTCACAGGGACAATGGGCTCTGAATCTGATGTCAGGCTGGTACCTTTGTGAGAGGCAGGTCCAGCAGTTCACATCTGGAATGGGGGTGCATCTGGAACCATGGCTTTAGTAAGCTGAAGCAGGGAGATGAAGCCAGTCTGGGCTTCATAGAAATGTCCTGTCTCAAAATCCACTAGCTGATAGAGAGAGAGAGTCTTGGGGAGAGCTGCAGACCATCAGGTTGTGTGAGGACAGTGGAGACAGACTCAGGAAATAGGCAGCTGCGAGCCGAGGAACACGCGGCTGTAGTGGGCGGAAGGGCACCCTTCCTTCCAGCCTGCAGAGGAGCCCTTCCACCATTCCTCACTCTGCTCTTCAGACCAGCAAGACAATGGAAGCTCGCTGTTTGCAGCCACCTGGGTTGTAGGACTTCTGTGCCAACCCTGGGGTGTAATCCACATCCCGTCTCCCTGCCTTCCTCTTACGGCCACTAGTGGGTCCTCAACTTGCAGCACACAGTGGGTGATCTATAAATAGCTGTCAGCTGGAGTATGATGCCACAACGCAGCACAGACTGCTAGGGAGGAAACTACATGGAGCCGCGTCCAAGATTCAAAGCATAGGCATATGAGGACATAGGCAGTAGGACCAGCGATGCCGAGAGGGAGAGCATTGGGACCCTAGGAGTCAGGAATGGCGTCACCAGGGGTGTGGCTTCACTTGGAGATGTCCCTGGGCACCATAGCCTTCCTAAGTGGAAGCCCTGACCACCCTGATCAGTGGTCAACAGTGGAACACCCCAGATGCAGACAGTGCTGAGGTACAGAGGCTCTGCTATGGAGCAAAGTCTCTGCAGAAAGAAGACACGAGGGCAGGAAAGTGAACCGTGTCTGTGTACATTTCTCCATCCCCCAAGCCACCAGATGCCATGTTGACAGCTCACAAAGATTCTCTTCAACCCAGGCGTTGGGACATCTGGCGCCTGCTTCTTTAGGGACTGTGGGCCTGTCCATTTCTAGATAGAGAGAGGACAGGGACAAAGCCTTCATACTGTGATGTCATTGCTCTCCTCTACTGCCCCTACCTCCCCTGATCCTCCTCCTCCTCCTCCTCCTCCAGCAGCAGTAGAAAGTGTCCCCTTGCAGACAAGCTCCTGGAACCCTGAGCCCCTAGCAGAGCATCCACTAGAGAACTTGACAGCAGCTCTGGAGGACTTGGATCAGAGAAGCCAGATGGGAGGACACGGAAGCCAGAGACCCCCAGAGATGGAGGTGTATCAGAAAAACCTTCCCTCCCCCTTCCCACCAAGGGGACCAGTCATGTCCTTTTCTCTGAGCCACTTTTATTTTCTTTTAATATTTATTTATTTATTATGTATACAATATTCTGTCTGTGTGTATGCCTGAAGACCAGATATCATTACAGATGGTTGTGAGCCACCACGTGGTTGCTGGGAATTGAACTCAGGACCTTTGGAAGAGCAGGCAAGGCTCTTAACCACTGAGCCATCTCTCCAGCCCCCTCTGAGCTACTTTTAGCACAGCAGAGTAGACACGCTGCCAGAGGGGAAATACGAGCGGTGGCCTGGAGGAGAGGAGATCCTATGTAGCGGAGGGTCCCTGTTCCTCATTCCGTCACAGAGACCAAAGGTATGGGGAACAACATCATGGCACCTTGGAAGTCTGTCATGGTGGTGCACGGCTGGGATCTGAGAGCTTGAGAGATGGAGGGCCCTGCCTCAAAACCAGAAACAACCAAAAACTAAGCACAGGCATACAAATGCCTGGTAATCCAGGGGGAGTGCTGTGCCTAGGCCCACAGAGGAAGGGTGTCCCCAATAGAAAGATGGGACAGCTGTCCCCATGCCTGGTGGATGGGCGACAGGCTCCCCCGCAGACATCTGCCCATGCAGGAGGGGGCTGCAGGCTGGCTGCTGCCCGCAGACGGTAATGGGAGGGGGTTAACTCTTTTTATAGCAAGAAAACAAACAAACAGTTTTGTTCTAAGAAGCCAAAACCCAAGAAAAAGAAATTAAAAAAAAAAAAAACAAAAAAAACATGAGAATCTGCCTGTGCCGGCTGTCGGAAGATTAATAAGAACTATCCCAACTGCCCAGAGGCCAAGTGCCAGGCATGCTGTGGCCAGGCCTTACTCACCTCCCAAGACAGCTGGGAGCAAGTCTGGCCCTGCCCTCGGCCACCAGCCTGGCTGGGCACAGCACTGCCTTGTGCATAAATGATCCCTTCCTCTTTGCAGAAGCCTGGTGAAGTCAGATGCCATGGTCCTGGACTAAGAGCAGGAGGCTCTGCCAGTGGGTGAGCAGGACCCAAGGCATGGCCCCAGCTCTGAGCTCATGCCCACCTGCCAAGGGTTTGAGGGTCTGGCCACCAGGAACTCCGGATTTCTGGAGTCAGGAGGAGTAAAGGACCTAAAGCCCTGGCTTGCTCCTGATTTCCCTCGCAACCTCCCCCAGTCCTGGGGTCTCAGGTGTCTCAACCTTGGCTTCTCAGGCAGCCTCCCTTGCCCTGTGTGGAGCTGGTGTTTTGCATTCCATTCAGGTCTCCCTTTGTTCACGGAACATAGAAACTCAGGCTGCTAGTCAGCCAAGAGCTCCATCCCATAATAAACAGCATGCACCATTTATAACCCTGAAAAACATCTTTATTATTATTTTTTCTTCCCTCCAGAAACAATCTCACACAATCCTGTTAAGTACACACCACCAAGGAATGGCGGGCCTCGGGACAGGGCCTGCTTCCCCCCGGCCCTGCCCAGCCGAGCAGATGGCGGCGTGGGCGGTAGGTACCAGCCTCCTGGCAATCCGAACATCTGTTCCCGATAGAAAATGCTAATTGCCATCAATCAGGACAGCACCTACCCACATTTACATGCAAGCACACATGCAAAAAAAAAAATCTAAATTTCTCCCAGCAATGCACAGCTTGCATGTTAACTAGCCAGAGTAGCCTGAGGGCTGCTGAGCTGCTGAGCTGAAAGCTGCAACCGTGGCCTGCTGGCCTCATGGGCCCTGCCCTGAACTCCAACCTGGGAAATGGGGATGGAGTCACCCCATAGGTAGCCTGGCCCCAGGCCCTGTGGATTCTCATCTGCCTGGCCCAGGGGAACCCTGGCTCTGGGCAATGCATTCACCTGTGCAGGGAGCCTCCCTGGCTTGGTTGTCCCTTTGAATAGCCGCCTCCCCCATGCCTACTGCTTTCAAATCGGATCTGGTTTCTGCCCTATGAAATGTTCTGTAAGCCAAGGTTCTGAGGCTCTATGCCGTAATTCCCAGGACCAACCTGGTCTGAGTCTGTTTCCTCCCAGAGGCCTGCTCTGCATGCACATCAGAATGTTCCAAAAACCTTATCTGCTCCCATGGTTGCTGAGACACTAAGTAGTGGTCCAGCCACCCCTGGCCTGAGACTCTAGGGATGCTCTCATGGCCACCCCCCACCCTCTGGTCCCCAACCAGGGTTTGGCTTGTCTGTCTCGTTCATCCCTGGGCACCATTTGGTTGATGATTTTCTCTAGCCCCTGGTGATCGGGGCTTGTCTGGAGAGCCAGGGATGGACTGTGGGGGGTGGCTGTGGAATTGGTCCTGCCCCCTCACAGGAAGTGGTGGAGGGGAGGAGGGTGGTGAAGGGGAGAGAGGAATGGGATCCATCCACACTCACACCTGGGGAGAGGGGACAGAGCCTCTCCTTCCAGTCTCAGCTTCCCACAGGTAGGAGCAAGGCTGGCCCTGCCCTCGGCCACAGGAAAGCCTCCCAAAGATGTGGACCAGCTTCTCCATGGTGCCTGAGGTGGGGGTTGGTCATCTCAGCTCTCAATAAACCCTCAGCCCAAAGATGTGGGTTGAACTTCAATGATTGTTCTATTGTGTAATGAGGAGCCACGATCCTTCCCACCCTACTTCTCCAGAGAAAAGTGATTTTGTTAATTTTTTTCTTGCAGGTACCAGGCCCTGTTGCCAGCCTTGGTTGCTATGGGACCTGGTGACTGGCTGCAGGGTAAACTCTTAGGATTGGAAAAATGTTTCTATGGGGAAGCATAGGTGAGTGACATCACCAGGTGGAAAGAAAGGGCCTCCTAGGTTCAGACCTGGCAGGTGACGTCATCGTGAAAGCCAATCATCCCAGTGATGCTGTCACGGGGTATTTTGATGGTAGCCTCACTGTTTGTGAACATAGCACACAACTACCTGTGTGCACACATAGGGAACACCATGCATAGGGATGGTGAATATCCATGTAAGCCGTGCAGCCAGGCCAGCTGACCAAGAGAGGTGATGAGTTGCTCATTACCAAGTAGGATGTCCTCCTCAGAGATACTAGGTGAGGCTAGGGCGTGGGGACAGAAGGGAGGGCATAGGGAGAGGGAAGGGGTGGGAAAATTCTCTTATCTTTGCCAGAGGCCTCTTTCTAATGGATACTTCCTCTAAGAAGAGCTGTTCTTGTGCCAACAAGGTCCACATGGATGTCGGGGCCATGAGGCTACATTATGCCTGTGGACAGCACCCAAGATGTGCACTATCTGTGGTCAGCGGGCTGGCCCCAGCATATACTCAGGCTACCCAACAAGTGGCTCTGCTCCCAATACTTCCTGCCTGCCCAAGGCTGGTGGGCAACACCTGCCTCCTTGTGGCTCTGCTCCCCAGGCCCTGTCCCAGCAGGCGTCAACACTCAGTGGAACGCAATCCACTTAATTCTTGCCAGGCTGCAGCAGCCAGGGCCTCTGTTTCCCATGTTCCACTTCAATGGTGATTATATTTCAGAAGTCAGTGGTTCCCTCTGGCAAGGGCAGAGACTTTGAACAGGTCTCTGGGAAGTTGTCTTCCTCCTTTACCTCTCCTTCCCTCCCCACCTCTTCTTTCATCCTCTTCCTCCTCCACCCATGTCTTGGCTTCTTTGTAGATCCCCAGCACGGTCATCTTCCCCACCCATTGTGTTTCTGATATGGGAACCTGGAGACAGCATAGAACGATAGGCCTCCTCCCTGGCTTTCATTTCCCTCTCTGTGATCTCACCTTCGCTGTCTTGTTGGCCGAGTCTGGAGAGCTAAAGGAGGCCCCAGTGAAGTATGAGAGACCCCAGCACAAGGAAGCATGATCTTGATCCTTTGCCCTTCTTCCCACTCTGAGTCCCATAATCACCAAGACCAAGAGGGGGTAAAGTTTTATAGATAATCTTTACAAAAGTGATAGAGATCAATGACTCCCAGGCAGGTAGATAGAAGGATAGAGAAGAGATGGATGGATGTGTTTGCATTCACAGGTAAATGACAGATGGATGAGAAGATGGTAGAGACAGATAACAGATGCAGAGTAGATGATGGACAGAAAAATAGATACATAGTCATGGAAAACAGACACATTGCTAAATGGGCAGACAGAAAGATAACAAGTCCATAGACAGATCAATGATATCGATATATAAATATAGAAGGATGTTAGGAATCTCTATATACATATAAAGATAATAAGTATATAAATGTATAGATATACAGACAGATAATATATATATTTCATAGATAAATCGATGGGTCGGTAGATAGATTGGATGAATGGATGGGTAGGTGGGTGGGTGGATGGAGGGATGGATGGACGAATGATGGATGGAGGGAGGGAGAGAGGGAGGTAGGAAGGGATGGTGGATGGATAATGGAGGGATGGATGGATGGGCTGATGGATGGCTGATGGCTGATGGATGGCTGATGGTTGATGGATGGCTGATGGCTAATGGATGGATGGCTAAGTAGGAGGGTGGGTGAGTGGATGGATGGATTAGTGAATGATGGATGGGTAGAGAAGCTGGAGGGTAGATATGTAGATGTATGGATGAGTGGGTGAGAGTGGATAGATGGGAGGATAGATGAGTGGATGGGTGAGCAAGTAGACGGATGGAATAATGACAGATGGAAGGAAAGATGGACGGCTGGAAGATGAGAGGAGACTGAAGGATAGGAAAGTGAGCAGATCAGTAGATGCATGGTTGTGTGAACAGATGGATAAACGATTGGAAGAGGCAGAGGCAGACATAGATATAGATGGAGGTAGAGCCAGAACAAAACACCTTTTCCCCATATCTGCTTTATAGTTCTCTTCAGAGGAAGTAGTCTGCAACCCTGGGGCCAAGATGGTGATAAGCGGGCCAAAGGTTCAAGCTCAGGTTAAACGTCACCGGGCACTAGGCACCTGACACTCGTGCGAGGCTGGCCCTAGTCCAGGATTGTGCCCCTCTTGTTTCTGCAGCTTTGGGGACCCTAGCTTCCATTGAGAGGTTAAAGCCACTCTAGCCCTGGGGACAGTCTCTGAAGCTGGAGGTGTTGAAGACTAGTCCTTTTCCACCATGCCAAGGCACTTCATCCTGCCCAGTGGCCTGGCCTGGACCGCTGCACCCTGTCTGCCGCTCTCAGCCTCTCTTGGCCCAGTGCCCTTTAACAGAGACCTGGCCTTGCTCTCAGAGTTCCTGGCAGGAAAAGGATTACGGTTGTGGTAGCTTATATTAGAGTCAGGTTGATTCAGAGTTATATTAGTGTTGCAATAAGGTTAGGGCTAAGGTCATGTTTAGATGAGGACTGAGTTAAGATTGGGCTATGATTAGACTTATGGTTAGATTAACAGTATCAGCTCATGGTTAGGGTTAGTTTATTGGATTAGGGCTAGGTTAGGTTAGGATTAGATTAGTTAGGTTAGGATTAGGATAGGATTAGGCTAAATTAGGGTTAGGTTAGGATTAGGTTAGGTTAGGATTAGGTTAGGTTAGGATTAGGTTAGGGTTAGGGTAGGGTTAGGGTTTGGGTTAAGTTAGGGTTAGGGGTATTGGTAGGTCTAGGGTCTGGTTAGTTTTACATTAGGGTTAGAGTCTGGGTTAAGGTCCAGATTTGATTATGTTTGTGCATGTTTATGGTTGGTCTATGGTTAGGTTAGTTTTAGATGAAAATTAGTTTACTATTCAGATTAGGTTAGGTTAGGGTTAGGATTAGAGTTTGGGTGAGTGTGTGCTAGGTTAAGGTTAGAGTAGGAATAGGGTTATTGTTGAGGAAGGGTTAGATTAGGATTTGGACTAGGTTAAGGTTAGGGTTAGGATAACGCTAGGTTACAGTTAGAGTTTATTGTAAAGGTTAGTTTTGGGTTAGTTTTAGTGTTAAATGTCAGAGTTTGTTAAGGTTATTTTTGCATTGAGTATAGAGCTAACTTAGGTCAGGTTCCAGCTAGAGTTAGGATAGAGTCTACTATGGTTAGAGTTATGGTTACTTGTGGTAGTTGATTCTGCTCATAATTAGAGCTACATTAGAAGCAGAGTTTTCACAACACTAAGGTCTAGTTAGGGCTAAGTTATGCTATGGTTAAGAGTTATTCATAGATCTACGCTCTGGTTATGGTTAGAGCTAGGTTAGGATGTGGTTGAATAGGGTCTGGTTAGATTTAATATTAGTTATGTTGACCTAGGATTAGTTTAAGTTTTGGGTTTGGCTCCCAGTGCTTGTTTGCACTCTCTCCCTCTCTCCCTCCCTCTCTCTCTCTCTCTCTCTCTCTCTCTCTCTCTCTCTCTCTCTCTCTCTCTCTGACACATCCTTAGTCTTTACCTTGTTGCTCACACTCTCTTAACTACCCTGGAGGCCATATTGATCTTATTGGCTGTCCCAGGCGCCCATCTTGTCTTCTCTGTATACTGGTTTAGGCCCCCATCTTGTCTTCTCTGTATACTGGCAGAGGCCTCCATCTTGTCTCAGTTGAACCTTGTCTCTGAAACAGATTTGTTTCTGTGTCCAATTATTTCTCCGTGTGCCCCATTTCTCTTCCTGAACTAAACATTCTGAGCCAATGCCAATGTATTCCAGGACCCATCATTAAATCTGGGTGAGGTCTGTTTCGTGGTCTAGTGTGAGGAGGGCAGTCACACCTTTCCTTCCTTTAGACTCGGCAGGCCCTGACTCTTGCATGATCTCAGGCCTCCCTGCATGTTTTGACCATGAACTGAGCCCAGCATGGGAGTTCCCACACATCTATGTTCTACAGACCTTGGACTTCCCAGAAAACCTGTACTTACCCCATCCTACACCTCACTGACACGAGCCCACACTCAGCAAAAGCCCACTCAAGAGCTGACAGGCTCTGTGAAAAGGGAGGTGGGAAGTTCTGTGTTTTTATCTCCTCCTACTCCGAAGTATTCCTGACGTACCCATGCACCTCAGTGGTCTCCATGCAGCACGCTTGCCTAGCTGGATATAGAGTGAGTGGTGACTCTGTCAGATACCACAGTTGTGACTGAGGTGGGCTTAGAGCGCCTGTATTCGCATGACCGTCATTCTCTAGGCTACAGGACTTCTGTAAAATGTCAGTTTCATATACAGCCTCATGACATGTCATGTGGAAACAGTACTTAGATTCCTCTAGTCCAGGTGACTCTTCAGAACCTACTTTATATAGCAGTCCTCCTATGCAGCCCGGCCAAGGGCTTCCTATTCCCTCCCCATCCTTGGCCCTCAAGGACATAGAGTTGGATGTTGGATCACCACACAGGCTAACTGTGTCTGTCTAAAGCATTGGCTTTTGTGAAACGTTTTGTGAGAGAATGCCTTAACATTACAGCCATCAAAGGCACACTGTGGGTCCCATGTAAGATGTGTGTGTGTGTGTGTGTTTACGATAACAAATAAGACGGAGAGAAAATGTTATGCTTCCTTTGGCTCCCTTCTGGAAGCAGACGCCCAGTTCCCCAGTGGTAGGGCTTTAATATCCCCTCTTTGGAAGCCCTCAGGGGAAAAACGCACACCTCCATCATGGTACCCCATGCCTCTCCATCATCCAAGGCAAGCCATTTAATATCCTCTCTCCTGAGCACAGCCCACCATGGGCAGTGTGCATTCTGGCTCTGAGAGGCACTGATGTTTAAAATAATCACATCGCCTGCTTCTGTTACACTCCATCTAAGGGGGGAACCCAGCAGAACTGATTCCTTCACAGACAGACAAAAGATCTCAGCCGGGGTGAGCAAAAGTCCTAAGCATCGATGTGAGAAAACGAGAAGGAGCTGTGAGCCCTAGCACTCCCCCGTGATACCAGTTCGAAAGGAAAAGGTGCCTCCTGGCAACAGGGTCTCCCAGGGGTGACTCAGCTCAAAAGAACTGGGGAGCAAAACCAGGATGCTGACTGATGGCTGTAAATCCAGCACTCAGGAGATGGAGGCAGGAGATTGCCAGAATTTCAAGGCCATCCTGGGCTACAGAACAAGAGCCTTTCTCATAGGGTAATGAGATCCTAAATAATGTACCCACAAAAGCACAATAGCACCCTTTCAAAGATGGTCTTCAGAAGGGCCATCATGGAGACCCACCACACACAGCTACATCCAAAGAAGCAGGAGAACCCAGCACTATGATAGACCGAAGGATGGAGGAAATGGGAGGGAGTCAAGACCAGGCAGCTCTCTAAGTAGATCCCACTGAAAGACTACCCGTGCCAGCTGTGGTACCTTCCTACTGCCATGGGCAGCAGAGGGGGAAGAGATGAGAAGACTTGCCAACGATCCCAGTCAGCTAACCCCAAAGCATAGGTGCACCTGCTGGAGCTTACACAATGTCACAGTGGCCATGCTGGGACTTACCCACAATGCAACAGTGGCCATGTTAGGACTTACCACAATACCACGGTGACCATGCCTGAACTTACCCAAAATGCCATGGTTGCCGTGCTGAGAAACCACTTCTTTTTAAATTTTCATTTTAAAGCCAGGTGTTATGATGCATGACATGCCTATAGTCCCCATACTTGGAGTTGAGCAGAAGGTTTTTTTTTGTTTGTTTGTTTGTTTGTTTGTTTGTTTTTGAGCTGGAGCAAGCCTGGGCTATAGGGTAAGACCTTGCTAAAACTTAATCTCTCATGTTAAATATTGAAATAATAGAAGACTCATTGCTAGTTTTGAGAACACAGCAGAGAATTCTCATGTGCCCTCTGGAATGGACTAAATTGTGTTTAAAAAATTCATATACTAAGCCATATGTGGTGGTCCATGCCTTCACCACGCCTTTAGTTTGAGCACTGAGGAGCTAAAGGTAGATGAATCTCTGAGTTTGCAAGGCCGACCTGACCCACATAGAGAGTTTCAGATCACCCAGTGCTGCAGATTGAAATTCTCTCTCTCTCGCTATATATATATATATATATATATATACGCTTACACACAATATATAAATATATATATATACACATATATATACACTAAAGTCCTAATACTCAATGTTTAGCCAGTTATATATAGAAACAGGCTGCAGAGATCTGAAGAGAATGAGGAGCATCACTATGTGGGTCCTGCTCCAATCTGAGTGAAATACTTAAGAAATGGGAACAGACACATACAGAAAGAAGACTGTGAGATGAAGAGGATAGATTCCACAGCACAGAGGGAAACTTTTGAAACCAATCCTGCTGATAGCACCACCACCTCCACCACCACCACCTTCACCATCACCACCACCTCCACCACCATCACCTTCACCATCACCACCACCACCATCACCACCACCTCCACCACCATCACCACCACCACCATCACCTCCACCACCACCACCTCCACCATCACCACCATCTCTACCACCACCTCCACCATCACTACTACCATCACCTCCACCATCACCACCATCTCTACCACCACCACCTTCACCATCACTACTACCACCACCTCCACCACCACCACCTTCACCACCATCACCACCACCTCCACCATCTCTACCATCACCACCACCTCCACCACCACCTCCACCATCACCACCATCTCTACCATCACCACCACCATTACCACCACCACCATCACTTCCACCACCACCACCACCACCATCACCATCAGTACCGTTACCTTGAAGCCCCAGAACTAAACTTCTTTGCTTTATAACATCCAGCCTCTGGATTTAGCTACAGAAACATAAAACGGCCTAGTGCACTGTGATCAGGTGCACTATTCAGTCATGTGACCAGTAGCCGTGGCTCATAGGTGGGCCCTGGTATGTGGACCTTGCTCTGAGCAATGTTGACCTGAACTATCCAGCAGCACGTTCTGAGTGTGTGTCAGTGCTGGAGAACTGAGGTGGGGTTTGGTTCTTAATGGTCCAGTGCTCACAGCTGGCCTGTGGCTGTTTTTTCAGAGTTGTGATGGTTAACAGGGCAATGACACCCACACCCGTGGGATGACAAACATTCCAGACAAGATGGACTGCACTCAACCAGCAGGTCACATTGAAGAATCTCCAAGCCTTCTCCATTGTTTGGGGGGCTCTGGGTACAGAGGCGCCCCACATAGGATGTTAGGAGCATCCTCTTTGGTCTTTGTTGAACTTGGGTTCAGCTTTGATTGCTTTCAGGTCCTGCCAGGGTGGTGACATCCTGATCGACCCCCAGCAGTAATTGCAGGAGGCCACACCCTGCACTTTCCGCACTTCAGCCATAACCCAGCAGCATCCAATGGTGTAAAGTCAAGAACGGGATCGTCTGTCCCAGCAGAGAGCAGGAGGACTGGCTTTTGTCTTCCCTTCTATGACACACATGTACAGGCACACAGGCACACATGCGTGCATACACACACACATACAAACATAACTCAAGCTCGTGTTACTCCCTCCTCTGTGTTCTCTTTCCTCATAGACGTGTGCCAGCCCTCTTCTTCTGAACACAGGTGTCTTTGAAAGTTCCAGTCCTGAAACATCGGTGGAACCTTATAAACCATAACAGATAACATTCTCCCAACTGGTACAAGTCCCACCTGACCCCCACCCTGTGAGTGGAGTCAGAGCTATCCTTCTAATGGTATGCAGTGTCCATGCAAAAGCACAGAGTGCAGAGTCTACGTACCCAGACACAGGGACCTAGCTGGGCTCCTACCTGAGAGCTACACCAGCAAACCCCATGTCTGACTTTTAGATGATATGGACAGAGAGCCTCATGGCTTCTGATGATGAGACTTGGCCCTGGAACCATATGTAGGAAAACCCCCCACAAAACCCTTCCATGCTTTTCTGTCCAGGGCATGTCTTTTAAGTTGCAACTTCTGCCCATAATTTCAGTGGGACAGGGCTGCCCCTGTGTGCTGCTCTGTGTTGACATTAGCCTGACGTACCTCCCCTCTGTGGACAGTGGCTCTCACTGAAGATATGGCCTTTGTCCCCCTGTAGTTCACCATCTCTAGAGAAAGTGAGACACAAAGGCACTGAGCGGACTGAGACCAGGGTCTCCAAGGACACCTGACTCTCCTGTGACCCCCGCACATAAACCTGAATGTGGTTCAGAGCTCCTCTGTCCTCTCTCCCGATGGCTAGAACCCTCACGGGCCGCTATGCATACCTCCGCTATTCTAGCTCTGAGCCCCGGAGCCTCTTCTTGACCTTCTCCCACCCCTGCCTCTGGCCTCCATATCTGCAAAGGCCTCCTGAAGCTCTAACTGCCCGCAGTTACCTGCCCACTTGGAGACCCAAGTTCACTACCCCTACCCAGGGGTCCCTTCCTCCCTCCCTTGCTCAGCACCCCTCTCCAGCTTCCTCCAAGTCACACTCTTGAGTCCTTTCTGAGATCCTGCACGCCAGACTCTGTCTTCTCTCTCCTTGCATGACCATGCATACTGGGAATCGTGTCAGGAACAGGCTATTGTTAGAGTCAGGGTAAGGTTCAGCTACGTTATTCTTAATTGGCTCTCAGGATGGTTTTCCAGGGCTAGGTGGACAGTGCGCCAGATATGCTTGCTGTGCAGGTATGAGGACAAGAACTCGGATCCACAGGAACTCACAGAAAAGCCAGGCAAGTGTGGTAGCCTCCTAGAAGCCCAGCACTGGGGAGGCAGAGATGGGATCCCTGGGGTGAAATGGTTATCCCACATACATGCACACACACACAAACACACATATGCATGCACACACACATATATACATGTAAACACACACATATGCATGCACACACACACCAAATACATGCCTGGACTGGAAGAAGAGAGGGATAAATTTTCACTGTTATGGAGGTGTGTCCAGGTTCTCTCTGCAATCAATATGAGCTATCACTGCCTCCTGTCTGTCTGGCCAGGACCTAGGGGTCTCGGGGCTCTCAAGACTTCACTAATGATTGGAATGTGTCTCTCAAATTCTTGTGCTGAAACTTATTATCTAGTGTCTATATTAGAGATATCTGGGGTTGGACCTTTGGGAAGGAAGTGGGGTTGGAAGTGGGGAAGGAAGTCACGAGGATGGCCCCGGGATGGCATTAGTCACTTTGCAAGGAGAGAGGGACAGACTCAAGCGTTGACACTTGCTTGGTCTTTCCTGCCAGGGTACTGCAAGAAGGCCTCCTCAGTTCTGGCCCTGTGTTCTTGGACCTCCCACTCTGGAAATGTATGAACTACTTATTTCCTTATGAGTAGCCTAGTTTCAGGTATTCTGTTACGGCAAGGGGAGGGCATCTCTTCTCACAGTTCATGCGAACCCGTCAACAAACCAAGTGGTGTCCCAAGGAACGCCAGTGTTGGGTGCCCCACTCAGGGTTACAGTGCTGGGACGCCCACCCCTTCCTTCCTCCAGCAGCCATAGACGACACTGGCTGGGGAATCATGTTTCCTGAAAGTTTGTTTGTGTCCTCGTCCCCATTCCTCACGATGGAACACACATAAAACAGGAACTTCAGAGGTGCCATCCAGTTAGGAGGAAGCTGTACTAGAGTAAGGCAGTGACCGAGGTCTTTATAAGATGAAAACAGGCCAGGCGGTGGTGGCGCACACCTTTAATACTATCACTCGGGAGGCAGAGGCAGGTGGATTTCTGTGAGTCTGAGGCCAGTCTGGTCTACAAAGTTCCATGACAGTCAGGACTGTTTCACAGAGAAACCCTGTCTCAAAAACAACAACAACAAAACAAAAACCAGAGAACGCGTGGCAGAGGGCGGGCGGGGTGGGGCACAGCTATGTCATGGCAAGGGCAAGGATGGGAGAGATGCAGCCGCAGCTACCAGCACTGAGGCCACCACCACAGGAACTCAGAGGGGCTCTGGGCTTTGCCCCTGCTGCTCCTGCACTGGGGCTTCTGACCTCTAGGGCGGAGCAAGAATACAGAATTCTCATTTTAAACCACCCAGGCTGGGATTCTCTGCTGCAGCAGCCACAGGACAGACAGTAAGACGCAGCCTGAACACAACCAGCCCATCTCCCTTTCGTGACAGCCCCCCTCAGCCCCGGGCTCAGGAACTAGACCCCCCCAAGAGGTTTGCTGTCACCCTGTGCCCCTCCTCAGAAGGCAGCCCAGGGACAGAGGCCTCCCACTCCCGGGTGGGAGCAGCACCTGGAGCAGATTGATAGTTACTAATGCTAATTACCCTGACGACTAATGCTCTCTAATTGGACGGCTTCACCAGAAGTCGAGACCCAGGAAACTCCCTGGCATCCTCTGTAACCCTTCTGGCCCCCTTCTAGCTCCACCGCAGAGCTCAAAGGCCATAGAGGGAAGCATATTGACCTGGTTTCCTACTTTTTAAAAAGGGTCACACCCACACCAGTGAGTAGTTTTGTCCTTGAACTAACAAATACAAGGCAAAGGAAAGGACAAAAGAGATGCTGAAGGCAGATGGGAGAAGATATTACAAATGCCACCAAAGCCTGTAACATCTGTCTAGGGACCAGGGACCGGCAGGCAGCTCCTTGAGCAGACTCAGCACCAGTCACTTGGGGAGCATCCCAAAGCCTAGAAGATTCCAGCGGCAGGCTCTCCTGGAGAAGATGGCGTCTGGTGCCTTCTCACCCCCTGACGCCCCTCGGATGTCACCTGACTGTGGACCACAGAGAAAGGCAGAATAGTGAGGCTAAGCATGGAGCTGGGCTAGCAGGGCTGGGAAAGAAGACACAGAGAAACTTGAGATGAAGAAAATCCTGCAATATAGAGGTGCTGAGGGAGAGAGGGAAGGGAAGAGGAAGAGGAGCAGAGAGGAAAAGGGAAGGCAGAAAAGGAGAGGGGTGAAGGTGGAGGGAGATGGAGGAAGAAGAGGGGGAGGGGAAGTCAGGAGGTGGTGGCAGGGTGGAGAAAGGGAAACCTAACCATGGGTGTCTAGGTCCCTGGGGCGAGCTCAGTGTGACCGCAGTGCTCATTCTAGTGATAAAAACGTTCAGAGAAGTGAAGGGGTCGAGCTCCACACCACTGAGACTTCCTCTCCAAGCGCATTTATCAACAGACGAGTAACCACGGTGCCTTTACCCTAATTAAACTATCAGGTACTAGAGGGAGCCCAGGCGAGTGCAGAAGTCCCTCCCAGGAAGCCCTGTGTGGGTCAGATGGGCACCACTGCCCTGCAAAGCAGCAGGGTAGGCTCTGGACAGACAGACAACAGGGAGGTCTATCTCTGGGTAAAACCATGATCACCCTCCTCCCCACACCAAGAGACTTCGGTGCTGATGTGGTGGTGGGGGGTCCCCCCCACAGATTCAGGCAGGCTGTGTTCAGCTCAGCCCAAGGTGTCGGCATCCCCTGTGATGAATTCTGGTTTAACAGCTTTTAAAAACAAGCAGAGGAGAGCCAGGCATGATGGATGAGTGCAGGGAACACGCTCATTCGGAGATGATTTATGGGATGTTGCCTGTTGTCCTCATGGGATGCAGCTCAAGGGTGGGGGCCTCAGAGATGGATGTCTTCCAATGCTGAGTACTTGTAAGGTGCCGGCGGCTCAACCGAGAACATGCACGCACCGCCCCAACCTTTGGGGCCCCCAGTCTCAGTTGCCCACTGTCCTTTGTGAGGGGCCCAGAAGACAGATGGAAGACCTGATTTACCCCGTGGCTCCTGAACGTGAGCAACTTTCGCCTCTTAGCAACATCTGGAGAAAGAACAGCTGGCCACAAGCCTGGCTCCTCCAAGTGACACCAACAATGTACAGAAGTGTGGCTGGGAGGATCTCAGAGCATGGGGACAACGTAAAAGAGGAGGAGGGCTGGCATGAAAAGAGTGGCGACACCAATGCAATGCCCCCTGTGCCCGTGGGTGACAGATGCCTCCTTCCAGCAAGTCAGATGGACCACTGCCCACAGCCTGGGCATAACAATACCCATTTTGCAGCAGATAAATGTCCACCCGTGTTTTTAATGGAACTGGCTGCATATTAAGATCCGAATTGACTACATATTAAAAGGGGAAAGCTTTTAAATAAGACCTAATGACAAGGTCCCTCTTACAGGGTACAAGAAATGCACAGGGTAGTGTCAAAGGCAGGAGGAAACCATTGCTTCTCCCATCTTCCCTTGAGCAAGGACACGTTGACAGTGACGGAGATCACATTAGGTGGCCTGCGTGTCAAAGCCATTCCTGGAACTGTGACCCAGCTCTGCACAGGCCGCAAGCTCCAGCAGGCCCTTCTGGCCCAGGTTCTTCATCTCTGACCTCAAACTACTCTAGGAGAAGCTCTCCTCCAAGGAGTCAGAGCAAGGGTTTCTCATGCCCCGGAGGTGTGTTCAACATCACCGGGGAACATTCTGTTGTGGGGGAGTGTGTGCAGGAGGCGGCGGCCTGACATGCCTGGCCACTCACCCATGTGCCTGACCTTCTCCTTTAGAGACCTGCCTCCTGCCCTCCCAGAGCTGATGAAAAGACAGACAAACTATCAAGGTCACATACAAGTGACTAGAACATACGTCTGTGCTGTGCTCACTCAGATGATGGGCCACCGTGAGTCTACACTCCACTTGCCTTCACCCCACGGGAAGGACAAGACTCTCAGATATACAGCCGTACCTTAGTGTAGCACAGCCACCTTCTAAACACCCGGGGGTCAGAACACGAGTGTACTACACAAAGTAGTTCCATGTAAAGACACTTGTACCCTGAACCTCCCAGGTCCATCCTGTACACCGGCTAGGCTTTGTGCTTTTGGCTCTAATGGCCCCAAAGAGGTACCTTGCTGGGGACACAGAAGGTGAAGATGGACCGGCTGTCCTTGCCCAGGAGTAGGGTCAGGAGCTCCATCATCCAGCGACAGGACCCTAGGGCTTGCCTGAGGCCATCTGCAAAACACAGCTCCTCTGGGGCTCTTGGAAGCCACAAGCCACGATCTCAGAGTGACGAGGGCCTCTCAGCATGGCTCGGTCTCACAGGGCCATCTCAGTCAGCATGGCACAAGAGTCAGCCCAAATTTGGCTGGACATCTACCTCTGGTCCAGTTCCTAGTACGGGTTGCTACTCAAGAACAGTAGCAGTCCCATAGCAGCCCTCAGCTGACCCCAGCTTCAACTTTGACTTCCTCTGCAGAAGGCAACATCATCAGACTTGAGTTACAGGGACGTCCCTGACTCAGAGCCCTTTAGTGATGCTGTGGGTTTTAAGAGAAGAGCACCACTCCACCCCCAAGGCCCCTGGCCTCGGCCCAGGGCACTGAATCTCATGTCTACTTCATACACTCCACACTCAGCCACACAGCCCTGCGTACCCATCTTTTAGATGCTTCAGCTCATCCCTACTTGGGGGACCTGACACCACGTGCCCCATCTGGAAGGTTCTCGCGCCCTTGCTTTACCACACCACCCTGTCCTGCATCCCCCATTGTTGGTAAGCTCAGCCTACTTCCTTTGTCCCCCGGTGATATAGATATGAATAATTTGTATTGGTATAGATTTTAAGGTCAATTTTGTTATATGTATATGTATTTTTAATCTTGATTAAGGTATTGTGATTGTATAGTTCATTTAAAAATGTAATGAATATAGGTTGTTAATGGATAATCATCGATAATTGTCAAGCTTTTAGTCATGTTAGTTAGATTTTTTAGATGTGTATAGATATATTTCAGCTAGATAGGCATTTTTCATATCTTTTAAAGACTGTAGAATATGGCATTTAAATGTTTTAATAACTTAGGGCTTTTCATGACAATGAGACATGTCTGCTCCTGGCAGCACCAATCTACTTCAAGAGGATTATGGGCATCGAAGAGGCTCCTTATGGAGTTTGATAGCCATTTGGGCGTGAAACTGCTCATGCCTGGACTGTTGCATAAACTGCACACAAAGAACTCGCAGAAAAAGGACTGCTGAACTTGCCTAAAGGTGAGATGGTCTTTCGGGGTTCCTGACTCATGAAAGAGTCTGCGAGACATTCTGCAGGACACAACAAAAAGTGACTGAACTGTCTTTGGAATTTCCTGCTTGATGAAAATGTCTGCTGGATACTATGGGCCTGAAGGCTGAAGATGGATGCCCCAACGGTACAAAAGAACTTTGGGTGACTGTCAGGCAGTGAGATGTCTCTGTCATTTCTAGAACTTTGGATTTCTTGTTTGCTTAGGTAATATTATATCCTTCTGGAGTCTTTGATGGAGTTGAAGAATGGTTAGTTATAGTTTTCCTTAATTATGATAAAAGATAAAATAGATATAAATATTGTAACTGTAATTCTTGCTTGATAACTATTTTGTTATATGTAATCTTACTATGTTAAAGTGAAAGCCATTTTTTGTTTAAACAGAAAAAGGGGAAATGATGGAGGTGGGTCATCTTTCTATCTGTTGTTTCATTGGTTAAGTAATAAAAAAACTGCCTTGGCCCCTTTAATAGGACAGAAAATTAGGTAGGCGGAGTAAACAGAACAGAATGCTGGGAGAAAGAAGCTGAGTCAGGAGTCGCCATGATTCTCCCACTCCAGACAGATGCAGGTTAAGATCCTCCCTGGTAAGCCAGCTCGTGGGGCTACACAGAATATTAGAAATGGGTTAGATCGATATGTAAGAGCTAACCAATAAGAGGCTGGAACTAATGGGCCAGGCAGTGTTCAAAAGAATACAGTTTCCATGTAATTATTTCGGGGCATAAGTAAGCCATGCGGGCGGCCGGGTGCCGGGGACGCAGCCCCGCCGCTCATATTACAACACCCCGGGGCCTTTTTGTTCCCCGACATTGCTTGCTCTCCACCTCCCACCAGATTGTGAACTCTGTGAGGACTTTCTTCTGTATCTCCAGAGTCCGAAATAGGGCTGGGCTCATCAGGGCTGCTCGTACATAGGCACACCTCAATGCACAACAGAATGCACCCTGATAAACTATTACCCAGTGAGAAATGCGAAGACATCTTTACCATGCCTGACCTCATAAGTATCCTCACGTCCACGCAACCCACTGTCACTCTTTCCCCTGGTGACAACACAGTTGATCAGAATTGCAACTGTCCTGTGTCAACTTGTCACAGCCCCTAGCCCAGGAGAAGATCAAAACTCAAAAGCTCGAGCACAGTGTCTATGGAGGGCTCATCCCTTTTATACACAGTGTATACATTGTCACATGATCAAAGGGCAGGCTACATTGCTGCGTGAGGAACACAGAGCAGTCTGTGGACCAGGGAGCCTGGTGGAAGAAGAAAACCCAGGGAAGGGACCTTCAGTCACTCATGAGGGGACAGTAAGCATGCCCCTGGAGAGCCCTCAACAACATACGTAATTCTTTCCTACAGACTTTTGCAATGGGCTCTGGGAAAGCCACCTACTGCCCTATGTCTGGTTGCCACTATACCTGGGCACCACAAAGGCAATCACTGGGGAGCAGAGAGATGGTGCATTAGGCAAAGGTGTTTGCCACCAAGCTCTGACCTGAGCTCCCTCCTCAGAACCCACATGGTGGGGTTGGCCTGCAAGCTGACCTCTGACCTTCACACAGCTTGAGGTGTTTCCTAGCTGGTGAACATGCAGGTGGACCAGGAGGATGGGGCTCCCTAACGCCTCAGGGAGAAAGCATCACTACGTGGTACCCGGAGTTCTTATAGCCCTCGCCCCTGAGTGCCATTTATATAAAACTAAAATCATATATGAAGCATTTTCTTGGGGTCTACAAACAGGCCTCGGGGCCTATCAAAACTGAAGCGCTGTGGGTCTTTGGGGGGATGCACAGGTGTCCCTGAGCCCTGTACCAGCGTGGAAAATAAGTGAAGTTGTGGATTGTGTCTGAAGCCAGCAAGTGTGACGCTGACCCCGGTGGCTCATGTCAGAAGGGACCTGTTGCCCACCCTGGGGCAACTGCATCCCCTCACCAGTAAGACAGGTTTGCAGCTGCTCATAGGACTTCAGGGCAACCTAGGCATTACGTTGGAGGATCAGATCCTGACCTTGTCCACTGGGGCACTTCATGATGACAACTGGCAGCAGACCACACAGTCTGACGACTCTCCTTCCCAAAGCCACGCTGATGGTGGAGAGCAAAGTCAACCCCGCACTTCCCTGGGGAACGTTGACTCTTCTTGACTTAACCAACCCACAGAATCCTGCAGATGCAATGAACCGCAAATGTACGCACAGGATGCCCTGCCACGGCCCCAAACCTTACGGAAGGTGAAGTGACCGTATTAAAGTGTTTCTTACTGCAAACTCAAGCACCGCCAAGGCAGGAGCAGGTGAGTAGCATGGCCTTACCTGTTGGAGTGCTATCCCCTTTACTGTCACGGGGCGGTGGGGACACCAAGGACCCGAAGAAGCTTCCTCAGGGTGAGGAGTACCCAGACAGAGCAGGGTCACAAGAGATGGTTAGGTTCTCCCAGGTAGCTTTTCAACCTGAAGGGAAAGAAAAAAATGAGAGACAAAAATAAATACCCTGCCTCTGACGTACTCACTTCCCCTTAATATAAAATAAACACTGGCATTAAACCAAAGAGAAGGGGGCAGCAGCCAAGAGCGTGTCACCAGGGATCAGAGTCCCCCTCACCCCTCCACTGAGGGCTTAGTCTCTGACTGCCTCAGGGAGGAGCTGACTGTCCCCAGGAGGACACATCATTAGCACCACAGTGCCGGGCACCAGGCTCAGTCTTTCTGCCATCTGCCTGGTCTATTGCCCTCTCAGCATTCTGGTGCCCACTTCCTCTGATTCCCCAGTCCCCTTGTGGCTTATCTCCCACCAAGTTGTTCCCCACCTTCTCCCCTCTCCCCTTCTAGCCTCATTTCCAGGCCCCTCCATCTAACCTGTCACATACAGACACCTCGTGCCCCTCTTTCAGTGGGGCTGGTCAGATGGCGCCCCCCACTCGAGCCACACCCCTCCAGGACAGTCAGTTGGAAGAAATACCCAACACTGCTTTAGTGACCATGGCAAAACTCAGCCTGTAGGAGCTCCAGGCTCCCAGGACTTGAAGTGCTAACAAATAAGACCAGATGACAGATACAGCACAAAGGCCCCGCCCCTCGCGTGGCTACACATGCAGTCACAGGTGGTAGCATGGTGAATCTTCCAATGCCTATAGGACCCTTGAGATATGGAACCTCTCCTGCCACACTCCCTCCAGACTATCCCTCCCAAGGCCCATGCCACACTGTGTCCACTGCCATGTGGAGTGCATCTCCATTCATACATGCATAGCTTTCTCCCCACTCCGATCCCAGAGACTCAACATGTGGCATTTCCCCAGAAAAACCATCTAGGAACAGAGCCCTCGATAAAAATCTTCACCATCTCACCGTTGCCCCCAGTCACGCCCTGCCCACAAAAAGACCCAGGCTGTTTTGGTTTCTTTGATCTAAGCTGAGTGGGAGATAATTTAGCAGCCTGTCCTCCACCGTGGAGGCACGTTTTCTTCACTGCAGTGTGAAGCACCATCCATCACCCACTGCACAGAACAGCACGGGACAGAGGCTGCAGGCCTGAAGCCCCTGCCACACCCCACTGTTCCCTGCACAGACATGGATCCCCACCTATGGGATTGCTAGTCTTATACTCCACTCTGACAATCCCCACCACAGTGTCAGAGGGGTGCGGCAAGGTGAGAAGGGAGCCAGGCCAGGACTGGCTGAGATAGAAGAGATGGGTTGGGTACCTAGGGTCCCCAGGGCCCCAGAATCAAGGCCACAGTCCTGCTGCTCCTACTTTTGGTAGCAACAGGGTCTCACCTGTGGGGGGCAGAACTGAGTCTTCCTCGCCCTCGGAAGCAGTTACTATGTCCCGTGTGTGCTGAGTGTGCCCCACTGTGTGCAGTACCAGGCCCTAAATCTGGGTCGGGCAAGTTGATAATCGAGCTGAGGAATACACAAGGCATGATCATTGCTGACCCACAAAGGGTGGTCTGCTAGCAGCTGCAGGGAGGGTGAGGAGGGAACTCTAAGTTCCCACGGTGCCCCCTGCATACACATGTGCATGTATAAATACACACGTGCACGCAAACGCACACACACAAAACACACACACATGAGTACAGGCTGTACCTTTGACTCCAGGAACCCAAAGTCATTGAAGTATGAAGAGTCACAGAAGAGTTATAGCTGGCCACTGTTGGCAAAGAAAATGACGTCCCCTCCACATTTTACATGGTAAGAGAAGACCGCCATATCCCTAGACTTTGTAACACAAACAAATTCCTGTGGAGAAAGGCCCAGCCTCAAAGCCTACACACATTTTCCCCGAAAAGAGTTTACACATGGCCTTGAGGACCCAAGGGCAGACTGGGATATCACTAATTCTTTATAAATTAAAAGTTCACCTGAGGAAATGGCTTTATTTATAGGATTCAAGATGAAAGGAAGGAAGGGCATGGAGGGGGAGATGGAGGTGGGGCACCAGAGAGGGACTTTTTCACTCCGGAGGTGGAGGCGGGAGGACTGAGAATCCAAGGTCATCCATGTCTGCAGAGCAAGTACGAGGCCAGCCTGGGCTACATCACACACACAAACACACACACACACACGCACGCGCGCACACACGCACACACACACAGTACGACACACAGACTAAGGGCTAACGGGAGAGTTTAAAATGACTCTCAAGCCCAGAAAGCGCAACTCACTGTGCCTCTAACCAGGAGGAAAACAAGATACAGTGTGCCGCATTTCAGTAGTAAAAATTACAGGGAATATACAATATTCTGAGAAAATGAGCCTCCTCCTCCTCCCATTTTAAAACCGCTCTTGCAAAACCGGCTTCACCCTTCACTCCCCTCGCGCCTTATGAATCCTGTCTCCGGGTTTATTATTCTGGCATCTGGGAGTCTGACAGCCACCGTGGCTACACTTCTTTTTTTAATGCCAGCCTGTTTTAATAATACAGTGTACCTTTTGGTTTGGAGAAATGTGACATTATTTCAGGCACCCAGCGGCAATGGGAAGGGCCTTATGTAATTTATGTGTTCTCCGTGCTGTGTTTAACACTCCCAGAGCGGAGGCTGTAATTTGGGAAGCGATTCTCCCCAAGGTCAGGGGAACAGTTGAGGAGAGAAGGCTGGTGGCTGTCTGACCTGAGTTCAGCCTGCGAGCCCAGGCGCTCCTATCTGTGAAGCTGGGCCCAGGCGCAGGAAGACTCTGCACCTCAACTCATAAATGCCCCCCCAAAATACCCCAGGCCAGTTACAGCCAAGTCACCGGGTTTCTGGGTTTAAGCGTTTTGTTTTTTGTTTTTATTGTTGTTGATTTAATGAAGTAGAGATGCTAGGGGCACAGTCAGAGTGTTTGGGGGCATTTCTGTCTCCCATCACCAAAGCAGCCCAGATGTTCACCTTTTAAATTAATTTATCTTTTTATTTCATGTGGGGGATGGAGGGGACTATGGGTATACACATGTGAAAAGGTGTGTGCTTATGTACATGTGTGTGTGTGTGTGTGCGCGTGTGCGTGTGTGTTCATGTGTGCCAGAAGTTGATGGCAGGTGTCTGTCTCACACAGTCTCCATTATTTTCTCAGGCAGGTTCTCTTGTTGAGCCTGGAGTTCACCACTTAGGATAAACTGACTGGCCTGTGAGTCCTAGGGGTCTGTCTCCCTACCTATCCAGGGCTGGGGTTACAGGCAATTATCACTACGGCTAACTTTCTATGTGGGTGCTGGGCATCTAGAAGCAGTTCCTCATGCCATTGCCAACTGCACCATCCCACCAGTCCCCCAGGTCCCTGTTTTGCAATGACCAGATGCCTGGTGTAGCAGACTGGGCATGCCTAAGGAATGCCGAGGAAACCATGATCATCTGGCGCCCATGTCCTGACCCTTCTGGAAAGCACCACTGTGAGTTCCTCCTATGCTGGGGATGAAGGAACGCCACAGGGACATGTCCCCAAGAAGCTTACAGTAGAGACACAACAGCCAGCTGCCCCAGTGGAGGTGGACAAGCCTTGAGAAGGTGGAATATTCCTTTGCACCATGTCACACCTAGGGCCTGGCACACGGCAAGTGCTATATCAAGACATTTGAGCAACTGGAGGAAGAAAATGTCAATGAGAGAGACAGGGAACCCACCCCACTCATGGGGGAGGGTGTTCTGGCTTCCCAAATTGAGCTGGTAACAGACCCTAGAGGGGGAAGGGGAGAATAAGGAGAAAGAGGGGAGGAGGAGGAATGGGGAGGAGAGGAGGATGAGAAGGGGGAGAAGGAAAAGGGGGAATGGGAGGAGGGGGAGGAGAGGGAGGAGAAGGGGGAAGAGGAGGGAGGCAGACTAGAGAAAGAGACAGCAGGTGCTAACTGGAGACAGCTGCAGGGAAATGTCTTTCTGGGAATATAGAGATGGAGCAACGTCGCCATGGGACAGACCCGAGGTGGGACTGCCCGTGACAGGCTGGTAATCAGATCATGATGCGCTTTGAATGCCACACCAAGGACTTCATGAAGTCATTGGAGAATTTTTAAGTGGGAAGTTATGCAGATTCGTGTCTTAGAAGTGTGTTCTGGTGTCCAGGCGGACCCTGTAGATGTGCGAAAACAAGACAGGAATCTCAATCGACAGCTACAGACGATGAAATGAGACGTGCAGGCTTGATGAAGGGCAAGGTGGAAACCAGGGGATATGGCCAGCAGTGTTCAGAAGCCAGTATCACACATGATGGCGACAACAGGAATATAAGCTGCTCCATAGCTTCTCAGTAGAAGCTGAGAAGTGCCCATTTGGGTACCCCTTTCCAAAGGAGGGGGGCTCATGACATGAGGGAAAGCTACCTTGGGAAGGGTTCATTGTGCAATAATTTTTTTTTCCCCAAAGACAGCCTTCCATGTTGGAGTTCTAAGCATGAACTAAGAGAGATGGAACTCACTCTGCAGGGAAGCTCCTTACGCTCAGGAAGCAAAGAGTTCAATAACTTCAGGAAGTCCCTGAAACCAACCAGATTTACAAGGTCCCTCCCCAAGCATACCAGTAAGGCCTGCCTCTGCACCCAACACACACTCATACCAGCTGAGCCGCCTTCTAGAAAGAGCAGAGCTCAGAGCTCAGCTGAGTTAGCTGCAAAAGACTCAGACCACATAAACTGCCAGAAGGAGATGCCCCAGACTGCTGAGCTGCCCTCGGGCTGTGCAGTGTGGGGCCAGTCTCCAGCTTTCCTGGACTGCCTGTCACTCATGTTGGGGTGGCTTTGGTGATGCAGCTGTCTTCGAGTCAATCCCTGCAAGTCACTGCAGTCCAACTCATTGGTTTACCAAGTTGGTCTTGGTGATATCCATATTTTGGTCTGGCCTTGGGTCCCTAGCAGGGGCAGGCAGACATTTGTACAGGTCTCCTTAGAAACAGCACACCATCTCAGGGCTCCAGTGAAACCGCTGTTATCTTTATTCCCTTTCCTATGCTATAAATAGCATATACCCAGCACTAAGAGGGCTGAGGCAGGAAGATAGTACACTCCAGGCCAATCTGGTTGCATAGAAATCCTGGGTTTTGGTTTAAAAGTTAACATATTCCAAGGCTGTGATACTGTTCACACTGGAACAGCCTCTGAAGCAACCACAGAGGGAGCTGCCAGTGGTTGGGCACAAAGGCCTAAGACTTGCCTGCTTCAGGGACCGTAATAACCATCCTCCAGGACAGCTCCTGTGATCCCATCCCCTCTCCACCTTTGTCCCCCGCCTACCAGCTGGGTCATCGGTGTGAATGAAAGATACAATAGGCAAGGCACATACAAGTTCAGGTCACCAAAGAGAGCATGGCACCTTTCTTGCTGTCACCATGTCACAGGGACCTTTAGAAGCTCTTCTGAGAGACCGCACGAACAGGAGGAGGCTGGGAGTCCATTGCTGTGAACAGTATAGGAAGCAGCGCTTTAATCCCAGGCTGGCCGCAGCACCTACAGCCCAGCCCACTGGCAATCTGAAACCTTTGAAATACCTTGAGCTTTTTTCGTTAAAGCACAAGCTAAGCTAAGCTGCTTTTGCAGGTTCTGGGAGCCCAGGAACTGAAAGCCAGTTAATTGCGGTTGTCTGAAGCCATTGCATTAACAGAGTGAGAGTTAACTAACAAGAATTTATAGAAAGCATAAAAGCTACCTGAAGCTGCAGAGGTGCTCATAGCAGACAGAAAGAAGGTAGGGGGAGTGGAGATGACAGAGGTGATGTGGGTTCACAGCTGGGTTTTTCCAGGAGTTGGTAGGAAAGTCTTGCACAGAGGAACGGGGGCCTTTGAGGAAGGAGAACAAAACAGAGGAACTCACTCGGAATCTCAGGATAAGGGTGTTTCCAGAGGAAAAAGCAATGGCCAGGCACCCTCTCACCTCCTTGATTGGCTGCTGGCCCCTTCTCATCTCTCAGACTTTTCTATAGGGGGCTCCCCTAACAACCTGAGGCAAAGCTTTCTTGCTCACTGTTGCTGTGTTCCAGTGCGCTGCACCCCTCCACCCAGATCTGCTAAGGCTGCAAACCCAGTGCCTGGAAAAGTCTAGGTTCTCAGTGCTGTGGCATAGATAGACGGACCAATGGGTTGATGGATCAGAGGATGGGTGGGCGGACAGTGAGTAGATCGACGGTGAGTAGTATATCAATAGATGGGTGGATTGATCAATAGATGGGTGGATTGATCAATAGATGGGTGGGTGTATCAAATAATCATTCGTTCAAAAGGACGAATAGATAGATCAATGGTTCGATGTATAGATGGATGAATAGACAGATTGATGGGTGAGTGGATCAATAATCATTCGTTCAAAAAGACGAATAGATAGATCAATGGTTCGATGTATAGATGGATGAATAGACAGATTGATGGGTGAGTGGATCAATTGATCTTTGGATTGATGGAAAGATCCAAATCCTGAACTTCACCTAGTGGCCCAGGTCAATTTGGTGGATAAGCCATTTCTTTCCTGGACCATACTATACACACATACACACACACACACACACACACACACACACACACACACACGCATGCGCGCGCGCGCGCGCAAGAGAGAGAGAGAGAGAGAGAGAGAGAAGGGGGGGACGGAGAGAGAGAGATACACACATGGACACACATGGAGATAGATACACACACTGACACACAGACACATATAGATAAGATATAAGCGCTCAACACACTCCAACACACACACACGTGCTCTCTCTCTCTCTCTCTCTCTCTCTCTCTCACACACACACACACACACACACACACTGGTGCTCTTTGCTGTAAAGAGAAGCTCAGCTGGGATGGCAGAGGATGTAGGAAGAGAGAGAAAACCCTGAGGTCGATCCTGACAGGCTCCTGCACCGTGCTAAAAACAGGCAAGAATCTGCAGGAAACCCAGGCAACACCCCCCCCCCCGCCACCGCCTTTAGGAATTCAGCACACACAGGCAGCCTGTGCAACTGCACCAGGCAGCAGGAGCTAAGAGTGCACCTGTGTGGCCCTGCAGCAGTGCAGGATCAGGTGGGGATGCAGGCAGCCAATGAACACGTAGGGCATCTATCCACAGAGTAAGGTCTAGGGGCCAGCGGGTCCTGCCTGCCGGTAGGGTCCCAGAATAATGTACACTTAAGAGCGGACCTCTCCACCGCACAGGTTGGATGACCTTCCCCTGCTGCTGTCACCGGCACAGCGTGTGGGCTAGGCTGGTGAATGCGGTCTCAGAACACACACAGGTTTGGTAGACACGTGAGGAAGGGGCTAGGTAAAGTGAACAGCTTGCTGAATAAATTAACATCAGAAGTGTAAGGGAGGTCATCCAGCAGGCCTCGGCGCCAGACAGGGGATCACCTCCATACAGAGCCCCAGCCGGAAGGCCCAAAAGGCCCATGAAGGAGCAAGCTCCACTCTTTCTATGGGAAGCCATCTTGGCCAGAAACAGGATCAAAGACTAGCTATAGACACCTAGAGAAGGATCATGGACACACCAGACAGACATACACAGGGGCCTATTCAGGTGCCCGGCTGAGCAGGAAGTCGGTGCCTGAGGACAGGGCAGGAAGATAGGCTGGAAGTGGGGAGGTCCACTCTGTTTCCCTGAGGTAACCACCTGTGAGCATTGTTATGCTAAGACTTTGAGGGTGCCATACTCTAACCCTCATGCTTGGCTCCCAGCACCACATGCTTCCTGTGCCTACCCAGGGGTCGCAGCACCGGCCTGGTTTTCCATCAAGCTCTGTCCCCTCCTCTACAGCTTTAGGACTAGAGATGAGGGACCTACTTGGTCTTTTTCTTGCGGGCAGAAGTGAGGCACAGGACACAGGAGGGTGGCGGTCACAGGCCAAGAGAGAGATGCAGAGAGTCTGGGTACAGCAACAGGAGATGGAGGAAGATGATGGGGAACCCTGGGGAGATGAGTAAGGGGCACCTCCTCCTTGTCAAGCTTGGGGTAGGAGGATAAGAGCAACAAGGTATCGGGGAGAGGATGCAAGAGGGCATAGGAAGAGTGGGATTTGGAGTGTAGAAAGGTGAGAGGGGGTGCAGGAGTAGGGGTACCCAGGAGTGAAGGTGCAAGGAGATCAAAAGGATAGGGTGGGAGAGAAGATGGGCAATGAGGCATGGCATGAGCACAAAAGGAGAGTATCCTGCAAAATGTGTGGAGAGCTGGGGTTGGAGGCATGAGGGCAGGGGGTATCCAACCTACAGAACCCCACCCCCACCCCAGGGAGAGGCAGGAGTGCTGGGTTGGAGGCATGGGGCAGGGGTATCCAACCTACAGAGCCCCCCCAAGGGAAAGGTGGATTATGGGGACCCCATAGTCAGGGAGAATAGAAGTATGTTTCTTCTCTGACTGTGGGTAGATTATAGCATATTGGGACACTAAACAGGCTTCTCTGCGATATCATAAATGGAAGATATGGCCACCGTAACAGATTCTGAATGCTTGAAAAAAAAAACAAATAGAAATCACAGTAGGTTCAATGGTGTCACCAGGGCTGGTGACAGATGAGAAGGGCCCCAGGGACTTCAAAGTGGAGTCATAAAAGCCAGTGGACCAGCCACAAACTCTTCCGAGAGGGATAGGCATGAAGGTCTTCTTTTTGCCTGGAGTTCCCCAGCTGCCCTGGAGCACCCCCCACCCCGCTCCACCCCTGACTTCTGCCTGTGGCCTGACTGCATCCCCTGGAGGAATTTCTCAACTGAGAGCCCCACTGGCTTCTCCACACGGGAAGTTCCAGCATTAGGGAACTAGCTCAAGACAGTAGTGTGCTTTAAGAATCACTGCAAGAGACACGGTGACATTTGTAATGCACAGTTCCAGAAGAATTCCCAGGCAGCCCTGCTCTGCTCTGCCCTGGCGGAATACTAGTCCCCAGGAGGAAGCTGCCCAGGTCCCTGTGTAGACACCTCACAGTCCCCCCAGCCCCTATGGGAGTGGAAGGGACCAGGACTGCCGCCAAGGGGGCCTAGGAGACAGGGGCAGCCTGCAGGAAGATCTTGGGGCAGCATCTGTCATTCAACCCTCGCAGAGAATGACCTTTCCCTTGACTCCTGGGCACAGTGGTGCTGCTACTGAGCCACGCAAGCATTGTCTTCAGTGTCACCAGATTGTCAAACAAGTGTTGAAGGCCTGCCTATCTCCTGCACATTTGGGAGCTTTGAAGACAGCGTCCCCCACGTGGAAAGACAAGGACGTCTTCCCAGGCGACTTGGGTATGCCAGTGCGAGGGAGGACCTGGGTCCATGAACTTCCACAGCCCTGAGACTGTTGAGCCTCCTGATGGAGGAGTTGAACCTGGGACTTGATCCGTTCCTCTAGGGAAAGTGCTCATCTATAGCTGTGTGCAGCATGCTGTGTGTGATTGGGCTGAGAGGTGTGGCCCACGGGAAAGTCCACCAGGCCACCTTTAGCCTGTGTCTTTGCTCATCAACTCCTGCATCAAGGAGAGAGGGAGGCAACACGGAGACCCAGGACAGCACACTCATCCTGCTTCACCTTGCTGTGAGCCTAAGTCTGGCTTTGCCGCGTTAGCGCCAGCATCAGGCACAGGGCTAAAGGTAAAGCGCACATAGGGCTGGGATGTTGACAGGGTCTCCCTGATGTGTCCACAAGGTACCCCTGTACCCTTCTGCTTCTGGAGCACAACAACCTCCCCAGCAGTCACCAAGAAACACCTGGAGTCTGCCCAAGACATTCCCGGGTGTGGGGAGCAGAAAGCAGACCTGCAGAAACTCTCTCTGGCAGTGATGAGGCCCTGGTCTTCCATGGCTTTCACAGGACCACAGATGCCTGGCAGGAGGCTGGGATAATAGAGCAGGCAGGAGCAGGCAGGTGAGTGTTTGTCAGGGGGCTCTGTCTACTGCAGTCTTATCCATCAGACGTGAAGCATAGGTCACAGACCAGCAAGGAAGGGACCTTGTTGTCATGGTTCAGATGAATTCCGAGCCTGTGTACTCTTCCACTCTGCCACCTGGAAGATTCGGCCCTGACATCTGCCTTCCTAGAACTCATTTTCCTTTTGAGCTCCTCCGGGGGACAGTCTTAGAGTCCAGCATATGAATCTGGGGTCATGGAATTTTCCATGGTGGAAGGAACCTCTGAGGGTCAAAGCAGCTCGATGAAGCTGGGAGCACACATCAAAAGGCCAGCAGGGCACAGGGTCCTGGAGAGATGGCTCAGAGTGTGTATTGCTCTGACAGAGTTCAGCTCCCAGCACCCACACCAGATGTCTCCAGCACCCACAAAGGGATCTCTCTGATAACCTCTGACCTCTGAGCACCTGCACTCATGCACATAACCCCATACAGATAAACATGCATACACATAATTGAAAATAAATCTTTACAAAAAAGATGAAGCTGAATTACCAGAGATATTGATCTCCCCGTTTGTCTACCAACCCAATTCATTTACTCACCTGTCCATCCACTAACTACACTTCTGCCCATCCATTCACTCACCTATACACCTATATTCCCGTTCACTCTTGTCTCTCTGCCTACTTTCCACCCATCCTGTCACTTCCCTGTTCATCTGTTCACCCATCTATTTACCTGTATATCCAGCCACCCATTCACCCACCCACCGGCCCATCCGCTCATCTCTCCCTCTGTTTATCCATTCACGAATCTGTTCAACCATCTACCCATCCATCCACATACATATCTGCACATCCACCTGTCCACTGCCCACCATCTATACACCCACCCTTCCAACTATATATTTACCCATCCAGCCAGCCACTCACCAATCACTTATCTGTTTCACCCACTCACCTATCCCTCCAACGGCCTATTTACCCAACCATCTATCCATCCATCTACTTATCTAGGTGCACACATACCAGCTACTACACCTCCAGCTACTAACCCCATACACCTTTTTATCTATCTACCTATCCATTCATTAATGAATTAACCCCAGTAAAATGGCCCAGACGGGTAGGAGCTAGAGGCAAGTGCTCCCAAGATCAAAAAACAAGGAATCCATACTTCTTGTCTTGTGTTAGACAAACTGCAATCACAGTCTTAGTCCCACTACCACTATCCCTGCTTACTTGTCTCTCAGCTTCAGATTGCTTGCCTCTAAGGTAGGGTCATAATTTCATCATTGGATTACTAAGAGAAACAAGATCGTGTATATGGAATACTCAGTTTAGTGACTGGTCCATGATTAACACTCAATATGCATAGTGAGCAGCATCTCCATCGTGAAGGTCATCCCCGCCACCACCATCACCTTGTCATCAGAATTGGCCTGCCATCCACAGCACTGTGGGAATCCACATTAGCAGTACTCTGATCCCTCCACCATCGTGCCCTCTGTGGTCCTGTTTGCAAGGTTTCCCCCCAAAGAGTCGAGTTTCTTTTTCTTTCCTGTGAGAATCTGGGCTCAACTGTATGAAATTTTTGGCTAATAAGGTGGGAGAGATGCAGAAGCATCCCAACCCTGGACAGAGGTAGCCTTATGTGTCGTATGTGTTTCCGGTTGTTCATTGTCTTGCGTACAGAGGACAACAACATAGCTATATCCTGCCCAATGTAGAGCCACCCAGCAGACCTATAGATCTACAGAGAGTTTGCCAAGGTCAACTTACCCCAAGTGACCCACAGACCTGTGAGTACTGATCTTGTAGGGAATTCCTATCTAGAATCCATAAAGAACTCAAAATATCAAACACCAAAACAAAACAAATCGCCCAATCAATGCATGAACAAACCTCTCAGAAGTACGAATGGCTAAGAAGTATATGAAAAAAAAAATGTCCGGTATCCTGAGCCATCGGGGAGATGCAAGTCAAACGGCACTGAGGTTCTCTCCCAGCTCAGTTCAATGGCTCTCAGCATGGAAACAAAGACAACACACTGGAGAGAACATGGGGCGGGGGACTCTTCCGTGCTGCAGCTGGGAACCTAAGCCAGCCTGCCAGAGGCTGCCTAAGCAAGCAGTGTGGAGGTTACTAGAAATACATAAACAAACAGCCTAAAAATAGAACCACCATGAGACACACCTATACTGCTCCTGGGTCTATGTCCCAGGACACTCAGTGTTCCACAGAGCCATCTGCACACTCGTGTTCACTAAGGCCAAGACGAGAAAACCACCTCAGTGCCCACAGCAGGTGAGTGGGTAAAGAAAACACACACATACACACAGTCAGATTTCGTTCTGTTAAAAAAAAAAAAAAAGAAGGAGGAGGAGGAGGAGAAGAAGGAGGAGGTGGAGGAGGGAGGGAAGGAGGAAGGGAGGGAAAGAAGGCTGGGAGGGAGGGAGGGAAGGAGGAAGGGAGGGAGGGGCAATTATTTTCTTTTCAGGAAAATAGCTGGAAGTGGAAACCAACACTTACACCAAATAAACCAGATTCAGAAAGACAAATTCCCAATGTTTACTTTCACACGCAGACTCTAGATATTAACATGAATAGGATGAGAACTTGGAATGGAGGGCGGCTGTGGGGAGGAAGGGAACCAGCAGGAGGGGCCAGAGGGACTGGAAAGGGTAACCCAAGCAAAGTATGCGCTAACCGTTCATGAAAATGCTGTAAAAAAATTTTTTTTAAAACAAACTATGTCAGCTGTGTGTCCATATCTGACCTCCCATCTCCCTCGGCTTCCTGTAGCCCCTTCGCTGCCCCCAACATCAAAGGTGTCCCATAGCTCCAAGCTCTGCCCCCCTTAGAAAGCCTGAAAAGGAAAGCGTTCTGCCAGCAGATTCCGCTGAGCTCCATGCCCCTGCCTGCAACCCTGAGCAGTCATAGTGGGGAAGAAGAACCACCCTGGAGGGAAGCCTGGAGATGCAGGCTTGGGCGCTCATTGGGACCCCTGTACCAGCTCTCTACTCCACCCACTCACTGACTTCTAATTCTAGGAACCCAGTTGTCAACAGCTCTGGGGAGGGGCTGTGGGGTGAGAGCGAGCTGAGCAGCTCTGCATGGATTGCTGCTAGGAGGGGATTGGGCCTCTGAGGAGGGCGCTGCTGCAGTGCCCTGTGGGTCCATTAGGGATTCCGTGCAGCGGCTCGCAGTAAATCACTTCCCATTCAGTCCCACTGCTGAGGGGCTCGAAGGTCGATTTTCCATGGTTATGACAACAAAAACGAAAATTGGGTCAAACTTGAAAGGTATTATCTTCCTCCGAGCTGCTAAATGCGCGAGAGTAATGAGGTTGGTTAAGCAATCCACCCTGGCATCGCCCCCACCCCAGCCCCCGCCCCCGCACCACTCTGCAAACAGGCGGGCCAGGTAAAAGAAGGTGGGCGCACGCCGCCCTGCCACGCCTCCCACCTGCCCTGTTGAAGGGCCTGTGCTCTTAGTCTTCTGCCACCAGAAGGCTCTCTGGCTGCAGAGGCAGATACCTTCTAGACCAAGGCTCCGGGACACCAGTCCCTGGCAGGGCCAGTCTTGCTCTCAGTGGTACCTTTCCAGTCTCCTCCTTGTCACAAGCTAGATCCTGGAGGACCTGAGGCATTATGGGTAACCTGCTGAGAGGCCCACCTGCCAAGGAGTCCTAGGCTTCGCCTTTGGCAGGCCCTGTGCAACCACCGGATTTGCCAAGTCCTGCTGCTTCCTGACCAAGTACCCGCCACTGTACTGTGGGCACAAAGTCTGCCAACAGACTTCGAATCGGACCCAGGCTACACAGCGTTTACAAAGTGACCCATCCTAGTCCTTGGAGTTAATCTCCGGAACTACGTTGCCTTCATCACTAGAAGAAGGGACACGAGGAGAGTGAGATACGCTCTCAGAGATTGTTCTATTGTGTGTGTGTGTTGTAGGAGGGGTGTTAGACAGGGTCTCAGTACCCTCATTCTTGACCTCACTCCTGTCTTCACATCTTGCTCGCTGGGATTGCAGGTGTGACCATGGCTGGTGGTGCCTGCCCCCTGTGGTCAAGACACATTCTGCATCAACCAACTGTGGGCAGGAAGGTATGGGCATAGTCTGGGGCCACAGCCTGATTCACAGGTCGGTAGCCAAGAAGCAGGTCCCTGCGGGCCCTGAGATGAGCCTCTCCCTCCGTGTTCACTTCCCCAAGCTAGGCTTGATGCTAGATGGAATGGGCTGAGCTGAAAGGAAAACCCCAGCAGCCCTGCTGGCTACTCCAGTATGCTCTGCACTGCGGCTGACCTCTGAACCCTCAGGACACTGTGCTGAGTGACAGCGGTCATATACAAATGCCACATCCTACATGAACCCACCTACCATGGGAAACCTAGAGTGGTCAACAGTCAGGGAGAGTAAAGCAGAATGGGGCCTCGGGGAGCTGCAGGAAGGGATGCAGGAGAAGAAGCAGGAGACAATGCGGGAGAGGTCGCAGTGCCTGTGCTGGATGAGAACAGTGTTCTGTTGGGGGAGATGAGAGTGTTCCAGAGACCAGCAGTGGAGACGGCTACACAACAACCATCCCTTCAAACTATCAAGAAGGTGGCTTGCTACAACATGCATTTTACTACTTCCCTTCACTTTATATTATACAAAGGCAAAGCACTGTGTTAATACCTGGCCTAGGAGCCCAGAAAGAAAGGGGCCTCTCCCTTGTGCTCCACACCTCTGGGAGACGGGACAGCATGAGCTTTGTTTGTGAATGGGTTTCTGTTCCCTCAACCTCATCACAGCTTGCTGCACTTGGGGTCAGAGTGAGAAGGTGGGCTCCCTGTGTCCATCCGAGTGATCCAGGCAGCTTTTGTGGAAGGACTCACCAACACCACCATCTTCCCCGATGGAGGAGGGTCATCTGTCTATGTGTTACTTTCATTGGTTAATAAAGAAACTGCCTTAGCCTCTTTGATAGGACAGAAAATTAGGTAGGAGGAGTAAACAGAACAGGATGCTGGGTAGAAGGCAGTGAGACAGATGCTATAGCTCTCCTTTCCAAGATGGACGCAGGTTAAGATCCTTCCTGATAAGCCACCACCTCGTGGTGCTACACACATTAATAGAAATGGGTTAATCAAGATGTGAGAGTTAGCCAATAAGAGGCTAGATATAATGGGCCAGGCAGTGTTTAAAAGAATACAGTTTTCGTGTAATTATTTTGGGTAAAGCTATCCGGCAGCCAGGAGCCGGGCTGCAGCCCGCCACTCCCTTCACTACACTTCCCACCCTCCTTCAGCATTGATTCCTTTAATTCCTGTCTGTTGGCTCAGTCCAGCAGAGCAAGGCCTATGGTATCTCAAGCACCAATTTCTCAGAGAGCTGCAGATTGGCATTACCAGATCTGAAGGAGTGGGATGCTGGAATGTGGTGAGGGTTCCCGACCTGACCTGCAGGTGACCACCTTCATGCTGTGTGCTCACAGAGAGAAGCAAGAAGGAGGATACCTCTTCTCAATAGGTCCCTAATCCCATCCTAAGGGCCCACCCGTATGGACTTATCTAATGCAAACATCCTCCCAGGGGCCCATCTCCAAATCATTTCACAGCGGACCCCAGGTCCCTGCAGATACTGAGCAAGCCAACAATCCTTGGGCTAGCGCCCAAGGCCAGAGAAAGCACCCTCTGAGCTGCTAGGCTCAGGTGGCTCTTGGGGACATGGGAATGACTTTAGACTTTCTAGTGGCCTCACTGAAAACATTAAAAACTAACAAGGAACATCAATCCTTATGATCTTTCTATTGAACGCAATATATTCAAGATGTTTTTCTTCCAACATGCAATCAATATAAAGATTCTGAGGTGAGATTTTATACCCTGCATCCTGTGCTCAGTCTCTTGAAACCTGGGGTTCATTTTAAGTGCTCCATCCCTTAGCCCCAATTCGCCACATTCTCAACACTCCCCAACACCTGCGGCCATGGCCACCATGCTGGATGGGTAGGGAAGAGGCTGCTTTGTATCCTGCAGGCCCCTTGATGGAGCAGACAACCAGGGGATGAAAAGAGGAGCAGGGGCGAGGGAAGAACAGTCCTCCATCTGGTTCCCTCTGTCAAACATGGCACACCAACACCTCCACAGATCTAGGGGTACATGATGCTCGGCAGGCACTCTTGGACGACAGATGAACATAAAACCCCCATCCATCCAGACCTAGATCCAACAGACCTGACACTGGAGACACTTCATCTGTGCAACAGTCAAGGAAAAAGAAGGTCTGGGGAAGGAGGTGCGGGCTCCTCACCTTAAGTGCCCATGATTGGAGTGGAAGGGAAGGTCCCCAACCCCACACCTCTCCTGCAGCCATCCCAGATGTGACTGCCCACACATGCAACTGCTTAGTCAGTGAAGATGGTATAACACTGACATGTCTCTCAAAATGCAGCCAGAGGAAAAGGAGAGGAGGGTGTGTGCGTGTGACGCACAACTTTAATCCCAGCACTCAGAAAGCAGAGGCAGACGGATCTCTGTGAGTTCAAGACCACCCTGGATGACACTACATTGATCCAATCTCAAATAGAAATAGAGCCAGGCTGTGGTGGCTCACACCTTTAATCCCAGCACTAGGAAAGTGGAGTCAGGAAGTGATATGACTAGGCACAGAGAGAGGAATATAAGGCGGGAGGAGACGGGAGCTCAGGATTCAATCTGAGGTTACAGAGAGACAGTATTCAGTCTGAGGACTTGTAGAGACAGGTACTCCATTTAGTCTGAGGATTTCGTAGAGGTGAGAATTAGTGGCTGGCTATGCTGCTTCTCTGATCTTTCAGCGTTCACCCCCTAATATCCGACACTAGGTTTTTATTATTAAGACCAATTAAAATTCACGCCCCAGGTACCAAACCCTGTACATGCTGCTTTACCTTCCCCATATAGACCTATTCTAAGATTTCCGCATTAAATACACTCAGCACTTTGATCTAGGCGTATGGCTCACTAGGTCGAGTGCTTGCTGTGCCAACAGAAGGACCTGCATTCGATCCCCACCTAAACAGCTAAGCATGATGGTGCGCAGCGTAATCCCAACACTGGGAGGCAGAGTCGGGTTCCAGGGGCTTGCCAGTCAGCACGTCTAGCTGAAATGGCACCCAACAACAGGCACCCATTCAGTGAGAGACCCTATTTCCAAATGCACAGAGATTAAGGAAGATTAAGACAGACCCCTGTTCTCTACATCTGTGCTCCTTGTAGACATGCGCTCTCTCTCTCTCTCTCTCTCTCTCTCTCTCTCTCTCTCTCTCTCTCTCTCACACACACACACACACACACACACACACGCACACACACACACACACAGAGGTTAATAGTATAACTAATAGTAAAATAGAACCATTATAAACATATAATATGGAATCGCTGGTGCTCACTTCTCTTGGGCTTCCAGGCAGCCACGCCATCCCACAACAGTCAGTCTGATGGTTGACAGGGCTTCTAAATAAACAACGAAAGGGTAACACATACAGTGTGGATACACTGGAAAGGGGGTGACTCACACCTCAGGGAGGATGGAACAGAAGATGTGGCCACACTCTTGAGAGCCCTGTGACTTAAAACTTAAGAATTTTAGTTTCTGGGATAGAGCACTACACCAAGAATGGACTCCAGGTACCGCTGCCATCCGTTAAGTGGTTGGTCTCTGGATGCTACCAAGCTTGGTGCTTTATCCTCATTCAATCTATGCAAGAGAGGTCTGTCATTGCCCCATTTACAGTTTGGGACAGGAAAGCTGAGAAGGGAATTGTCAAGGTCACATACTAGAATGTGGAGGGAGGAAGACACTTCTTGATCTTTGTCCCCGTGCACACCACCCCTGTAAGTGCCAACTTTGAATGTTTCTAGTCACACGCGAAGAACAGACAAGGAAGTACAATAACCTGGGGAAGAGAAGAGAAGTCAGAGGAGGAACAAAGAAATAGACATGCTTCAGGACCCACTGACAGAAAGAGGAAAGACTTGAGCATCTCTGCGTACCAGCAGGAAGGAAGCAGCAGGGGCAGGTGTGTGGGGATGGGATCGGGTATGCTGAGGTTAGGGCATTTCCTACCTGGCTGAATTGAGCATCTTCAGAGAAGAAGAGAGGGTTCAAAGATTCTGGAACTGTCACTTGGCTCCCATGATCACTAAATCATGAGCCAGAGGAGATGTGGAGTGGCCATCTGCAAGGCATGCTGGGAAAGCAGGTGCTGCAGGGCGGGAAGCTGAGCAGGGACAGCTTTCCTCCTAGCCTGTCCTTGGGTTTCTCACATTGTCTAATTCCCCTCCAAGGATGGGTCACCGAGCAAGCCCAGCTCAGCTCCCCAAGATCATGGAGACAAGAAGAGATGGGGATAAGGTCACACAAGCTAAGCTGGCCCTGCCCCCCCTTCTCCATCCTGTATGTTACGGGGAGATCAGTAATTGCAATCTCATGGAAGGGAGGGCAAAGCTGTACTTCACTGAAGGGAGGGGGACACTGGGGTTCAGTCCTTGCCCTATGAAAGCTGTCTCTTGTGACACTGGGGGAAAGCAGGGAGCTGGAACCTTTCTGCAAGCCTGGAAGCCTAAAGGTCTAGAGACCCGTCCTCTACTGACAGCATGGCGAAGAATGTCTGCCTGGCGTTAGCCTATGACGGATGCCATCACTGCCTGGGAAGCTAAAGGATCCATCCAGAGCTCCTGAGTAGAAGCTGACATACTCAGGGCCACTGTAGGTGGAGACAGGGAAGGTGGCTGCCTCCCCTACAGACCAGAAAGGACATGGGTGAACCCCCACAGCCCCTGGATTATCTCTTACTTGAGATGGTGGTCCCGGTCCTGGGCCCACTCACATCTTTCATTCTGCATGGATGACCCTAGGTGACCCCATTAGGACATGACCAGGGACACTAGCCCTGCCCTTCCCAGCTCCGGGTCATCCTCTCCACCTGCCATTTAGGGAATTCAGACCGGAAAACCCAGACACACAGCAGCACAAACCTGAGTCAGATGCAGGAAAACCATTTTTCATGCCAGCCTTGTGGAGCCACCAAGTATAACTTCAGGTGGTGGCACGGCCTGGAACATTAGGGTCCACACCTCAGCTTTCGGGGAGGGGTAGAGGAGGAGGGATAGTCCTACTGACTGCCTCCCAGCCATCCTGTCCACCTCAACGGTCAATGTGGACCTGGGAAAAACAGAAGGCTTCCTTTCCCGGAGCCAGGAGGCATGCCCCTACTGCCATGCCTCCCACGGCTCTACCATCTGCACAGGAGACTGAAATCAGTGTCCTGGAGTAACAGCTTTGAGGCAGTAACAGGACACCACTAGAGCTTACCCAGGGCAAGCCATTCACTCCACTCCTAACTTCAGCTCACACCCGTTCTGCACTGCTGTGAGCACAGGAACTGGCTCTCAGGAGAAGCTGATCAGAATTTAAAGCCCCAGGAGGACACGCCCCTGGAGGACACGCCCCCGGGAAGACACGCCCCCAGGAGGACATGCCCCAGGAGGACACTCCCTCAGGAGGACACACCCCATGAGGGCACGCCCCCAGGAGGACACTCCCTCCGGAGGGCACGCACTCGAGGACGCGTCCTCTGCTATAGTCAGTGAAATCTCGTCAGAGGTTCCAGAGACTCATCCAACAGGGAGAAAGTACCCCCTTTACCACTGAACACACAAGAAAAGCCCAACCCGATGAAGACTGCCCTTCCTGGCCTGGGAATCCCACGGGGTTTGAAAGGCCACTGAGCAGATAAGCTCAGACTCTAGTTAGCCCCAGAACCCTTGCCAAATGGTCTCTCTCAATAATGTCCCCGTGTCACTGGATGGATGTACCGGAATGAGGAGAAACTTTAGGTCTCAGAGTCCAAGTTTCCACAGCAGGAGATTTGATTGACAGCCTGATTGACAGCATGGGAAGCACCATGGGCCCCAGTGGCCATACAAAGTAACAAGGCAGGGGAGGGGGTATAGGAAGGAGAAAATAGTGTTACCCCCGAGCCCTCCATGGCCACTGAGAGGAGCTGCCAGGCAAAGCCCACTAGGAGCAGCTACCACAAGGCTGGCCTCATCCTTCAAGGTTCCTCTCCAGCACCTGGGGCCTTTGGAGTTGGGGAAACTGACGTGCTTTTTATAGAGCTGTCTCATGCAGCAGCCTGAAGCCCCTTCCTGGATGGACTGCAAGAGACCCAACCTTTGTCCCTGGAGCTTGAAGTTAGGTGTGATGAGAAGCCCAAGGGGCTAAATCCCAGGGTCGGAAGAGTGCTTGCAGCTGCTGCTGCTGAAGGACCCTCGGAGGGCGGCTGCCCAGCTAGGGCAGAGGAGGCACCAAGATGTGTGGCAATGCCACCAGCTTTTTCATTGGAGGTTTGCGTACAAGGGGACACTTGCACCTCACCTCAGGGATGCCTGTCCCACTCTGCCTACCTTCCTCATCTGTCCTATTTGGGAGAGGACCAATGCCAGCCTACCCGGTTCCCCTCCTCCTTTCTTCTCACTCCTTGCTTTCTCTCCCACAGGCCTCTAGGGCTCAGCTCAGGCTCCCTTGGAGCTTCCAGGAGTTTTAATGACTGTGGTTGGGGCAGAGCAAGCTGCCCTTCACAGCCACTTCCCCCTGTTGTTGTGGAACTGTTACATGGTGCGATGGTTTGAATGAGAATGGTCCCACAGGCTCATAGGTTTGCATACTTGGTCTGCAGTTGGGAAAACATTTGGAAAGGGTTAGAAAGTGTAGCTCTGTTGGAGAGGAGGCATGTCACTGGGGGAGGGCTTTGAGGTTTCAAAGACTCACACCAGCCATCCCCAGTGGGCCCCACTCTCTCTCTCTCATTGTCTCATGGTTGTGGCTCAAGATGTGAGCTCTCAGCCATTTCCTTTGCTCTGCTGTCATGGACTCTAAACCCTCGGAAACCATAAGCCTAATTAAATGTTTTCTTCTATAAGTTGCCCTGGTCATGGTGTTTTATCACAGCAATACAAAAGTAGCTAAGACACATGGCCATTGCCATTTTAAGTCAGAACATCAAATCCTCTACGTCACCACAAATCAAGCCTGTTAACATGACCTTGTAGGAGCCGGGTGGTCATTGGTCCCTCACCCAAGACTCTAGCTGCTGACACTCCCTTCTGTACCTTTAGCTGCATACAATCCTGTCCCAGCTGTGTGTGGTCCCAGGAGGTGCCAGAGTATAGAGGACGTGAAAGGTTAACTGAAGGGGGGGGGCTCTTCTATAGCAGTTTGATGGGGGGCACCTACGCTGTTCTGGGCTTTTTGGTGACACAGCTGTTTAGGGGTCACCCATGTGCCTGTTAGTAAGTCTTTACCTTGTGTCTGTAAATTCCTTTGTTCACCAAGCTGAATGAAACCATTTTTTTAGTCTGTCACTGGTGCCGTATCTTGGGTGAATAAACATTTCTTCATGTCTCCCCAGGAGAAGTCCCGCAGAACCTGTCCTCAAGAGTCAGGCCCAACTCCCAGGGAGAACCACAGACTGTCCCCCTCAAACTCAGCCTGCCTGCTGTGTGGCCAGAGTCCCACATATCCACAGAACAACCTGAGGCCAGGACACAAATGCAAACCTTCCATAACAGCCTAGAATGACAGTCGCTAGGTCCAAATTAGCACCTTCCTCCTTGCCATGGGGTGGAGACATTTGGAGAGCTTTGAATCTCCCGCATCAGGCTCCTCACCATTGTTTCAGGTCACAGAACTACATGGAAGGCAGGGCTGGCACTGGCAGCTCTCAGGCTAAACTGAACAGTCCAGCCCTGGAGCCCCACACCGAAGTCTGGGTACCCCACCACACCCTGACACCGCAGTCGGATCTGGGAAACACCCTTCACAGCCAGGATGTGGCAGGGGACAGCCCAGGGTTTGGACACTGGGAGGACAGATCTCACCAACTGCATTTCAGCATTGGGTGCCTGTCTTAGAGGTACCATTGCTGTGATAAAACACCATGACCAAACACCAGTCGGGGAGGAAAGGGTTAACCTCACTTATACTTCCGCATTGTAGTCAGTCACTGAGGGAAGTCAGGGCAAGAACTCAAAGAGGCCAGAGCCTATAGGCAGGAGCTGATGCGGAGGCCATGGAGGGTGCTGCTTACTGGCTTGCTCTCCATGGCTTTCTTGGCCTGCTTTCTTATAGAACTCAGGACCATGGGCCCAGGAGTAGCCCCACCCACAATGGGCTGGACCCTCCCCATCCATCACCAGCCAAGAAAATGCCTTATGAGACTGCCTACCACCCGACCTTACAGAGGCATTTTCAGGATTAGAGGTTCCTTTGTCTTCAATAACTTTAGCTTGTGTCAAATTGACATAAAACCAGCCAGCACAATGACCCTCGCTGGGAGCAAAAGAGGAGGTTCCCTTGCAGTCCTTCTCCAGTCCCCTTCAGGTCTCAGAACACAGCTCAGAAAAGCCAAAGACCTCCTCAGGCTGAGCAGGGCAACACCTTCTGTCTCACACACTGGGTTTTCATGCTGCACCTGTGCCAGAAGCCTCGGGAAGCCCTGCTAGGCTTCCCTTCCACCACCCGCACAGACATTACACTCTAAGTGACAGGCTCGTTCCCAGATCCCCAATCCTGCAACTTTGGTGTCCAGGGACTGTGGCAAGAGGGGTGCCATGCATGTGCAGCCCCACCCCCTCCCCATCTGAGGCATCCATTAACATTCCCCGAATAAGTTGGGGCTGTAATTACAGCAAGTGATTAACAGGCCTGAGGTAGGCTGTCTCTGAGGGAACAGATTAACAGCCCAGCTTGGGGATGCCTGCGCTCACCTCAGAACCACCGGTGCATCTTAAACAGGGCCCTGTGCCCCCACTAGCTGGTGATTAATGGCAGGGATGCGGGCAGAGGACGTTTCCTGGCACCTGGCTCTGGACTGAGCGCTGCCCTTGCTGGTCAGGTACAGGGGAGGGGTAGAGAGGGCAGCCAAGAATTGAGATGTAAACCTAGACGCTCCAATGGGATGCCCGTCTGCTCCCCCATCCCAGGACAACACCTGGGCTCCGACAGCTGCCCAGTGAGGGAAGCAGAGGAAGCCAAGGCCCCAGTAGCCAAGTGTACCCGAGGAGTGGGCATTCAGCCCCCGTTCCCAAATGATATGCAATCCATGGCTAACCCCTGTGGCCTCCACACCCCCAGACAATACTTAGTATTGAGACGCCTGGCAGGATTGGCATCACCCAAAATGGGGTGCCAGCATCAAGAAGAGCACTTGCCCAGCTGGCAGAGGGGGTGCAGGAGTCTCCAGCTGGGTGGTGACCTGAGGTGGAGGAGGGAGAAAGGGAACCGAGGATCACTCGCAGGTAAGCTCACGTGCACGCGTGCGCGTACGTGTGAGTAAGAGGTGTGAGCGTGAGACAGTACTCACTCATTTAGGTGTTGGTCCTCCCATTCGAGAGCCGACCATGTCAAAGGCTAAGAACACAAAAGCCACTTCCAGGAACCATGGTCCTCCCCATGAGGCACTTATTCTCACAGAAGATAAACATGAAGACATTGTCATAAATGCTCTCGGGCCCCATGAGAAAGGATGTGCGGAGGTCACATTAAGGTGTGGGCTGGAGGCAGAGGCAGGGAGGGTATGATGGAGGAGGTGACACCAGATAAATCCTGAAGCCAGGTGGTGACCCGTCAGGTCATGTATATGACACCATCCAATGTGGCCACGGCACACACATCACTGGATCCAGGTCATGCCCCAGCCCCTCAGTGGGAATTTCAGCAGTACGCACTGAGGGAACAGGGGCTTCGGTGACACCACACTCCTTGGGTTCCAATCCCAGCCCATGCCCCTTCCCCACAGCGTGGCCCCTGGTAGGCTATTCTCCCTGAGCCTCTGAGTCCCTGACAAGTAGGGCAGCAGTTAGGTCTCTGGCTAGCCACAGATTCCTGTGCTGAACTAATGGGGTGTCCTGGGACCCTGCAAGATGAGCGCTTGTCTGCACCCAAGCTCTTTTTCTCAGGTGTGTTTCGTCTGTGACTATCTGCACACTTGTGTCTTAGAGGACCCCAGAGATTGGCGTTCCATGGCTGACTTTCCCTTACCATTTGGGGACCAGTCTTAGGATTTTAGAACTTCCAGTCCAAATGCCATGCCCCGTATGGGCATGTGACCAGCTCTGCCGGTCTTCATAGAGCACTAAGACTGGCTCGTGGTTAGGACTGTGACCTCATCCAGAAAGTCAGTGCTTTTTTTCCCTAGTATTTTCACACCAGGGCTGGTCTTCTGCCCCTTTGGGTTTGTGTGTAGGGAGTCGGGATCACATGTAGCAAGACCTGCAGAGACAAGCTGTCCTACCTCCAACTTGAACTAGACAGAGGAATCCACGAGAGGTGGAGAGAATGAACCCCACACTCTGAGAGCATGAGTTCCTACAGCCAGGGCTACACTCGGGTCTTCCCCACTCAGACACCCTCTGGGGTGAACTAAGTCCTTAGGGTTGTGGACTCTCACCTGCACACACTCCGCAGCCACTCCTGTGAGCCCACTGAAGGCCGCTGCTGCCCCTTTGAGTCCTCTCACAGCCCAATAAGTAGATTCTAGAACCTTCCATTCCAGCCCACACACTCCAGGAGCTGCAAGTGAGGAGGCTGCATTCAAACATCACTGTCTCCCTTATGTCTTGGAGCCCATGTGAGTGGATGTTCCGGGTGGAGCCGTACAGCAGCAACGTGGCGCGCGTGGTCCCCTTCCTGAGGCATGGCTCTTTCAGGACTTTGTGGGGAAGAGCGGAGGACAAGGGACTTTTCAGAGAGGCAGGACACTGGCCCCATTTCTGGTCACACCACCAATTCCTCTCTTCTCTAGCTAGTGTGAGGGAGTCTGCAGCAGAGCCTCCAGGATCCGGAAGCAGGGGTTAGCTCCCACCCAGACCTCTTTAACAGAGACAGACCTCAGCAATGGAGCAAGTGACTAAAGGCTAAAGGGTAGCTGCTGGGGCGGGAGAGATGGGTCACGACTGCTCTTTCAGAGGACCTGGGTTCAATTCCCTGCACCCACATGGTGGCTCACAACCACTTGTAGATCCAGCCCCAGGGGATCCAATGTCCTCTTTTGACCTCGGCTAGCACCAGGCACATATGTGGTAGGCAAACATTCATATTGGCAAAATACCCATATAAATGAAAACTTTTTTTTTTTTTAAAGAATGACTGTCACTCGGGACAAAGAGCAGGGCTTTCCGTCTGTGTCATAAACAATCTTTCCCTCACAATACCCCACACTGTGAGGCACTATCGTTTCCCCAGTGCCCTGCATAGCCGAGACCCTCAGGAATGTGACGTCTACAGCCTGCGACCCACGACATGGTATGCAGTCCAGAGCCTAGAGAGCCACAGGCATCCTCTGAGATCCCATGGAGCCTGGCTGGCATCCAGACACTTGCTGTTCCGGGTCCCTGTCACCTCCTGTGTCAATTCCTCTTCCCCTGAGCCTGCCTGCAGAAGAGAGCTCCTGGCACACAGAGACCACGTGACCAGTGTCCACCATCAGCCCTGAACTTTTCATTCTTACCTTCTCAGTGCCTCTGCTTTGTGTTTCCCCATTCTAGAACATTCCCCTACCAGTCTCTGACCAAAAAACCCAATTTATTCTTCAGTTTTAATTCAGTGCCACCATCACATTGCTACAAAGTCCAGGTTACCCTCAAAGAGGTGCTCACCCTTCTCTGCGCCCGCCTGAGACACCCACGCACCTCTATCAGAGTGCTGCAGACAGGTGTAGGTGCTCATGGCCACTGCAGAGACAGAAGCCGTCCGTCCTCTCTGCACACAGCCCAGCACGCTGCCTGGCACACTGAGGGCTTTAGTCCCTGCAGGATGGCACGGCCAGCCCTGTCACTGGTGAGGGCCGCACTTTATCTCCACCCTTCCAGAAACCTGATTTAATTAGGGCTCTCACCTCCAGGACCTAAGTCAAGGTCTTCTCCATCGAACCTGCCTGGAGCCGGAGGTTCGTGTGCCCAGAGCCAGGAACATTTCCCCAGGACAGCAGATAAGGAAGGAGAGGGAGCGGGCACCAGGCAGTGTGGTGCGCCAGCTGCTGCCCTATCAGCCAGCATTCCCTGGGGATGACAGACATTCAACACCACAAATGAAGAAAAATGGAGTGTTTCCACTGCCTAGAATACTCCCGTTACCACAGGGCTTAAGATAAAGAGTGAGGAGGGACAGGAACTGCCAGGAAGATGCCTGCAGACTGAGCTCGTGATGTGTCTGAGAACCAGCCCCTGTTCCTTGGCGCCCTCACTTGCGGGCACTACTTGGCCACCCCAAGCCACTTGCCCTGGAGTCCCAGGACCTTCTGCCCTGGACTCAGAGGCTGCTCTCTGGGAAGATCACAGAGTCTCCTCGAGGACAGCATTGTTTTCCAGAACAGCCTGTTTCAAGACACTGGAAAGATCCAGAGTACTGCCAAACGTCAGAGGTCAGAGGTCATTCACGGGGCAGCAGGCAGCCATCTTTGCATAGTGCTCCCAAGATCAAGACCCAGAAACTTGGGTAAGAAGCTAAAAGTTCTTCAGGAACTCAGACCTGGGGCTTCCCAGATTGTCCCCCAAAGACACACTGAAAGGACCCTAGGGCCATTGGGGGAGGGGACACCTTTGTGCTGTCTGGTCCCACAGGATACTATTAAGTCCTGAGAAGAGCCACATCCTTAGCCAGCCACAGCATGCAGGGTTGGGAAAAACTTCTGTTGGAATGGAGAAGTTCAAACAAACACATGCATGTCCGATGCCATGGTCTCTGGGGCAGGTAGACTCGGAGAGACGGGGGTGGCTCTTAGGGACCCAAGAGGGAAGAATAGGGGAGGTTCTGTGGGATGGGCCCGGAGTCTCAGTGAGGGACAGTAGTAAACACTGGAGAGGGACAGCGGTGATGGCTCCCTTGGTGGAAAGCTAAGCACCACGGAGTGTACGAGATGGCAAATTTTGCATGTATTTTACGGAAGCGCTTTACCACACACACATGAGGACCTGAGTAAAAAGCCGGGTGGCTCATGCCTGTAATGCCTGGAGCACCCTGGTCAACCTGTCCAGACTAGTAAGCAAGCCACAGCAAGAGAGCTTGTCTCAAAACACAAGGTGGGTGGCTTCCAAGGAATGACATCTCAGGTTGACCTCTGAGTTCCACGGACACCTGCACACACATAAGTGGAGAGAGAGAGAGAGAGAGAGAGAGAGAGAGAGAGAGAGAGAGAGAGAGAGGAGGGAGAAGAGAGAAGAGGGAGAGAGGAGAGGAGAGGAGAGGAGAGGAGAGGAGAGGAGAGGAGAGGAGAGGAGAGGAGAGGAGAGGAGAGGAGAGGAAAGGAGAGGAGGAAGGTGGTAAGGACAGATGGGCAGGGCTCGAGATGCCGAAGTCTGACATCACTAGCCAAGCACCCTAACCTTGTCTGCCTCTTAGTGGGAGAAGCTGTACACACAGCTCTTAAGATCCAACTGCAAGGTTCAGAAGCCCACGCAGCCACCGAGGCCTCATCCTCAACTTTAGAGTGAGAGGGTCCAGAAACGCCGCCAGCAGCATCCACTCCTGAAGCTATGTCCCTTCCACGCTCCTCCCCACAGGGGCATCAGGAGCACTCGCCTGCCCCCGACTACACGTGGCTCCTGGCAGCTCGTACAGCTTCCTGAAAGCAGCTGGCCCCAGATCTGACCCAGCATTGATCCTCCGAGTGCAGGCAAAGCTGCCCAGAGCCCAAGACTCCATAATTACATGGAGATAAGACTATCAGGTATAATTAAACAACATCCATGGCAGACCACTCACTGGCTGTCGCCAGCCCCCCCCCCCCCACACACACCTCCTGTCCCTGGGACTGCAAAATAAATTATCCTGTGAAGTCTACAGAGGTTGAGCTATGGAAACAATTAAACAGAAATTAAATCTAATTCATTTATACTCTGAGCACAAAGTAGATAATGTAGGTTTTCTCTCTTTCTCTCTCTCTCCTCTTCTCGCCCTGGTGTTAGAGGACTATTATGGGAGATTAATCATGAGGTAACGCAATGAAAGTGATCTATCATGCATTAAAGTCCATGGCCAACTATACACCATCAATAAAAGCAGCTAGAAAACTAAGAGATGATGCCGTTCTGGAAAAGCCAGAGGCCGGAGAAAGGGGGCCCTGACCAGAGTCTGTGCGACCTGAAAACTTCTATTCTCTAGATGTGGTCTGGCTGAAAGATACCCCAAAGGCTAGGTGACCTGGGGCCCAGGGGACTTGCAGGGAACTGCCTGTCTCCTCCCATTGCCAAGCTGGACTGGGAGGAAGAGCTGATGGGCAAATAGCCTGGATGAATAAGCTAGGCCTTTGTTTCCCCAGCTGTAAATTGGGTGGAGCCAGGACCTGGCTTCCTCGATTGCCCAAGAGGACCAGATGAGCTCACAGAAAAGAAGGTATTTAGGTGGTAAAGACCAGAATGGCAGGTGTCTGGCACATGCTCAGTGAAGCTTTGTCCTGCATGGAAGAGAAAATATCTGGAGGACTGTTTTCCCAGCTCAGAGAGGACACAGCCTCTGCACGGAGGCAGTCGAAGGCTACCTGACGTACGCACCACAGCGAGCTGTGGCAGAAATATACAGGAGACAGCTGCCTGCCACAGAGATGTCTTCTCAGAACACTGTGCTAGGGACTATCAAGAGAAGCCTAGGGGTTAGTGGCCCCCCAAGTGCCTGGGGACTCACAGTCGTCCAAGCAGACACTCCGCGGTTCAACCAAGGTGCCCGGGTGCCAGGAAGCTCAGCTCTCAGCTTGTCATAAAAATAGGAAGGAACAAAGGCCAGCTTCTGCCAAGCTCACAGGGTGGCAGATGGAACTTCCCAGGAGCCCACATCTCCCACTGCTCCCCCAGGGCCCACGCACTGAGCTTGGGCCTGCTGCCCCCTCTCCAGCAGGTACTTAGGGATAAGGGAGGGCAAAGTCAAGCCAAGCCACGAGCCAACAATGTTCTAAGGTCCTCTGACCCCATAGTCCACATGGCCCCAAGCCAGCCCAGCTTCCTCCACCTGTGCTCAAGGGACTCAGGCCCAGGAGAGGTAGGGGAGGGTCAGGGCTAGCTGCCATGCAGGGAGAAGCAGCCTGTCACAGTGCGGGTCCACAGTTTACTCTTCTGTTTGCACTGGGAGGATCCCCAAGGTCGTGTGCGATATCAGGTCAGCCTGGCTGTGTCCTAGGAGGCCAACTAGCGGCCTTGGGATGTCTTTCCTGGTCCGAGTGTCTGCAAATCCGGTACCTTGGGCCACCCTGGTTAATCAGTGCTTCTGTGTGGCTCATAGTTTAGTCCTCCAGCTGGAGGGCATAGAGATCAAGGTCAGCCTGGGCCACGTGATCCATAACCGGATGCCAAAGTTCAGTAGTGTTGGAGCGCTCAGTATATTTTGTCATGCATCACCCTGGGACATAAGTGCTGTCCACAGGATGCCATGTTGGCCTTCTGCCTGCCCCACACTACTTTCCTCCTTCTGTGAGGATCTGAATCTCTTTGTGGTCCTTTCCCAAGGCACTGTCCCTGTAGGAGAATAAGGCATCAGATTTGGGCATGGCATGCATGACCTCTAACCCCAATTGTCCATAAAGCAGCTCAGACGCCATCAACCCTAAGTGTCATCTGTGCGGTCAAGGAAACTGAGGCAAAGAGTTGCACGAGTGCCCCATGTCACACGGCACATGGGAGACCAAGTGGGAGCCGTGTCCCTTCCCAGGGCAGCCTGGCATCTCTGCAGCCTCCTCCCTAAGGAAAGGAGCTCAAGGGGAAGTTTGTCATCCGGTAGGGAAGTGGGGGACAGATGGGCAGGAGCAACCAAGCAAGTGAGGCAAGGGCAGGGGAGAGGCTGTGCCCGTCACGGAGGCCAAGGGACAGAGAGCGATCACCAAGAGCTTCTGTTTCCAGGGGTGACAGGTAGGGTGGGAAGGAGAACCTTCCACTGAGGGGGAAGCCTGGAGCCTCAGCCAAGCAAGGGCAGATGGCGGGTAACAGAGCAAGTGTCAGAGACGCAGGGTGCTAACTAAACCCAGAACCCATTCCCATGCCCAGATGCCTGTGTTACCGCACCCTTCCCCCACCAGAGCCCAGCCAGCTTCTCTCCACTCTGCCTCAGGCTCAGGAATTCGGGCCTGGAGTGATTGGCAGCCCTGTGTGTCAGCCCAAAACCTCAGCTTGTGCAGTGAGAACCAAGCCTCAAAGAGGTCGCTCCTGCCATTCAGGCTGTGTAGAGGAAGAGGACCACACATACATATGCACTCACATATAAACACATGAGTACACACACCTCCACACGGACACTTTCGCTTTGTGCTCACATACATGAACACATGCTTACACACATACATGAACACTTACATACATACACACGCACTCACTTTTACACACGACACTTCCACACATAAACAGGTGCTTACACAAACCCACACATGGACTCTTACATACACACCTGCACTGGAACACTTCTATACTGTGCTAGCTTATTTTATGTCAATTTGATATCAGCTAGAGTCATCTCAGCGAAAGAGCCTTAATTGAGAAAACGCCTCCAGAAGATCTGGCTGCAGGCAAGCCTGGAGGGCATTTTCCTAATTAGTGTTTGGTATGGGAGGGCCCGGCCCCTTGTAGGTGGTACCACCACTGGGCTGGTGGTCCTGGGTTCTCTAAGAAACCGTGGGAGCAAGCCAGTAGGCTGCATTTCTCCAGCCTCTGCATCAGCTCCTGCCTCCAGGTCCCTGCTCAGTTTGAGTTCCTACCCTGACTTCCTTCGGTGATGGGCTGTGATGAGGAAGAAGTATAAGCAAAATAATCCCTTACCTCCACAGACTGCTTTTGGTCATAGTGTTTCATATCAGCAATAATAACCCTAAAATACATGCACACGCATATACACACACCTACACATAAACACTTACAAACACACACTCACACACATGCATATACCTACACCTGGACACTTCATACAAATGCTTGCACACAAGTGTTTACACCTATAAAATCACACAATGCTTACACATACTTATGGTTACATACACACATGCACACCTGCTTACACTTACATATATATAATGCTTACACTTACATACACACACATGCACATATGCTTCACCTGTATACACACACATGTTTACACTTACATATACACATATGCTTCACCTGTACACACACATGCTTACACTTACACATACACATATGCTTCACCTGTACACACACATGCTTACACTTACATATACACATATGCTTCACCTGTACACACACATGCTTACACTTACATATACACATATGCTTCACCTGTACACACACATGCTTACACTTACACATACACATATGCTTACACCTGTACACAGACACACACATGCTTACACTTATATACACACATGCACACACGCTTACAGCTATACATGGACAATGCACATACATATACCTACACACCTTCACTTTAACATTTCCATACACACTCATGTACTTCCACTCCCTCACCCACTCACATACACGAACACAGGTACATGCATTCACATAGCAAGACAATTTCACATATGTGTACACATACATGTGTAAGCACACTCATGTTCACACATATGCATGTGCACACACACAGCATAAGAAACAATTCCATACACACTTATATACACACACACACACACACAGGTACATACATATGTGTGCACACATAAAGCTGCTTGGGTCAATGGGTACAGACCCTAGAGTCTCCCCTTTGACATTCCAAGAACATGATCCCTGGTTAGGGACACCTAGGGAGCATCAGTCCTCGGTGGATCCCAGAACAACACCCCAAAAGAGAGGGGACCAAGTCAGCTCTGCTCTCCCACCCATGGATCAGTCCAAGTGCCCGAAATAGACAGTGCCAAGGAGCAGCATCCAGCCACCTCAGCATGCAGATGGGGAAGGGAACTAGACCCAGTAAGGCTCAAGGAGGCCAGGGATGGGAGGAAGCAGGGGGCAGGGGAGGGGCAGGGATGGGAAGAGGCACCAGGAGCCCATGGGCCCTTCAAGGCAGAATGTATCCTCATTCTTGCCATCACCGTATGTATCGGTTCCGAGGCTGATCAGCTGCCCTCAGCAGTATCTGGCTAAGTCGAGAGTTCTGGGGTCCCAATACCCCCCTTTTGTACACTGGTTTGCTGTGAGTCTGTTCATATCAATGGTGTCTTGTTTGATATTATTTCAAGAGACACACCTAAGCAGTGGCAATTCAGCACAGAGACCCTGGTTTTAACTAAGTCCCAGCTGACAGGCAGCCAAGTGGTCCTGGTCACTCTGCTGGCAGTCCGTGGGTGTGCATCCATCACATGCAGAGGCAGACCTATCAGTGATGCCCTGGCTTCACGTGTGTGCATCCATCACATGCAGAGGCAGAACTATCAGTGATGCCCTGGCTTCACGTGTGTGCATCCATCACATGCAGAGGCAGAACTATCAGTGATGCCCTGGCTTCACGTGTGTGCATCCATCACATGCAGAGGCAGAACTATCAGTGATGCCCTGGCTTCACGTGTGTGCATCCATCACATGCAGAGGCAGACCTATCAGTGATGCCCTGGCTTCACATGTGTTGAAGTGGGACTGTAGGATAGAGGACCAGGGCCCATGCTGTAATCCACTGTGAGCTGCAGAAACTACTGCAGAGTCAGTGAGGAGTATTTCCGCATGGTGCTACAGGGATGCTATATTTCTGTCTTCCTCGTACTGCTTTGCTAATATAAATTAGTAAAATTTATTCAGTTCATAAAGTATGTTGGGTCATTAATAATCCTGTTTACTCTAGTCTGTTATTGTGTGCCCTAAGAGACCCAATATATAGTGGCATCGTCAACTCAGCACGGGGAGCAAAAGGGACAAGAAAAGGAAGCCATTATTGGTACCAGCCCCTCCACAACTCCATCACAGTTGGCAGACCCAGCCACGCTGCAGACAATGGGCATCAGAGGGTCTGGGGATGCCCTTGTCATGGAGGGTTAACCTTGACAACACTAGGAAGGATGAAGTCAGGAAATCAGGGGTTCCCTTGTCCTGATGGCCAACCTTAGCTAAAGAGGGGAGGACCAGGATTAGCATAGGCCACCAAGGAAAAAAGACCCCAGCAGGCATTCAGAGGGCTGGAAATCCTTCTGGAGTGGGGAAAGATGGTATTTTTCAGGCACTGTGTGGCCCATATCACTTCACTCTCAATGCCCACACCCTTGAGGAGGTGTATGCTCTCTGTGTCTGCTTTGCCTGCTTTTCTAAGCCAAGTACCAAACCTGGGTCCCTTCAGTCATGTCTTACTGAGGGAATCCCCGCCAAAGGTCAGAGTCTCTGCGGACTCGCTCCAAACCCAAAGCTACCTGCAGTTGATTTAAGCCTTGGACTTTGTCTCCAGGCTTACTTTGTCATTGTGGTGCCAGCAGAGGGACTTAGGGATGGCATCCAAAGCCCATCTGCACAAAGGGACCAGGGAACAGGTTACTATCGCTGCTTTCTGAGCCTGTGCCCCACCACCTGCTAGCGCAGGAGAGTGTGGGCATCTCAATCAGGCATGCTCCCAGCTGTAAATCTCTCAGGAGAGACAGGATCCAGCCATGCAGAAGGTGGGTCTGAGCACTTTGACAGGAAGAAAGGCAGCTGCCTGAAGCACTCCGTGAGGGAGTAGAGCTCTATCAGATAGGACAGCAGCACCCAACAGAAGCTGCAGCCACTCTGCACCTCTCCCACGAGGCACTGGCCAACTGCCGCGTGTGCAGAAGTCTGAGGGCTGGAGCTCGGCTCAGGGGTACAGCATGGGCTTGGCACGCACAAGGTCCTGGCTTCCTGCTGCACGCCAAAGAAAAGTAAGTGGTTCCTCCAGCGAGGATGCTTCCAGACGTGTGCTCAAAACACCTGGAAATGGATTTCTGTCAGGTTTGACACCCTGCTCCCAACAGCGTCATGTACAACAACCTAACAGTCAGGAATCTGTGCCCATCGGAGGCACAATCTGTGAGTGGAGAGACCGTGATCTGTCTGGGTCTGTCCAAATAATGAGGCATTATTTGACTTTAAAAAATGAGAGAAATTTGGAGCTGAAGAAATGGTCAGTCAGGGATGAAAAGTCGAGCAAACCCAGCATAGTTCAACAGGGGGAGACAGAAGGCTAGTGACTGTCGGGCCTTCCAAGCTCACCAGCATGCCCCAAGCAGCCCTGACTTCAGAAGGTTTCCAAAAGGCCCAGCATCCTAGCTGAGCTCACCCATCACCCCCTTGCAGCCTAGGTGCCAGGTACAACATGGCTGCCAGGCCTGCTCTGAGGGCATGAGATGGTTCCCATCCTCATGAGAGTCTGAGGCTTGGGTTTGAGTCCTCCTTCCATGACCTCTTTGTGTCTCCCTTCCTAGCCTCAGTTTCTCCTTTGATAAAACCAAGAGTTAGGGCCAATGATCCTAAGACCTTTCTGTGATCTGGGACCCAGGGTTCCAGAGGCTTCTGAGTTAGTCAGACGATGTAGTCTACATGGGAGTAACAAATGTGTCTGACTGCAGGCCTGCAGGAAGTGGAGTCTGGGGTTTCCCCGAAGGCACACAGCGGTCCTCAGCCCTTCCCCTGGAGCTGATCACAAAAGCTCCACCTTGTGCCTCAATGTAGGCAAAAGGTTTAAGAGCCTTTTAAGGATGCCACTTAATGGAGTCAGCCAAGCCCGCGCCCCAGAAACCCGTCATGCTTTTAAGGGAGAAAAATAATACACACCCGGGGTTCCAGCTTTCGCTCACCCTCATCAGATGGCTTCCCTAAGACCAGCAACAACAGTGACCATCCCCCTACCCTGTGAACACAGCTGTGAACACTGCTCCCCTCCCCCAGCCCTGCCCACAAAAAGAGGGGAATTACATCCATCTCCCAGATGAGCCCTGGAGCCAGAACAAATGAGAAGCGGGGGCAGGGATTGAACCCAAAGCAAACACCTCCACTTAAGGAGCAGGTCATAAAGGGCCTCAGTTTACCACTCCAGGAAAGACTGGCAGACGGCTATGACCTTGTAGCGTCCTGGGCATCTAACATCTCCAGGTCAGCACCAAGTGCTTTATAAAATAACAACGTTTGGGGGTTTGTTTGTTTGTTTGTTTTTGAGACAGGGTCTCCTGTAGCCCAAGTTACCTCTGAAATCACTATGTAGCTAAGGATGACCTTGAACTTCTGATCCTCCAGCTTCCACCTCTTGAGTGTTAGGATTGCAGGTGACACCACCATGCCTGGTTTCTGAGGTGCAGAGAATGGAACTCAGAACTTCTGGCATGCTAGGTCAGCACCCTACCAATTGGACCACATTCCCAGGCCAGACGATCAAGACGCTTACATATGATCACCATCAGACCCAAGTGCTCCGCCACTGACACCTAAGAACACCTCTCAGCTCTCTGGGTTCCCCTAGAGTCAGGACTTTCCATCCTTGGCGCTGTGGGCTGGGTCATTGGGCAAGTGGAGCGGGGTGGGGGGTGGGGTGCAGGGCACCAGGGACAAAAACACCCCTGTTGATGGCACTGTCGTAAGCTGATATGCGTGAATTCACCAGATGGCAAGAGCCATGAGCCTGCCAAAGTCCGCCCAGCAGGAGGGATGCCCTTGCCACCCAGAAGTCCCTTCCTGTGTCTACTCAACCTCCCCAAGTCCCACATGAGTTTTCTAAAAGTAGGCAACACCGCTATACTCACTATACTCATCCCCAAGAAACCAACCCCAGTCTTCCAGGAGGGGCAGGGCCCTGGTGACATCAACCGATTTCTGTGTGCTGTATTATCTCACACACACCCCTTCCAGAAGTGCCCGTGCCTCTTAAAGGTTCTCTGCAGCCACCCGTGTAAATGGAATCGTCGTGTCCCTCAGGAGCCCAGTGTCTGAGGAAACATCCCTGCTTCCCCGCCAGTGGGCACGAGCTTTTGTGGTGGGAATGGCTGTCCCCAGGCGTTAATTTGATCTACGCATCACTTTCAGTTCACAAGAAATGGAAACTCACTTTTATTAGAAACCCTACAATCTCTTGACCTAGCCAGTCAAATGGTAGGGATGTCCCCTCCCCAGGGTGGAAAGGGCTAACCAACAGTGTAGAAGGACCACCCAAAGAAAGTGCTTGGACCCACAGGACAGGACCCTCAAACACTGCACATCCCTTGCAGTCAGCCCAAGTTCACCTCCATACAGAGACTCTGAGCCTCTGGCTCCTTCCAAGTACTACTGTTCCGAGGCTTCCATGGGTCCTTGTGTCCCTCAGCTGTGACCCAGGGCACAAAGGTGATGCCTTCCACTTCTACTCTTGGTCCACTGAACAGACCTAACTAGGGATGCCGCCACACATAAGATCGGTGGGACTTGAGAGCACTGCCCAGTCTGGTGGCCACTTCCTGACAGCACTGAATGGAGCACAGCTCTCAATCAGGCAATCGGCCAGTGAGATTCACCAAAGCAGGACAGGAACACTGCCCGGAGGTGCCTGTCAGTGGCCGGCACCCACAGGCCTCATGGCTCAAGCTAGCTTTGCTGAAAAGTTGAACCGTGGCTTTGAGCACCTAACGTCTTCCCAGGAGAGGTAGCCCCATCCATATAGCATGTCACCTTTTTCCTGTGACATTAAATCCCACAGAGCTGCCACGGGGCTCTGTCTGCCTCACTGGCAGTCACTAGCAAAGACTGACAGAAGGACAGTGGCCTAGATGGCCAAGGGGCCCCAGACCTGTGCATAAGTCTGATAATAAAACAGGAAGTCCCTGACTTCCAGAGAGGTTGGAGCCAGGAATAGTGGAATCAATAAATTGGGGGTGGGCGGGGGCACTGTTGTCCCCAAAACCAGTCCCAGTGGCCAGATATGGACTCAACACCCGACTCAGTTGTGCTGCCCCGGCTGGTCACATGAAGGGTTGGAGCTAAGACTACTCACACCCGGCTTGTTCTGCACAGTGGCAAGCTGTGTAGACTAGAATTTGCCTTCTGCTTTACCCTGACAACCCGCACTGGGGTAGAGTCACGCTGAGAAGAAGGTTTGGGACAAAATAGTCTCTGACACAGATCGGTCCCTGCCCCTGTCAGCACTGACGCCATGCTGTCTGAGAAGCTCAAGGCAGAGGATGCAGAAAGAGAGGAAAACTTAACCAGCAGCCATGCCCAGATTCCCAATCCACCTCTCCCCGTGGACCACGCATCTTTCACACCTTGCCTGTGTCACCTGCACACATGGCACAAGACTTAGCTTCTCCCCGAGTTCCCCAGCTGCGCCTCAGGGTGCAGAAAGCTCACCCTGCCTTCTTTCCCTTCTGTCAGTCACCCTCCTGTAAGATAGGGAAACACCCTTGCTGCTGGTTCCCACAGAAGGCGCCTGGCTCTCCAAACCCTACACAGAAAGAGAACAGAAAGCTGGCTTCTGCAGCTGTGCCAGGCACCTTTGTGTGCAGTCCACTCCCCCTGAACCCATCCGCCCCAGCCTGATCCCTCACGCCTAACTTAGCAGCCAAGGGCGGACCTCTGTTACCCAACCACAGGCTCAGGTATATGTCTGTCTATACCTCATCCCTCCGCGGAGCCTTCTGAGCCATGGAAACGGCACCTTATGCAGATCAAGGGCTCCTCCATCTGCTTCTGAGAGTTCCCGCTTCCCCTTAATAACCTGTTTTAGGGGATGCGGTACATGCAGCAGATGATACGACTTTATTTTTGCAAACCCAGTTGGTCCTGGAGCGCTGGCAGCCACAATAATAGAAGAATGCGCCTGTTGCCGCCTTGCCGAGTCTGCAGACTGCACTGCATTGAAACAACTGAGCAGGGGGGCCTCCCTGATCAACCGAGGGAGGTGGCCAGGGTCCCAGCAGACAGGCATGCCAGGCCTGGCCATCTCCTCCCCTTAGACCCTCCCTGCTTTTGCCTCGGCAGTTCTTGACAAAGGTAGAAGTGTGTCTCCTAAAAGGCTTAGACCGAAGTCCTAACCACTAGTCTCTCTGAATGTGATCTTATTTGGCAGCGGGGTCTTTGGAGCTGGAATGGAGCTGTGGTTGTATTAGAGGGGATGCTCCGTAACCCAACACAGACGGCGTGCTTACTAGGAGAAGACACAGAGTCTTGTTTGGGCCTGAAGGTGCAGAAGCTGGAGATACGCAAGGATGGGCTGAGGACTGTTGGAGCCCTCTGGAAGCTGGGAAGAGGGAGGAAAGATCTGCCAGCACCCATCCTGCCGGCCCGCCCCTCTGCAAAGGGTTGAGCAGCAGCCCCTCTCCATTCCAGACTCAGCCGTGCCGCAGAAGCTGTGGCTGCTGCGTGGCTAAACAGCCATGCCCGGGCACCAGGCAGGCAGACAGACAGACAGACAGAGGCACTGGACATTGGCCCTGCTGCTCCTCCCAGGACTCCCCAGTGCCCCGAGGATACTTCGATCCTCAAAAAGTCACTTCAGAGGCTGAGAAGACTTAGCTCTAAGAGTGATGGCTGCTCTTTCAAAGGACCAGGGTTTGATTTCCAGCACCCACATGGCTACCCACAGTCAACTGTTACCCCAGTCTCAAGGATCTGAAGCCCTCTTCTGGCCTCCAGGCACTGTGCATGCATGGTGCAGAGACATACATGCAGGCAAAATACCAAACACATAAAATTAAAACAAAACCATTTTTAAGGCTCATTTCACCCACAAAGGCAACCGGAGCATCCGTTCTGTGTCCCAAGCCATCTACGGTTGTTTTAGAACTTTTTGGAAAGGTGGGTAGACAGCTAATTTTCCTTTGGATTTGACAAGAAGCTGCAGTGTCTGGCTGGCATGTTCACCTCCAGCCCCTGTCCCCCATGGTCATCAGTTAAACCCAGGTGGACTAGAGAGTCCAGGGCAAGGTCTGGCATCCCCAGAAGCAATCACAAGCACAGAGGCAGGAGAATTCCCACTTTCAGCTCCACCCTTACAAATGTTCATGGGGCCAGCTAGATGGCTCATAAGACAGAGGGGTACTGGAGAACAAGCGTGGGTCAGACCGAGCAGGAGCCACAGCTAAAACAAGTGGGCAGTTTCTCAACAGTGTGGTGCCCAAGGCCGTAGGTGGCCAATCCTAAAACAAGGAGGGGCCATGGGTACGCAGCTGCCTGCAGGAGAGAAAGAGGGCTTCTGCAAGGTCAAGGTGGGCACCTGGTCCTGAACCAGGGAGAAGGCACAAGTCTAGGAAGGTTACAGTAAAGGGAGTACAGGGCAATAAAGGGAGCCCCAAGGAGGAGATGCTGGCGTTTGAGGCTCACAAACCAGACTAAGGGCCTTAATACAAGGGGAGGTGCCTAGTCTTACTGCAACTTGATATGCCATGCTTGGTTGAGTTTCACGGGAGGTCTGCCCTTTTCTGGAGAGAAATGGAGGGAAAGTGGATGGAAATGGCAGAGGGAAGTTGGGGGGCAGGGACTAGGAGGAGAGGAGGGTGGGGAAACTGCAGTTGGGGCATAAATATAATAAAATAATAATAATAATAAATAATAATAATAATGAGTGCTAAGGACATGTCACATGAGCAGAAAGGAGGACAAGGAACAGGGGTGCTCCACACAGAGCCCGTCACCCAGAGGGGCCCTGAAGGGTCTCACCCAGAGGGGGTGGTTTGCAGCCAGGGCAGACCCCATTTGAAGCCCCTTCCACAAGAACATACTTCAGCTCCACAGTCAGCCTCACTCTGGGCTTTGGAGGCCAGACTGGCTCTGAGGCAGGGGTCATGTCCCAGGGCGGGGGCAGCAGGCATCTCAGAAGTGCCTGGCTTCCTTTCTCTTAGGCACGGTCGCTCACTGGTGTCATATGCAGGAAGCCCGAGCAGCAGGATAATAGGTGCAGGATTAGCAGACAGACATGCTCAACTCGGCATACATGCCTGGACCTCCTGTGTCCCAGCTCCAGAATCCCTGAACTCCAGCCTTGAATTCAGGTCAAAAGGGTCAACCATCCTGTCTGCCCCAGAACACTGAGACAAGCCATGACTCTCTGTGAGACTTTTGAGACACCATGTCCCCTGGCCCTCTCTCAGTCCCCCCCCATTATCTGGGAATAATAGCCCACAGGTACTCATCCATCCAACACGGCAGTTGGTTTTGTTCAGTCCTGCTGGGCACTAACATGATAAGGGGCAGTGGGAGTGAAGGGGCTCTTCTACCTCCCGGCCTGAGGTCCCTGAATAATTGGTCCTGGGGTTCCATAGGTTCAAGACTTGCACCAGGACCTTTGAGACTACTGCTGGATCCACAGGAAAGAGTCAGTAGCCCCTTCCTGGAAGAAACTGTGGAGAGGTGCCTGGTATTTCCGAGCTTCTGTACGGGAGGCCTCCAGTAAGGTTCCCCTTCCCTGCGAGTCCCTGGTGGCCGTCTCTGAGTCTTGAGGAAGCAAGTGGGGCCCACGGAAGCTCAGCTGCCATGCTCATAATCCCAGGCAGCTTCACTCTGAAGCCATCAGTTCAGGACGGCACCCTGTAAATTTAGAACGTATGATGGCTGATACTGCCAGCATTTGTATGAGGAGAGAGAGAGAGAGAGAGAGAGAGAGAGAGAGAGAGAGAGAGAGAGAAATCTGTGCACCATCACACTGTCACCCTGCAGCCTACTGAGGCACTCACAGGAGACAATGCATTTTTCCAAAGTAACAAGACATCTCTGAGGAGTCTATGAGGCCAGGGACCGGCACCAGTCTACTTCCTACAAGGACCCCTCCCCTTCTCACATTTGCCTAAAAATAAAGTCCCTCCTGGCACAAAACTACTCCATCTTCCCAGAGCATAAGCTTCCTCGGAAGCTAGCAAAGAGATCAGCTCTGCCCCTCTCCAGCCCCATGCATTCTTCAAACTCTGTGTCTGCCCAGCGTCTGCAAAGCTGATCCAGTCCTCGGGGCTCACCTCCAAGTCAGCACAGAGAATGCCAGGTGAGGCCAAGCCAGCTCTCTGTTCAAGGAGCAAAATCCCCCCTCCCTAGGGTCCTTGGAGATCTGATGACTCAGCCCTGCTCTGCCCTGTCCTGTTGGGCTCAGATTCCCAGGAAGCCTTTACTACAAATAACCCGGGCAGGGTCTGGGGCTTCCTGAAGCTGGCCATTTAATTGCTTTGAGGCAGAATGCATCAGAGCTCCTCTGGTTCTTCTCAGGGACCTATGTGGTGCCCACAACATGAAGTGTGGATGAGGCAGCCTGGGATAGGCCCCAACCTGTAATTATATAGGAAGAGGCGAGAGCAGGAACCAAGCCCAGGGCTCCTGCAGGCTGTGTCTGTCCTGAGCAGGGCCCTGAGAGCAGAGGTGGCTGGCAGAAGAGCCACGTTTATAATTGGGACTATGCAGAGCCTTGGGTGGCCTGGAGCAAGGTCTGTGTTCTGCAAAGAAGTGGTCTGTGCATCCATGCAGACAAGAGGAGGAAGAAGTCTACAGGAAGAGAAGCCAGGCTGTGGTCTGCAGGGGTAGCTATAGGGACGGAAAGGAGAGGGCGGAGGACTACAGCTGGGAGTGGGGGAGAAAGGTGACAGAGGTCAGTGATAGGGACCCAGACCTTCTGTGTGGGAGGTGCTGGTGCCACTACAGAGCTTGCTGTGGAGACAGCAGGTGATGAGTCCTTGCTTGCGGTCCCTTTTGATAATGCTGGGAAGGAGAGTGAGGCGGTCACCAGCACAGAGCTGCCACACAAAGGCTGTGAGTTCTCAAAATGCAGTAACTGGGGAGATGATTCAAAGGGTAAAATGTGTGTGACCCATGAGATCCTGAGTCCTATGCCCAGAACTCATGTCCAAGAAAAAGAAGTTGGTACGCTCTTGCAATACCAGCACTGAAGAGGTGGAGTTGGGAAGACACCTGGGGCTCACTGGCCAACCAGCCTAAGTGAATCAGTGAGCTCCAGGACAGTCAGAAAAGAGAGAGAGAGAGAGAGAGAGAGAGAGAGAGAGAGAGAGAGAGAGAGAGAGAGAGAGAGAGAGAGAGAGAGAGAGAGAACGTAGGTGTGTGTACATAGGTGTATGTATGTATGCATGTGTGTGTGCATAGGTGTGTTTGTATGTACGTATATGTGTGTGTATCATGTACGTGTACATGGGGGGTGTTGGATCATGGTTGGCTTCTGTTCCCTACACACATGTGCACATGTGTGCACCTACACGCACATAACACACAAAAGGACATGAGCTAAGAGCATTCTGGGGAAGAGTTAGCTCCTACTGACACGGCCTTGAGCTGTCTGGTGTTGGGTGTGTGCCAACACAGCAGGGCCTGCAGAGGCCTTTGTGGGTTTTGACGAGAGACACATCCATAACAGTCCTCACACTGAAGGGAGAGAAAACATATTCGGCCCCTGCCCTCCTTCCAGACCCAAAGAGGAACCTCCCCCCTTCCACGGGAAGTATGCATAGCCCTATGTTCCAGAGATGGAGGTTCAGGAGGTTGCTAAGCACTTGCTAGTGGGCAGCTGGGGTCTGAAAGTGCCGTGCCAGCTCCTCTCTGCCATGCAACCTCTGTCCTGGGTTTCCTTTATGGGACAAGCCCAAGGCCCCACAGGCCAAGCTGCCCATCTCCCATAGCCAGAGGTGGGTATCTCACCCATCTGCTCCTCCTGGGGCAGCCCGCTCCAACCCACTCCACCTATCACCTCCTCCTGGGGCAGCCCGCTCCAGCCCTCAAACCACCCTCAGGTGACACACCCAGACCACCCCAGCCACAATGCACCATGCCACATCCCAGTCGAGCCACGTGGCTCCCACTGGCTGACAGTTGGACAATGGAGAGGCGCTGTGGTCCAGGACAGAGGTGAACATCCGTGAGCTGTGTCTTGTGAATGTCCTCACCTGTGCAGGAGGGCCCCTGTGTTCCCAAGAGACTCTCTCTCTCCTTTCATTAGACAGGGCTGTCTTCAGAAAATTCTCCTGCAACTTGAACACTAGCCCAAACTGGTGTCTGTCCTGCCCAACCCCAGGCACCCAGACCCAAGAAGAAGAAGGAACACATCCAGGTGGGCCCCCCAGAGCCCAGGAACCAAACAGGAGGGAGCTTTGTGGCCCAAGAGGGGTGGTCTGGGCCATCTCTGGTCAGGGAGTGCAAGCAGCCTTTGGCAAAATCTGCTTCTAATTTTAACCTTATTATAATAGTTATACATATTCACTGCAGAAGATTTAGAAACTACACATATGCAAAAAGAAGAAAATAAAAATATCTCATAATCCCACTAACCCGAAATAACTTGTGCTAACGTTTTGCGCATATCCATGCTCCCAGACTTCCCCAGGCATAGGCTGTGTATTTCTGGTGCCAAGTGCAAGCATACTGTACATCCCATATTCTGTAACTTTTCTGCATTTAACTCAGTGTCATTATCAAATCACTAACTGTTCTTCTACAATGTCACCTCATAATGGCCGAATTAGCAGAGGACAGTCGGGGTAATTTCACAACACAGAAAATTGTCTCTAGGCATTAAATATGAAAGTGGCCTTTTGGGAAGGAAAAAACACTTCTCTGTCTTGGGCCCAAACTCTGTTATGTCAGAAAAACAAACAAACAAACGTTATCTGCCTTGAGGAAACAGCTTCCTGGAGGGATATGTCTGGTCACCCTGGGGTGTTGACTCCCACCTTGGGGATCATGTTGTCCAAGGTATTTCAGAGACTAAGACTGTGGGGGGTCTGAGCATCGAGCACAGGTTAGTTCTCGGTGAGAGGCCATGAGTGACAGACACAGGGTGGTCCCACAAATTCACATTGACTCTGCTGAGAGCAAGATGCACCCCTCAAATGTGGAACAGGTGCTCAGGTGGGGTCTGCTGCCCGAGCCCCGAATCCTTGAGGCAGAGAACAGATGGGTTGCAGAGCACCAGAAGCTGGAAACCCAGGAAAGGGAACCCTGGACAGAGCCAAGAATGGGCAGTCATCAGCTGTGCCAGCCCCTGACCTGCTGGGACCTGGTGACAGTGTACCTGAGAAGGACCACGGCTGTAGTGTCCCTGACGCAGGGAGTCTGTCACCTTCTAGCTTGCTTGGCTTTCTGTCTTGCTTTGGTGAAGGCCCCAGCAATGGATGTAGCGGAGAGTGGGGAGAATCTACCCACACAGAAGTCGGTCTACGAGCACTCCTGAGGCTGGGCCAGGGCAAGAGGCCCAAGACCTTGGGGCACAGGGAGAACTCTGAGTCTCCTGATTTTAGGGGACTGCCACAGGCATCTATGACAGCGAGTGATGTCCCTGAGCCCACCGTGATGCTTCCTGCCCATGACAGCTGGTCCTTCCTGGAATGTCTGGGAAAGATGGAGTCCCATTCTTCTCCCTCTTCTCCTGAGCAATGCTGGCCAGTAGTGGACCCTGGGACAGAACTAAACCCCAGACTCTGCTCATGTGTTTCTGCCCATTCCAGGAAGGAATGTGTCCACTTTTCCTCCTCTTCAACTTCCCCTCTGTCCCTGGCTCCTCTCACATCATGAGACTGCAGAGGGTATTTAGGGGGAGCAGGAATAACTCAGTCCCGGACAGCCTGGGGACCACAACCCTCACAAGGCCTGGTTCCTTACTCTAGACCTGAACATTCCATGGACACTGTGAACTTGGGACAATAAAGATAGGCAAACCTGGAGACTTCCCAGAGGAACATTAGCACAGCCACAAAACACAGGTTCCTGGGTCACACACTACTTCTCCAGGTCCAGAAACTTCAGGATAAGATCAGCAAGCAAAGGTGCCTGTAGTATCTCTGTGACTGTGATTCTCACAGGGTCCCAAAAGCCACTTCCATGAGTTCAGATCTACGACCCAAGACCATCTTACAGCCTTGAACATACCGACCTAAAAGCAACTCCTTCCCTCTGTCAAATAAAGCATGGCTATTCTCCATATGTAAAGAGCTCCCTGAGATCAATAGGATTCCATAGAAACAAATTATGTGTATAACCACTTTAACAGAAATGCAAGTGGCCAAAAAAAAAAAATGTAGACAATACTGAGCATTCCCAGAGTCCGGGATACATAAGTTAAAAGGAGAGATGATTTCTACAGCCTGCCTGAGAAAGACCCTACAAAAGTATGATAGCTGATGTCAGTATGGCTATAGATAGAGGATATCCCACAGTGCAGAGACTTCTATAAATACTCTTGACTTTTTATAAAATAATCCAGGTGTCATTTTAAATTAAAACTTAAGAAAGGCAGATCTCTTGCCCCGGGAACTCTACTTTGGGGATTTTCTCTGAGAAAGCTAAAAATGCCAGAGAATGCTTGGTGCACAACACTGTATATGTGTTGGTTGTAGAAGAGGCCGCTTCTCATCAGTACTAAGACAGAGGCCCCGCTTTTGGAAAGGTAGATTTGAGGAGGAAGGGAGAGTGAGATTCAGTGGTCAACAGTCCTGTCCTAAGAGTTAACCTGGTGAACATGCAATGACTAATTCCTGGGGTAGACTAAGGAGATAGCTGAGTTAGGAGAGAGTTCACTGTGCAAACATGAGTCACCGAGTTCAGATCCTCAGCACCACATAAAAGGGTTGGGCATGGTGGTATGGTATACCTGTAATCCTAGTGTTGGGAAACAGACAGGAGGAGCCCTGGATTTGCTGCTAGCCAGTCAGGCTAGCTGGATTGGCATGCTCCATGGTCTCTAGAGAGAGATCCTGGCTTCGGGGGTAGAGGGACTGAACAGATGACTCAGTGGTCAAGAGGTAGCCTTGAAGACGACCTGAGTTTGTTCCCAACAATAGGCAACTCGCAACTATCTGTAACTTCAGTTCTGGGGGATCTGATGCCAACTTTTGGCTTCCTTGAGCACCTACACATAGACACACAGACACACACAACAAAGGAACTAGGTACAATATTATCTCTCTCTCTTTCTCTTTCTCACCACAGCCCCCTTCCCTCTCCCTCTCCACTGTGACCAAGTAGATGTAGCTGTTTCAGTAAATAGAGACTCTGATACCACTACACTTGAACCTTAGAAAAATAACAAAAAGGAAGTTTTAGCTTGGATTTTTATTGCTGTGAAGAGACACCATGACCATGGCAAATCTTATAAGTAAAACATTTAATCTAATTGGGGTGCCTTACAGTTTCAGAGGTTCAGCCCATTATCATTGTGGGGACCATGGTGGCATGCAGGCAGACATGGTGCTGGAGGAATAGCTGAGAGTCCTACATCCTGCAGCAACAGGAAGTTAACTGTCATACTGAGGGAAGTTTGAGCAAAGAGACCTCATAGCCTGCCTCCACAGTGACACACTTCCTCCAACAAGCCCACACTTGCTTCAACAAGGCCATACCTCCCATTAGTGCCACTTCCTTTGGGGGCCATTTTTTCTCAAACCACCACATTCCACTCCCTGGCCTCTAAAGGCTTATAGTCATATGATAGTGCACAAATGCATTCAGTTCAACTTCAAAAGTCCCCACAGTCTATAGCAGTCTCAAACCTCTTTCAAAGTCCAAAGTCTCTTCTGAGATGCATGGCAATCTCTTAACTCTAACCCCCCTGTAAAAATCAAAATCAAAAAGCAGATTGTGAATATATACAACTGTTATTGGATTAATAAAGAAGCTAACTGCCTGGTAATTGGTCAGGTAGAGGGTTTGTGGGGCAGGTAGACAAAAGGAGAGCATGAAAAAGAAGAGAGGGGAGTCTCAGAATCACAAGGAAACACAGAGAGAAGGTGACGAACTTACCACACTAAGAAAAGTACCAAGCCACGTGGCAGAGTGTAGGTAAGAAATATGGGTTAATTTAAAATGTAAGAGTTAGCTAGTAATAAGCCGGAGCTATTGGCCAAGTATTTGTAATTCATAATAAGTCTCAGTGTGGTTATTTGGAACCGACTGTTGGTACACAGAAAAAAATCTGCCTACAGAAGATCACATCCTTCTAACATATAATGGCACAGGATATATATTATTGTCCCAAAATGTAGGGAAGGGAGCATAATGAGGAAATACTGGACCAAAGCAAGACTGAAAACTAGCTGGGCAAACTCCAAATTCTGCACTTCCATGTCTGATGCCCAAATACTCTTCAGATCTCCAACTCTGTTCAGCTTTATTGACCGCAACACACTTCTTTTTCTTGAGCTGGTTCCACTCGCTCTTAGCAGCCTTTCTCGGCAAGTATCCCACAACTCCGGCATCTCCAAAATCTTGGACTCTCCAAGGCAATCCAGGCTTCAACTTCACAGTTTCACACAATGGCCTCTCTAGGCCTCCATTCAGGGACACCCCGACGCATGCCTGTCCTCAGCAGCTTTCCCTAAACTTGGAGGCAAATTCCATAGTCCACTTTTTTCTATCCTTAACTATAAAACCAGAACCATATGGCCAAAGCTGCCAAGTTCTGCTGCTTACTGGGACTGGAACATGGTTGCCTCATTCAATTCCATCTTCATCAGCTTTCTGTATTTTACTGCCTAAGCTCATCTGTTCTGAAACTCGCTCTGTAGACCAAGCTACCTCAAACTCAGAGATCTGCCCACCTCTGCCTTCCCAGTGCTGAGATCAAAGGTGTGTGCCAACAAACCCTGCTTTAAGTTTTTCTTTAGTTTCTTTCTACAAGTTGGAAACTTAGTTGGGTGGGATCTTGCCCTGAGGTCACCACTTCTTTTATCCTATTTCTTAATCTGTCTCTCCTTAAACACAGGATTTAGCTCCATTCTACTTCCTGGTGCTCTTTTTTCTCTTCAAAATTTACTTTTTGTTATTTACTCAGCTCATCTTGCTCCTTATTATTATAAATCTTCATCATCATTAACACTAATAACCACATAACAGAGTCAATACTACAGTTTTGAGATTTCTTCTGCCAACAGAATTAATCCAAAACTCTTCACTTTAGCTTCAAGCAAACTCTTTGGAAAAGAGCAAAATGCCACTACTTTCTTCACAAAAATATTACAAAAACAATCTCTAGAAAACATACTAAATCTCCTCTGAAACCTCTTGACTGAGCCCCCTAACCATAGTTCAAATCATAGTATCACTGTCTTCCATGTTCCTACTAGTATGGCCCATTAAGCATTCTGCTGCTTTCCAACCCAAACTAACAAAGTTCAATTTTTTCCAAACAAACACATAGTCAGGCCCTATCAGAGCAATACCCCACTCCTGGTACCAAATCCTGTCTTAGTTAGGTTTTTATTGCTGTGAAGAGACACCATGACCACAGCAACTCTTACAAAGAAAACTTTTAACTGGGGTGGCTCACTTATAGTTTCAGAGGGTCAGTCCATTATCATCATGGCAGGAGGCATGGCAACATACAGACAGACATGGTGCTGGAGGAATAGCTGAGAGTCCTACATCTTGGAGGCAACAGGGAGTTGACTGGTTGCCACACTGAGGAAAGCTTGAGCAAAAGAGACTCCAAAGCCTGCCCCCAGAATCACACACTTCCTCCAACAAGGCCACAAACCCTAGCAGTACCAACTCCTTTTCAAACCACCACAGGTGGTATTTGTTGTCTTGTGTGTCCTATGCAACCTTTGTCATCTACTGATATATACGTACACCCTACACACACCCCCAAACACCCCTGCTCATCTAGTCCCAGGGAAGAGAGACATATGGTCCCCACAGCTCTGTTTCCCACCTGTCTCCTCTTGCCCACTGTGCCTTGAGTTCTCCTGGTGAGAACACAGACGCATCTGCTTGCTTGTCTTATCACTCACCTTAGAATGTCTAAGTGGATACTTCTGGACCTGGACTGTGAATTCCCACAGCACTGATGTCCAGCACAGTTCTGGTTTAAGTTTTTGGGCTCTCTGACACTGGGGAACCTGTCAAGGCAGTCAAGTCGTTGAGCCTTGGGGATGGATTGGGAAAAGCCCAGGGACACCCAGGAACAGAGCCAGCACCTCATTACTAAGGCATGTGGCACCTGCCTATCCCCTTGGGGCTGGGTGGGGGTCCCCCACTTCTTAGCACAGGCTGGCAACTTGCAACCTTTCCTGGCTGTCTTTCATATGTCCTGGCCTCTTCCTCCTTCTCACAGAGTGTGGCTTGTGGGCAGCTCCATTTAGCTCACTCCCATGTGCTTCGTGTACAGTTGCTGGGAGTGGACACCAGCCAAGACAAGGAACCTGGTGACCTCGGCCAAGATGAGACTGCTCCACCTCTCCAAGTCTTGGTAGGTCAGGTGATGTTTCTGGAGGGATTTCTAAGCATTTCTGTGAGCTTCATGTCTGAGATGTCCTCAGCCTTTCCATTATAACGTGGACCATTGGACTTCAATTTAGAACATCCATGCTGGCCTGGAGACAGTTCTCCCAGGTCTGAGACCCTTGGGACTGACTCCACAGATGCAAGAACCTCCCTTGGAGTTGCCGCTTAACCTACATGCTTGTTGAGTTGGGAAGCTACCTGATGTTAGTATTTCAGCCCACACTGATCTTTGTCAATTATGCTCCAGTATTTGAGCCCTAACCAGCTTTAAATTGAATCAGGACAAAATCATCAGAATAAAAAGAGCCCAAGCCACAGCCTTTCAATTCCAGCACTAAAAAAAAAAGTTATACATTTCATAATGGCCTTCTACCCTATAATGAACAGGAAAAATAAATTAGATTCCAAGCTAAGGGTATATTTATGCAATTTCATTATGTGCCCATGAGCAAGCCTGGTTTTCACCAAGATAAAAATGAATACTCAGAAACACTCACGCTAAATAAATGGAGTGATTTAACAGCTTAACAGGGAGCGTGGAAGAGGAACTGAAGGACAATGTCAAAAATGGAAAAATAAAAATAAGAGGCTCAATACACCGCCCTGCACCAGTGCAAAGTGCCTTCGGCAATTGGAGCCAACTGCCTGAGGGCAGCAGTGAGGCCTGTCCCTTGAGGCGTCTTATCCCTAGAGCTCAGGTGATCTAAAGCCAGGAGCGGCAGACGGAATGTGTGCTCCTCCTGATGCTGGCCCTGGCACTGGCTCTCAGCACTTCCGGTGGACCTAGCCTACACACCCCGCCCCTGTGGGAGGATCCAAGCTCATAGTCCCCGCCCCCAAAGGGCGGGTCAGATGCCACACTGGGTGGTTCAAGGCCATAAAACCTGCTCCCCTGCGGATGGGTCTAACCCACACACCCCACCCCCTGGAGGACGTGTCCAAATGTATACCGCCCCCTGTGGGCGGGTCTGAGCCCACACTCCTGCTCCCCCAGAGGGGCAGGTCCAAGGAAAACACGCTCTGCCCCCCCCACAGTGGGCAGGTCCAAGGACACACTCCACCCCTCAGTGGGTGGGTTCAAGGACACGCTCCGCCCTCTGGAGGGTGTGTCTGAACATATTCTGCCCCCGCGGGCGGGTCCAAACCCTCAGTCCCCACCCTCCAGAGGGCAGGTCCAATCGCACACTCTGGGGTCCCCTAGCCAGACTCCTCACACCAGAGGCATCAGATCCCCCTGGAACTGCAGGTACAGCAGGCTCAGAGCTGCCCAATGCGGGTGCTGGGGACAGAACTCGGGTCCCCTGCAAGAGCAGCACCTGCTTTTAATCCCCGAGCCACCTCTCCAATCCCTGGACTCTTATTTTTAATGTGCCGTTTACTGTGCTGTGCTCCAAGACATCTTTATGAGAGGCAGATCAGGTGCTACAAGGGTTAACGAAACAATAGGCCATTTACAAAACTTGTGCTTATTTCCCCCAAATGCCAGTTGTGGCTAACAGAGATGACAGAGATCGGCAGCTTGGGGAACCCTCTGGAGGCTGACGGTTCACTTCCAGGGTGCTAGTGCCAGAAGTATCAAGGGCTCAATGACGTAAGCAGGAGATACAAGATGGCCACCCGTGGTGACTTCCCTACTTCCTGGATGAGGAAACTGAGACTCAAGGGGGTCCACCTTCCCGGCAGGGACCCAGGCTTAGCCCAATCTGCCTGGGAGAAATATTCTGACAGCAACATTTAATTTAATGTTTTGATAGCTATTTATAGTTTCTACTTTTTAATTTATTTTTGGTCCAGAGTTTTTTAGGGGTGTGGATTGTTGTTTTGTTTTGAGATAGTCTCATGTAGTGATATTTTATTTGTATTTTAATAAATAAGGCTTGCCTGAAGATCAGAGTGCAAAGCTAAGCCACTAGAGGCCAGGGAGTGGAGGCACACACCTTTAATCCTAGGACTCAGGGAGTCAGAGGCAGATGGATCTCTGGGTTCAAGGCCACCCTGGGCTACACAAGATCAATCCAGAAACAGATCCAGACGATGGTAGCTCACATCTTTAATCCCAGTGTTTGGGAGTCACACACTTTAATCCCAGCACTAGGGAGGTGGAGAGAGGAGCGGTACGGCTGAGCAGAAAGAGGAATACAAAGGGGAAGAGACAGGAACTCACTGGAGTGTGGAGTCTGAGGGTTGGGGAGACACAGTGCAGTCTAGGCGCCCCTGCGGTCTGAGCATTGGTAAAAGGTCTCTAGTGGCTGACTGCTCTGCTTCTCTGATCTTCAGCTTTAACCCCTACATCTGTCTCTGGGTTTTTATTTTCCATGCTCCATCTCATGTATCCAGTCTGGCCTTGCACTCACCATGCAGCTGAGAATGATACTGAGCACCTGAAACCCTGACCCTCCTGCCTCAGCCTCCCTGCCCCATGCTAACATTACAGGCAAGCACCACCATGGCTGGTCTTAACACCCACCTTTAATAAAGTAAAAAGAAGATCTTTTACAAAGTATGGGTGGCAAGGTGGTTCCATAGGGAAAGTCCACCACATCAGACAACCTGAGTTCAGCCCTGGGAAACAGGCAGACAGAACCAACTCCTGAGGTCTGTCCCTTGATCTCCATGGGCACACATTGACATACATGTCTACATAATGTATACATATGCAAACACGCACACCAAATAAAGAAAAATTTTAAATTTACATACTTATTAAAATTTAAGTAAAAATAAATGAAATAGGTGAAATTGATCTAATGATAGACTTCCCTCAACCCAATCTACCCAGATGGAAACTGAGGCAGCCATTTGTGATCTAGCAGGTGAGCCACACCCGAGGGTTTGTGATCTCGTGCTGAGTGGCAATTCAGCTCAGGTCTCCCTCGTGGCCAGCGGCCACAACCCTGATCTAGGCAGACACAGACTCCTTCAGGCCACCCTGCTTCATACACAAGCCAGGAGCCCCAGGAGCCCAACACAGTGGCTGGCTGGGAACCACACTAACCACCAAGATCGTGTTTTTCACCTTCAAGAGTAGAGATTCTCCAAAACCACCATGCAGCCATCATGGGCTCGCATCCTCCATGCTCTATTGAGCACCTTCTCTGAGAGGGTTCAGGAACATTCCAGAGGTTACAAGTTAGACCCAAGGGCCAGTGCTGTTACCCCCTGAAATCAGAATGTTCTCCAGTGACAGAGAACCTCAGATCAGAACAGGTGCTTTGGGGTCCCACATCTGGTGCTAGGCAGTCACAGCCGGTGCTAGGTAGACCACTCCACACAGAGCAGAATCAAGAGCTCCCCGTTAGCTCTACCTCCCCTCCTTACCGAGCAAAGGAGATGAGCAGGAGGATGAATAAACACCACGCCACCAAAGAGGGAAGAGGAAGCGTGAGGATTGCACACCTCCGGGCCTGTGCCAGCACCATGGGTGCCGAGCCTGTGAACTCATTAGCACAGATGCCACTGGAGCCAATGCAAGGGCCAGGTCTTGGCTACTGCCCAGGAAGTATTCGGAACAACTGGTCGACCTGAAGAGGTGACATCAATGTACAGACAGGGCAAGGAAGGATGTGGAGTGAACCAGGTTAGGATAGATGAGGGGTGCCTCAAGTCCCCTGAGGAAGTGGATGCCAGGCAGATGATTAGTAGCTGGGGGGCACCAAGAGATAGAGGGACTCAAGCAGCCCAGCCTGCAGGGGCACTGGCAGTCCTCCTGCACAGTGGGGTGGACATAGGACTCTGACCTTCACACACTTAGTGATTTAGATAGCACAGTGGCCCCAAGCACAGTGGTGGTACCTAGACCCCAGCATGGGGACAGTCACTGCTTCAGTGTCATCTGCTCAGGTCTCTCGCTGACCTTGCACACCAAGCCTCCAGATTCATGCGATGGAAAAGTACCAGAAGCCGCCTTGCTTCGGGCACCATGAGGCTCTGACAGCTGGTGCCTCAGCCCCCTCACAGTGGTCATGTGATCACAGTGCCTGCCGAGGGAGGCATCGAGGAAATGCCTCCCCAATTGGTTGCTGGAGAACTGGTTTGCACAATCAATTCACAAGCAGGAGGGACAGGGAGGAGAAAACAGGGTACCCAGTCCTCTCATGAGTCTCCCGGCATCTTGGATGCCATCTCTACCATGTGCCTGCCCAGCCAGTCCCAGAAACTGGGGTCCACCTGTGCTGCTGTACCTGCCACAGCCACCATCAGCAGGCTGCACCTGACCAGCGTCCTCTCAGCTGGACTGGGGCCAAGGCTGCACCCTCGGACTCTGCCGTGGCTCCTCCTCCACCCCTTACATAACCAGGCCTGTCCTCACCCCCACCTTCTAGACATGGGGGTGTAACATCTGCTCGTACTGTTCCTCCAGGAGAGGACCTTCCCCCACACACCCGCACCCCAAACTCAAACATTGCCACCTCCCCCAGAGCGGTGAGGGATTAAAAAAATACCATAAAATAAAAACACGTTACACCCACCACCTCATTAAGGGGGGAAGGAAAGCTCCTACGAGTGAAATGCTTGCTTTCTTTCTTGTTCTAGAAAAACAATAACGAATCCTAGGGGGCAGGAACATGAGAGGACCAGCGCTGCCTGGCCTCTTCATCTCTCGGGCTGGAAGCATCGTTGATATTTCTTATTGTTAAAAAGGAAGGAAAGATTCCTTCCACTGGAGCGCTGCTCTGGGGCTCACAGGCGAGGGGAAGTCAGAGCTCAGCTGAAGAGGCCCTGCCACGGCAGTTCTCCCCCTCCCCCAGCTTCCCCCCAGCCTCCCTACCTCCTAAAGCCATTTAGAGGAAAGGGAAGGCCCCTCCTGGAATTGATCGGCCACTCATTAAGTTCCCCGACCCATCTTCTCTCCGATTCTAACCACTCCAGCCACGCTCAGTCTCCTGAAGAGCCAGCAAGGTCTGGTGGTGGCCTCCCCCACCAGCGGACATTTGCCACCTCCATTCTTCCCAGCCAGCCCCATGCTGCCTTTCTTTCCAAATACCTTTCAAAGGCCAGAGGAAAGCCTTTCATGCCCGCCCCCCAGGGAATGTCTAATCCAGCTCCTTTATCCAGCCCAGCTTCTGGGCCAGGGTGGTAGTCCCCTGTCCCCTGCTCCAGTTTCTCCAGATGCCCTGAGACCCTACCTTACTATGACCCTCAGCAGGGCATTTTCTCCTCTCTCTCTCTCTCTCTCTCTCTCTCTCTCTCTCTCTCTCTCTCTCTCGTGTGTGTGTGTGTGTGTGTGTGTGTGTATGTGCGCGCGCGTGTAAAAGCCATCCTGTCAAACCCATGGATACACCTTACTGGTATGCACAATTAATTGAAAGCAAATCCTTTTGGAATAAGCACATTCCTCAGAACTGTGACGAGTCCCACGGGTGGGAGTGGAAGGCAGAGGTTGTCATCCTGGATCTCCGCCTCCATCTGTCATCACTGCGCCCATGCAGGATGTCAGAGGCCAGCTAACCCCCAGGCTGCTTTCCCTCCAACACCAAGGGAAGCTGTTCCCAGCATAGAAGGAAGTTTGCGGCCACAGAGTGCATGTCTCTCAGTGCGTGTGTCTCTCAGCCTCTCTTCTCAGCTACACCAAAGGCTGTCCCTGTTCCTGCACACTGGTGAGCTGGGACACATCAGATATGTGCCCTCTCCAAGGTTCCAAGCTGCCGAGGCACCTGTGTGGACACTGCTGCCACCGGCCCCTGGCTATGATTTCGGGGAAACTCCAAGGAGCAAGACTTACCTTGGCAGAGGTGAAGAGGGGCATGTCCACCTCCTCACCATGCCCAGGTGCAAAAACGAAGGGTATCACAAGGCCCCTCCCACCTGCTGGAGCTTCTAGCCACCCCTTTCCTGCTCTCAGGTTCCACAGAGAGCGGCAGGATCAAGCAGGTACCGTGCTTGGTCTTGGATGGAAAGTGGACATAGAACACAGGCCATCTCAACCAAGGATGGACAGAGAACCACAAGGGAAGGACCACAAAACACAGCCACAGACTAAAGAAGCACCATCCCTCCGGCCGGCACCCTCACTGCCTGATCACCTATCCTAACTATGCTGCCCCCAGGAGAGACCAAGGAAGCATCTGGGCTGGGTCCATTACCCCAGGAGCCAAGTCCCCAGGTGTGCTTTCTTGTCCCTTCTCTCTTTGGAACCAGGATTAAATTTTCTCACCACAACAAGCAAGCACCTGAGCCCAAATGACTGTGAACTCCACGGGGTGGGGAGAAGAGCCCTGCTTTCCCAACTCAGCAGCTGCTTGTCTGGTGTCCATTGCATATAAGCAACCAGCAGAGGAAGTTCAGGGGAGAGCCAGAGGGGACAGAGCAGGTAGCGGCTCCACTGCTGCCCCTCTCCCCAGGATATGCTCAATGTATGGATGACCCCTGGCTCTGGCGGACTGTCTCATAGCGCACTATTGCCATCTGCCATCCCCCTAGGTTAGGACCAGCTATGTTCTGCTTTCTCTGCTCAGAATCACTGGAAGTCACAGGGTGTTTCTGTGCCTCATTCCCCTGTTTTGCCCCACATGCAACAGAAGAGCCAAATGCTCAGGGCTTTGGCTCCCTTCAAGCAGGTCACACTGGGAGCAGTCGCAGTATCCATGAGGAAGGGAGGATGTTGTGCTGCTCAAGGTACCCCCAGTTGTCCTCCCTGCAAGAGACCCAGCTCACGGATTTGTTTCTAAGGCCTCTGAAACATGGGGTACTCAAAACTGAGGCCATTCAACTGGAGGGACACAAGGGTTCCCTGTCACTGGTAACTCCCTCCCTTGCCCACACAGCCCCGGGGTGGAAGGATCAACTTGCATTTGTGACACCTGGGACTTGGAGGCCCAAGTTGGCATCTTGCCCAGAAAGAGGAGCGGCCACAATGCCCTCTTATTCTTTAACACCTGTGATGAGGCTCTGTCACCACCGCTCAAAGCCTGCCCATGTTCCTTCTAAAGGAGACCCAACTACCTGGCATGGTGTTCCAGGTCAAGAAGGCTCCACACTCATGGAGAAACCACATTCATGGAGCACATAGACTCAGGCTGGGGAGCCGGCTCAGTCAGTAAAGTATGCTGCTGCGTGAGGACCTGAGTTCAGATCTCCAGCCGCATCTTTGTAACCGCGGAGCTGGGAGTGCGGATTAGAGGTGTTTTATTTAAATGCCTATGTTTAAGTCCACAGATCTACATGAGCATGCAGGCTCTTGAGGGTGCCCGCTGTCTGGGAGGAGATGCTGGGAGCCCTGGATTTCCCGTTACAGAAAAGACGAGGCTATGCAGATAACAGAGTAGAAGACTCTGAGAGTGTGGTGTGCAGAAAGATGCTCCAGACACACAGATTTGATGGTTTGAATCAGCTAATGCACTGAACTCCTAAAATAGGCAAGAACATGATGGGGTACGGGCAGCTTGGAGGTATTTAGGAAACACATAAGCCAGGAAAAACAACCAACCAGATGAGCAGCTCACATACCACGTGGTGGTGCATGGTGGCAAAGCCTTCCTGCTCCCCTGCCACCTAGCATGTGACCCTCACCCTCCGGTGCACCCTCAGATGTATATTTTGCCATCAGAATGACCACTACGTCTATGACATGATTTTCTCCATTGTTTGGTTTCCAAGCTAGGCTACCAACTCTGTGTGGGTTCGACTTTCTGTCTGGTTTGCTTTCTGGTTGCTTTATTTTCTCTCACTGCTGTGGCTCCGGGGCCTGAACAAGTCCTGGTACTTAGAAAGCAGTCGAACATTTCCTGAATGAATGGCTGTAATCTGTGCTCCATCAGGAGTTTCTGCGGATGGATAAAACGTCCTTCAGGAGCTCTGCGGGCTGCCTGTACCCAGTTCACACGGGTGTCCTGGAGTTCATTCCTAGGTGTTCCACTTAATTACCATTGTTATACATGGATAGATACATAGATAACAGGTAGATACATATGTTATACATAGATACATAGATAACAGGTAGATACATATGTTATTCATAGATGGATACATAGATAACAGGTAGATATATGTTATATGTAGATAGATACACAGATAACAGGTAGATACATATAGGATATGTTACAGATTAATAGACACAAAGACACGTACATATATACATGATAGATTGCAGAAGATATATAGATATATAGATTATAGATGCCTAGATACATAGACATATTCACACATGCTAATTTATATAAAGATGGATAAACAGATAGATAGATAGATAGATAGATAGATAGATAGATAGATAGATAGATAGATAGATGAATGATAGATATACACATGGTGGAGTACAGATAGATAGATACATACATAAATACATTAGATTTTTCAATGATTTTTTAGTTTCTCATCAATTCTCTGGAATTTTCCAACTTCATGGTTACCTCATGGACCAGACACTCTCAGTTCCTCTTCTCGCTTCCTCCTGGCTGCCCCCACTACGGTTTCAGGGCCAATGTGAAATAGTGACAGCAGCCATCCTCACTTCAGACTTAATGTTTGCACATTAGAAAAAGCTTGGGGGCTGGAGAGATGACTCAGGGATTGAAAGTATTGGCTGCTCCTGCAGAGGACCTGGGTTCGGTTCCCAGCACCCACATAATCGTCCCTAGCTCCAGTTCCATCTGACCCCCTCTTCTGACCTCAGGGGTTACCAGGTACTAACATGACACTCATATATCCATACAGACAAAATATTCATACCAGTGGTACATAAGCAGACCTCATGCCGAACATTCTTTATTCCTGGGATGGACTCCAAGTGGACATGATAGTGGGAGAAGTGGCTTTGAGGAAAACGGTTATTTTAGCACATTGTTTGGATCCCATTTTACAATATTGTCTTTAAAATGTTGCATCAGTATTCACAACTGAGACCAGCCTGCCATTTTATTTTTGTACAATCCTCAAATTAAAAAAAAAAAAAGAAAGAAAACATTTTCCCTCTCTGATGGGAAAATCTTGTTATCCAATTATCTTTAAGAGGTGGATCCAAGTTAAGGCATGGCTTTCTGGGACTGGAAGAGAAAAACAGGAACACGACCCAAGTGCGCTCTCTCTGTGTGATTCCCACGGGGCACATCTGAGCTTGGACTTCTCGTTCCTGTTTCGTGAGTTTTCCCCTTATAATAAATAAAATATAATTGTTTTATCCTTTAGTTAGCCTCTTCATGAAATTACTATGGCCACCTTTCTTCTCATTCTGTGCAGTGGGGTGGTTTACTGGCACAAGGACTGTCTCCTGAGGGTCTGAGCCTGCCGAGGGACTTGCTGACCTTCACTCTTTGTGAAAGAGTAGCTTAAGAATGTTCTCCCTCTTCCCACAAAGGCCGGTCAGACCTGGTTGACGGTACCTGACCCTTCAGCTCGTATGTCCTGTTTCCTTCTTCCTCTTTGCTAACGATACACTCAAATTGTCAACTCGATCAGATTAATAATTATTATTATGCCTTATATAATACATAATTGCTATTATGTATTATATAATAAATAATTGTATTGCTTACACATGTCTTCAAATGTTTCCAGGAACACCTTGAATGTGAATGGAGCCATCCTATGGGCTGGCATCCTAACTGAACAGAAAGGAGAAAGCAAGCTAAGAGAATTAGTCTGTCTCTGCTTCCTGACTGGCTGTGGATCCAATGTGGATGCCACAATGGATTGGACCCTTGACTGTGAGGGAAGATAAACCCTTTCTCCCTTAGGTTGTGTCTGTCAGCTACTGTGTCCGGCTAGGAGAAGAGTAAGTAACACAGTCAATTCGTTTGCCAGTGGCTCATCTGTTGACTTTCAGAGAGCAGCTTTTTAGATACAGGGCCTCGTGTTTCTCTCTGTAACATACTAACTTCAGCGATGGCTTCCATCTGTCTATTTGTTTTGTGTTTTTTTCCCTAACTTCTTAAACCCTGAGCTCAATTCATTTGTCTTTATCATCTTGCTTTCTGTCCATGTGCTAATTCTATGAGTTTTCTGTCCACAGTCACCCTCAGCAAGTCCTCCCCCTTGGGGTTTCATGCCACTAAGAGCTTGGCCCTGAAAGTGTGTGCTTGATGAAGGATCCAGGCACATACCAAGTGCATCCTCAAACAGCCTATGAGCTGGACTGTGGTCCCCTCATTGACAATACAGTCTCAGGCAAACTTGAGAGAAGCCAAGAACTCCTCCAGGTCTGTGGGAGAAAGAAGAGGTAGCAGGAACCGTGCTGATGAGAGTGATGATGGTGGCAGTGGTGGTGGAGGGTGTAGTGATTGTTGGAGGTGATGATGTTGATGGCAATGATGGCAGTGTTCATGGTAATAATGGCAGTCATAATGCTGCTGCTACTGATGAAGATATATTGGTGGTGGTTGTCATGGTAGTGGTAGTAGTGGTAATGATTATAATAAGGTGCTGTGTAGTGATCATGTTAGTGACAGGTGATTTTGATGATGACTGTGGTGATGGTGATGATGTTGATACTAGTAGTGATTGGTGTGGGAGAACTGTCTGTATTCTGTCAATCATGTTTTAAATAAACGCTGATTGGCCAGGCAGGAAGTATAGGTGGGACAACCAGACAGGAAGTAAAGGTGGGGCAATGAGAACAGGAGAATGCTGGGAAGGAAAAAGCTCTTTCCACAGTCCTGCCCAGACCACTAAAGAAGCAGGATGTGAGATGTCCTGCTGAAAAAGGTACTGAGCCATTTGGCTAACATAGATAAGAATAATGGGTTATTATAAACTACAAGAGCTAATAAGAAGCCTGAGCTAATGGGCCAATCAGTTTTATAACTTATGGAGACCTTTGTGTGATTTTCTTTGGGGCTTACCAGCTGCGGGAACTGAGCAGGACAGAAACCCCGAGAACCAGGCCGTCATGTTACAAGTGATCATGACAGAGATGATTCTGGTGGTGGTGTGGTGGTGATCCTGGTATAGGTGATGGTGATGACGATCCTGATGGTGATGGAGGCTGTTTTGGTGGTGATAATGGTGATGATGGTGGTGGTGGTGATGGAGGCGGTTTTGAGGGCTAAAGTGATAATGGTGGCAATGGGAATGCAGGTGGTGATTATGATAGTGACAGAGGTGGTTTTGGTGGTGGTGTGATGGTAGTGATGATGAAAGCCATGGGGACGTCATTTTGATGGTGATAAAATGGTGATTTTTGCAGAGGTGGTGACAGAAAACAGCAGCAACAGTACCGGCAGTGACAATAAGGACGTCATGCCAAAACATCAGCTAATGTGCTCTCACGAGAACCCAGCTTCATCGCAGTGAAAACAAATGAACAAATGTCCACAAGCAGAAGGAACAGGAGCTATACACCATCGAAAGTGGACAGGATGACCAACAGGCAGAAAGTCAAGAAGGATGGGAACAACCATCTGTCTCACATCTTACAGCTGCAACCAGCCAGGACCGAGCATTACCAGCTGACTCCACTCCTCTGCATCTCCTCTGACGCCACCTGGGTACCCACTCTGCACAGGGTGCTGGCTTGGGGACTCAAAGCTACAGAAGAATGACTTCCCATGGCAGCTCAGCAGCAGCCCTGCTGGACAGAGAGAGGAAAGGGTAGCCACTGACAGACCCAGAGTCCTGCCCTACACCGGAGGGGACAACCTGTGGTGAACAGAGGGTGTGGGTGGGAGAGGTACCATGGAGTCGGGAAGAGCAGCATCAGGAGTACTGATGTACCACTGCCATGGAGACAGGAGGATATGGCGAGATCAAGGTAGAGATGCTTTGACATTAGCGGCTACTTAAAACTAATCCAACGCCTTTGTAATTAATGACAAAATAGGAGGTATAAAGAAAAGACTGGTACAATATTTACTGACAAAAAGCAAAGTAAGACAGTATTTGAAAAGAAGGCAGCACAGAGATCAATCAGTCCTTAGAGAGGAGGTGAGCACCTCCTCCCTCTTCAGGGCAGTCACCCAGTGAAGATGGGAAGATGGAGACAGGAGGGGCCTTCTCTGCAGCTGCTGTCCAGTGGGGACTCTCAGAGATGCTGCAGCAGAGACAACAGAGACTATTTACACCTGTCCCCGACATCCCTAATAGCCCCCATGGCAAACTGATACCAGACAGAAAGCACAGGGGCTGGTACTCAAACCCGAACTGGTGAGGGTAGAGACCAAGATGGAGGCATGCTCTGAACACAAGACAGACAGGAATCTTCCTGCAACGTACCCCCACCCCACAGCCTCGAGGGTGAAGGAACACTCTGGAAGAGTCAGCCTCGGAGGACTCTGGTCATCTAGTTAAGAAACGGTGGCCTGGATGAAGTCGGGGCAGCTGACCACGAGCCCACACTGGAGCATGTCCTCTAATTAGTGCTGGGTGAAGTGTCTGAGATGCTCTGGAGAGATTTCCTTTGTGAAACTGGACCAGATTGCCACCTCTGTGCCATCACAGGCTGCAGGGAGAGCTGTCACGGTCAAGAGCATCGGACTGGGCATGAGGGCACATCCAGTCCCTCCCTGAGAGGCCTCAGTCTCCTTCAGCACCCTAGCTAATGATCCAGAAGGTGATGAATTAGTCTTGGGCAGAACCCTGCCTAGGACAGGACCCCAACCAGCTGGCAGGCGGGTGCCACAGTCATATGCTGGGACAAGAGAGGGACAGAAATGACCAGAGGGAAAATAAACACTCCAAGTTCATTAAGACTCTACATGAAGAAAATTTCAAGTATTCAAATCTGATAGAAGTCAGGCTGAGGCAGACTCAGGATCCATGGGTCCTTGGTATGGATGATCCGTGATGTCCTACAAGAAGAACAGTATGTTCTGCCTAGATGGTGTGTCTCACTGGCTGTTTGGGGGCAGGAAAACTGCCCCCGAGGAGATGGGTGTTGTATAGCTCTTCACAAGCATCCACCTGGGTGTCCATGTTTATGCTGAGTCCCTAAAGACATCTGAGACAGCTGGGCTCATTGAAGGGTTTAGAGAAGGACATGGAGAAACCATGTCCATGTGCAACTTCAGTGAAACAGTGTCAACAAGGAGCAAGATGCAGGGATGCACTGAAGGACAGACAGCGTGGGCAGTGAGGGCAGGATGGGAGAGTCTTCCTGAAGCCACACACTAGGGCCATAGAAGCTCCTGGCTGCCCTTGCCAGAGGTAGGACATTGTCTCCAGCTCCAAAGTGCAGTGTGAGGCCTCCCTGCGTAGATGGAATGTTTGCTGCTCCAGATGAGGGGAAAGCATTGGCCCTAGACATTTGGAAATTTACTGGAATGGCCACAGCCATGCACAGCCCTGGGACTAGGTCAGTTGCTTGTCAGCCACATTCTCAGCCCACATGGAACACCACAGAGGTGGCATGAGCCTTCTGGGAGAGGGCACAGTGTGGGAGGCAAGGGGCTGAGACCGGGGCTGATTGACAAGGGAGCTGGCAGAGGGCAGCAGAGGACAGGCCTGGTTTACAGAGGTCTAGAGGTGGAGCCTGCTTCAGGAACGGCAAAGCTCACACAGTGGTGGCTCACTAAGTGTCACCTGCAGGATGCTTGGCCTGCATAGTCAGAGAAGACCTAGGAGCCTCTCACCTTCAGATCCGTAGACATGTAGCTCTTGAATAGACAACAGTGTCCATCCAGATGGACCTTATTCCCTCCTGGCCCAGCTCAATTGTTCTTACTAGATGACAGCACCTTGGGATAGGGGAGGGATCCTATTTTTTGTTTGTTGTTTGTTTGTTTGGGTTTTCTGTTGTTCGTTTTGCTTTTTCTTAATGCTGTCTCTGGAGCCTAAAATAATATTCATCGTGGATTATATACTATTTGATTGCATGCAGGACAGATTCATGGGTGGATGGGTAGTGAAAGGTAGATGAGTGGACAGATTGATGGATGGGCACATGGGCAGATAGAAAGCTAACGAGGTGGATAAATGGAAAGGTAGAGAGATGGCTAGATTGTTAGATAAAAGGATGAAAGACTGGTGGGTGGGTAGGTGTGCGGAGAGAAAGAAGAGTGGGCGGGTAGATGGGAACATGAGTGGGTGAGTGAATGGATTGGCGGGTAAATGGGTAGATAGGTGGGTAAGTGAGTGAACAGATGAATAAGCGGCAAATGGTGGAGGGCAGATGATGTGTGGGTGATTCTTCGTGGATGAATAAATGAATGGATGGATGGATGGATGGATGGATGGATGGATGGATGGATGGATAGATGGATGGATGGATAAGTGTGTGGATAGCCGGAAGGATGAGTGGGCAGTTGGATGGATGTGTGGGTGGATGGATGGATGGATGGACTGGATGAACAGACAGATGGGTAGGTGGGTGGATGTATGTATGAGTGGGTAAACAAATGGGTGGGTAAATGGATGGGTGGGTGAGTGGGTGGGTGGATGGATGGATGGATGGGTGGGTGGATGGATAGATGGACGGATGGGTAGGTGGATGGATGGATGAGTGGGTAGGTATGTGGATAGATGGGTCGATGAGTAAATGGATGGATGGATGGATGGATGGATGGATGGATGGATGGATGGATGGATGGATGGTTGGGTAGATGGATGGGTGGATGAGTGGATGGGTATGCAGGTAGATAGATAGATGGACAGATAGTCAGGATAGCTCCTCAGTGGAGTGCCTGAGCAGGCAGATACCCTACTCCTTCCTGACAACAGGCTGAGAACTGTCCAGAACTGGTACTCTGGAAATGGAGCTTCCATAACTACCTTTACAAGACACAGCAGGTGGATAAAGAACAGCCACTACCCATCTGTCATGCAAGCTAATGCCTCATTGCCAGTTTCCCACATCTAAGACAGGCACCTGGAGCAATGCAGTCTCACCGGGGATGGGACACTTGGCAGGTATCATAATTCATATGACCCTTCCACCCACAGTGGCATTGCCAGCTCAAGAGTGAGGGTTGCAGGTGTTGACTGGCGTGGGCCTCGCACTGGACACTCTTTAAGAATGACTCAGTTATCTCATCATCTCAGTGGCCCGGGGAGGTGGGAGCAAGGACCAACCCACTTCACAGGTGCAGAACCTAGGCTCATGTGTTGACCGAATTTTCTGTCCTACATGGTCCCATGGTCATTCAGTCCCAAAGAGACACACAGGGGTCTACATTAATTAGAAACTGGTTAGCCTATTAGCTTGGGCTTCTTATTAACTCTTTCTTACATCTTACATGAACCCATTATTCTTGTCTGTGCTAGTCACATGGCTTGGTACTTATAACAGCAAGGCCCTCTCGTCTTGCTTCCTTTGCGGCTGGGTGATGACAGAATTCTCCTGTTTTCGTCGCCCTGCCTATACTTCCTGCCTGGCTACTGGCCAATCAGCGTTTTATTAAAATACAATTGACAGGGTACAGACCATTGTCCCACAGCACTCATGGGATGAAATGATTTCCACGACCATTCATTCAGCATGAGAGGAACAGGTCCAGTTCTCGGGCCCAGCTGACTCTCTCCAGGTGGCCCACCACTATCCCCAAAAACCAAATACCCCTAAAGGAAAGTGCCAACAATACCATAAGCTGTGACAATAATTCCAAGGGAGTCATCCCCAAATGCTTTAGGGAGTTTGGAACTTAAGTTGAAAACTCCCTAGGACGACCAAGTATTCTTAAAGAGGCCTTTTCGTCATTTTAAAAAATCACTTCCTTGTGCCTCGGTGAGACTTAGTCACAGCATTGCCCTAAGACCTCAAAGCAGCCTCGGGGCTGCAGATCTAGAGCCTGGTAGGCGACACTAGGAAAAGAAAAAGGACAAGAAGCTGGTCGTTCAGCCCTGCCCTGTGGCTCACACATATGGAACCCCTTTCTGTAGCAGACACTTCCAGGGGGCAGAGGTGAGCAGACAGTATCATCATGGAGTCAGGTGACAGGCAGACAGGGAGAGTCCCCAAAGTCAGGAGTAGAGGCGGACCTTAGACCCTCATCTAGGAGGGCACTGGACACTCATCTGGTCTACCTTAATAATGTCACTGCTGTAGCTGAAGGCTGGGTGTGTCTGTGACAAATGCCGTAAGGTACTCAGAGTCCTAGAAGCAAATACTTGAGCTGAGCCATGGCACAGGCATCCTCCCAGCCAGCTAGCTCATCCCTGCCCCACTCAGGAAAAGGAATTCACTCCTGTTAGACCCAGTCTCTCGACCACACCTGTGGTCAGGCCATCTCCAGGCTCTGACCACACCTGAGCCATGCGGGACAGAAGGCGAGACCATGGAAGGTCTGCCCCTGGACCTGTAGGGAGGAGTTGAGTCCCATGAGTGCTGGGCTAGGTATGCAACAGAATGGAAGATGTGGGGCCCAGCTAATCACTGCATTCCCAAATGCAAACCGGCAGCCACCAAGGGCCACCGTGGGACAATACACTAAGACTCTGTGACATACATTAGCAAAATCCTGAGTTAGATTAACCCCACCTACCAAACAGTAGGAATCGTGTCAAGCAGAGCAGCCTAGCAGTTTGATGATTCATTTCATCTTCACGCTGTCTCCAAGTAATGGCGCTGAGGCCAAGACTCCCAGAACCCCAAAGTAGGAGGCCCAAGCTGGCTACACCCTCATCTTCCTCTGTCAGTGTCCACGGAGGGGCCAGGCTTCTGGCTCTCCCTCCCCACAACCTCCCCCTGAGCACTTGACTCCATTCCTTTTTCTTCCTCTCCCCTTGAAATTCCAAGTGGGAGGCATGCTGGGCCAGGCTGGATGCTGCAGATTAGATTGCATCTGTCTGGATATAAATAATTTACTGCTGGATGGTCAGGGGGAATTTAATTAGCTCTTGTTCTCCTGTAGAATCAGCCCACCACTGCTAAAACGTTTCACTCCGAATTAGCCTGAAAGGGGCCAACAAGGCAAGGCTAATTTTATACACACGACGTCCCCCACAGCTTCTGAAAACACACATTCAGCAAGAGGCACCACAGGGCCACGACTGGCCGCCCCAGTGTCAGGGGCTCCAGGCAAGGCACAGGGAGGGCCTCAGGGTGTCCCATCTCTGGCGGTACCCCTCAAAGAAACAGGAAGCCAAATAATGTGATTGATGGGTGAAGGGAGTGGAGATGAGGGGGCAGAAGTGGGGGATGAAGTGACGGGCCAAATGAGGAATCCAGGTGAGGGGTACGGGACAGAGAGACAGAAAAGATTGAAATTGGGGTTTGGATGAAAGCCTGGTACTGGCCAGGTGTGGGGCCAGGATAGGATTCAGATGATCCCCTACCCAGCATCCAACTGGAGCCTGCTGAGCTACATCAGCTCTGGACAGTGTGGCCCTGCTAGCTGCCAGTCCCCCACCTAGTTGGTGAAGTCACAGAGCAGATTGGGACCTGCTGCCTGCTCAAGGCCTCTGCTGGCCCCTGTGCAACAGCAGAGGGCAGTAGCGATGTGGGCAGGCGTGCCTCATCCGGAGCTCCCCTGCAGGAACACTGGAAGTGAAGCATGTCTGAGAACAAGCCAACCGGATCAATAGCCCTTAGAAACCACCACAACAGAAAGACATTTAAAATGTGGGCAACGTAGTCAATGGGTCCTTGAAAAAAGATCAAAAACCTCCAAGGAATGTTCAATGAGAAGAAAGAGGGGGAAGAGGCCGGGGGCTGGGCTTTGAGCAGACTGGCCCTGGGAGACAGCCGCCCACGGAGCAGAAGAGGGAACAGCACACTTCTGGCTGCAAAGAAAGGGCCGTGTGCCAGCACCCACTGCCCCGATCCTGTTTGCTTCAGTACCCCTCTGCTCCTGTCTCCCACTGTACCAAGCCCCTGTTGTCCCAGGCCCCCATTTTCCCAGCACCTCACTGCTGTAGAACCCCCATTCCCAACCCACTGCTATCCAATCTCCAACCCCACCAGGGCTCCAGTCCCTGGCTACCCTAGTACCCACTGCCCAGCCTCCTGTTGACCCCCCCCCAATCTGGAAACAGGGCAGCTGCTGCTCCGAGCACTCGGCCGACCTGCAGGACATCTGTGTTCCGAAAGGGTGCCTGGCAGCTCCTCTACTGGCATTCCATGCTGGGAATTTGGAGAAGTGGGTGTCTGCTGTTTAAATTGCTATGGGTTTGATTACTAGTGAGATTAGCGTCCTTTCCATGCACAAGAGGAGGAGGATGCATCGTGTGTTACTCTTTCTTCTTTTCCTGTATTTTGGAGTCAAACCAGCCCATGGTTCCATGGGCTCCTGGGCAACGTTCTCCCGTCAACAACTGTGTTTTTCAGTGTTGGGCTGTCCATCACAGAACTGTCACTTACATGCTTCTTGGGCAGAGCGGAGGATAGAGTTGAAGCTGAGTTCTCGCAAGGTTCCTAGAATCATTCACACAGAGAAGGGAGGACCTAGAATCCTGGGTCTATGAACACCGCACACCATCCAAGGAGCACAAATGGCGACTCCGCACCATGTGCCTGCATCCGTCCCGGTCTCCTCATCACGGCGCTCAGTCCCTAAGCAGAAAGGCAGCCAGGTCTCCCTCAAGGTCAAGATCACACACTCCAGGGATAGGGGCCTGCATTCAAGCTGGGCACATTGGCTACAGGATGCCACTCTGGCGTAAGAAATCGACGTCTGCCCTCTGCGAGGCAGCTTCAAGTGAGCTGGTGAAGGACCCAGGGTTCTCCCCCACTCTCAGCAAACCCAGCCCCAAGAGGGTGAGCCCAGGAGGAAAGTTATGTTAGTGGGCACCAACTAAACAAGCAACGACCGAGGAAGACAGCACTTCATGCCAGCCAAGGAAGTGCAGATGCTGCCAGGCCTGACGGCCTTTCCATCCACCAAATCAGAAAAGACGGAGCCAGCGGAGACCAACTCAGCAGTCACCAGCCTTAGGGTTGGGCACATGTGGGTGGGGAAGCAGTCTCCTTCCCTAACTAAGACACCTCAGCAAGGAATCCAGGAGCCTGGGGTTGGTGCTCCTGATCCACAAAGGTCACCTCCAGGAACAGGCCCTCCAGTTACGTCAGGTCCAGAGCAACCTTCATGAACCAGGAAACTAAACACAGACCAGAAAAACCAACCACTGCCCACAACACACACGACACAGACCACGGATTTTCTCAACATCAGTGGGATGGGCCAGTCTGCAGTTTCTGAAAACGGGGTTTTGGGTGGGCGCTTAATGCATAAGAATACTCGCAAACAATACTGAGCGGAGAGAAGATGGCATACCCGACTATATATAAAGATCGTCCTAATTTTGTTTTAAAATATGGATTCTTTTTTAAAGACGGGTAGGAAATGTACCAAAATGTTATCTCCTGGTGGGAAGATTAAGGTTACAGCTGATTTGGGCTCCCGTCTTCTTTATCCTCTACTTTTCAGAAAAAGAAAATATTTACTATAATCATAAAAAAATCTATAACTGGCAGAGAATAAATTTAGGAGATTTTCATTTTGGCTGGAGAACTCATTTTTTGAAGTCTTGCTTGGCTACTCAAAGCCTTTGGAAAGTAGGGCACAAAGATCACAGGACCCTGGAATAGATCCCCTGGGGAGTCCTGTCTTGACTGCCCAGTGCATCCCTGGCAGTCGGTGGCCATTTTGGCTTTGAGATGACAGCGCCACATGGTTAGCCCAAGCTCTGGTTTGTTAATCTCCTACGTCCCATCCCTGATACAGACTTGGAGAGCTTGGCTTCTTGGGATGCAGACAGGCACTTTCGAGCTATTCTTCCTAAGTCATGCCTTGCTTGATTTGGCCTCACGTTTGTTCCGACTGCTGGGGTATATTCAGATCCCCTTCTGAATGGTCCCCGCTCCTCCAAGCTTTGCATCACCTCAAAACTCTGCCAACTGTGCTCCCATCCAAGTAATAAGCAACCACAGTGATCAGGAAGAGGGAGGTGACAGAGCCCTGTGACCCACCTCTAGAGATTCTCCTCGGTGTGTCACCTTGCCTGCTCACCAGCTTGTTCGCAGTGGATGACAAACAGACTCCTGCTGGAAACAGCCCCTTGCTTAGCTCTCTCTGCTGTGCCTGGCATGGCCGCTCATGCAATAACGGAGTAAACAAACCCAAGGGTCTTTCTCAGTCTCCTCTCCCATCACCATGCTGGCAATTCCAGCAGGACCCTCAGGGGTGTGTGGGAAGCTGCATGGACTTTGGAGCCCCATTCATCCTTGTGAGCAGGGGAAGACCTGTGTTCCCAGTGCCGACAGGTGGCTTTCTCTTGAGTGGAAGGAACCAGCCAGGGAGGGAGCAGATGGAAAGACCCCAGGGAATCAGGTACTCAAGCCAAGATGCTAGCTAGCCTGTGGCCATGCAGGCCACCAAGAACAGAGCCCACACACCTTGTTCTGATGGCCCAGGGCTCATCACCTGCCTGAAGAACCCAAATCGTGGGCTGAGTTGTTCCAGAGAAACTCATGGGAACTCGCAGTGGGGTTAGACCTTGTGGGACAGGTCCTGCCCCATCTCAAAATCAGAAAGCCAGCCAGAATTGGCTTGCTGCTTCTTAGACAGGTCATCCAGCCTACCCACAGCTCTCCTACCTCCTGTCAGGTGACATCACCTTGAACAGTGCCCTAACTAGGGCTCCATCATCCCACCAACTGCAGAGCTGACACCATCATGTCATTAGAGAAAGCCATCTCTGGGGGCTGAAGAGCTGGCTCAGAGGCTAAGAGCACACACTGCTCTTGCAGAGAACCCGAGTTCAGTTCCTAGTACCCACATCAGGCAACTCACTACTGCCCTCTTTTGGCCTCTGTGGACACCTGCACTCACATGCATAGACACATGTATACATAATGTAAAATAAAAGTATTTTTAAAAAGGAAGTCCTCAATAGGGTCAACAAGACAAAATGACAGCCTACAGAATGGAAAAAGATCTTCACTAACCCCACATCAGACAGAAGTCTGATCTCCAAAATATACAAAGAACTCAAGAAATTGGACACCAAAAGATCACATAATCCAATAAAAAAATGTAGTACAGACCTAAACAGAGAACTCTCAACAGAGGAATCTAAAATGGCTGAAAGACACTTAAGGAAATGTTCAACATCCTTAGTTATCAGAGAAATGCAAATCAAAACAACTCTGAGATTCCATCTTACACCTGTAAGAATGGCCAAGACAAAAAAAAAAAAAAAAAAAAAAAAACACTGATGACAACTTATACTGGAGAGGATGTGGGGAAAGGGGAACACTTCTGCATTGCTGGTGGGAATGCAAGTTGGTACAGCCCCTTTGGATGTCAGTGTGGCGATTTCTCAGAAAATTAGGAAACAACCTTCCTCAAGACCCAGTAATACCACTTTTGGGTACATATCCGAAGGATGCTCAATTGTGCCACAAGGACATGTGCTCAACTATGTTCATAGCAGCTTTGTTTGTCATAGCCAGAACCTGAAAACAACCTAAATGCCCCTCAACCAAAGAATGGAATTTTTAAAAATGTGGTCCATTTGCACAATGGAGTACTACACAGCAGAAAAAAAATAACATCTTGAATTTTGCAGGAAAATGGATGGAGCTAGAAAACATTATTTTGAGTGAGGTAGCCCAGACACAGATAGACAATTATCACATGTACTCACTCATAGGTGGTTTTTAAACATAAAGTAAAGAAAACCAGCCTACAAAACACAGTCCCAGAGAACTTGAACAACAATGAGGAACCAAGAGAGACTTACATAGATCTAATTTACATGGGAAGTAGAAAGTAGAAAAAGACAAGATCTCCTGATCTTGGAGCATGGGGACCTTGGGGGAGGACTGAAGGGGAGGGGAGAGGCAGGGAGAGGAGCAGAGAAAAATGTAGAGCTCAATAAAAATCAATTTAAAAAAATGGAAGTCCTCTTCTCCCTCTACTTGACAATGAATTTGAAAATCTATGTGAAAGTCACATCAAGATACCCCAACCATGACCTAGAACACCTTTTCTGAGACCTACAGACAAAATCGACCATGGAAAGGCCCCATGAAACGCTCAGGATATCCAGGATCCTAGAGATTCCTCACTAGTATCAGACCCCAGCAGGGCAGGCACACTTACATCTTGGCTTGAGAACAAAGCATGGTCGCCACCACCAGTGCTACCTCACGGGCCAGCACTTGCTGATCACCAAGTGCCAGTCACATGACAGTCTCCAGGGCAGCCTTCAGCCTCCTTTCCTTGCTGGGAGTCCTTGAGATTCATGACCACGGTAGCGGGGGTTGGTGCTTCTCTTGGCGCTCAGGCTGAATGTATCCCACTGTGTGAGGGTCACATCCTGCCTCCCCAGTAATCTCTTGTGGAGACCTGGCTGTATCCATAGCTTAGCTCTAGACCAGAATGGTCCCTCACAGACAGGAGGCAGTGACCAGTAAGAGCCCCAGTCCTCGCTCGTCCTTCTGTTGCATATGCGCCCGTGCGGTCCATTCTTCAGCCCACTTGAGACCAGTCCACTATGCGAACATCACACCACACACAGCATACTCCTGCAGCCGAGGTCAGCTTAGGAAGGACTATGAATGGGTGGAGAGGCAGACAGATGGACGACAGGTAGACCGTGGATGGGAGGGTGAGGATATGTGCGTCTACCTGCTCTCCCTTGTGTGGCCAACTTGTGCAGCACATTGTATTGTGATGTTTTACTCATTTGGCCCACCACCCAGATCCCAAATAAATCACTCATGGAGGCTTATTTATAGTTGTGAATACCTGGTCTTATCTTGGCTTGTTTCTTCCTAGTTTTTCTTAAATTATCCCAATGACCTTTTGCCTCTGGGCTTGCTCTTTTTCTTCTGTATATCTTACTTAAGATCACTCTTACTCCAAGCTGTGTAGATGAATGGCTGCCTGCGGCCGGCCTCTTCTCCTTGTTCTCCGGCTCCTCCTCCTTGTTTCTCCTCCCATTTATCCTCTCTGCCTGCCAGCCCCGCCTGTCCTTTCTCCTGCCTCGCTATTGGCCGTTCAGCTCTTTATTGGCCCATCAAGTGTTTTAGACCTGCACAGTAACACAGCTTCACAGAGTTAAACAAATGCAACATAAACAAAAGTAACACACCTTAAAATAATATTCCCCAACGCCCGTGCCTTCAAAGCAGGCGAGCCTTCCTTAGCCTCAACGTGCCCAGTGATTACTCCACCAACACCAACAGTTGCCACTGGTCCCTAAGCCCTCCTATACCTTGGAACCCCTTCCCAGAGTGTCCATGGGAACACCTATAGGTCCCAGTCTTGAAGCATTTGGCCCCATGCACCAAGACATACCTGTGGCCAGCCTTGCCCTCACCCTTTCTGGGACAGAGCACCAAAGGAACCGGAGGTCTCTCCCCCAGCCCCAGATCCTTGGGAGAAACCAGCATTCTTTATGGTCTCTAAATAGATGTCCTGAAGCCAGGAAGAAGCAACATCAGGCCCTTGCCTCAGTACCAAGACTCAACAATATACCTGATCCCAAGGCCAAGTTCCAGCCTTGCTCCAGCAGGCCTGGGCCAGGACAGGTTACGAGCCAGTTTCTCCACCTGCCTGTCCCTAAGGCTGTCAGCCACTCTTTACCCTTGTGTCATCTGTTTTTATATCTCTGGGGCTGACAAAAGCGGCTAGAAGGAGGTGGGGTTTAGCTTGGCTCATGGCTTCAGGAGGATTTGCATGCACACAAACAGGGGCGATTATTCGCTCCTATCACCCCAGGCAGGGACAGGTACGACATGTCAGCTAGTCCCTATGTCTCAAAATCTCCACTGTGTCACCAGCCGGAGACCAAGTGTTCACGCACGTGAGCCTATGGGCAACATTTCGCATCCCGACCCTATCTGTGTTGATCTGGGTCTTCCCCCCTGCCCAGGAGCCTTCGCGGATACCACCAAAGGCTGTGATCGTGTCTTCTCCAGCGCCTCTGCTCTCTCCCCTCCCTCTGCCTCCGCTGTCTCAGAAACCAAGATTGAAAATTGAAGTGTATCCGAATAATTTTATCAGATCACATTAAGCCCGGAGCCTTACATGTGTGATGTAGAGGTTTAATTAAGTTCTCAGGCCCCGATCGGTATCTCACTGATTCTCACTGGGTCATGTCAAACAAGAGTTGGGCATCAGGGGGCAGCAAATGTGTCCAGGGATGACATATGTGGGGACTTAAACGTGGCATCCACTCTCCTGTTCTACTCCTCAGAACAGAGTCCATCCTAAGAAGCCCTTGACGTAGGCCCTTCTTCACTCACTACCCAGGCCACTGGCCTCCGTCTGCAAGCCCGGCTAACCCAGGAGGAAGGAGTACACGGGAGTCAACAGAGTGGGAGCTGCTTCCCTGGCCCTCCATGAGAGGAGCAGGCCTGAACACCGGGAAGAGGCAGCCTCTACTCAAGCACACAGGCATCGGGCAGGTTGATGCTACTATCCAATAAACACCCAGCACCTCCTATGAACTATACACAGAGACTCCAAAGACAGAGGCCATGTACCACTCTCCAGCCAGCCCCCAGAGAGAGCTTGTCATGGAGACAGTTTGGCACACAGCATTTGCACCAGAGACTGTCATAAGCCTCATCCACCCATCGTATCTTAACACTCGCCCAGGGGCAAGCTCCATGCCCCAGCTAGGTGCAACTGAGGCACACAGGGCCCCACAGCTGTCCTGGGTCTAAAAACAAGTAATACAGGAGTTTGATGAGTTCTGGCACAGGAGAAGCTATGACATGGAAAGGGCTAGAGGAGACAGAGCATGGCGAGAAGATGGGTGGGAAAGGCCAAGGGCCTTGTGTCTTCTCTCACTGCCCCATCCCTAAGCCTCGGGAACTCTTGCCCTGACACCGAGGTTTGCAGACGGTCCCTGACTGTGGACCCTGTTTTACCTTTTTGAAACCTCTTGGCAAGCCTGGCAATTGCCAAGCACGATCATCTCACATATAAGGAAACTGGGGAACCGAGAAGCTGTCTGATTATCCCAAGGCCACACCAAACACTGGGGGCGATACCACTGAGACTCCAGCCCACCCGGCAGCCTGAGTACAGAGACCCTCACAACATGCCCATGCTTCAGACCCTGGCCAGAGCGCTTTCCCCTCCAGCATGACCACAGAGTCACTCTTCAGGGCTGACACCTGTGTGGCTAGCTTTATGTCAGCTTGACACAGGCCACAGGTCATCTGAGAGGAGGGAACCTCAATTGGGAAAATGCCCCCAGAAGATCAGGCTGTAAGTAGGAAAACCAGTAGGACATTTTCTTAATTAGTGATTGATGGGGGAGGGCACCTCCCATGGTGGGTGGTGAATTCCCTGGGCTGGTGGGTCTGGCTTCTATAAGAAAGCAGGCTGAGCAAGTCATAAGGAGCAAGCCAGTAAGTTGCTCCCCTCCATGGCCTCTGCATCAACTCGTGCCTCTGGGTTCCTACCCTGTTTAAGTTCCTATCCTGACTTTCCTCAGTGATGGGCTATGATATAGAAGTATAAGCCAAATAAACCCTTTCCTCCCCAATTTGCTTTTGGCCATGGTCTTTCATCACAGCAATTATAGCCCTGACTAACACATACACACACACATACACACACACACACACACACGCACGCACGCGAGCGCACGCACACACACACACACACACACCTCAAGACACTTTCCCTGAAGTGGTCCTGCTATCTGGGTGCTCTTTGGGGTTGGGCCCCAGGTTACTGTCCTAGACCCTCTTTGTGGTATTACCGTATCCCTACAAAATTTCCAAAGCATTTTCGGTTGGCAGAAATTGGGGTTTATGGGCATTGTGGGTTTTCTTCCCAACCCATGCATGCTAAGGCACCTAGTTCTGTTCTCACACCTTGGTCATCTCCTTGTTGCTTCTGTGCCTTGGTCTGTGGACTTCTGGAGAAGCATGGGCCCACCAGGCCACTAATGCCAGCTCTCCTTCCTGGGGCTTTGGAAGATACTCTGAAAGACTCCTAGGAGGCCCCGTGACATCAGTGACAAGAAGAGACAAAGGCCACAGAAAAGAAGGCCTTCCAAGCTGTGCTCAGCAAAGGTGGTGCCCAGTCCACGCACCTGCATTCCACTTTGGTCCGTGTTTGTGGTAGGGATGCAAGAACTCTGGGTGCCGTAAAGGGACTCTTGGGCCAAGCACAGGAGCTGAAGTTCCAGCTCTCTCTTTCTCTGGACTGCTGAGAAGAGAGGTTCTTTAAGGGACCCTCCCCGGTGGGAAGCACAGGCACCTGCGTCTTTAAGGGGCCTCTCCACCCACAGCTGTGGCATGATGTGATGGCTATGCTAAGAGCGATATTTGGGCCTCAGAGTAATGACTCAGGCCTTGAGCCTTGTGTTTGCACACCTCTCTGTTAAGCTGAGTGGTTATTCCCACCCTCCCTTCCCCCTCCAAAATGGCCCTTTCCCCTCTCCCTTGCCTACCTTGCCTAGCTCCCAGCTCTGCCGCCCTCCAAGTTTTTTGTTTGCTTGTTTGTTTGTTTGCTTTTGGTAGATTTGCTGGGCCCAAGCACTGGGAAATTCCACTCACTGGGAAGCCAGTGTCCCTTTCTCTTCTCTGTCTCAATGGGCCAACTAAATCTCAGAGGTAGGGAGCAGGGCAGGGAAGACACGGGAAGACAAGGGTGTAGCTCCCCATGGATGCTGCTTTATCAGAAAGTATAAATCAAACGAGAAAGTGGTGCAGGCAGGGGTTAAAAGGAGAAGTGGGGAGGGAACGAGTCTGTGCGGCAAGTCACTCTGCAGGTACAGGAGTGACACAGAGGGTCCCTGTCTCCTGGGCTGGTCTGCTGAACCCTCAGACTGTTTTATAGCCCAAACGCAGACGTCTCACTGAAGGGCCCAGGACCTCATTTCACATCTCCGTAAGGATGCTGTTTTCTGGAGGACTGAACAATTGATTAGCACATTGGTCCCCAGACTAGTGGTCTTCTGGAATCCCCTGCAGCCTCACAAAACCCTCCGCTGCCTGGAGCCACCCCACTGGGCTAGAGCCCAGGAGCTGACAATGTCCACCTGGCACAGAGAGCTTCTAGCTCCTTTAATCCTCTCCCACCTAGCGGGGGCTTGACACATCCTGGCATCGACCTCTCTGTCATTGATGGGGGCTCCTGAGAGTCCCAAACCTAGATGCTGGGGACTTGATGAGGTTGGAAGACATTACCCAAACCTGTCGAATATAAGCACAGTGGTTAATATTGATTGTCGACTTAACAGGATCTCAGATCACCTAGGAGACAAATCTGTGTTCATTGAGAAGGGAAGAGCCACCCCGAACATGGGTGGCACCATCTCTTGAGCTGAGGTAGGACTCTGAAAGCAGATAGCGAGCTGAACACCAGCATCCGTCTCTCTCTCCCTAATGACTGTTGGATGCAAAGTGACGAGTGGCCTCTAACTCCTGTAGCCGTGACTGCCCCACGACAACATACTGTGCTCTCAAACCTTGAGCCAGAATAAGCCCATGTGTCCTGAAGTCACTTTTGTCCAGCGCTCTGTCACAGGGGCAACTCAATGCACCAAGACACAGAACAGTACCACTGCATCCCAACCAACAGGTTCTCCCTCCATCTTCCCATGGCGACGTGACCTTCGAAGAAGTAGGTTTCCTGACTGGACTCTAAGTAGGATGTAAAAACCACACAGTGGGAATTGTGGGCCTAGTGGGGTGGGGGTTGGTCACTGTCGTCCAGGGAAGGTCACTGGGCACCTATAGACAACGTCGACACAGGACTAGGTACCACAAGTGGACTTCAGTATCACCCATGAGGAAGCTTGTGTTCCCCAGAGGGAAGAGGCAAAGAACAAGTTCTTCATGGCCACCCACAGACTCGCTGGGCAGGGAAAGGCATGCAAGGAGCAGCAGCCACAAGGTCCTTGACATTGGTCGTATATGTGAAAACATTACCACCAAACCAGAAGACTCAAACCCAAAAGCCAGCGACACATTACCTGGGGTGGAGGAATGCTGTGTTTACATCAGTTCCTTTCCTGAGCCTGTAGACTTAAAGGTGGCAATGTGTGTTGACAGCTAAGGCCCCACATACATCCCGTAGTTTATCAGTTCTGCCTTGAGCACAGCTAGCTCCCAATCCCAGAACATGTGGGCAACCCACGTCCTTCTCGTTAGGCCTGGGGAGAAGGGAGGAGCTGAGGCAAGACCAGCCTCTGTGAGGACTGGGGTGGCATCCGTCGGCAGTTCTGACCTATGCCAGGCTGCATCCCTCTGGCACAAGGATGGCTCAGGGGTCCCTGTCCACCTGGCATGGGCAGCAGTGCCGACAAGCTCCCAAAATAAGCACCCGGTACCCTGCTGTCCCTCCACCTGGCCCCAGAGCATCCTTGCTTCCTCAGACTACAGGCTGGCTGGCTTTCCAGATGGGCAGGAGGCAGAACTGAGCCAACCTGGGATAGGTGCAACCAAACTTGTCCAACAGAAGAGACAATGACCATCCAAGGTTTTGGTGTTCTCTGGAGGAACCACAGACTCTCAGACGTTGGCACTCATAGGAGCTCAAATCCTTAAATGACTCATGGTCAAGCGGAAATCCCAGGCTAATCTGAGCCCAATACTGAGGAAAAGTGTAAGGCAAGCTCCCCCAACCCCAGGGGCCCTTGGATAGTGACTGCAAACTCTGACTTCTGGGAGCAAGCAGCTGAGGGGGAGTGCATCCACACGCAGGCTGGTCCCTTCTTCTGGAGACAGGTGCGCAAGCGAGAGCCAAGACACGTAGCCATCCTGGGAGCTCTTGCAGCTTCAGAGAGGTGCCTCCCCACTAAGCACCTTCTACACATCCTCATGGGTCTCCATGGCGGGCTATGGTGTGGCATGGTGTGGCATGGCATGGCGTGGTATGGTGTGCTGTGGCGTGGCGTGGTGTGGCATGGAGTGGTGTGGTGATAGAAAAAAATCAAAATAAAAACTTTTTGCCATACACAACTTTCCCCAGGAAGACAGGGGCACAGAGGGAGCACAGCTACAGGAAAGCCTGGGGTGTGTGAATCATTCCAGAACTCTGCATTCCTCTGAATTCTTGGGTTTTTTTGGGCCAAGCACACAGGACTAGTTACATGGACTTCAGCCTCTACAATCATTTTCCCTTAGAACTTCAGTGGGCTGGAGTCGTGCTGTACTCCAGACCCAAACTTCAGTGTCTCAAGCTGGGCCAGTGTCCCCATATCTCCTTTAGACTCCCCTCATTTTCTTCTTGCTAATCAGCTGTCCTCCACACTGGTATCCTGGCCATGGTTACACGGGTTAGGATGATTCTGTCTGTGTGGCCTTGGGTGCTGCTGAAAGTTGGGCAGAGGGGTTCAAGGCAGCCAGGAACACCAACCCCCAGTCAAGAATGGAGAAGCAAGCAGGTCGTCCTGGGCCAGACCCCCATGAAACTGACCACTGGGGGGAGACACAACTAAGCTTGGCTCAGTTCTCTTTGCACTACGTAGTGCATACGTAGCTCTAACCCCCCTAGACAAGACCCAGAGCCAGTCTCAAACCCCAGCCACCCCAGGCTATACCATCAGGACTGCTCAACACATCACAAACATTGCCCCTTCCCCCAGTATCTATTGGTGCACATCTCTTGTAAACACCCCATGCTATTTTGAAGGTCTTCCCACAAAGAGGTTAGGCCTATTTTCTCACTACTAATATCAGAGCCGCATCCAAAGTCCTATCTTTGACACACATAGCTTCCTTCTGCTTTGTGTCTAGGGACCCAGCTACTGAGCCATGAACAAGCCTGTGTTAGTCCACAAGAGAAAAAGCCGCATAAAACCAATACTTGCTGTCCAGGCCAGCCAGCCTCTCTGCCCACCCACCAACTGACCACAGGTCCATGAGGAAGCCCAGCGGAGGTCCATGGAACACTGCCCAGGTCAGCAGAAGTACCTGGCAGATCTGAAGACTCGCAAACAAAACGAGCTGTTATCACAAGCTAGAGTTTTGGGTTTGCTTGTTATACAGCAGGTACTAGCTGGTACACCCTCTCCCACCAAGCCCGGAGACTTGAAACATCATCCCGCTCATAAACTAGCAAAATCCCACTGGGATATGTGGCGAACTTCATTCTCTAGGGTGTACGACTGAGTGACTTGGTGAGGTCTTCGGTTTAATTTTTTTTTTCTTTTAACATATTTTCAATCAGAAAGAGCAGATGCAGTTCAGAGAACTCCTGCTGAGTTCTCAGAAGCATCCATCCCTGGCTGTCTCCAGAGAGGCCCGGCTCGTCTGTCAGAGGCCGTGTCCTCACGTAGCTTTTCAGATGTGAAAACCCGGAACGTTTTTCCTTCAGCAGCAACCGGGAAGCCAGAGTGTGGGAGAGGCACGACGTGGCTGTGGCTGCTGTGGCTGCGCCTTTCACGGCTCGGGCTCTGCATCTGTGCAAGGCTGGTGGTTCTTATCTGAATTCTAAGCGCAAATAAATGGGACTTATTTAAAAATAACTGGGAAAATTCCATGCTGGAGGGGAGAGAGAGAAAAAAAAAAACTTCACGGCAGCAGATGCAGAAACAGAACAAGATCCGTCCAGACAAGCACAGGAGTGGTCCACCCCAAAACTCCCAAGGTGAGAGGAAGGCAGAGGCTCAGAACTCACAGCCCTTAGACCATCCATTCTCCAGGCCAGGAACAAGATAGGAGCCCAGCTGGTAAGCGGTTGGCACTATGGCCTGGCTTCATTGAGCTATTTACGGCCTTGTGTTCTGGTGAGGCACCCAGGGCCAGCACAGCATCTGTGCTTCACAGAGAACTCCAGGGAACCACAGAAAAGTAAGAATATGCTCTAATCTGTGGCAGCCTAATCCCGGCTGTGACCTAGCATTCGGAGCTCTCTTCAGGAGCAAGAGGGGGACTCCTGCTTCCTCAAGCGGAGTCCAGACCCTCTGTTATAATAACCAAGTCAGTCCTGCTCTGGAGAGAGTAGGGTCTCGTTGTCCACAACTACAGAGGTGACCTAGCAAAGCTCACTGGTCCAGGACTGTGGAAGTCATCCAGTCAAGCAAGGTACCCACTCTGGAGCAGAGGCTTACTCAAAGCTTCCCCTACAAACACTGAGAGCTGAAGGAGTCACAGGACCCTGTCCAGATCCACATGCAAGCCAAGGAGATGCTGTGAGAACACAGGAAGGAACCCTGGGAAAGGTGCAGCAAATTCACCCATGGGAATGGGAACATTTGAGTTGGGTCTTGAACCATGTATGGGAATTCCTAGATAGGATGTGGTCTTGGACTGTGGACCACCCAAATCTAGCCCTTGATCTTACGGTAATATTCACAAGCAAATGATTTTGAACTTACCATAGGCAAAATTCTGTCTCCAGGCTACAGACCTCCTGAGGGCACCCTTGGCCTCAAAATCCTTCTTAGACAAGTCAGAACCCAAATTTGTCCTTGCCTCAGTCAGAAGAAAATAATACTAAAATACCCTTATGTGCGGTTTTAGTTCCCAAGGTTTGAGTCATCCCAGGCCAATGATGGCTCAACAATACTAAATGGAAAATTCCAGAAATAAGCAACTACTAGGTATTCAATGGTGGGCCACCTGGGTGTTGTGAAGAGATGGCATTTTATTCCACCCAGTCCCAGACTCCTTCCTGTGTCAAGGGTACCTGTACCGCATGCTCTTCCCACATGGTACGACACAGTCACCGAGGCTGTGAGATCCACTGTGTTGGCATGGTAATGTCTGTGCACAGAAACACTCATGAATTTCCCACATGGTACTCCACTGTCATCCAGACTGTGAGATCCACTGTGTTGGCATGGTAATGTCTGTGCACAGAAACACCTTCCTTTACTTCCTGAAGACCTCAAATCAGTCAAGGGAGATGGTTCAGCCAGTAACCTGCTTGTCACACAAACATGAGGACCCCTGAATGTGATCCTAATCACCTATGCAGAAAGCTCAGCCTGGTGGCACACACTTGTAATCCCAGCACGGGAGGCAGAAACATAAGGATCCCTTGGACGTGTGGCCAGTCAATTCATCTCCCTGAGTTCCGGGTCAGTGGGAGACCTGTCTCGAAAACAGATGGGTGGTTTCTGAGGAGAGACACCTGAGGCTGCAGGCCCCAATCATAAACACATACATACACATATACACACACGCACACACATGCGCATGTACACAATCACATACACACACCCCAAAGCACAAGAATAGAAATGCCAGCAATTGGATTATGGTGATTGTCATAATTTTGCTATTGTATGACATTGTTCTCTTGCTGAACCTCACTGATGAGTCAGGCTGAAAGCCAGGCTTAGTAGTACACACCCGTAACTCCACCTGTAACCCCACCTGTAACCCCACCTGTAACCCCATCAATAATCCTACCTATAAACGCCACCTGTAACCCCCACCTGTAACCCTACCTGTAGCCCCACCCATAAACTTACCTATAAGCCCAGCATTTAGGGGGTGAGGACAGGAAGATTAGCATTTATGTCTAGCGTTGGTTACCTACAAAGTTTAATGCCAGCCTGGGCTACATGAAATCCTGTATCAAAAACTCAAAATAATTAAATAAATCAGACTGCATGTAGGGGACCACAAAAAAATCAAATAAAATTAAAAAATGAAGGGGATATATTGTATCCAGGCCTCTCTGAGACACCACAAAGACCTTAGACCCCACCCCTATCCCATAACTGAGACCAACCCCAACCTTATCCCATGACTAAAAGTGACCTCATCCCACCCCATAACTTAGAGTGACCTCACCCCTACCCCGTGGCTGAGAGTGACCTCACCCCTACCCTGTGGCTGAGAGTGACCTCACCCCCACCCTGTGGCTGAGAGTGACATCACCCCTACCCCGTGGCTGAGACTGACCTCACCCCTACCCCGTGGCTGAGAGTGGACTGTCTGCTGTGGCTGTCGGTTTCTTGAGATGTTCCTTCCCTGTCATTAGGACCCACCAGTCAGTGCTGTTCCACCCACCCTTGGCACTCTCCCATCACTGTGGTTGGCATCCCAAGAATAGAGCATGGGCTGTGGAACCTCATGCTAAGCCTCATCTGCTGGCCACCTTGTCCTGAGCCACCAGCTCAGCATCACACCCAGAACAGCTTCTGAGTGCTGGAGGCCAGCGTAGGGCCAGACTCATTCCCCAGGGCTCACTCCTTCTGCAGACTCAGAGAAGCTGCTCCTCTGGGACTGGCCACAGCCCTTGAACAGGCTTTGGCTGATGGACATCTCCCTTCCCCTCACTGTGTCTCTCTGTGTCCCCGTGCCCCCTTTTGATAAGGACACAACCCACCAACAGCCTCTTTGTCCTTAGTCCCCTCTATAGCGTTTCTGACTCCAAATAAGATCCCATTCAGAGGTGCTGGGTGAGGTTCATGCTGTCCACCACCCTCTTCTATCCCAGTGTTCCCAGGCCCCCATGTCCCATGGTGCTAACTGTTTATGCCCTTCTCGGGGAAACTGTGAAAAGGAGCTGCAATTCCCCCACTTCCCTATACTATGTCTCCTCCTCCCTGCCTCCTCCCATCGCCTCTCCATTCCACCCAAGTCTCTGTCCATCCTGGTCAGGGTGGGAGAGGGACAGGGAGAACAGGGAAGAGGAAATGAGAGGAGGAGAAGGAAGAAGGGAGTGGGATGAGAGAGAAAAGGAGGAGGGATCACAGGGGTGATGGGGGCAGGACACACAGTTCCTGGAACCCTGAGGGACCAGAACCATGGGAAGGGTGGGTTTGGGGGTGCTTTCTGGTCCCTTCAATTCATCTTGCCTTGGTCCCTTCGCCAAAGTCACACCTACTCCTAGTCCTCAGGACAGATGCCCACGGAAGAGGGACCCAGAACAGGCACACCCAGGCTCGTCAGTTGGAATGTGGAGCAAACATTTAAAAGCAGTATAGGGTGAGAGGGGAGCTGACATACCTTTTGGGGGGTAGCAGGGGAAGCTGACATACCCTTGGGGGGCCGCAGGGGGAGCTGACATACCCTTGGGGGGAGCTGCAGGAGCCTGGGGTATAGTGAGAACTGCTTCTTGTTCAGGAGGAAAAGAAATATCTGTGCCAAACTTGCTCTTCACACACACAAATAAGCTTCCAAAATCAGTCACTGTCAAGCTTAGAACTGCTCTCCCAACTTCTCTGCTGGAAAAGCACACAGCCATACTTGACAGACAGCTACGGTCCAGAGCTGGCCACCTCACGGGACCTCCCTGCTAGGGTGGCACAGGAGACCATTCCTCCAAAAAAGAAGCTGGAGGTCAAGGATCCTGATGAAGGTCACCCCTGAGGAGTCACACTGCAGGTACAGAGCTGTCCACCTGTCTCAGCAGATGCTCTGTGCCTGGTCCTTGGAGTCCACTGATTCTTTCTAACCAGAAGGGACATAAAAAACCAGGAATATTGGCACCGCCCTGGGAGAAAACTCTCTGTATACCACCTCTGTCAGAGAGAAAAATGCCAGGGACAGTGGGGTACCCATCCCCCAAATCTCAAGGCCATCTTTTAAAAGCTTCTGAGAGCTCAAGAGTGTGACTGCTTGCTGGACCTGGCTAGGCAACTACCCTTCGACAGCACAGATCATCCGTGGGCAGCTTGCCTGTGCCCTTCCCCTTCCCATCATGGAGACAGACATATCCTTTCTGATACCTGGAATGGCATCCTTCAGGGTCTGCCATGCTGCTGGGGACTGTAGGAACAGGAATTTGTCCTCTGTCTTTCCCGTTCCAGAAGCAAGTCACCCAGGAAAGGTCCCTTATGAGTGAAGAGCTGAGAGACAATCAGACGCTGTGGGCCGGACACCCAGCGACACAAACCCCCAGAAGCCCAGGGACCAAGACATTGGAAATCAGAGCCCACCTGCTTGGGGGCTTCCTCTGGCTTACCCCTGAGCATCACAACCCAGCTGTCATTGCAGAACTCTTGAGAACAGAAACACGCCAGCAGGACAACCGAGCATAAGAGCTGTCTGTGGCCGCTGATGTCTAGTCTATGAAGAACTCACCTAGCATGGAGAAGACCAGATACCTCTCTGAGGGCCTGTGGAGGAAAGCAGGTGGCGTCCTATACCTCCATCCCCGCCCACACCATCTTTCCCATTTCCTTGCTAAGGAATACCCAAAGAGAAGTGTGCACAGTTACGGAACATCCAGGATGCTCTAACAATCAGGATCCTTAGATGGGATCAAACGGCCACCTTGTCTGCCCTCACTTCCTCCTACCTCACCTCTTCCTGACTCTCACCTACTCTTGCCCGCCCTACTTTATCACACTCCTGGCCCCATGTCCCCCACCTCGCCCTGAGAGTCCCACTCACAACCTGATTTCCAGCATCAACCGCCTGTCAAGAAGTGGGACATCCAGAGATGTGATGGAATGGCAGACCTTAGTCCTTGGGAGCAGCTCCCGGATGCAGCCCGCTTGGACTGCTGCCAAGGCTCTCGGGTATTTACTTTTTCATTTGTTTGTTTTTCAAGACAGGGTTTCTCTGTGTGGCTTTGGAGCCTATCTGAGTTGCTCTGTATACCAGGCTGGCCTTGAACTCACCAAGATCCATCTGCCTCTGCCTCCTGGTGCTGGGATTAAAGGCATGCGCCAGCACCCACCACGGCTCTCAGGTAACAGAGGTCTGTGGACAGTGCTCAGGAAGAGAGCACAGGTTCTGAGCTGGGACCTTGGCAGCCCCCACAGAGCCTGGGCCAGCCCCTGCTGCCTTGCTTTTGTGTTAACCACACTACCATGGCCGGCACTGCTCCTACCTAAGCCCAGGATGACCCCTGCCTGCCCTGCTCCTGAAGCTTGCTTTGGGCTCCCCCTTGGCTCTTTTGTTCACACTAAGTCTCCATTGTTTCTGAACACGGCTTCACGTGTGCGTGTTCGCACATGCGTGTCAAGTTTTAGTCCAATCCTTAAATGAGGTCTTGACTGAGAATCTACGATTCCCCGGTGGCCTCAATCTTGCAAAGATTGCTTTTTTAACGCTGTTAGGCCTTAATTCTAACAGGCCTCCTCTCCATTACTGAACCGGGTCACTTTGCCCTAACATGGCCAGAATATCTCCCATCCAGAGAAGAGACAAGAGTTAGGAGGGAAGGCGCGGGAGCTGGGAAAGCCGGGCTAGGAATCCTCCCTTAATTTGATGAAATTCTAGAATGATCTAATTTCTGGGAGCGACTGTGGCCTGATTGCTGTGGCTAACTTCATGATGTGATTGTCTCCGGCAAACACTCGCTTTCTTTTTTGTGTCTGGATTTCCGAGCTGCTGGATGGGGAAGGAGGCACACAGTTTCTCCCGCCACGCCTGGCTCGAGTTCAGGTCCCGGACACGGACAGAAGGTCATCTGTCCTGGCCCAGTGCCTGTCCCACCATGGCAGGTCCGCTCTTGAGGGCCAGGAGAGGAAATTGAGAGAAGACAACGGCAGCGAGTTCCAGGACAGACAGCGGCTCCCTGTATCAGCCTAGGGCTCAGAGCACCTCAGAGACCATCCATCAACCCTTATCAGTCAGCGGTTTTGAGGTTCAAGGGGACAGAGAGGCGGCGTGTGATGGAGGAAAAGGACCCTATCTCTGTTCACATTCCCAGGACCAAAGTCCCCTCCCACAACCCCACAACACAAAACAGTTAGTATATGCCAGAGAGGTTGGGGTTTAAGGCCCTCTGACCAGTGCTAGTTGCTGGGAATAGAAGCAATTGTGGAGCCTAAACCCTGAGACCTGTTGGGGGGATGGCGTAGCTTAAAACTGCCTCAAATGCAAGAGGACCAGAGTTCAAGCCCCATATCCATGTAAAAAAAAAAAAACAGGCATGACGGCGTGTATCTGTAATCCCAGGACTATGGAGGTAGAGACAAGAGAGTCCTTGGCACTCTACAGCCAGTCAATCTGGTCTGATCAGTGAGTCCAGGGCCAATGAGAGATGTTATATCAGAGAATGTAGATGCTGTTCATGAGAATGACACTAGAGGCCACCCTCTGACCTCCTCATGCATGAGCACACATATACACATACATGCACATACAACCATATATATATATATCTTTAAAGACCAAAGGAAGACACCTAGAAACAAAACCTTCATTCCAGAACGTTCTGAATAAAGCTGTGGGGAGGACATGATGTGGGCAGCAGAGACTTGGAGAATCAGCCCTAACACTCCGGAAGCCGCCAGGTTCTGGAGAGGACAGAGAGGGAACCAGCCTGTGGGCCCAAGGCCAGCACTCGCTGGGTGCACCTTGCTCTTGGTGCTAACCAATCCTCTACCACGGGCAACCTAACAAGTGGGTGTGTTGAAGCACAGACTTTCTAAGCCTCAGTACTGCTGCTCAGCCCTGACTTCAGAGCCTTGCTCCTAGCTGAGCCTGTGAGCCTTTCCAGGAAGGACATGTGACAAGAGTCAGTGTCTTAAATATAAAAATGCAAGTGGGCGTGGCATCCAGTGTTGGGAATATGTAATTTTAAGATGGGTTGCTTTTGTTTATGTTGCATTTGTTTAACTCAGTGAAGCTGTCTAGAAAACCTGATGGTCTAATAAAGAGCTGAATGGCCAATAGCAAGGTGGGAGAAAGGACGGGCAGGGCTGACAGGCAGAGAGAATATAGAGAAGAGAAAACTGAGGGAAGGGGTTCGGAGTAGTAGCCCGAGAAGGAGGAGGACATCAGGGGCGGCCATCCAGGTACACAGTCATCCATGAGAAAGGGTAAGACTTGAAGAAGTGAGAGAACAGGAAAAACACAGAGGCCAAAGGGGAGACGGGGATAATATAAGAAAAGCGGGCAAGACACAGCCAAGCTAAGGCAGGACATTTAAAATAAGAATAAGACTCCACATGTGATTCATCTGAGAACCGGGTGGCAGGTGCTCCAAAAACGTCCAAAGAGCATAACACTGTAATACTACAATCCAGAGTCAGGGCTTGAGATCTCAAAGGTCGTGCTTCAAGCTTTCCACCAAGGAACAGAGTGTTCAGTCTCATTCTGATGCCCAGAGGCCAGAGGGCAGGCAGCAACAGCCCTACCCAGGAGACACAAGGAAGGTGTTATGCCTGCCATCCTCAGTCCACCCTAAAAGTCCTCATAACCACAGTGGCCCTAGGGTTCCCACGTGCCATTTCTCCTAACTGACGCTCTGTGGGATTCACACACTGCCAAAGGGTTTTTGCTCTGTCCTTGAAGAGGACCCCAGACTGCATAACATCAATACATGCCCTGGCCAAGGCTAAGTCATCGGAGTCCTGGCAAGGGATGCCCCTCAAGACCTGCTGCAACGATATTGCCCACCCCCTCCAGAAGACCTACCCCTGCTGCTGCCTGGAGCAACCAAATGGAAGGTAGTAACACCCACCCCATCCTCCCAAAGAAGGTAAAGGCAGACCAATGCAACAACCAAGAGGCAAAGTCAACTAGACCATAAGGATCAAACACCAAGACACACAGATTCCCAGAGCAAAGCCCACCCTGCAGGCCTGGGATCCTTTCCCTGACCTAGACTCCAAGTGCCCCCAGCTTAGAACCTGCTCATTTGGCAACCATATTTGTAAAGCATCTACCGTGTGGAGGGCACCGAAGAACCCAAATACAAGATGAAAAATAGGGTCCCACACATTAAGACATTGTCCGAAATGTTAAAGCATGGATGTCCTTCCCTACCCATCCGCAGAAACACCACACAGTCCACTGTACAGACAAGGCCATGTTCTAAACCCCACATTGTGATGGACATCAGTGGGAGGGGGCATTGTGGGAGACAGCGTGCCAACCAGACAGTGAAGGAACGGGCTGGTCCCTCACTGCACATGGACTAAGCCTCCCAGAAACCTTCACAGAGGGAAAGCAAGGTTGCAGACCCTGTCCTGTAGGCAGCAGCATCTTGAATGTTGCAAAAACAATCATGGAGACCAGCCTGGTAATGGAGAAATCCACAGCACATGCACTGGCTAAATATAAATAGTATTGATCTGTCTGCCATCTTGAATCAGCCATTCTACTCCTGTCCTCCATCAATAGCCACGAGTCGATTCCTTGACGAAGGGATTGCTGCAGTCAGTCCCAGGAGTGGGCACCTAGAAGAGTCTCTATATAGCTTCCAGAATATTCTCAGCTTCATCTTGAGCAACCTAGAACCCTCTAGAGCTATCAGGAATCTTCCAGAGGAACCCAGAACCCTCCTCAACACTATTCTCTCCACTCTCTCTCCTTCATCTGCTCCTTGCTCTAAACCCAGCAAAGGAAGCTCACAGACAAACAGACCTGAGAGCCCCTCCTCTTTGCAAGTGTCCTGCTGATTGGCAGTTCATCCTGACACCCAGATGATTTATTCAACCACTCCCAAGTTCATGGCCAACAAGACGGAAGCTTCTAGGGCTGGCTGCACCTGCAGGGCACCACCTTGCCTCTGCTGACACTGTGGGGAGACTCGAGGCCCACTTCCTCTGCAGATCAGAAATCCAAGGAGATGTCCTGTAGACCAGCAGGTGCCATGTCCCCATGGTGGCTCCTTCTCCAGCCCCATGCTTCTAATCGGAAGCCTGTGGTGAGTACGCTGTAACACCAGGCTGGGATCTGGCGCTCCCAGATTCTCCTCTACACCAGCCGATCCCATGAGCCACCAGAGACGTGAAGACCAGAGACTAGACATCCCACAGGGCCACTTGCCAGAGAGTCAGGCAGGACAGAGGTCAAAGACCACAAATGCCCCTGCCCAGCCCTCAGAATCCCTCTAATCCTGACTGGAGACTTCCAGGAGCTCTGGGGACAGCAAATCTCCTCTGTGGTTTCTGTCTGGTGCTTGCTAACAAGCAAAAGAGACAGGTGCACAAACACCCACCCAATCTGTCACCTTCCATTTTCCCTCACCAGTGCCGAATTCAGATCCCAGAAAAGAGTGCTGAGGACAGCTGTCCATAAGGAAGGCCCTGTGTGTCCTCCTCGCAGACGCCCTCCATGGCTACTGCCCTGAGAGCAGCCGCAGCTTACATCTGGCCTCGTTGTACCCAGTCCCACGCACGAATTCAAACTTTGTTGTCTTTGTCACTTATTTGGCCTAATGGACATCACGGGATGCTCCAGGAGAGACACACAAGTCAGCTTGGGCCTCAGTCTCCCACCTGCCAGCCACGGTGAGTATGCAACCCAACTGCTTCCTCGAGAAAGTACTGCCTGGTGTCGTGGGTGTGTACATTTGCCAAAACGGCAACACAAGAGTGTGTGTTCACTGCCCACCTTGCTGCTGACGTGTCCCTGATGAGGAAAAGCAAACCTAGCCCAAGTAGAAACATGAGTCTGCCAGCCCAGTGGTACCCAAAAAGCTCAGGTATGCATCAGGAGTAAGTGAGGGCTGGCCATTGAGCAGACGAGAGAGCTTCCGTCTTCCGTAGACTTAGGGAAGGCTTTCAGTGCCTGGGCCGGCTCAAGGGATGGAAACAAGGGCCGTAAACCAAACTCCTTGCAGTCCCCATGCTGTTGTGTGGCCTCAGAGCTCAGCACCAGCCTGTGAGGAGAGATGGTATGTCCTAGTGATGGAGTATGTGCTGTGCACAGGAGACCCAGGTAAGGCCCTCATTTGTCACCCACATCCCTCCCCATGGAATGTTTCTGCTGGTTCCAGTCAGTGTGTTCACCCTGCTGAGTGTCCCACACAAGCTGGGGAGAAACTCAGCCTCTCCCTGTGGTCAATAGGAAGCATTCACCTCCACCCCCTGAAATTCCTGGGCTGTAGGGTCCCCGGTGCAGAAATGCCAGCCACTCATCCCTACAGGCGGGAGGGACAGCCAGACCCCACGGCACAGCATACAGGTGAGTACCGCCTGAAGCTGGCCTCGTCTCCATGTGGCTAATCATATGGCTATCATGTGTGGTATATGTGATATAGGTATATATTATCATATGTATATGTAGGTGGTAACCGGCAGGTGCAGCCAGCCCTAGAAGCTTCCTTCTTGTCGGACATGAACTTGGGAGTGGTTGAATAAATCATCCTTGGGTCAGGGTGAATTGCCATCTGTAGGAATAGTATACATATCTGCAACCCAACTGAGAAGCATATATATAGATAAAATCACATAATAATGCTGCCCTGGGAGACCCACTGAGCCTCAGCAGATAACATACCAAGGCCTCGTGCAGGAAGAAGTCAAATCAAAGGGGTCCTGTTGGCCTCCTACTCTACCTAAGCCTCTCTCTTTCTCCTTCCTTCCCCACCCACCTCCCCACCAAAGGGCCTGGTCAAAGAGCACGGGATCAACACAGCTGCATAGCGGGCCGGCTGGAAGGAGCCAACAGGTGCAGGATGCTTTAGGCGCTGCTGCCCGGGCAGGTACAACCAGGCACAAGCGAGCTCTAGGGAAGAGAGCCAACAGAGACAGCCGCACGCAGGCACATCTCCGCCTTGTTAAGGACCTTAACTTAGTTCTCCTGGCTATAATTATTTTAGCGTGGGAGACCAGTTCTGTCTCCAGAGTCTCAGAAGCACGATACCAAAATCTCACACTCTGTGGTCCTGGAAAATCCCCATTCTCTGGTTCCTTCCCTCCATGCAAGAGCTCCACAGGAGCCGGTGAAGGAGGCCTGGATGAAGGGCTTAATTCCTACTCGATGGCTTCCCTTAGAACAAGAGCAACCCAGGCTCTGCAGAGGCCTTGGAAGTAACCATAGCAACTCAGGGGAGTTTAAAACAATGTTTGTGAGTTTAGGGTTACTCCCAGCCTGGGTGGCTTAGGTGCTAGCCTTCAAGGCAGCAGAGTCCAGAGCAACATTCCGGGAGCCCTGTGGGGGCAGTGTCCGAGGAACTGCCTCTAGGCTCCTGCTGCCTTCAGCAGGGTCTCACCTTGGCCCCAGAATCTCAGTCCCTGGCCCCATGCATCACAACCGCATAGACGTGCATACACACACACACACACACACACACTCACTCACCAAAATAAAAACAAACCACTGACACCACCAAACCATATACTACTGGGTGAGAATAAGACACACGGGGAGAGTGAAGAAGCCATGGGTTCAATACTGAGCAACACATCAGTTAGGTCTGGGGCACATGCTTGTAACACTAGGGTGCAGAAGGTAGAATTAGGAGGACAGAAGTTCAAGGTCATCCTCAGCTATAACTCCAGCTGGCAAGGAGCCTGGTATATCCAATTGTAAATATATATATAATTCAAGGGGCCACTAGAAGGGTCCAGGTGAGCTTAGTGAAGATAAACACGGGTCATTGTCCCAGCACCGCCCTTCTTCGAGTAGGGACCAACAGTCAAGATCTACAAGGGTAGCCTCCTGCCTGCGCATGGCCACACTTCACAAGCACACATGCATGTGAGCACGCACGTGCCACCAGTCACCAGGAGGGACTGCTGCAGCAAGCAGCACTGAAGTGCCACCTCCGGGGTGGCTGCAGTGTCAATGGCACAATGGCAGAGCCCGGCCTGGCCCTGCCTGCATTCTGCACGCTGAGTTTATTGCACACTGACTCTGGGGGAGAGAAGAGCGTGTGTCATGGCTGCTTCGGTGGCCAAGGCTGGGGCTGTGAAAAGGGAAAGAATTTTTTTTTTTTTTAAAGGAAGAAAAATCCTAAATGGCCTTTCAGCCTTTCGGCGCACATAATTGTAGTATCCGAGTTAATGAAAGGCCTGGCCTGCTGGCTGGCTGAATAACCGCTAATGCCACAGCTCGGGCCTCACGGGGAGCAGCTCCATCTCCGTGTGGAAATCAGACCACAGTGGGGTGGCGGGAGGGGCAGAGAAGGAGGAGGGGAACCTGCGAAATAAAGAGCGCTTCCAGGAACGACAAGTCTCCCACGCGGGATCATATTGGCAATTAGCCGGTGGGAGGCCTGTGGAGCGCTGGCATCTCCTCACCACAAAGACAAAGTTTCCTTGAGGAACCTGCCAGCATCTTCAAGGTACTGAAATAACACGCAGAACAAATGAAGAAGAATGACTGTGGGGTTTGGCTGCCGCTTTAAAGTCCGGCGCCTGGCAGCCTCACGGAGGCGCATGAGGGTCAGACACGCAGAGAAGTCGAGAGAGTCCAAGAAATGAGCATGCACGTATGTTCATGACATGATATACGTGCATGTGAGGGCAGGGACACGCAAGCATTCATAAGCATGCACGTGTGCACAGGATGTGTGTCTTCACATCTGCACACACATGCATGTGTGTGCCCCGACACACCTAGCCGTGTGTGTACACACACCCTGGAGTGCTGCTTTCACGTTGGCCAGACGCAGAGGATAAACACACTGTAAAGGGGATACAGGGAATTTCCCCCCTAAGTCCTCCAGGGTGAACGGCATTAGTAAGAAGGCACAGGGGCTCCAGGCCCCAACTCGGGGAGGTTCAGAGCATATCAACCTCCCACACAGTCTCTTCTGGAATCTTCCGTGCCGAAGGATCCTGCTTAAAGGCCCTGGGAAGCAGCCTGCATGGCTGTGTGTGGAGGTGACTGATTTATCCCAGCCATCCTGCCTCCTAACAATCCGCTCTCCTCCAGGCCCGCACAGCTTTAATTGTCCATCAAGCAGGGCAGGGAGGGACCGTAAATCTTTCGTCCTGGCCGCCTGACCTCCAACAGCTGCCCCCTCGCCAGATCTCACCTGGAGAACTGGCTTGGAAGGACAGAGAGGAAAATGGGAATCAGGCACCAGAGGAGAAAGTGATGGGGGGGTCACAGACACGGAGGGGACTTGGGGCTGCGTTTGGCTGCTGTGACCCAAAGGTGAGTGCTGCAGGGCAATGCTGCAGCTGGAGTCTGATCAGGACCTCTGCTCTGAGGGTGCTGGCTAGGTATGGCCGCTGCAGTACCCTTAGAATTCTCCAGGAAGGATCACCCGACCCTGAGGGTAACTGTATCCCAGAGTTCCCTTGGCTAACTGTAAAACTGAACCGCTCAAAAGGGAAATACTGGCAAGGGAGGTTTTCCTGAAGTCCTCACAGTGTCACAAGACCTGACAGTGACCCAAGAACTTCCCGGGTATTGGAGATCTGTGCATCTGGAAGCCCACCGTCCCCTGTCCCCACCAACAGCCCAGACATCTTCTGTGATTCCGGTATTAACGTGTCTCAAAGTGATGAGCGGTTTGGAGATTAGGAAGGCTCCTTGCTCGCCTTTCTTTCTAACACTCATTTTGTTTATGGAGAGTCATCCTTGAGGCCTACAGTTCTCCAAGGCAGGGCTGTGTATCTTCTCCCTAGGATTTGAGGGGAACATACCGAGGAAGAGGAGAAATTAGTGCCCTGGAAGATGAGCGGGCTGATGACTTCTGAGGAAGGATGAGTCTGTGGAGGATCGGCGCCTTCAGCCTAGGAAATGTGACCCCACAGTTTAGTCCCATCTGTTCTGAGTGGACTTAGGGCTGCGTTCGGCTGCTGTGACCCTAAGGGCTGGCACCCCTGCGACATCAGCTGCCGCTGAAGCATGGCTGAGGCAGGAAAGACAAAGCCAGCATCTACAATACAATCAACACACAGACACCACTAGACAGACATTCTAATTTAAGGCACATCTAGAGCGCCTGCCAGGGGATGGTGCACAGTCAAAACGTGTAGATTCTTTTAGCTTGGTGTTTGTTGTTTTTTTTTTTTTTTTTTTTGAGACAGGGTTTCTCTGTGTTACCACCCTAGCTGTCCTGGAACTCACTCTGTAGACCAGGCTGGCTTCGAACACCCAGAGATCTGCTTGCCTCTGCCTCCCACATGCTGGGATTAAAGAACCCAGATAAGAAACAGATGTTGTTCTTTATTTTAAAAAATATTTAGTTGTGGATCTGTGCACTTACATGAGTATACATAATTCAAAGGACAGCTTCGGGTGTCCTCCTCTGTAATGCTGCCCACCCCCTTTGAAACAGAGTCTCTCACTGGACTGGAGTTCACCAATTGGGCTAGAATGACTGGCCACTGAGCCCCCAGGGTCCTCCTGTCTCCACCTTTCCATTGTTGGGATTACAACCACCTGCCACCATGCCAGCCGCTTACATGCTTTCTGGGGTTTGAACTCGGGTCCTCATGCTTGCAAGGCAAGTGCCTTACCAGCTGAGCCGCCTCTCCTGTCCCTATTTGTCTAAGTGTCCTAGGATAAGATGCATGGTGAGAAAGAAAAGCGTGTGTACTGGCAGACTGCTCTCTGATGTTCCACTCAGACTCTATAGGCCAGGGAAAGAACAGTACCCCCCATAACAAACACGTCATCACCCTCCAACTCCTGTCCCTGTCTTCTGGGCACCACTGAAAGCACGCAGCTGTCTTGGTATCAAGCGAGCTGCCTTGTGGGCCGTCAAGGAGTGTTGATTACAATATTACGCCACTGACAACCATAATTCTCACCTTAAGTTCCTCCGGCACCTCTCTTTTCTGCTAAGATTCCAAAGCACTTGACTAATGTACCCTCGGATAGCACCGCCTCGAGGCCCCATTACAGGCCTTTAGAGAGAACGCAGGGAGGAAGCTTGAGATCCCATGCCCACCCGCAGTGCGCCGGCAGCCTGTGCAGGCAGCCCCTGTGGGCCTGGTTCCCCCTCGCCTGCCCCTGCATCAGTCCCCCCACCAGCTGAGCTTAATGGCATCTCCTCCACGAGGGAGCGTCGATATCTCAGGGAGGCGGGGCCACTCTGTTTATGTCTAATGGGTCTCTCAGAGCTGTGCTTTGCTTTTTCATGTGCTGAGTCCTGAGACCCCAGAAACATCTCCATGCTGCGGGTGGGGTGAGGCGGATTCTCTCAGCTCGGGAGGGAATGCCCTAGCGGCCGGTTACAGGCACAGAGGCGTCCAAGATGGTGGGGATGGTGATCGTGACAGTCCTCCTCCGAGCTGGCTGTGACAGGCACACCATCCACATAAAAAGCCAAAGCGCCCACTGTCCTACCAGCGCCAGGTGTAGTTTCTCACATTCCCAACAGGAGGGGAGGCAGGAGACACACCCAGCAGGCACTGACTCCAGGGCACTGTGACCCGAATGCAGTCATCTTTGGACTGGACCTCAGTCTCCCACCCAGCCACAGGTTCTCCTGAGCATGAGCTGCCAGATTCTAACCTGGACACTCCCCCCACCCCGCCACAGGTCAGCATAGCAAGGAAGGGTCATCTGGCATCCCTGCATCACTGTGATGCTGAACCAGGTCCTGTCACCTGTGAAGTCACCTGTGCAGGCACCTGTGAGGGCACCTGTGAGGTCACCTGTGCGGGCACCTGTGAGGTCACCTGTGAGGTCACCTGTGCGGGCACCTGTGAGATCACCTGGAGCTACTAGAAAATAGGATCATCTCAAAGCCAGGCAGAAGCTCCCTCATCCCCAACCCTTGTGGACCCCAGCTCATGCTTGCTCCTCTTCCACCTCCCCCCAAGCAGGTGCCACCTACGCAGAAGTCTACACCAGGCAGGTCCCGAGCCTCAGTGGAGCACCTGCAGCTGCAGTGATTGCCCTGGGTGATGCAGCCAGAAAACCTGTGTTCCCTACCATAACAGGCTGCAGCCAACCAGTCAGGACCAGAAGCCAGCTTGGGCCCCACCGTCCCTGCAGACAGCACAACACGGGTGTGTGGGCCATCTCCCACACATAGGCTCTGCGGGTCTTGTAAACAGTTCACGGAAACCTTTGCTTCTCCCAGGACTGTGTTCTTTGCATCATCCATCTGACTATCCCAGGTGACGGACAGGTGTTTCTATTATTCTTTTTCCATTTTCATGTGTGTGTGTGTGTGTGTGTGTGTGGTGCTTCTGTGTATGGGTGCATGATTGCGTGTGGAGGGGCACACGTGTGGACGTGGGTACAAGTCATGTGTAGGCTGAGGTTGATGTCAGGAGCCATCCTCGATCTAGATCATCCTTCCACCTCTTACGCTGAGTCAGGGCCTCTCAATCAAACCCAGAGCTCACCAATATGGCTAGTCTCGACAGTCAGCTTGTTCTGAGGATCAGCTACCTCTGCCTTTCAAGGCTGGAATTACAGCAGACAACCATACCCACCCGGAATTCCACTTGGGTTCTGAGGATCTGAACCCACATCCTCACACTGGCACACCGAGCACTTTCACCACTGAACATCTCCTCAGCCCGCCCTAGCCTTCGGGAAGCTAGCAGTGACGGCGCGTGAGTTGAGACACTAGTGGAGGTCATTAGGAGCCCGCACGCACACGGAGAAGAAAGCACCAAACTCGGTTTCCTCCCTCGCCTTAGATCTCAAGGTGATGGTAACGTGGGGATTGCACAGTGTGTGCTGACCTCCTGTGAACCTGTAGGAGGTCACCCTGAGCAGCTGGAGGTGAGGTTCTATGGCAGAGGACTTGCCTGGCGTGTGTAAGGCCCTGGCTCCAGCCCCAGCATGACAAAAAATAAATAATACGTTTTTAAGTCCTCTTGATGTGTCTCTGACGGAGACAAGGTCCTTCTCACAGCTACAAGCACCAACAGGAAAGAGGGATGGGAGGCAGGAGTCACCAGCAGGCCCTTCAATTTAGACCCTGGGGTGTTACCTGACACTCAATTCCTAAGGAGAATGTTCCAGAAAAAACACAGACCTTTTCCCCCTTTAGCACAGTGAACAAACCACTCATCTGAACTCAGAATTTTGGACTGTTAGAACTGAGTGAGAAATGATTTATTTTTATGTTTTATTTTAATTTGTACATCTATGTGGGCATATGTGTGTGGATGCAGATGTCCAGGAAGTCCAGAGGTGCCTGATGTCCCTGGAGCTGGAGGTACAGGCGGCTGTGGGCTGTCTGATGTGGATGCTGGGAACTGAACTCAGGTCATCTATAAAAGCAGTACACACGGCTGAGCCACCTCTCTAGCCCAAGAAATCACGGCTAAGTGTAAATCTTGTTTCAAACCGAATCCATCTTTTTAAAATTATTGTATTACTTTATATGTGTGTATGTTTGTCAGCACATGACTGTGCACTCTATGTATACAGTGCCCTCAGAGGCCAGAAGAGGGCACTGGATCCCCTGGAACTGGAGTTACAGGGACTATGAGCCACCATGGAGGTGTTGGGAATTGAACCCTGGTCCTCTAGAAGATTAGCCAATGCTTTTTACCACTGAGCCATTACTCCAGCCCCCTGATCCCATCTTTTTTTAAAAAAAAAAAAAAAAAACACATGTAAAGCTCATGTTTTTGGGCTTCAGTAGAATTTATAGAGAGCCTCATTTGAGAGCAGCCAGCTTGTCTGCCCTCATCTTCCTTGCCTTAGAGAAAATACTTCTGCCACACAAAGCCAAGCACCTGAACCGTTGCTTTCTTGGAACCCTAAGACACCCCTAAGACAGTGGGGGAGACAACCATTTCTGCTGTCTTCACCTTCCCATCTCAGCTGGTGGCAAAGACAAGGAGGCCTCAGTGAGCAGAGCCCAGCCCTTGGTGTCTGAACTGCTCACAGACAGAGACCTGAATGGATCTTAGGTCTGTGTACCACTGTCCTGGACGCCCAGTGGCTAAGACCGTAATGTGAGGATACATGTTAGGCTTTGTTTAAGTGAAGGGAAGTTTTAAAGAAAGACCAGGTGCCTTGGAGAAGAAAAGGCACCTAGAATCCACCTCTGGTACAGGAGGTCTCTTCATAATCTCAACTCCCAGTCCCCCGCTGCACCAAGGAAAACTCCAGTGACTGGAGGTGGCACCTGTCTGGACAGTCTCTTTACCTGTAAACAGGGCTGGTTTCTAAAAGCGCTATGTGGTAGTTTCAATGAGATGCTCCAATAGTCTTGGATATCTAATTACTCGGTCCCCGGTTGGTGACATGTGTGCCCTTCTTCAAGGAAATATGTCATTGAGCGTGGATTTTGAGAGTCTAATGACCCCTCTCTGCTTCCTGCTTGTAGGCCAGGTTGTGTGCCCTCAGCTTCTTGCCCCTGCCTCCATGCCTTCGCTCCAACATCACGGACCCTTAACCCTCCAGCATCATTAACTCCAAGTAAACTCATCTTTCTATAAGTTGCCTTTGCCATGGTGTTTTATCGCAGCCACAGGAGATTAACTAATAGAGATTGCAGCTGACAGTCCTCATGACCTGGCCCCTCTGTGGGCTTCCAGGCACAGCCCAGCAGCATATGAAGGGGCAGCACCCCTACCCAGGCAGCAGCCCAGCAGCCAGTGGAGACCGCGTGTGGAGGAACTAGAAGGGAGGACAGCAGCCTTCCACCATGCTTCTGGCCCCCAGACTGGTAACAGGCCTCTGTCTGCACAGCAAGCAAGGCGGTGAGCGAATATGCACTCCTCGAGACACGCATAGTCTCCTTCTAGTAGGAATGCGTTCTGGCCTCAACTAAGGGGGTCTCGAGAAAGAACCGTGCTGGAGACTCCTCTGCTCTCAGGCAGGACAGGACACTAAAGACCTCCCAGGGGTTGGTATAGTAAGAGGAGCAGAGGGCTCTCTCAGTCAGAGGAGGTGGGAGCTGGCCATGTACCATGTGGAGTGGAGAGCAGAAGCAAAGGAAGGTGTTTTTCTTCTATTTTTACTCCCAAAGAGTTTTCCGTAGTCTGCAGGTCCTTTCTTCAGGAGTGTGTGTTGGGGAGGTGGAGGGGAACAGCCCACCTCATCCTTGTTCTCTCTCTCTCTCTCTCTCTCTCTCTCTCTCTCTCTCTCTCTCTCTCTCCTCTGTGCCATGGCCTCCGTGCCAAGCAATCAAGAGAGATGGCAGATGGAGGCAGGAGGGTATAGAGAGCTTGCCCCTCAGCCCTGGAACCAGCAGCAGCAAGATGACATGCAGCCAGGGAAGCCAAGAGGCACAAGAGCCTTGGCCTGCAGAGACCAGGCCCCTCCCACAGAGCTCCTCTTTGCTTTTGTAAAACACAGATATGGAGACTTTATGTCTACAGACACTGTGGACCCGAATCCGACAGGAAGACACACTTGGAGATGATGGCATCGTTAACACCAGCTGTCAACTTGACGTAAACCTAGAGCCGCCTGGAAAGAGGGAAGCTCAGTTGAAGAGCTGCCCAGATCAGGCGTGTCTGTAGGACATTTTCTTAATTGCTACTTGATCCAGGAGTACCCAGCCCACTGCTGGGGATGCCAGCCCTGAGCAGGTAGTTCTGGGCTGTATAAGAAAAGTAATGGAGCAAGCCAGAGGAAGCATTCCTCTACGGTCTCTGCTTGAGTTCCTGAATGACTTTTCTCAGTGACTATAATCTGTAAGATGCAATAAACCTCTTCTTCAAGTCTCATTTGGTCAGAGTTTTATCACAGCAATGGAGAAGCAGGCTAGAACAGACCCCAAACGCAAAAGAAAAGCCTGTCTTTTCCCAAGCCATGCGACCTCCTCTTGCTGACCATCCCTCCCAAAGGACCCTTCACCATGGATCCTGAGCTGGAGACAGCCAGTCCAGCTTCTCCCTCTAGAGTCCAACCTCTGTGCAAACGCAGTGTGTGTGTGTGCGTGTGTGCGCGTGTGTACTTGAGCTTGCCCCAGGCTGCCAGAGGAAACAATCTCACATGTAGTAGCAGATCTTAATACTCTTCATTATCTCAAGTCACCTTCTGAGGCATGTTTTGGTGTCAAGTGAGTGTTGGGGAAGCTGTGATAACACGGTAATTTACTAAGAGCATGGCACGGAAGAGCGTGATTATCAGGTACGTCAGAATGGGTCCCTGGGCATTCCTGCCAGAATGCTTCTCCTCCAGCAGTGGCTCTGGCATGGAGCAGGCCCTATATACACCTAGGAATCGCTCACATCCCGCCACTGGCAGCTACCCTGACTCTCACGGGCAACAGTGGGAAATCCCAAAAGCATCCACCCAGCCCAGCAAGAACCAGGGTTGGAGGAAGGAGAGTGAAGCAAAATACAAAAATCAAAAAGGAGACCCTGCCGCCTCAGACAGCAGCGGACTTCAGAGAGGCAGCAGAAAACAAGATGTTTAGGCTGCCTGAATGTTTTATGAACCTGTGAAAATATCGGGTTGCTTCAGAGAATAAGGGGTGGTAGGCAGCTAATCAAAAAGATGTTGGTGCAAATGGGAGGTGTCTGCGAAGCTGGGGCCCACGCAGGCAGGAAGACCTGCAGCAGGCGAGGACGCGGGGAAAGGCGGGCTCCCCGGCAGAAACGGCTCCATGCAAGGAGGTCTCCTCCCTCCCCCTTCACTTGTTCAAAAATAAAAAATTCCTCTCCGTGCGTCAGCTGCGTGCCAGGCTCCATTTGTCTTTATAACAGAGTACCAGGCAGGAGTGAGGGAGATAAATAAACACAGAGAGACAACCGACCAAACCTCACTGGCTCACCCACGGACTGGGGGAGGTGAGCCTCGTGCCGCAGTCACTGAGAAATAACATTTCAATCTTGATCCATGCCCACCGACAGATTCGCCTCCCCTTACTGCCCCGGTTATCCCCCTCCCCGGTCGTCCATGTTCCCCCTATAGTCTCCCCTACACACACACACACACACACACACACACACACACACACACTTCTGTGTTTGACAGATGCTCTACGGGACCAAGCCTTCCTGTTCAATCCCACAGTCTATCCAGGTCCAAAAGATGTTCTGCACTGTGGGGGAGGGAAGGGCAAATCAACCAGACCCTTACCCTGAGGATCAGGGCCTAAGCTACCCAGCAAGGGAACAGGTTACCAGCTCATTCCCAGACATCCAGTCCTTCCATCTCTCTTGAGTGGCTGCACACTGGGGAACGGTTCCCAGGAGGCCTCCTTGCTGTAATTACCTCTGCGATGGCCTGGATTGCCCTTACTCTGGTGACACAGGGTCTCCTCCTCTACCCTCCAAGCAGGGTGAGGACCAGCATGCCCCGGGTCTCAGTAGTCCTAGGACACAGGCAGAAGTGGCAGGAGAGTGGAACAGGGGCAGCTCGGCCCTGGACCTGTCCTTGGTGCTGCCGCCCTCTGCACGGCAGGGCGGCTGCGTGCAGGTCGGCCTTCGCTCCTGAGCCTGGGCCCTGTGGAAAGGCAGTAAATTCACCCAGACCAGCTGCGGCTCTGCCTGAGGTCGTGGAGCTTTTGCAGGGAAGGCAAAGAAATAACATTGCTAGAGGCCCGATCTATAGGGACTTTTCTAGACTTCGGCATCTTCCTATGTCTTAGGCGACCTGACTGGGGGGGGGGGGGGGGGGGTGCAGGGAGAGGAACACTTAGGTATCTCTCTCAGGCGCAGGCCTCAAGGAGGACAGCACAGAGTAATCCTCCAGGTTCCCTTTCATTGGCAGGAATGAAAAGGAGAGCAGAGCCGTGAGAAATCCTCAATGGCTCTGTGAAACATCCTGCAGGACCTGGCCAACCCTCCCCTGGCACTCAGCTGCCTCCCTGGGAGCATCTGATGGGGCCTGAGGTGCCCCCTGCAGCTCTGCCTCGGCTCTCTAGTCTCTTGTGGGCTGCCCATCTACCCCCTCTCCGTCATCCGCGTGGGGACAGCCCAGCATTTCCAGAAGCTCCAAGTCTAGCCGGGAAAGGAGGGGTTAAGCGCTGCTTCTCCTAGTGTGCAGTGCGCTCAGCTCCCACGCAGGGAGGCCTCTGGTCCCCCCGGAGGGCGGAGGCGGCTGTTCGGTCCTCCCTCCGGGCCCAGGGGAGCTCCCTGCCCGCGGGAGACCGAGGGTCTGGACCTGAGAAGGCACCCCCTGCCCCATGCGCCCACCCTCAGTCACCAGCGCCCCGCTTCCACCAGCAGGCACCTTCTCTACAACTTTCTCCTTCCCAATAGTCGCTCACCTGGAGGGTCTGGTTTTAATTAGTGTAATATCCCTGTTACCAGCTCGGTCTGATTAAGACATCCGCCCCGATCCGCGACGGGCACTTAATGAGCACGTTCTGCCGTAATGTTTGTACTCCCTCCCCCCCCATTTTATTTTGTAGACCAGTAAAACCAAAGCTGGTTTCTGCTGAACGATCTCATTACCTGAGACCCTACTCCATTAGCCCCATAGCTGCCCGGTGCTCTGGGCTCCAGCCTCCCCGCTGCGTCCCGAGGTGTTCCCAGCCTAGCCAGGTTTGTGACAGAAAATTAACGACCCTGCGCGCACCAGAAGGCACTTCACCTCCAGCCGGAGGAGGAAGGGACTTGCCCAGAAGGAAGGATCCCTTAGTCCCAAGCCTTAGCTTCCACTGTGGGTGTCTCTCTCGCGCATCAAGAGACTACGGGCGCCACGGGCGTCCTTTTTAAAAGTGACCATTAAATAATTAGGTGCCTCTGAGAAGCAGAATCCAAAAGGGGGAGCTGGGAGGTGGCTCTATCATCCAGGACTCTCCTCACCTCGATGCGCTCCCCCCCAACACACACACACACACTAGCCGACGACGTCAGTGGGCTTCAGTAACAGCCAACCCCCAACCTCATGTGAGACCCAGGATCCTGGGTCGGCTCCAGCTATCTAATGGGGTCTCAATGCCCCTCTGGTGGCCGTACCTTGCTCCGGGTACAGACTGGGTGCGGGACAAAATCGGTCAGGACACTGAGGGGATGCGTGTCAATGAATAAGAGCGAAGCTTCCCCACAGAGCCCCCAAATGAGCGCCGACCTGAAGTCAACCCCTGACGCGACTCTCTCGAGGAGAGCCCCAGGCGAACCCCACCGCCTTCTGTGGCCACTCAGAAAGTTTGGGCCAGGGGTGTGCAGGCCACCTTAGCAAGGCTTCCCTAGCCAGGCTGTCCCAGCCCTGTAGCTGCGCTGAAGCAAGCAGCAGCCTCAGATCCATGCTCACGCTGCCGCTGGGAAGACACAGCCCCGAGCGCCCCCAGCTCGCGGGCTGGAGGGCCCTGCGCACCATCCGCTCCAGCTGCTCGGTTCCACGCACGCCGGGGCGCTGCGGGCCCTGGTACCCCCAAGGGAATCAAGGGAGACCTTAGCCCTCCCACAACTCCTTAGTGTCTTAGTCTTTCGGTCGGTTCTCCTCCCGCTGGACCCCAGCAGCCCTTCCTGGCCTGGGAGTGGCAAGAGTCTCACGCCGCAGCGCAGGAGGGTCGCCAGCCCCGCTTCCAGCCGCGCGGGTTGGGGCCGCCTCCCAGATGCGCCCCGCGGGCCGGGATCTCCGCGTGCCACGGCTTCCCCTAGTCTGGGAGTTCCCAGAGCCGGGCATTGTGCCGCCGCCGCCGCCGCCGCCGCCACGGCCACGCAGCGCGCGGGACTCCCCGGTGTCTCCATGGAGCCTGACCCCGGGCCTTCCCATTCACAAAATCTCCCCTCTGGTTTCCCGGCTGAGCCGGGAACCGCGACCTCAGCCCCAGCAGAACTCGGAAACCCCGACCTCGCACGCGAACCCCTGACCCCCAAGGGCGCCACCCTTTCCCCATGCGACCTCAGGTCTGTCCCCTGTCTCGCTCCACAGCCCCGCGTCCTCGCCGGCCCCGCCTCCCACTGCGGGGTCCCGCGCGCCCCTCCCTGGGCCGTACCCACAGCCCCAGCCGCCTCCTCGAGATGGTCGTGACCGAGGTGGAAGCCCAGGGTCTGGCTACTCACGGGTTCAGCGCTCCCCGCGGCAGGTGACGGGGCCCCGGCGGCCATGCCCCAGCTGCATCCCCGCTGCCCCGGCAAGCCGGCGGCAAGGGACGCGAGAGGCCGGCTTGGAACGGTGGTGGCGGCGGCGGCGTCTCCGGCGTCCACAAGAGCTGCTGGGGCTGGTGCCCGGCTGCTGTCCGAGGAGGTTTCCGCTGGCTCTAGAGGAACAGCTCCTGCTCCGTGTCCCCGCTTAGCTTGCCTCGCCGACTCTCTCTCTCTCTCTCTCTCTCTCTCTCTCTCTCTCTCTCTCTCTCTCTCTCTCTCTCTCTCTCTCTCTCTCCCCCCCCCCCTCGTTCCTCTGGCTGGCTCGGCTGGAGCGAGAAGGCAGCAAGGAGCACGCGGCGGCGGTGGCGGTGGTGGTGGCGGCACAGGGAGAGCGCGCAGCTCTGCCAGGGAGGGGGTTCCAGCGGTAGCACGACTAGGGAGGGCAGCGGGGCAGGGAGGGCCAAGAGCTAACGGAATGTGGCCACAGGAGCCCTGGAGTCCCAGCTCCAGTCTCGCAGAACAGGGATGCGTAGGGTGGTACGACTTGCAGGGTACCCTAG